>NW_027327482.1:0-746811 GCF_047675955.1 Chlorocebus sabaeus | reverse complement strand
TCCCTTTGCCAATTCCACAAGAACAGCTTAGCGAAAGGCTTCTTGAGGGCAAAGATGTAACTCTGTGAGATGAATTTACAGTACACAGAGCAGTTTCTCGGAAAGCTTCTTTCCAGTTTTGAACGGAAGATAATTCCTTTTTCACCATAGCCATCTATGGGCGTCCAAATATCCCTTTGCCAATTACACAAGAACGGCCTTAGCGAAAGGCTTCTTGAAGGGAAAGATGTAACTCTGTGAGATGAATTTCCAGAACACAGAGCAGTTTCTCAGAAAGCTTCTTTCCAGTTTTGAACGGAAGATATTTCTTTTTTCACCATAGCCCTCTATGGCTTTCCAAATATCCCTTTGCCAATTCCACAAGAACAGCATTAGCGAAAGGCTTTTAAAAGGGAAAGATGTAACTCTGTGAGATGAATTAACAGAACACAGAGCAGTTTCTCAGAAAGATTACTTCCAGTTTTGAACGGAAGATATTTCCTTTTTCACCATAGCCCTCTATGGACTTCCAAATATCCCTTTGCCAATTCCACAAGATCAGCCTTAGCGAAAGGCTTCTTGAAGGGAAAGATGTAACCCTGTGAGATGAATTAACATAATACCGAGCAGTTTCTCAGAAAGATTCCTTCCAGTTTTGAACGGAAGATATTTCTTTTTCACCATGGCCGTCTATGGGCTTCCAAATATCCCTTTGCAAATTCCACAAGAACAGCCTTAGGGAAAGGCTTCTTGAAGGGAAAGATGTATCTCTGTGAGATGAATTAACAGAACACAGAGCAGTTTTCCAGAAAGCTTCTTTCCATTTTTGAACGGAAGGTATTTCCTTTTTCACCCTAGCCCTCCATGGGCTTCCAAATATCCCTTTGCCAATTCCACAAGAACAGCTTAGCGAAAGGCTTCTTGAGGGGAAAGATGTAACTCTGTGAGATGAATTTACAGTACACAGAGCAGTTTCTCGGAAAGCTTCTTTCCAGTTTTGAACGGAAGATATTTCCTTTTTCACCATAGCCATCTATGGGCGTCCAAATATCCCTTTGCCAATTACACAAGAACGGCCTTAGCGAAAGGCTTCTTGAAGGGAAAGATGTAACTCTGTGAGATGAATTTCCAGAACACAGAGCAGTTTCTCAGAAAGCTTCTTTCCAGTTTTGAACGGAAGATATTTCTTTTTTCACCATAGCCCTCTATGGGCTTCCAAATATCCCTTTGCCACTTCCACAAGAACAGCATTAGCGAAAGGCTTTTAAAAGGGAAAGATGTAACTCTGTGAGAAGAATTAACGGAACACAGAGCAGTTTCTCAGAAAGATTACTTCCAGTTTTGAACGGAAGATATTTCCTTTTTCACCGTAGCCCTCTATGGGTTTCCAAATATCCCTTTGCCAATTCCACAAGAACAGCCTTAGCGAAAGGCTTCTTGAAGGGAAAGATGTAACTCTGTGAGATGAATTTACAGAACACAGAGCAGTTTCTCAGAAAGCTTCTTTCCAGTTTTGAACGGAAAATATTTCCTTTTTCACCATAGCCATCTATGGGCTTCCAAATATCCCTTTGCCAATTCCACAAGAACAGCCTTAGCGAAAGGCTTCTTGAAGGGAAAGATGTAACTCTGTGAGATGAATTAACAGAACACAGAGCAGTTTCTCAGAAATCTTCTTTCCAGTTTTGAACGGAAGATATTTCCTTTTTCACCATAGCCCTCTATGGGCTTCCAAATATCCCTTTGCCAATTTCACAAGAACAGCCTTAGCGAAAGGCTTCTTGACGGGAAAGATGTAACTCTGTGAGATGAATTAACAGAACTCAGAGCAGTTTCTCAGAAAGCTTCTTTCCAGTTTTGAACGGAAGATATTTCCTTTTTCACCATAGCCCTCTATGGGCTTCAAAATATCCCTTTGCCAATTCCACAAGAACAGCCTTAGCGAAAGGCTTCTTGAAGGGAATGATGTAACTCTGTGAGATGAATTAACAGAACTCAGAGCAGTTTCTCAGAAAGCTTCTTTCCAGTTTTGAACGGAAGATATTTCCTTTTTCACCATAGCCCTCTATGGGCTTCCAAATATCCCTTTGCCAATTCCACAAGAACAGCCTTAGCGAAAGGCTTCTTGAAGGGAAAGATGTAACTCTGTGAGATGAATTAACACAACACAGAGCAGTTTCTCAGAAAGCTTCTTTCCCGTTTTGAACGGAAGATATTTCCTTTTTCACCATAGCCCACTATGGGCTTCCAAATATCCCTTTGCCAATTCCACAAGAACAGCCGTAGCGAAAGGCTTCTTGAAGGGAAAGATGTAACTCTGTGAGATGAATTAACAGAACACAGAGCAGTTTCTCAGAAAGCTTCTTTCTAGTTTTGAACGGAAGATATTTCTTTTTTCACCATAGCCCTCTATGGGCTTCCAAATATCTCTTTGCCAATTCCACAAGAACAGCCTTAGCGAAAGGCTTCTTGAAGAGAAAGATGTAACTCTGTGTGATGAATTAACAGAACACAGAGCTGTTTCTCAGAAAGCTTCTTTCCAGTTTTGAACGGAAGATATTTCCTTTTTCACCATAGCCCTCTAGGGGCTTCCAAATATCCCTTTGCCAATTCCACAAGAACAGCCTTAGCGAAAGGCTTCTTGAAGGGAAAGATGTAACTCTGTGTGATGAATTAACAGAACAGAGAGCAGTTTCTCAGAAAGCTTCTTTCCAGTTTTGAACGGAAGATATTTCCTTTTTCACCATAGCCCTCTATGGGTTTCCAAATATCCCTTTGCCAATTCCACAAGAACAGCCTTAGCGAAAGGCTTCTTGAAGGGAAAGATGTAACTCTGTGAGATGAATTTACAGAACACAGAGCAGTTTCTCAGAAAGCTTCTTTCCAGTTTTGAACGGAAGATATTTCCTTTTTCACCATAGCCATCTATGGGCTTCCAAATATCCCTTTGCCACTTCCACAAGAACAGCCTTAGCGAAAGGCTTCTTGAAGGGAAAGATGTAACTCTGTGAGATGAATTAACAGAACACAGAGCAGTTTCTCAGAAAGCTTCTTTCCAGTTTTGAACGGAAGATATTTCCTTTTTCACCATAGCCCTCTATGGGCTTCCAAATACCCCTTGCCAATTTCACAAGAACAGCCTTAGCGAAAGGCTTCTTGACGGGAAAGATGTAACTCTGTGAGATGAATTAACAGAACACACAGCAGTTTCTCAGAAAGCTTCTTTCCAGTTTAGAACGGAAGGTATTTCCTTTTTCACCATAGCCCTCTATGGGCTTCCAAATATCCCTTTGCCAATTCCACAACAACAGCCTTAGCGAAAGGCTTCTTGAAGGGAAAGATGTAACTCTGTGAGATGAATTCAAAGAACACAGAGCAGTTTCTCAGAAAGCTTCTTTCCAGTTTTGAACGGAAGATATTTCCTTTTTCACCATAGCCCTCTATGGGCTTCCAAATATCCCTTTGCCAATTCCACAAGAACAGCCTTAGCGAAAGGCTTCTTGAAGGGAAAGATGTAACTCTGTGAGATGAATTAACAGAACACAGAGCAGTTTCTCAGAAAGCTTCTTTCCAATTTTGAACGGACGATATTTCCTTTTTCACCATAGCCCTCTATGGGCTTCCAAATATCCCTTTCCCAATTCCACAAGAACAGCCTTAGCGAAAGGTTTCTTAAAGAGAAAGATGTAACTCAGTGAGATGAATTCACAGAACACAGAGCAGTTTCTCAGAAATCTTCTTTCCAATTTTGAACGGAAGATATTTCCTTTTTCACCATAGCCCTCTATGGGCTTCCAAATATCCCTTTGCCAATTCCACAAGAACAGCCTTAGCGAAAGGCTTCTTGAAGGGAAAGATGTAACCCTGTGGGATGAATTAACATAACACCGAGCAGTTTCTCAGAAAGATTCCTTCCAGTTTTGAACGGAAGATATTTCCTTTTTCACCATAGCCCTCTATGGGCTTCCAAATATACCTTTGCCAATGCCACAAGAACAGCCATAGGGAAAGGCTTCTTGAAGGGAAAGATGTATCTCTGTGAGATGAATTAACAGAACACACAGTAGTTTCCCAGAAAGCTTCTTTCCATTTTTGAACGGAAGATAATTCCTTTTTCACCATAGCCCTGCATGGGTTTCCAAATATCCCTTTGCCAATTCCACAAGAACAGCTTAGCGAAAGGCTTCTTGAGGGGAAAGATGTAACTGTGTGAGATGAATTTTCAGAACACAGAGCAGTTTCTCGGAAAGCTTCTTTCCAGTTTTGAACGGAAGATATTTCCTTTTTCACCATAGCCATCTATGGGCGTCCAAATATCCCTTTGCCAATTACACAAGAACAGCCTTAGCGAAAGGCTTCTTGAAGGGAAAGATGTAACTCTGTGAGATGAATTCACAGAACACAGAGTAGTTTCTCAGAAAGCTTCTTTCCAGTTTTCCACGGAAGATATTTCCTTTTTCACCATAGCCCTCTATGGGCTTCCAAATATCCCTTTGCCAATTCCACAAGAACAGCCTTAGCGAAAGGCTTCTTGAAGGGAAAGATGTAACTCTGTGAGATGAATTAACAGAACACAGAGCAGTTTCTCAGAAAGCTTCTTTCCAGTTTTGAACGGAAGATATTTCCTTTTTCACCATAGCCCTCTATGGGCTTCCAAATATCCCTTTGCCAATTCCACAAGAACAGCATTAGCGAAAGGCTTTTAAAAGGGAAAGATGTAACTCTGTGAGATGAATTAACAGAACACAGAGCAGTTTCTCAGAAAGATTACTTCCAGTTTTGAACGGAAGATATTTCCTTTTTCACCATAGCCCTCTATGGGCTTCCAAATATCCCTTTGCCAATTCCACAAGAACAGCCTTAGCGAAAGGCTTCTTGAAGGGAAAGATGTAACTCTGTGTGATGAATTAACAGAACAGAGAGCAGTTTCTCAGAAAGCTTCTTTCCAGTTTTGAACGGAAGATATTTCCTTTTTCACCATAGCCCTCTATGGGTTTCCAAATATCCCTTTGCCAATTCCACAAGAACAGCCTTAGCGAAAGGCTTCTTGAAGGGAAAGATGTAACTCTGTGAGATGAATTTACAGAACACTGAGCAGTTTCTCAGAAAGCTTCTTTCCAGTTTTGAACGGAAGATATTTCCTTTTTCACCATAGCCATCTATGGGCTTCCAAATATCCCTTTGCCACTTCCACAAGAACAGCCTTAGCGAAAGGCTTCTTGAAGGGAAAGATGTAACTCTGTGAGATGAATTAACAGAACACAGAGCAGTTTCTCAGAAAGCTTCTTTCCAGTTTTGAACGGAAGATATTTCCTTTTTCACCATAGCCCTCTATGGGCTTCCAAATATCCCTTTGCCAATTTCACAAGAACAGCCTTAGCGAAAGGCTTCTTGACGGGAAAGATGTAACTCTGTGAGATGAATTAACAGAACACACAGCAGTTTCTCAGAAAGCTTCTTTCCAGTTTAGAACGGAAGGTATTTCCTTTTTCACCATAGCCCTCTATGGGCTTCCAAATATCCCTTTGCCAATTCCACAACAACAGCCTTAGCGAAAGGCTTCTTGAAGGGAAAGATGTAACTCTGTGAGATGAATTCAAAGAACACAGAGCAGTTTCTCAGAAAGCTTCTTTCCAGTTTTGAACGGAAGATATTTCCTTTTTCACCATAGCCCTCTATGGGCTTCCAAATATCAATTTGCCAATTCCACAAGAACAGCCTTAGCGAAAGGCTTCTTGAAGGGAAAGATGTAACTCTGTGAGATGAATTAACAGAACACAGAGCTGTTTCTCAGAAAGCTTCTTTCCAATTTTGAACGGAAGATATTTCCTTTTTCACCATAGCAATCTATGGGCTTCCAAATATCCCTTTGCCAATTCCACAAGAACAGCCTTAGCGAAAGGCTTCTTGAATGGAAAGATGTAACTCTGTGAGATGAATTAACAGAACACACAGCAGTTTCTCAGAACGCTTCTTTCCAGTTTTGAACGGAAGATATTTCCTTTTTCACCATAGCCCTCTATTGGCTTCCTAATATCCCTTTCCCAATTCCACAAGAACAGCCTTAGCGAAAGGTTTCTTGAAGGGAAAGATGTAAATCTTTGAGATGAATTCACAGAACACAGAGCAGTTTCTCAGAAAGCTTCTTTCCAATTTTGAACGGAAGATATTTCCTTTTTCACCATAGCCCTCTATGGACTTCCAAATATCCCTTTCCCAATTCCACAAGAACAGCCTTAGCGAAAGGCTTCTTGAAGGGAAAGATGTAACCCTGTGTGATGAATTAACATAATACCGAGCAGTTTCTCAGAAAGATTCCTTCCAGTTTTGAACGGAAGATATTTCTTTTTCACCATAGCCCTCTATGGGCTTCCAAATATCCCTTTGCCAATTCCACAAGAACAACCATAGGTAAAGGCTTCTTGAAGGGAAAGATGTATCTCTGTGAGATGAATTAACAGAACACAGAGCAGTTTCCCAGAAAGCTTCTTTCCATTTTTGAACGGAAGGTATTTCCTTTTTCACCATAGCCCTCCATGGGCTTCCAAATATCCCTTTGCCAATTCCACAAGAACAGCTTAGCGAAAGGCTTCTTGAGGGGAAAAATGTAACTCTGTGAGATGAATTTACAGTACACAGAGCAGTTTCTCAGAAAGCTTCTTTCCAGTTTTGAACGGAAGATATTTCCTTTTTCACCATAGCCATCTATGGGCTTCCAAATATCCCTTTGCCACTTCCACAAGAACAGCCTTAGCGAAAGGCTTCTTGAAGGGAAAGATGTAACTCTGTGAGATGAATTAACAGAACACAGAGCAGTTTCTCAGAAAGCTTCTTTCCAGTTTTGAACGGAAGATATTTCCTTTTTCACCATAGCCCTCTATGGGCTTCCAAATATCCCTTTGCCAATTTCACAAGAACAGCCTTAGCGAAAGGCTTCTTGACGGGAAAGATGTAACTCTGTGAGATGAATTAACAGAACACACAGCAGTTTCTCAGAACGCTTCTTTCCAGTTTTGAACGGAAGATATTTCCTTTTTCACCATAGCCCTCTATTGGCTTCCTAATATCCCTTTCCCAATTCCACAAGAACAGCCTTAGCGAAAGGTTTCTTGAAGGAAAGATGTAAATCTGTGAGATGAATTCACAGAACACAGAGCAGTTTCTCAGAAAGCTTCTTTCCAATTTTGAACGGAAGATATTTCCTTTTTCACCATAGCCCTCTATGGACTTCCAAATATCCCTTTGCCAATTCCACAAGAACAGCCTTAGCGAAAGGCTTCTTGAAGGGAAAGATGTAACCCTGTGAGATGAATTAACATAATACCGAGCAGTTTCTCAGAAAGATTCCTTCCAGTTTTGAACGGAACATATTTCTTTTTCACCATAGCCCTCTATGGGCTTCCAAATATCCCTTTGCCAATTCCACAAGAACAACCATAGGGAAAGGCTTCTTGAAGGGAAAGATGTATCTCTGTGAGATGAATTAACAGAACACAGAGCAGTTTCCCAGAAAGCATCTTTCCATTTTTGAACGGAACGTATTTCCTTTTTCACCATAGCCCTCCATGGGCTTCCAAATATCCCTTTGCCAATTCCACAAGAACAGCTTAGCGAAAGGCTTCTTGAGGGGAAAGATGTAACTCTGTGAGATGAATTACAGTACACAGAGCAGTTTCTCGGAAAGCTTCTTTCCAGTTTTGAACGGAAGATATTTCCTTTTTCACCATAGCCATCTATGGGCGTCCAAATATCCCTTTGCCAATTACACAAGAACGGCCTTAGCGAAAGGCTTCTTGAAGGGAAAGATGTAACTCTGTGAGATGAATTACCAGAACACAGAGCAGTTTCTCAGAAAGCTTCTTTCCAGTTTTGAACGGAAGATATTTCTTTTTTCACCATAGCCCTCTATGGCTTTCCAAATATCCCTTTGCCAATTCCACAAGAACAGCATTAGCGAAAAGCTTTTAAAAGAGAAAGATGTAACTCTGTGAGATGAATTAACAGAACTCAGAGCAGTTTCTCAGAAAGCTTCTTTCCAGTTTTGAACGGAAGATATTTCCTTTTTCACCATAGCCCTCTATGGGCTTCCAAATATCCCTTTGCCAATTCCACAAGAACTGCCTTAGCGAAAGGCTTATTGAAGGGAATGATGTAACTCTGTGAGATGAATTAACAGAACACAGAGCAGTTTTACAGAAAGCTTCTATCCAGTTTTGAACGGAAGATATTTCCTTTTTCACCATAGCCTTCTATGGGCTTCCAAATATCCCTTTGCCAATTCCACAAGAACAGCCTTAGCGAAAGGCTTCTTGAAGGGAAAGATGTAACCCTGTGAGATGAATTAACATAATACCGAGCAGTTTCTCAGAAAGATTCCTTCCAGTTTTGAACGGAAGATATTTCTTTTTCACCATAGCCCGCTATGGGCTTCCAAATATCCCTTTGCCAATTAAACAAGAACAGCCATAGGGAAAGGCTTCTTGAAGGGAAAGATGTATCTCTGTGAGATGAATTAACAGAACACAGAGCAGTTTCCCAGAAAGCTTCTTTCCATTTTTGAACGGAAGGTATTTCCTTTTTCACCATGGCCCTCCATGGGCTTCCAAATATCCCTTTGCCAATTCCACAAGAACAGCTTAGCGAAAGGCTTCTTGAGGGGAAAGATGTAACTCTGTGAGATGAATTTACAGTACACAGAGCAGTTTCTCGGAAAGCTTCTTTCCAGTTTTGAACGGAAGATATTTCCTTTTTCACCATAGCCATCTATGGGCGTCCAAATATCCCTTTGCCAATTACACAAGAACGGCCTTAGCGAAAGGCTTCTTGAAGGGAAAGATGTAACTCTGTGAGATGAATTTCCAGAACACAGAGCAGTTTCTCAGAAAGCTTCTTTCCAGTTTTGAACGGAAGATATTTCTTTTTTCACCATAGCCCTCTATGGGCTTCCGAATATCCCTTTGCCAATTCCACAAGAACAGCATTAGCGAAAGGCTTTTAAAAGGGAAAGATGTAACTCTGTTAGATGAATTAACAGAACACAGAGCAGTTTCTCAGAAAGATTACTTCCAGTTTTGAACGGAAGATATTTCCTTTTTCACCATAGCCCTCTATGGACTTCCAAATATCCCTTTGCTAATTCCACAAGATCAGCCTTAGCGAAAGGCTTCTTGAAGGGAAAGATGTAACCCTGTGAGATGAATTAACATAATACCGAGCAGTTTCTCAGAAGGATTCCTTCCAGTTTTGAACGGAAGATATTTCTTTTTCACCATGGCCCTCTATGGGCTTCCAAATATCCCTTTGCCAATTCCACAAGAACAGCCTTAGCGAAAGGCTTCTTGAATGGAAAGATGTAACTCTGTGAGATGAATTAACAGAACACACAGCAGTTTCTCAGAACGCTTCTTTCCAGTTTTGAACGGAAGATATTTCCTTTTTCACCATAGCCCTCTATTGGCTTCCTAATATCCCTTTCCCAATTCCACAAGAACAGCCTTAGCGAAAGGTTTCTTGAAGGGAAAGATGTAAATCTGTGAGATGAATTCACAGAACACAGAGCAGTTTCTCAGAAAGCTTCTTTCCAATTTTGAACGGAAGATATTTCCTTTTTCACCATAGCCCTCTATGGACTTCCAAATATCCCTTTCCCAATTCCACAAGAACAGCCTTAGCGAAAGGCTTCTTGAAGGGAAAGATGTAACCCTGTGAGATGAATTAACATAATACCGAGCAGTTTCTCAGAAAGATTCCTTCCAGTTTTGAACGGAAGATATTTCTTTTTCACCATAGCCCTCTATGGGCTTCCAAATATCCCTTTGCCAATTCCACAAGAACAACCATAGGTAAAGGCTTCTTGAAGGGAAAGATGTATCTCTGTGAGATGAATTAACAGAACACAGAGCAGTTTCCCAGAAAGCTTCTTTCCATTTTTGAACGGAAGGTATTTCCTTTTTCACCATAGCCCTCCATGGGCTTCCAAATATCCCTTTGCCAATTCCACAAGAACAGCTTAGCGAAAGGCTTCTTGAGGGGAAAAATGTAACTCTGTGAGATGAATTTACAGTACACAGAGCAGTTTCTCAGAAAGCTTCTTTCCAGTTTTGAACGGAAGATATTTCCTTTTTCACCATAGCCATCTATGGGCTTCCAAATATCCCTTTGCCACTTCCACAAGAACAGCCTTAGCGAAAGGCTTCTTGAAGGGAAAGATGTAACTCTGTGAGATGAATTAACAGAACACAGAGCAGTTTCTCAGAAAGCTTCTTTCCAGTTTTGAACGGAAGATATTTCCTTTTTCACCATAGCCCTCTATGGGCTTCCAAATATCCCTTTGCCAATTTCACAAGAACAGCCTTAGCGAAAGGCTTCTTGACGGGAAAGATGTAACTCTGTGAGATGAATTAACAGAACACACAGCAGTTTCTCAGAACGCTTCTTTCCAGTTTTGAACGGAAGATATTTCCTTTTTCACCATAGCCCTCTATTGGCTTCCTAATATCCCTTTCCCAATTCCACAAGAACAGCCTTAGCGAAAGGTTTCTTGAAGGAAAGATGTAAATCTGTGAGATGAATTCACAGAACACAGAGCAGTTTCTCAGAAAGCTTCTTTCCAATTTTGAACGGAAGATATTTCCTTTTTCACCATAGCCCTCTATGGACTTCCAAATATCCCTTTGCCAATTCCACAAGAACAGCCTTAGCGAAAGGCTTCTTGAAGGGAAAGATGTAACCCTGTGAGATGAATTAACATAATACCGAGCAGTTTCTCAGAAAGATTCCTTCCAGTTTTGAACGGAACATATTTCTTTTTCACCATAGCCCTCTATGGGCTTCCAAATATCCCTTTGCCAATTCCACAAGAACAACCATAGGGAAAGGCTTCTTGAAGGGAAAGATGTATCTCTGTGAGATGAATTAACAGAACACAGAGCAGTTTCCCAGAAAGCATCTTTCCATTTTTGAACGGAACGTATTTCCTTTTTCACCATAGCCCTCCATGGGCTTCCAAATATCCCTTTGCCAATTCCACAAGAACAGCTTAGCGAAAGGCTTCTTGAGGGGAAAGATGTAACTCTGTGAGATGAATTACAGTACACAGAGCAGTTTCTCGGAAAGCTTCTTTCCAGTTTTGAACGGAAGATATTTCCTTTTTCACCATTGCCATCTATGGGCGTCCAAATATCCCTTTGCCAATTACACAAGAACGGCCTTAGCGAAAGGCTTCTTGAAGGGAAAGATGTAACTCTGTGAGATGAATTACCAGAACACAGAGCAGTTTCTCAGAAAGCTTCTTTCCAGTTTTGAACGGAAGATATTTCTTTTTTCACCATAGCCCTCTATGGCTTTCCAAATATCCCTTTGCCAATTCCACAAGAACAGCATTAGCGAAAAGCTTTTAAAAGAGAAAGATGTAACTCTGTGAGATGAATTAACAGAACTCAGAGCAGTTTCTCAGAAAGCTTCTTTCCAGTTTTGAACGGAAGATATTTCCTTTTTCACCATAGCCCTCTATGGGCTTCCAAATATCCCTTTGCCAATTCCACAAGAACTGCCTTAGCGAAAGGCTTATTGAAGGGAATGATGTAACTCTGTGAGATGAATTAACAGAACACAGAGCAGTTTTACAGAAAGCTTCTATCCAGTTTTGAACGGAAGATATTTCCTTTTTCACCATAGCCTTCTATGGGCTTCCAAATATCCCTTTGCCAATTCCACAAGAACAGCCTTAGCGAAAGGCTTCTTGAAGGGAAAGATGTAACCCTGTGAGATGAATTAACATAATACCGAGCAGTTTCTCAGAAAGATTCCTTCCAGTTTTGAACGGAAGATATTTCTTTTTCACCATAGCCCGCTATGGGCTTCCAAATATCCCTTTGCCAATTAAACAAGAACAGCCATAGGGAAAGGCTTCTTGAAGGGAAAGATGTATCTCTGTGAGATGAATTAACAGAACACAGAGCAGTTTCCCAGAAAGCTTCTTTCCATTTTTGAACGGAAGGTATTTCCTTTTTCACCATGGCCCTCCATGGGCTTCCAAATATCCCTTTGCCAATTCCACAAGAACAGCTTAGCGAAAGGCTTCTTGAGGGGAAAGATGTAACTCTGTGAGATGAATTTACAGTACACAGAGCAGTTTCTCGGAAAGCTTCTTTCCAGTTTTGAACGGAAGATATTTCCTTTTTCACCATAGCCATCTATGGGCGTCCAAATATCCCTTTGCCAATTACACAAGAACGGCCTTAGCGAAAGGCTTCTTGAAGGGAAAGATGTAACTCTGTGAGATGAATTTCCAGAACACAGAGCAGTTTCTCAGAAAGCTTCTTTCCAGTTTTGAACGGAAGATATTTCTTTTTTCACCATAGCCCTCTATGGGCTTCCGAATATCCCTTTGCCAATTCCACAAGAACAGCATTAGCGAAAGGCTTTTAAAAGGGAAAGATGTAACTCTGTTAGATGAATTAACAGAACACAGAGCAGTTTCTCAGAAAGATTACTTCCAGTTTTGAACGGAAGATATTTCCTTTTTCACCATAGCCCTCTATGGACTTCCAAATATCCCTTTGCTAATTCCACAAGATCAGCCTTAGCGAAAGGCTTCTTGAAGGGAAAGATGTAACCCTGTGAGATGAATTAACATAATACCGAGCAGTTTCTCAGAAGGATTCCTTCCAGTTTTGAACGGAAGATATTTCTTTTTCACCATGGCCCTCTATGGGCTTCCAAATATCCCTTTGCCAATTCCACAAGAACAGCCTTAGCGAAAGGCTTCTTGAATGGAAAGATGTAACTCTGTGAGATGAATTAACAGAACACACAGCAGTTTCTCAGAACGCTTCTTTCCAGTTTTGAACGGAAGATATTTCCTTTTTCACCATAGCCCTCTATTGGCTTCCTAATATCCCTTTCCCAATTCCACAAGAACAGCCTTAGCGAAAGGTTTCTTGAAGGGAAAGATGTAAATCTGTGAGATGAATTCACAGAACACAGAGCAGTTTCTCAGAAAGCTTCTTTCCAATTTTGAACGGAAGATATTTCCTTTTTCACCATAGCCCTCTATGGACTTCCAAATATCCCTTTCCCAATTCCACAAGAACAGCCTTAGCGAAAGGCTTCTTGAAGGGAAAGATGTAACCCTGTGAGATGAATTAACATAATACCGAGCAGTTTCTCAGAAAGATTCCTTCCAGTTTTGAACGGAAGATATTTCTTTTTCACCATAGCCCTCTATGGGCTTCCAAATATCCCTTTGCCAATTCCACAAGAACAACCATAGGTAAAGGCTTCTTGAAGGGAAAGATGTATCTCTGTGAGATGAATTAACAGAACACAGAGCAGTTTCCCAGAAAGCTTCTTTCCATTTTTGAACGGAAGGTATTTCCTTTTTCACCATAGCCCTCCATGGGCTTCCAAATATCCCTTTGCCAATTCCACAAGAACAGCTTAGCGAAAGGCTTCTTGAGGGGAAAAATGTAACTCTGTGAGATGAATTTACAGTACACAGAGCAGTTTCTCAGAAAGCTTCTTTCCAGTTTTGAACGGAAGATATTTCCTTTTTCACCATAGCCATCTATGGGCTTCCAAATATCCCTTTGCCACTTCCACAAGAACAGCCTTAGCGAAAGGCTTCTTGAAGGGAAAGATGTAACTCTGTGAGATGAATTAACAGAACACAGAGCAGTTTCTCAGAAAGCTTCTTTCCAGTTTTGAACGGAAGATATTTCCTTTTTCACCATAGCCCTCTATGGGCTTCCAAATATCCCTTTGCCAATTTCACAAGAACAGCCTTAGCGAAAGGCTTCTTGACGGGAAAGATGTAACTCTGTGAGATGAATTAACAGAACACACAGCAGTTTCTCAGAACGCTTCTTTCCAGTTTTGAACGGAAGATATTTCCTTTTTCACCATAGCCCTCTATTGGCTTCCTAATATCCCTTTCCCAATTCCACAAGAACAGCCTTAGCGAAAGGTTTCTTGAAGGAAAGATGTAAATCTGTGAGATGAATTCACAGAACACAGAGCAGTTTCTCAGAAAGCTTCTTTCCAATTTTGAACGGAAGATATTTCCTTTTTCACCATAGCCCTCTATGGACTTCCAAATATCCCTTTGCCAATTCCACAAGAACAGCCTTAGCGAAAGGCTTCTTGAAGGGAAAGATGTAACCCTGTGAGATGAATTAACATAATACCGAGCAGTTTCTCAGAAAGATTCCTTCCAGTTTTGAACGGAACATATTTCTTTTTCACCATAGCCCTCTATGGGCTTCCAAATATCCCTTTGCCAATTCCACAAGAACAACCATAGGGAAAGGCTTCTTGAAGGGAAAGATGTATCTCTGTGAGATGAATTAACAGAACACAGAGCAGTTTCCCAGAAAGCATCTTTCCATTTTTGAACGGAACGTATTTCCTTTTTCACCATAGCCCTCCATGGGCTTCCAAATATCCCTTTGCCAATTCCACAAGAACAGCTTAGCGAAAGGCTTCTTGAGGGGAAAGATGTAACTCTGTGAGATGAATTACAGTACACAGAGCAGTTTCTCGGAAAGCTTCTTTCCAGTTTTGAACGGAAGATATTTCCTTTTTCACCATAGCCATCTATGGGCGTCCAAATATCCCTTTGCCAATTACACAAGAACGGCCTTAGCGAAAGGCTTCTTGAAGGGAAAGATGTAACTCTGTGAGATGAATTACCAGAACACAGAGCAGTTTCTCAGAAAGCTTCTTTCCAGTTTTGAACGGAAGATATTACTTTTTTCACCATAGCCCTCTATGGCTTTCCAAATATCCCTTTGCCAATTCCACAAGAACAGCATTAGCGAAAAGCTTTTAAAAGAGAAAGATGTAACTCTGTGAGATGAATTAACAGAACTCAGAGCAGTTTCTCAGAAAGCTTCTTTCCAGTTTTGAACGGAAGATATTTCCTTTTTCACCATAGCCCTCTATGGGCTTCCAAATATCCCTTTGCCAATTCCACAAGAACTGCCTTAGCGAAAGGCTTATTGAAGGGAATGATGTAACTCTGTGAGATGAATTAACAGAACACAGAGCAGTTTTACAGAAAGCTTCTATCCAGTTTTGAACGGAAGATATTTCCTTTTTCACCATAGCCTTCTATGGGCTTCCAAATATCCCTTTGCCAATTCCACAAGAACAGCCTTAGCGAAAGGCTTCTTGAAGGGAAAGATGTAACCCTGTGAGATGAATTAACATAATACCGAGCAGTTTCTCAGAAAGATTCCTTCCAGTTTTGAACGGAAGATATTTCTTTTTCACCATAGCCCGCTATGGGCTTCCAAATATCCCTTTGCCAATTAAACAAGAACAGCCATAGGGAAAGGCTTCTTGAAGGGAAAGATGTATCTCTGTGAGATGAATTAACAGAACACAGAGCAGTTTCCCAGAAAGCTTCTTTCCATTTTTGAACGGAAGGTATTTCCTTTTTCACCATGGCCCTCCATGGGCTTCCAAATATCCCTTTGCCAATTCCACAAGAACAGCTTAGCGAAAGGCTTCTTGAGGGGAAAGATGTAACTCTGTGAGATGAATTTACAGTACACAGAGCAGTTTCTCGGAAAGCTTCTTTCCAGTTTTGAACGGAAGATATTTCCTTTTTCACCATAGCCATCTATGGGCGTCCAAATATCCCTTTGCCAATTACACAAGAACGGCCTTAGCGAAAGGCTTCTTGAAGGGAAAGATGTAACTCTGTGAGATGAATTTCCAGAACACAGAGCAGTTTCTCAGAAAGCTTCTTTCCAGTTTTGAACGGAAGATATTTCTTTTTTCACCATAGCCCTCTATGGGCTTCCGAATATCCCTTTGCCAATTCCACAAGAACAGCATTAGCGAAAGGCTTTTAAAAGGGAAAGATGTAACTCTGTGAGATGAATTAACAGAACACAGAGCAGTTTCTCAGAAAGATTACTTCCAGTTTTGAACGGAAGATATTTCCTTTTTCACCATAGCCCTCTATGGACTTCCAAATATCCCTTTGCTAATTCCACAAGATCAGCCTTAGCGAAAGGCTTCTTGAAGGGAAAGATGTAACCCTGTGAGATGAATTAACATAATACCGAGCAGTTTCTCAGAAGGATTCCTTCCAGTTTTGAACGGAAGATATTTCTTTTTCACCATGGCCCTCTATGGGCTTCCAAATATCCCTTTGCCAATTCCACAAGAACAGCCTTAGGGAAAGGCTTCTTGAAGGGAAAGATGTATCTCTGTGAGATGAATTAACAGAACACAGAGCAGTTTTCCAGAAAGCTTCTTTCCATTTTTGAACGGAAGGTATTTCCTTTTTCACCCTAGCCCTCCATGGGCTTCCAAATATCCCTTTGCCAATTCCACAAGAACAGCTTAGCGAAAGGCTTCTTGAGGGGAAAGATGTAACTCTGTGAGATGAATTTACAGTACACAGAGCACTTTCTCGGAAAGCTTCTTTCCAGTTTTGAACGGAAGATAATTCCTTTTTCACCATAGCCATCTATGGGCGTCCAAATATCCCTTTGCCAATTACACAAGAACGGCCTTAGCGAAAGGCTTCTTGAAGGGAAAGATGTAACACTGTGAGATGAATTTCCAGAACACAGAGCAGTTTCTCAGAAAGCTTCTTTCCAGTTTTGAACGGAAGATATTTCTTTTTTCACCATAGCCCTCTATGGGCTTCCAAATATCCCTTTGCCAATTCCACAAGAACAGCCTTAGCGAAAGGCTTTTAAAAGGGAAAGATGTAACTCTGTGAGATGAATTAACGGAACACAGAGCAGTTTCTCAGAAAGATTACTTCCAGTTTTGAACGGAAGATATTTCCTTTTTCACCATAGCCCTCTATGGGTTTCCAAATATCCCTTTGCCAATTCCACAAGAACAGCCTTAGCGAAAGGCTTCTTGAAGGGAAAGATGTAACTCTGTGAGATGAATTTACAGAAAACAGAGCAGTTTCTCAGAAAGCTTCTTTCCAGTTTTGAACGGAAGATATTTCCTTTTTCACCATAGCCATCTATGGGCTTCCAAATATCCCTTTGCCAATTCCACAAGAACAGCCTTAGCGAAAGGCTTCTTGAAGGGAAAGATGTAACTCTGTGAGATGAATTAACAGAACACAGAGCAGTTTCTCAGAAATCTTCTTTCCAGTTTTGAACGGAAGATATTTCCTTTTTCACCATAGCCCTCTATGGGCTTCCAAATATCACTTTGCCAATTTCACAAGAACAGCCTTAGCGAAAGGCTTCTTGACGGGAAAGATGTAACTCTGTGAGATGAATTAACAGAACTCAGAGCATTTTCTCTGAAAGCTTCTTTCCAGTTTTGAACGGAAGATATTTCCTTTTTCACCATAGCCCTCTATGGGCTTCCAAATATCCCTTTGCCAATTCCACAAGAACAGCCTTAGCGAAAGGCTTATTGAAGGGAATGATGTAACTCTGTGAGATGAATTAACAGAACACAGAGCAGTTTTACAGAAAGCTTCTATCCAGTTTTGAACGGAAGATATTTCCTTTTTACCATAGCCTTCTATGGGCTTCCAAATATCCCTTTGCCAATTCCACAAGAACAGCATTAGCGAAAGGCTTCTTGAAGGGAAAGATGTAACTCTGTGAGATGAATTAACAGAACACAGAGCAGTTTCTCAGAAAGCTTCTTTCCAGTTTTGAACGGAAGATATTTCCTTTTTCACCATAGCCCTCTATGGGCTTCCAAATATCCCTTTGCCAATTCCACAAGAACAGCCGTAGCGAAAGGCTTCTTGAAGGGAAAGATGTAACTCTGTGAGATGAATTAACAGAACACAGAGCAGTTTCTCAGAAAGCTTCTTTCCCGTTTTGAACGGAAGATATTTCCTTTTTCACCATAGCCCTCTATGGGCTTCCAAATATCCCTTTGCCAATTCCACAAGAACAGCCGTAGCGAAAGGCTTCTTGAAGGGAAAGATGTAACTCTGTGAGATGAATTTACAGAACACAGAGCAGTTTCTCAGAAAGCTTCTTTCTAGTTTTGAACGGAAGATATTTCTTTTTTCACCATAGCCCTCTATGGGCTTCCAAATATCCCTTTGCCAATTCCACAAGAACAGCCTTAGCGAAAGGCTTCTTGAAGGTAAAGATGTAACTCTGTGAGATGAATTAACAGAACACAGAGCAGTTTCTCAGAAAGCTTCTTTCCCGTTTTGAACGGAAGATATTTCCTTTTTCACCATAGCCCTCTATGGGCTTCCAAATATCCCTTTGCCAATTCCACAAGAACAGCCGTAGCGAAAGGCTTCTTGAAGGGAAAGATGTAACTCTGTGAGATGAATTTACAGAACACAGAGCAGTTTCTCAGAAAGCTTCTTTCTAGTTTTGAACGGAAGATATTTCTTTTTTCACCATAGCCATCTATGGGCTTCCAAATATCCCTTTGCCAATTCCACAAGAACAGCCTTAGCGAAAGGCTTCTTGAAGGGAAAGATGTAACTCTGTGTGATGAATTAACAGAACACAGAGCAGTTTCTCAGAAAGCTTCTTTCCAGTTTTGAATGGAAGATATTTTCTTTTTCACCATAGCCCTCTATGGGCTTCCAAATATCCCTTTGCCAATTCCACAAGAACAGCCTTAGCGAAAGGCTTCTTGAAGGGAAAGATGTAACTCTGTGAGATGAATTAACAGAACACAGAGCAGTTTCACAGAAAGCTTCTTTCCCGTTTTGAACGGAAGATATTTCCTTTTTCACCATAGCCCTCTATGGGCTTCCAAATATCCCTTTGCCAATTCCACAAGAACAGCCTTAGCGAATGGCTTCTTGCAGGGAAAGATGTAACTCTGTGAGATGAATTAACAGAACACAGAGCAGTTTCTCAGAAAGCTTCTTTCCAATTTTGAACGGAAGATATTTCCTTTTTCACCATAGCCCTCTATGGGCTTCCAAATATCCCTTTGCCAATTCCACAAGAACAGCCTTAGCGAAAGGCTTCTTGAATGGAAAGATGTAACTCTGTGAGATGAATTAACAGAACACACAGCAGTTTCTCAGAACGCTTCTTTCCAGTTTTGAACGGAAGATATTTCCTTTTTCACCATAGCCCTCTATTGGCTTCCAAATATCCCTTTCCCAATTCCACAAGAACAGCCTTAGCGAAAGGTTTCTTGAAGGGAAAGATGTAAATCTGTGAGATGAATTCACAGAACACAGAGCAGTTTCTCAGAAAGCTTCTTTCCAATTTTGAACGGAAGATATTTCCTTTTTCACCATAGCCCTCTATGGACTTCCAAATATCCCTTTGCTAATTCCACAAGAACAGACTTAGCGAAAGGCTTCTTGAAGGGAAAGATGTAACCCTGTGAGATGAATTAACATAATACCGAGCAGTTTCTCAGAAAGATTCCTTCCAGTTTTGAACGGAAGATATTTCTTTTTCACCATAGCCCTCTATGGGCTTCCAAATATCCCTTTGCCAATTAAACAAGAACAGCCATAGGGAAAGGCTTCTTGAAGGGAAAGATGTATCTCTGTGAGATGAATTAACAGAACACAGAGCAGTTTCCCAGAAAGCTTCTTTCCATTTTTGAACGGAAGGTATTTCCTTTTTCACCATAGCCCTCCATGGGCTTCCAAATATCCCTTTGCCAATTCCACAAGAACAGCTTAGCGAAAGGCTTCTTGAGGGGAAAGATGTAACTCTGTGAGATGAATTTACAGTACACAGAGCAGTTTCTCGGAAAGCTTCTTTCCAGTTTTGAACGGAAGATATTTCCTTTTTCACCATAGCCATCTATGGGCGTCCAAATATCCCTTTGCCAATTACACAAGAACGGCCTTAGCGAAAGGCTTCTTGAAGGGAAAGATGTAACTCTGTGAGATGAATTTCCAGAACACAGAGCAGTTTCTCAGAAAGCTTCTTTCCAGTTTTGAACGGAAGATATTTCTTTTTTCACCATAGCCCTCTATGGGCTTCCAAATATCCCTTTGCCAATTCCACAAGAACAGCATTAGCGAAAGGCTTTTAAAAGGGAAAGATGTAACTCTGTTAGATGAATTAACAGAACACAGAGCAGTTTCTCAGAAAGATTACTTCCAGTTTTGAACGGAAGATATTTCCTTTTTCACCATAGCACTCTATGGACTTCCAAATATCCCTTTGCTAATTCCACAAGATCAGCCTTAGCGAAAGGCTTCTTGAAGGGAAAGATGTAACCCTGTGAGATGAATTAACATAATACCGAGCAGTTTCTCAGAAGGATTCCTTCCAGTTTTGAACGGAAGATATTTCTTTTTCACCATGGCCCTCTATGGGCTTCCAAATATCCCTTTGCCAATTCCACAAGAACAGCCTTAGGGAAAGGCTTCTTGAAGGGAAAGATGTATCTCTGTGAGGTGAATTAACAGAACACAGAGCAGTTTTCCAGAAAGCTTCTTTCCATTTTTGAACGGAAGGTATTTCCTTTTTCACCCTAGCCCTCCATGGGCTTCCATATATCCCTTTGCCAATTCCACAAGAACAGCTTAGCGAAAGGCTTCTTGAGGGCAAAGATGTAACTCTGTGAGAAGAATTTACAGTACACAGAGCAGTTTCTCGGAAAGCTTCTTTCCAGTTTTGAACGGAAGATAATTCCTTTTTCACCATAGCCATCTATGGGCGTCCAAATATCCCCTTGCCAATTACACAAGAACGGCCTTAGCGAAAGGCTTCTTGAAGGGAAAGATGTAACACTGTGAGATGAATTTCCAGAACACAGAGCAGTTTCTCAGAAAGCTTCTTTCCAGTTTTGAACGGAAGATATTTCTTTTTTCACCATAGTCCTCTATGGGCTTCCAAATATCCCTTTGCCAATTCCACAAGAACAGCATTAGCGAAAGGCTTTTAAAAGGGAAAGATGTAACTCTGTGAGATGAATTAACGGAACACAGAGCAGTTTCTCAGAAAGATTACTTCCAGTTTTGAACGGAAGATATTTCCTTTTTCACCATAGCCCTCTATGGGTTTCCAAATATCCCTTTGCCAATTCCACAAGAACAGCCTTAGCGAAAGGCTTCTTGAAGGGAAAGATGTAACGCTGTGAGATGAATTTACAGAAAACAGAGCAGTTTCTCAGAAAGCTTCTTTCCAGTTTTGAATGGAAGATATTTCCTTTTTCACCATAGCCCTCTATGGGCTTCCAAATATCCCTTTGCCAATTCCACAAGAACAGCCATAGGGAAAGGCTTCTTGAAGGGAAAGATGTATCTCTGTGAGATGAATTAAGAGAACACAGAGCAGTTTCTCAGAAAGCTTCTTTCCCGTTTTGAACGGAAAATATTTCCTTTTTCACCATAGCCCTCTATGGGCTTCCAAATATCCATTTGCCAATTCCACAAGAACAGCCGTAGCAAAAGGCTTCTTGAATGGAAAGATGTAACTCTGTGAGATGAAATAACAGAACACACAGCAGTTTCTCAGAACGCTTCTTTCCAGTTTTGAACGGAAGATATTTCCTTTTTCACCATAGCCCTCTATTGGCTTCCAGATATCCCTTTCCCAATTCCACAAGAACAGCCTTAGCGAAAGGTTTCTTGAAGGGAAAGATGTAAATCTGTGAGATGAATTCACAGAACACAGAGCAGTTTCTCAGAAAGCTTCTTTCCAATTTTGAACGGAAGATATTTCCTTTTTCACCATAGCCCTCTATGGACTTCCAAATATCCCTTTGCCAATTCCACAAGAACAGACTTAGCGAAAGGCTTCTTGAAGGGAAAGATGTAACCCTGTGAGATGAATTAACATAATACCGAGCAATTTCTCAGAAAGATTCCTTCCAGTTTTGAACGGAAGATATTTCTTTTTCACCATAGCCCTCTATGGGCTTCCAAATATCCCTTTGCCAATTAAACAAGAACAGCCATAGGGAAAGGCTTCTTGAAGGGAAAGATGTATCTCTGTGATATGAATTAACAGAACACAGAGCAGTTTCCCAGAAAGCTTCTTTCCATTTTTGAACGGAAGGTATTTCCTTTTTCACCATAGACCTCCATGGGCTTCCAAATATCCCTTTGCCAATTCCACAAGAACAGCTTAGCGAATGGCTTCTCGAGGGGAAAGATGTAACTCTGTGAGATGAATTTACAGTACACAGAGCAGTTTCTCGGAAAGCTTCTTTCCAGTTTTGAACGGAAGATATTTCCTTTTTCACCATAGCCATCTATGGGCGTCCAAATATCCCTTTGCCAATTACACAAGAACGGCCTTAGCGAAAGGCTTCTTGAAGGGAAAGATGTAACTCTGTGAGATGAATTTCCAGAACACAGAGCAGTTTCTCAGAAAGCTTCTTTCCAGTTTTGAACGGAAGATATTTCTTTTTTCACCATAGTCCTCTATGGGCTTCCAAATATCCCTTTGCCAATTCCACAAGAACAGCATTAGCGAAAGGCTTTTAAAAGGGAAAGATGTAACTCTGTGAGATGAATTAACGGAACACAGAGCAGTTTCTCAGAAAGATTACTTCCAGTTTTGAACGGAAGATATTTCCTTTTTCACCATAGCCCTCTATGGGTTTCCAAATATCCCTTTGCCAATTCCACAAGAACAGCCTTAGCGAAAGGCTTCTTGAAGGGAAAGATGTAACTCTGTGAGATGAATTTACAGAAAACAGAGCAGTTTCTCAGAAAGCTTCTTTCCAGTTTTGAATGGAAGATATTTCCTTTTTCACCATAGCCCTCTATGGGCTTCCAAATATCCCTTTGCCAATTCCACAAGAACAGCCATAGGGAAAGGCTTCTTGAATGGAAAGATGTATCTCTGTGAGATGAATTAACAGAACACAGAGCAGTTTCTCAGAAAGCTTCTTTCCCGTTTTGAACGGAAGATATTTCCTTTTTCACCATAGCCCTCTATGGGCTTCCAAATTTCCCTTTGCCAATTCCACAAGAACAGCCGTAGCGAAAGGCTTCTTGAAGGGAAAGATGTAACTCTGTGAGATGAATTTACAGAACACAGAGCAGTTTCTCAGAAAGCTTCTTTCTAGTTTTGAACGGAAGATATTTCTTTTTTCACCATAGCCCTCTATGGGCTTCCAAATATCCCTTTGCCAATTCCACAAGAACAGCCTTAGCGAAAGGCTTATTGAAGGTAAAGATGTAACTCTGTGAGATGAATTAACAGAACACAGAGCAGTTTCTCAGAAAGCTTCTTTCCCGTTTTGAACGGAAGATATTTCCTTTTTCACCATAGCCCTCTATGGGCTTCAAAATATCCCTTTGCCAATTCCACAAGAACAGCCGTAGCGAAAGGCTTCTTGAAGGGAATGATGTAACTCTGTGAGATGAATTAACAGAACACAGAGCAGTTTTACAGAAAGCTTCTATCCAGTTTTGAACGGAAGATATTTCCTTTTTCACCATAGCCTTCTATGGGCTTCCAAATATCCCTTTGCCAATTCCACAAGAACAGCCTTAGCGAAAGGCTTCATGAAGGGAAAGATGTAACTCTGTGAGATGAATTAACAGAACACAGAGCAGTTTCTCAGAAAGCTTCTTTCCCGTTTTGAACGGAAGATATTTCCTTTTTCACCATAGCCCTCTATGGGCTTCCAAATATCCCTTTGCCAATTCCACAAGAACAGCCGTAGCGAAAGGCTTCTTGAAGGGAAAGATGTAACTCTGTGAGATGAATTTACAGAACACAGAGCAGTTTCTCAGAAAGCTTCTTTCTAGTTTTGAACGGAAGATATTTCTTTTTTCACCATAGCCCTCTATGGGCTTCCAAATATCTCTTTGCCAATTCCACAAGAACAGCCTTAGCGAAAGGCTTCTTGAAGGGAAAGATGTAACTCTGTGTGATGAATTAACAGAACAGAGAGCAGTTTCTCAGAAAGCTTCTTTCCAGTTTTGAACGGAAGATATTTCCTTTTTCACCATAGCCCTCTATGGGTTTCCAAATATCCCTTTGCCAATTCCACAAAAACAGCCTTAGCGAAAGGCTTCTTGAAGTGAAAGATGTAACTCTGTGAGATGAACTTACAGAACACAGAGCAGTTTCTCAGAAAGCTTCTTTCCAGTTTTGAACGGAAGATATTTCCTTTTTCACCATAGCCATCTATGGGCTTCCAAATATCCCTTTGCCACTTCCACAAGGACAGCCTTAGCGAAAGGCTTCTTGAAGGGAAAGATGTAACTCTGTGAGATGAATTAACAGAACACAGAGCAGTTTCTCAGAAAGCTTCTTTCCAGTTTTGAACGGAAGATATTTCCTTTTTCACCATAGCCCTCTATGGGCTTCCAAATATCCCTTTGCCAATTTCACAAGAACAGCCTTAGCGAAAGGCTTCTTGACGGGAAAGATGTAACTCTGTGAGATGAATTAACAGAACTCAGAGCAGTTTCTCAGAAAGCTTCTTTCACAGTTTAGAACGGAAGGTATTTCCTTTTTCACCATAGCCCTCTATGGGCTTCCAAATATCCCTTTGCCAATTCCACAACAACAGCCTTAGCGAAAGGCTTCTTGAAGGGAAAGATGTAACTCTGTGAGATGAATTCAAAGAACACAGAGCAGTTTCTCAGAAAGCTTCTTTCCAGTTTTGAACGGAAGATATTTCCTTTTTCACCATAGCCCCCTATGGGCTTCCAAATATCCCTTTGCCAATTCCACAAGAACAGCCTTAGCGAAAGGCTTCTTGAAGAGAAAGATATAACTCTGTTTGATGAATTAACAGGACAGAGAGCAGTTTCTCAGAAAGGTTCTTTCCAGTTTTGAACGGAAGATAGTTCCTTTTTCACCATAGCCCTCCATGGCTTTCCAAATATCCCTTTGCCAATTCCACAAGAACAGCCTTAGCGAAAGGCTTCTTGAAGGGAAAGATGTAACTCTGTGAGATGAATTAACAGAACACAGAGCAGTTTCTCAGAAAGCTTCTTTCCAATTTTGAACGGAAGATATTTCCTTTTTCACCATAGCCCTCTATGGGCTTCCAAATATCCCTTTGCCAATTCCACAAGAACAGACTTAGCGAAAGGCTTCTTGAAGGGAAAGATGTAACTCTGTGAGATGAATTTACAGAAACCAGAGCAGTTTCTCGGAAAGCTTCTTTCCAGTTTTGAACGGAAGATATTTCCTTTTTCACAATAGCCATCTATGGGCGTCCAAATATCCCTTTGCCAATTACACAAGAACAGCCTTAGCGAAAGGCTTCTTGAAGGGAAAGATGTAACTCTGTGAGATGAATTCACAGAACACAGAGTAGTTTCTCAGAAAGCTTCTTTCCAGTTTTGCACGGAAGATATTTCCTTTTTCACCATAGCCCTCTATGGGCTTCCAAATATCCCTTTGCCAATTCCACAAGAACAGCCTTAGCGAAAGGCTTCTTGAAGGGAAAGATGTAACTCTGTGACATGAATTAACAGAACACAGAGCAGTTTCTCAGAAAGCTTCTTTCCAGTTTTGAACGGAAGATATTTCCTTTTTCACCATAGCCCTCTATGGGCTTCCAAATATCCCTTTGCCAATTCCACAAGAAGAGCATTAGCGAAAGGCTTTTAAAAGGGAAAGATGTAACTCTGTGAGATGAATTAACAGAACACAGAGCAGTTTCTCAGAAGGCTTCTTTCCAGTTTTGAACGGAAGGTATTTCCTTTTTCACCATAGCCCTCTATGGGCTTCAAAATATCCCTTTGCCAATTCCACAAGAACAGCCTTAGCGAAAGGCTTCTTGAAGGGAAAGATGTAACTCTGTGTGATGAATTAACAGAACAGAGAGCAGTTTCTCAGAAAGCTTCTTTCCAGTTTTGAACGGAAGATATTTCCTTTTTCACCATAGCCCTCTATGGGTTTCCAAATATCCCTTTGCCAATTCCACAAGAACAGCCTTAGCGAAAGGCTTCTTGAAGGGAAAGATGTAACTTTGTGAGATGAATTTACAGAACACAGAGCAGTTTCTCAGAAAGATTCTTTCCAGTTTTGAACGGAAGATATTTCCTTTTTCACCATAGCCATCTATGGGCTTCCAAATATCCCTTTGCCAATTCCACAAGAACAGCCTTAGCGAAAGGCTTCTTGAAGGGAAAGATGTAACTCTGTGAGATGAATTAACAGAACACAGAGCAGTTTCTCAGAAAGCTTCTTTCCAGTTTTGAACGGAAGATATTTCCTTTTTCACCATAGCCCTCTATGGGCTTCCAAATATCCCTTTGCCAATTTCACAAGAACAGCCTTAGCGAAAGGCTTCTTGACGGGAAAGATGTAACTCTGTGAGATGAATTAACAGAACTCAGAGCAGTTTCTCAGAAAGCATCTTTCCAGTTTTGAACGGAAGATATTTCCTTTTTCACCATAGCCCTCTATGGGCTCCCAAATATCCCTTTGCCAATTCCACAAGAACAGCCTTAGCGAAAGGCTTCTTGAAGGGAATGATGTAACTCTGTGAGATGAATTAACAGAACACAGAGCAGTTTTACAGAAAGCTTCTATCCAGTTTTGAACGGAAGATATTTCCTTTTTCACCATAGCCCTCTATGGGCTTCCAAATATCCCTTTGCCAATTCCACAAGAACAGCCTTAGCGAAAGGCTTCTTGAAGGGAAAGATGTAACTCTGTGAGATGAATTAACAGAACACAGCGCAGTTTCTCAGAAAGCTTCTTTCCCGTTTTGAACGGAAGATATTTCCTTTTTCACCATAGCCCTCTATGGGCTTCCAAATATCCCTTTGCCATTTCCACAAGAACAGCCGTAGCGAAAGGCTTCTTGAAGGGAAAGATGTAACTCTGTGAGATGAATTAACAGAACACAGACCAGTTTCTCAGAAAGCTTCTTTCTAGTTTTGAACGGAAGATATTTCTTTTTTCACCATAGCCCTCTATGGGCTTCCAAATATCCCTTTGCCAATTCCACAAGTACAGCCTTAGCGAAAGGATTCTTGAAGGGAAAGATGTAACTCTGTGTGATGAATTAACAGAACACAGAGCAGTTTCTCAGAAAGCTTCTTTCCAGTTTTGAACGGAAGATATTTATTTTTTCACCATAGCCCTCTAAGGGCTTCCAAATATCCCTTTGCCAATTCCACAAGAACAGCCTTAGCGAAAGGCTTCTTGAAGGGCAAGATGTAACTCTGTGAGATGAATTAACAGAACACAGAGCAGTTTCTCAGAAAGCTTCTTTCCAGTTTTCAATGGAAGATATTTCCTTTTTCACCATAGCCCTCTATGGGATTCCAAATATCCCTTTGCCAATTCCTCAAGAACAGCCTTAGCGAAAGGCTTCTTGAAGGGAAAGATGTAACTCTGTGAGATGAATTAAGAGAACACAGAGCAGTTTCTCAGAAAGCTTCTTTTTTTTCAGTTTTGAACGGAAGGTATTTCCTTTTTCACCATAGCCCTCTATGGGCTTCCAAATATCCCTTTGCCAATTCCACAAGAACAGCCTTAGCGAAAGGCTTCTTGAAGGGAAAGATGTAACTCTGTCAGATGAATTAACAGAACACAGAGCAGTTTCTCAGAAGGCATCTTTCCAGTTTTGAACGGAAGGTATTTCCTTTTTCACCATAGCCCTTTATGGGCTTCCAAATATCCCTTTGCCAATTCCACAAGAACACGTTTAGCGAAAGGCTTCTTGAAGGGAAAGATGTAACTCTGTGAGATGAATTAACAGAACACAGAGCAGTTTCTCAGAAAGCTTGTTTCCAGTTTTGAACGGAAGATATTTCCTTTTCCACCATAGCCCTCTATGGGCTTCCAAATATCCCTTTGCCAATTCCACAAGAACAGCCTTAGCGAAAGGCTTCTTGAATGGAAAGATGTAACTCTGTGAGATGAATTAACAGAACACACAGCAGTTTCTCAGAACGCTTCTTTCCAGTTTTGAACGGAAGATATTTCCTTTTTCACCATAGCCCTCTACTGGCTTCCAAATATCCCTTTCCCAATTCCACAAGAACAGCCTTAGCGAAAGGTTTCTTGAAGGGAAAGATGTAACTCTGTGAGATGGATTCACAGAACACAGAGCAGTTTCTCAGAAATCTTCTTTCCAGTTTTGAACGGAAGATATTTCCTTTTTCACCATAGCCCTCTATGGGCTTCCAAATATCCCTTTGCCAATTCCACAAGAACAGCCTTAGCGAAAGGCTTCTTGAAGGGAAAGATGTAACACTGTGAGATGAATTAACATAACAGCGAGCAGTTTCTCAGAAAGATTCCTTCCAGTTTTGAACGGAAGATATTTCCTTTTTCACCATAGCCCTCTATGGGCTTCCAAATATCCCTTTGCCAATTCCACAAGAAAAGCCATAGGGAAAGGCTTCTTGAAGGGAAAGATGTATCTCTGTGAGATGAATTAACGGAACATAGAGCAGTTTCCCAGAAAGCTTCTTTCCATTTTTGAACGGAAGATATTTCCTTTTTCACCATAGCCCTCCCTGGGCTTCCAAATATCCCTTTGCCAATTCCACAAGAACAGCTTAGCGAAAGGCTTCTTGAGGGGAAAGATGTAACTCTGTGAGATGAATTTACAGAACACAGAGCAATTTCTCGGAAAGCTTCTTTCCAGTTTTGAACGGAAGATATTTCCTTTTTCACCATAGAAATCTATGGGCGTCCAAATACCCCTTTGCCAATTATACAAGAACAGCCTTAGCGAAAGGCTTCTTGAAGGGCAAGATGTAACTCTGTGAGATGAATTCACAGAACACAGAGTAGTTTCTCAGAAAGCTTCTTTCCAGTTTTGCACGGAAGATATTTCCTTTTTCACCATAGCCCTCTATGGGCTTCCAAATATCCCTTTGCCAATTCCACAAGAACAGCCTTAGCGAAAGGCTTCTTGAAGGGAAAGATGTAACTCTGTGTGATGAACTAACAGAACAGAGAGCAGTTTCTCAGAAAGCTTCTTTCCAGTTTTGAACGGAAGATATTTCCTTTTTCACCATAGCCCTCTATGGCTTTCCAAATATCCCTTTGCCAATTCCACAAGAACAGCCTTAGCGAAAGGCTTCTTGAAGGGAAAGATGTAACCCTGTGAGATGAATTAACATAACACCGAGCAGTTTCTCAGAAAGATTCCTTCCAGTTTTGAAAGGAAGATATTTCCTTTTTCACCATAGCCCTCTATGGGCTTCCAAATATCCCTTTGCCAATTCCACAAGAACAGCATTAGCGAAAGGCTTTTAAAAGGGAAAGATGTAACTCTGTGAGATGAATTAACAGAACACAGAGCAGTTTCTCAGAAGGATTCTTTCCTGTTTTGAACGGAAGGTAATTCCTTTTTCACCATAGCCCTCTATGGGCTTCAAAATATCCCTTTGCCAATTCCACAAGAACAGCCTTAGCGAAAGGCTTCTTGAAGGGAAAGATGTAACTCTGTGTGATGAATTAACAGAACAGAGAGCAGTTTCTCAGAAAGCTTCTTTCCAGTTTTGAACGGAAGATATTTCCTTTTTCACCATAGCCCTCTATGGGTTTCCAAATATCCCTTTGCCAATTCCACAAGAACAGCCTTAGCGAAAGGCTTCTTGAAGGGAAAGATGTAACTTTGTGAGATGAATTTACAGAACACAGAGCAGTTTCTCAGAAAGATTCTTTCCAGTTTTGAACGGAAGATATTTCCTTTTTCACCATAGCCATCTATGGGCTTCCAAATATCCCTTTGCCAATTCCACAAGAACAGCCTTAGCGAAAGGCTTCTTGAAGGGAAAGATGTAACTCTGTGAGATGAATTAACAGAACACAGAGCAGTTTCTCAGAAAGCTTCTTTCCAGTTTTGAACGGAAGATATTTCCTTTTTCACCATAGCCCTCTATGGGCTTCCAAATATCCCTTTGCCAATTTCACAAGAACAGCCTTAGCGAAAGGCTTCTTGACGGGAAAGATGTAACTCTGTGAGATGAATTAACAGAACTCAGAGCAGTTTCTCAGAAAGCTTCTTTCCAGTTTTGAACGGAAGATATTTCCTTTTTCACCATAGCCCTCTATGGGCTTCCAAATATCCCTTTGCCAATTTCACAAGAACAGCCTTAGCGAAAGGCTTCTTGAAGGGAATGATGTAACTCTGTGAGATGAATTAACAGAACACAGAGCAGTTTTACAGAAAGCTTCTATCCAGTTTTGAACGGAAGATATTTCCTTTTTCACCATAGCCCTCTATGGGCTTCCAAATATCCCTTTGCCACTTCCACAAGAACAGCCTTAGCGAAAGGCTTCTTGAAGGGAAAGATGTAACTCTGTGAGATGAATTAACAGAACACAGAGCAGTTTCTCAGAAAGCTTCTTTCCCGTTTTGAACGGAAGATATTTCCTTTCTCACCATAGCCCTCTATGGGCTTCCAAATATCCCTTTGCCAATTCCACAAGAACAGCCGTAGCGAAAGGCTTCTTGAAGGGAAAGATGTAACTCTGTGAGATGAATTTACAGAACACAGAGCAGTTTCTCAGAAAGCTTCTTTCCCGTTTTGAACGGAAGATATTTCCTTTTTCACCATAGCCCTCTATGGGCTTCCAAATATCCCTTTGCCAATTCCACAAGAACAGCCGTAGCGAAAGGCTTCTTGAAGGGAAAGATGTAACTCTGTGAGATGAATTTACAGAACACAGAGCAGTTTCTCAGAAAGCTTCTTTCTAGTTTTGAACGGAAGATATTTCTTTTTTCACCATAGCCATCTATGGGCTTCCAAATATCCCTTTGCCAATTCCACAAGAACAGCCTTAGCGAAAGGCTTCTTGAAGGGAAAGATGTAACTCTGTGTGATGAATTAACAGAACACAGAGCAGTTTCTCAGAAAGCTTCTTTCCAGTTTTGAACGGAAGATATTTCCTTTTTCACCATAGCCCTCTAGGGGCTTCCAAATATCCCTTTGCCAATTCCACAAGAACAGCCTTAGCGAAAGGCTTCTTGAAGGGCAAGATGTAACTCTGTGAGGTGAATTAACAGAAAACAGAGCAGTTTCTCAGAAAGCTTCTTTCCAATTTTGAATGGAAGATATTTCCTTTTTCACCATAGCCCTCTATGGGCTTCCAAATATCCCTTTGCCAATTCCACAAGAACAGCCATAGGGAAAGGCTTCTTGAAGGGAAAGATGTATCTCTGTGAGATGAATTAACAGAACACAGAGCAGTTTCTCAGAAAGCTTCTTTCCCGTTTTGAACGGAAGATATTTCCTTTTTCACCATAGCCCTCTATGGGCTTCCAAATATCCCTTTGCCAATTCCACAAGAACAGCCTTAGGGAAAGGCTTCTTGAAGGGAAAGATGTATCTCTGTGAGATGAATTAACAGAACACAGAGCAGTTTTCCAGAAAGCTTCTTTCCATTTTTGAACGGAAGGTATTTCCTTTTTCACCCTAGCCCTCCATGGGCTTCCAAATATCCCTTTGCCAATTCCACAAGAACAGCTTAGCGAAAGGCTTCTTGAGGGGAAAGATGTAACTCTGTGAGATGAATTTACAGTACACAGAGCACTTTCTCGGAAAGCTTCTTTCCAGTTTTGAACGGAAGATAATTCCTTTTTCACCATAGCCATCTATGGGCGTCCAAATATCCCTTTGCCAATTACACAAGAACGGCCTTAGCGAAAGGCTTCTTGAAGGGAAAGATGTAACACTGTGAGATGAATTTCCAGAACACAGAGCAGTTTCTCAGAAAGCTTCTTTCCAGTTTTGAACGGAAGATATTTCTTTTTTCACCATAGCCCTCTATGGGCTTCCAAATATCCCTTTGCCAATTCCACAAGAACAGCCTTAGCGAAAGGCTTTTAAAAGGGAAAGATGTAACTCTGTGAGATGAATTAACGGAACACAGAGCAGTTTCTCAGAAAGATTACTTCCAGTTTTGAACGGAAGATATTTCCTTTTTCACCATAGCCCTCTATGGGTTTCCAAATATCCCTTTGCCAATTCCACAAGAACAGCCTTAGCGAAAGGCTTCTTGAAGGGAAAGATGTAACTCTGTGAGATGAATTTACAGAAAACAGAGCAGTTTCTCAGAAAGCTTCTTTCCAGTTTTGAACGGAAGATATTTCCTTTTTCACCATAGCCATCTATGGGCTTCCAAATATCCCTTTGCCAATTCCACAAGAACAGCCTTAGCGAAAGGCTTCTTGAAGGGAAAGATGTAACTCTGTGAGATGAATTAACAGAACACAGAGCAGTTTCTCAGAAATCTTCTTTCCAGTTTTGAACGGAAGATATTTCCTTTTTCACCATAGCCCTCTATGGGCTTCCAAATATCACTTTGCCAATTTCACAAGAACAGCCTTAGCGAAAGGCTTCTTGACGGGAAAGATGTAACTCTGTGAGATGAATTAAGAGAACTCAGAGCATTTTCTCTGAAAGCTTCTTTCCAGTGTTGAACGGAAGATATTTCCTTTTTCACCATAGCCCTCTATGGGCTTCCAAATATCCCTTTGCCAATTCCACAAGAACAGCCTTAGCGAAAGGCTTATTGAAGGGAATGATGTAACTCTGTGAGATGAATTAACAGAACACAGAGCAGTTTTACAGAAAGCTTCTATCCAGTTTTGAACGGAAGATATTTCCTTTTTACCATAGCCTTCTATGGGCTTCCAAATATCCCTTTGCCAATTCCACAAGAACAGCATTAGCGAAAGGCTTCTTGAAGGGAAAGATGTAACTCTGTGAGATGAATTAACAGAACACAGAGCAGTTTCTCACAAAGCTTCTTTCCCGTTTTGAACGGAAGATATTTCCTTTTTCACCATAGCCCTCTATGGGCTTCCAAATATCCCTTTGCCAATTCCACAAGAACAGCCGTAGCGAAAGGCTTCTTGAAGGGAAAAATGTAACTCTGTGAGATGAATTAACAGAACACAGAGCAGTTTCTCAGAAAGCTTCTTTCCCGTTTTGAACGGAAGATATTTCCTTTTTCACCATAGCCCTCTATGGGCTTCCAAATATCCCTTTGCCAATTCCACAAGAACAGCCGTAGCGAAAGGCTTCTTGAAGGGAAAGATGTAACTCTGTGAGATGAATTTACAGAACACAGAGCAGTTTCTCAGAAAGCTTCTTTCTAGTTTTGAACGGAAGATATTTCTTTTTTCACCATAGCCCTCTATGGGCTTCCAAATATCCCTTTGCCAATTCCACAAGAACAGCCTTAGCGAAAGGCTTCTTGAAGGTAAAGATGTAACTCTGTGAGATGAATTAACAGAACACAGAGCAGTTTCTCAGAAAGCTTCTTTCCCGTTTTGAACGGAAGATATTTCCTTTTTCACCATAGACCTCTATGGGCTTCCAAATATCCCTTTGCCAATACCACAAGAACAGCCGTAGCGAAAGGCTTCTTGAAGGGAAAGATGTAACTCTGTGAGATGAATTTACAGAACACAGAGCAGTTTCTCAGAAAGCTTCTTTCTAGTTTTGAACGGAAGATATTTCTTTTTTCACCATAGCCATCTATGGGCTTCCAAATATCCCTTTGCCAATTCCACAAGAACAGCCTTAGCGAAAGGCTTCTTGAAGGGAAAGATGTAACTCTGTGTGATGAATTAACAGAACACAGAGCAGTTTCTCAGAAAGCTTCTTTCCAGTTTTGAATGGAAGATATTTTCTTTTTCACCATAGCCCTCTATGGGCTTCCAAATATCCCTTTGCCAATTCCACAAGAACAGCCTTAGCGAAAGGCTTCTTGAAGGGAAAGATGTAACTCTGTGAGATGAATTAACAGAACACAGAGCAGTTTCTCAGAAAGCTTCTTTCCCGTTTTGAACGGAAGATATTTCCTTTTTCACCATAGCCCTCTATGGGCTTCCAAATATCCCTTTGCCAATTCCACAAGAACAGCCTTAGCGAATGGCTTATTGCAGGGAAAGATGTAACTCTGTGAGATGAATTAACAGAACACAGAGCAGTTTCTCAGAAAGCTTCTTTCCAATTTTGAACGGAAGATATTTCCTTTTTCACCATAGCCCTCTATGGGCTTCCAAATATCCCTTTGCCAATTCCACAAGAACAGCCTTAGCGAAAGGCTTCTTGAATGGAAAGATGTAACTCTGTGAGATGAATTAACAGAACACACAGCAGTTTCTCAGAACGCTTCTTTCCAGTTTTGAACGGATGATATTTCCTTTTTCACCATAGCCCTCTATTGGCTTCCAAATATCCCTTTCCCAATTCCACAAGAACAGCCTTAGCGAAAGGTTTCTTGAAGGGAAAGATGTAAATCTGTGAGATGAATTCACAGAACACAGAGCAGTTTCTCAGAAAGCTTCTTTCCAATTTTGAACGGAAGATATTTCCTTTTTCACCATAGCCCTCTATGGACTTCCAAATATCCCTTTGCTAATTCCACAAGAACAGACTTAGCGAAAGGCTTCTTGAAGGGAAAGATGTAACCCTGTGAGATGAATTAACATAATACCGAGCAGTTTCTCAGAAAGATTCCTTCCAGTTTTGAACGGAAGATATTTCTTTTTCACCATAGCCCTCTATGGGCTTCCAAATATCCCTTTGCCAATTAAACAAGAACAGCCATAGGGAAAGGCTTCTTGAAGGGAAAGATGTATCTCTGTGAGATGAATTAACAGAACACAGAGCAGTTTCCCAGAAAGCTTCTTTCCATTTTTGAACGGAAGGTATTTCCTTTTTCACCATAGCCCTCCATGGGCTTCCAAATATCCCTTTGCCAATTCCACAAGAACAGCTTAGCGAAAGGCTTCTTGAGGGGAAAGATGTAACTCTGTGAGATGAATTTACAGTACACAGAGCAGTTTCTCGGAAAGCTTCTTTCCAGTTTTGAACGGAAGATATTTCCTTTTTCACCATAGCCATCTATGGGCGTCCAAATATCCCTTTGCCAATTACACAAGAACGGCCTTAGCGAAAGGCTTCTTGAAGGGAAAGATGTAACTCTGTGAGATGAATTTCCAGAACACAGAGCAGTTTCTCAGAAAGCTTCTTTCCAGTTTTGAACGGAAGATATTTCTTTTTTCACCATAGCCCTCTATGGGCTTCCAAATATCCCTTTGCCAATTCCACAAGAACAGCATTAGCGAAAGGCTTTTAAAAGGGAAAGATGTAACTCTGTGAGATGAATTAACAGAACACAGAGCAGTTTCTCAGAAAGATTACTTCCAGTTTTGAACGGAAGATATTTCCTTTTTCACCATAGCACTCTATGGACTTCCAAATATCCCTTTGCTAATTCCACAAGATCAGCCTTAGCGAAAGGCTTCTTGAAGGGAAAGATGTAACCCTGTGAGATGAATTAACATAATACCGAGCAGTTTCTCAGAAGGATTCCTTCCAGTTTTGAACGGAAGATATTTCTTTTTCACCATGGCCCTCTATGGGCTTCCAAATATCCCTTTGCCAATTCCACAAGAACAGCCTTAGGGAAAGGCTTCTTGAAGGGAAAGATGTATCTCTGTGAGGTGAATTAACAGAACACAGAGCAGTTTTCCAGAAAGCTTCTTTCCATTTTTGAACGGAAGGTATTTCCTTTTTCACCCTAGCCCTCCATGGGCTTCCATATATCCCTTTGCCAATTCCACAAGAACAGCTTAGCGAAAGGCTTCTTGAGGGCAAAGATGTAACTCTGTGAGAAGAATTTACAGTACACAGAGCAGTTTCTCGGAAAGCTTCTTTCCAGTTTTGAACGGAAGATAATTCCTTTTTCACCATAGCCATCTATGGGCGTCCAAATATCCCTTTGCCAATTACACAAGAACGGCCTTAGCGAAAGGCTTCTTGAAGGGAAAGATGTAACACTGTGAGATGAATTTCCAGAACACAGAGCAGTTTCTCAGAAAGCTTCTTTCCAGTTTTGAACGGAAGATATTTCTTTTTTCACCATAGTCCTCTATGGGCTTCCAAATATCCCTTTGCCAATTCCACAAGAACAGCATTAGCGAAAGGCTTTTAAAAGGGAAAGATGTAACTCTGTGAGATGAATTAACGGAACACAGAGCAGTTTCTCAGAAAGATTACTTCCAGTTTTGAACGGAAGATATTTCCTTTTTCACCATAGCCCTCTATGGGTTTCCAAATATCCCTTTGCCAATTCCACAAGAACAGCCTTAGCGAAAGGCTTCTTGAAGGGAAAGATGTAACGCTGTGAGATGAATTTACAGAAAACAGAGCAGTTTCTCAGAAAGCTTCTTTCCAGTTTTGAATGGAAGATATTTCCTTTTTCACCATAGCCCTCTATGGGCTTCCAAATATCCCTTTGCCAATTCCACAAGAACAGCCATAGGGAAAGGCTTCTTGAAGGGAAAGATGTATCTCTGTGAGATGAATTAAGAGAACACAGAGCAGTTTCTCAGAAAGCTTCTTTCCCGTTTTGAACGGAAAATATTTCCTTTTTCACCATAGCCCTCTATGGGCTTCCAAATATCCCTTTGCCAATTCCACAAGAACAGCCGTAGCGAAAGGCTTCTTGAATGGAAAGATGTAACTCTGTGAGATGAATTAACAGAACACACAGCAGTTTCTCAGAACGCTTCTTTCCAGTTTTGAACGGAAGATATTTCCTTTTTCACCATAGCCCTCTATTGGCTTCCAGATATCCCTTTCCCAATTCCACAAGAACAGCCTTAGCGAAAGGTTTCTTGAAGGGAAAGATGTAAATCTGTGAGATGAATTAACAGAACACAGAGCAGTTTCTCAGAAAGCTTCTTTCCAATTTTGAACGGAAGATATTTCCTTTTTCACCATAGCCCTCTATGGACTTCCAAATATCCCTTTGCCAATTCCACAAGAACAGACTTAGCGAAAGGCTTCTTGAAGGGAAAGATGTAACCCTGTGAGATGAATTAACATAATACCGAGCAGTTTCTCAGAAAGATTCCTTCCAGTTTTGAACGGAAGATATTTCTTTTTCACCATAGCCATCTATGGGCTTCCAAATATCCCTTTGCCAATTCCACAAGAACAGCCTTAGCGAAAGGCTTCTTGAAGGGAAAGATGTAACTCTGTGAGATGAATTAACAGAACACAGAGCAGTTTCTCAGAAATCTTCTTTCCAGTTTTGAACGGAAGATATTTCCTTTTTCACCATAGCCCTCTATGGGCTTCCAAATATCACTTTGCCAATTTCACAAGAACAGCCTTAGCGAAAGGCTTCTTGACGGGAAAGATGTAACTCTGTGAGATGAATTAAGAGAACTCAGAGCATTTTCTCTGAAAGCTTCTTTCCAGTGTTGAACGGAAGATATTTCCTTTTTCACCATAGCCCTCTATGGGCTTCCAAATATCCCTTTGCCAATTCCACAAGAACAGCCTTAGCGAAAGGCTTATTGAAGGGAATGATGTAACTCTGTGAGATGAATTAACAGAACACAGAGCAGTTTTACAGAAAGCTTCTATCCAGTTTTGAACGGAAGATATTTCCTTTTTACCATAGCCTTCTATGGGCTTCCAAATATCCCTTTGCCAATTCCACAAGAACAGCATTAGCGAAAGGCTTCTTGAAGGGAAAGATGTAACTCTGTGAGATGAATTAACAGAACACAGAGCAGTTTCTCACAAAGCTTCTTTCCCGTTTTGAACGGAAGATATTTCCTTTTTCACCATAGCCCTCTATGGGCTTCCAAATATCCCTTTGCCAATTCCACAAGAACAGCCGTAGCGAAAGGCTTCTTGAAGGGAAAAATGTAACTCTGTGAGATGAATTAACAGAACACAGAGCAGTTTCTCAGAAAGCTTCTTTCCCGTTTTGAACGGAAGATATTTCCTTTTTCACCATAGCCCTCTATGGGCTTCCAAATATCCCTTTGCCAATTCCACAAGAACAGCCGTAGCGAAAGGCTTCTTGAAGGGAAAGATGTAACTCTGTGAGATGAATTTACAGAACACAGAGCAGTTTCTCAGAAAGCTTCTTTCTAGTTTTGAACGGAAGATATTTCTTTTTTCACCATAGCCCTCTATGGGCTTCCAAATATCCCTTTGCCAATTCCACAAGAACAGCCTTAGCGAAAGGCTTCTTGAAGGTAAAGATGTAACTCTGTGAGATGAATTAACAGAACACAGAGCAGTTTCTCAGAAAGCTTCTTTCCCGTTTTGAACGGAAGATATTTCCTTTTTCACCATAGACCTCTATGGGCTTCCAAATATCCCTTTGCCAATACCACAAGAACAGCCGTAGCGAAAGGCTTCTTGAAGGGAAAGATGTAACTCTGTGAGATGAATTTACAGAACACAGAGCAGTTTCTCAGAAAGCTTCTTTCTAGTTTTGAACGGAAGATATTTCTTTTTTCACCATAGCCATCTATGGGCTTCCAAATATCCCTTTGCCAATTCCACAAGAACAGCCTTAGCGAAAGGCTTCTTGAAGGGAAAGATGTAACTCTGTGTGATGAATTAACAGAACACAGAGCAGTTTCTCAGAAAGCTTCTTTCCAGTTTTGAATGGAAGATATTTTCTTTTTCACCATAGCCCTCTATGGGCTTCCAAATATCCCTTTGCCAATTCCACAAGAACAGCCTTAGCGAAAGGCTTCTTGAAGGGAAAGATGTAACTCTGTGAGATGAATTAACAGAACACAGAGCAGTTTCTCAGAAAGCTTCTTTCCCGTTTTGAACGGAAGATATTTCCTTTTTCACCATAGCCCTCTATGGGCTTCCAAATATCCCTTTGCCAATTCCACAAGAACAGCCTTAGCGAATGGCTTCTTGCAGGGAAAGATGTAACTCTGTGAGATGAATTAACAGAACACAGAGCAGTTTCTCAGAAAGCTTCTTTCCAATTTTGAACGGAAGATATTTCCTTTTTCACCATAGCCCTCTATGGGCTTCCAAATATCCCTTTGCCAATTCCACAAGAACAGCCTTAGCGAAAGGCTTCTTGAATGGAAAGATGTAACTCTGTGAGATGAATTAACAGAACACACAGCAGTTTCTCAGAACGCTTCTTTCCAGTTTTGAACGGATGATATTTCCTTTTTCACCATAGCCCTCTATTGGCTTCCAAATATCCCTTTCCCAATTCCACAAGAACAGCCTTAGCGAAAGGTTTCTTGAAGGGAAAGATGTAAATCTGTGAGATGAATTCACAGAACACAGAGCAGTTTCTCAGAAAGCTTCTTTCCAATTTTGAACGGAAGATATTTCCTTTTTCACCATAGCCCTCTATGGACTTCCAAATATCCCTTTGCTAATTCCACAAGAACAGACTTAGCGAAAGGCTTCTTGAAGGGAAAGATGTAACCCTGTGAGATGAATTAACATAATACCGAGCAGTTTCTCAGAAAGATTCCTTCCAGTTTTGAACGGAAGATATTTCTTTTTCACCATAGCCCTCTATGGGCTTCCAAATATCCCTTTGCCAATTAAACAAGAACAGCCATAGGGAAAGGCTTCTTGAAGGGAAAGATGTATCTCTGTGAGATGAATTAACAGAACACAGAGCAGTTTCCCAGAAAGCTTCTTTCCATTTTTGAACGGAAGGTATTTCCTTTTTCACCATAGCCCTCCATGGGCTTCCAAATATCCCTTTGCCAATTCCACAAGAACAGCTTAGCGAAAGGCTTCTTGAGGGGAAAGATGTAACTCTGTGAGATGAATTTACAGTACACAGAGCAGTTTCTCGGAAAGCTTCTTTCCAGTTTTGAACGGAAGATATTTCCTTTTTCACCATAGCCATCTATGGGCGTCCAAATATCCCTTTGCCAATTACACAAGAACGGCCTTAGCGAAAGGCTTCTTGAAGGGAAAGATGTAACTCTGTGAGATGAATTTCCAGAACACAGAGCAGTTTCTCAGAAAGCTTCTTTCCAGTTTTGAACGGAAGATATTTCTTTTTTCACCATAGCCCTCTATGGGCTTCCAAATATCCCTTTGCCAATTCCACAAGAACAGCATTAGCGAAAGGCTTTTAAAAGGGAAAGATGTAACTCTGTGAGATGAATTAACAGAACACAGAGCAGTTTCTCAGAAAGATTACTTCCAGTTTTGAACGGAAGATATTTCCTTTTTCACCATAGCACTCTATGGACTTCCAAATATCCCTTTGCTAATTCCACAAGATCAGCCTTAGCGAAAGGCTTCTTGAAGGGAAAGATGTAACCCTGTGAGATGAATTAACATAATACCGAGCAGTTTCTCAGAAGGATTCCTTCCAGTTTTGAACGGAAGATATTTCTTTTTCACCATGGCCCTCTATGGGCTTCCAAATATCCCTTTGCCAATTCCACAAGAACAGCCTTAGGGAAAGGCTTCTTGAAGGGAAAGATGTATCTCTGTGAGGTGAATTAACAGAACACAGAGCAGTTTTCCAGAAAGCTTCTTTCCATTTTTGAACGGAAGGTATTTCCTTTTTCACCCTAGCCCTCCATGGGCTTCCATATATCCCTTTGCCAATTCCACAAGAACAGCTTAGCGAAAGGCTTCTTGAGGGCAAAGATGTAACTCTGTGAGAAGAATTTACAGTACACAGAGCAGTTTCTCGGAAAGCTTCTTTCCAGTTTTGAACGGAAGATAATTCCTTTTTCACCATAGCCATCTATGGGCGTCCAAATATCCCTTTGCCAATTACACAAGAACGGCCTTAGCGAAAGGCTTCTTGAAGGGAAAGATGTAACACTGTGAGATGAATTTCCAGAACACAGAGCAGTTTCTCAGAAAGCTTCTTTCCAGTTTTGAACGGAAGATATTTCTTTTTTCACCATAGTCCTCTATGGGCTTCCAAATATCCCTTTGCCAATTCCACAAGAACAGCATTAGCGAAAGGCTTTTAAAAGGGAAAGATGTAACTCTGTGAGATGAATTAACGGAACACAGAGCAGTTTCTCAGAAAGATTACTTCCAGTTTTGAACGGAAGATATTTCCTTTTTCACCATAGCCCTCTATGGGTTTCCAAATATCCCTTTGCCAATTCCACAAGAACAGCCTTAGCGAAAGGCTTCTTGAAGGGAAAGATGTAACGCTGTGAGATGAATTTACAGAAAACAGAGCAGTTTCTCAGAAAGCTTCTTTCCAGTTTTGAATGGAAGATATTTCCTTTTTCACCATAGCCCTCTATGGGCTTCCAAATATCCCTTTGCCAATTCCACAAGAACAGCCATAGGGAAAGGCTTCTTGAAGGGAAAGATGTATCTCTGTGAGATGAATTAAGAGAACACAGAGCAGTTTCTCAGAAAGCTTCTTTCCCGTTTTGAACGGAAAATATTTCCTTTTTCACCATAGCCCTCTATGGGCTTCCAAATATCCCTTTGCCAATTCCACAAGAACAGCCGTAGCGAAAGGCTTCTTGAATGGAAAGATGTAACTCTGTGAGATGAATTAACAGAACACACAGCAGTTTCTCAGAACGCTTCTTTCCAGTTTTGAACGGAAGATATTTCCTTTTTCACCATAGCCCTCTATTGGCTTCCAGATATCCCTTTCCCAATTCCACAAGAACAGCCTTAGCGAAAGGTTTCTTGAAGGGAAAGATGTAAATCTGTGAGATGAATTAACAGAACACAGAGCAGTTTCTCAGAAAGCTTCTTTCCAATTTTGAACGGAAGATATTTCCTTTTTCACCATAGCCCTCTATGGACTTCCAAATATCCCTTTGCCAATTCCACAAGAACAGACTTAGCGAAAGGCTTCTTGAAGGGAAAGATGTAACCCTGTGAGATGAATTAACATAATACCGAGCAGTTTCTCAGAAAGATTCCTTCCAGTTTTGAACGGAAGATATTTCTTTTTCACCATAGCCCTCTATGGGCTTCCAAATATCCCTTTGCCAATTAAACAAGAACAGCCATAGGGAAAGGCTTCTTGAAGGGAAAGATGTATCTCTGTGATATGAATTAACAGAACACAGAGCAGTTTCCCAGAAAGCTTCTTTCCATTTTTGAACGGAAGGTATTTCCTTTTTCACCATAGACCTCCATGGGCTTCCAAATATCCCTTTGCCAATTCCACAAGAACAGCTTAGCGAAAGGCTTCTTGAGGGGAAAGATGTAACTCTGTGAGATGAATTTACAGTACACAGAGCAGTTTCCCGGAAAGCTTCTTTCCAGTTTTGAACGGAAGATATTTCCTTTTTCACCATAGCCATCTATGGGCGTCCAAATATCCCTTTGCCAATTACACAAGAACGGCCTTAGCGAAAGGCTTCTTGAAGGGAAAGATGTAACACTGTGAGATGAATTTCCAGAACACAGAGCAGTTTCTCAGAAAGCTTCTTTCCAGTTTTGAACGGAAGATATTTCTTTTTTCACCATAGTCCTCTATGGGCTTCCAAATATCCCTTTGCCAATTCCACAAGAACAGCATTAGCGAAAGGCTTTTAAAAGGGAAAGATGTAACTCTGTGAGATGAATTAACGGAACACAGAGCAGTTTCTCAGAAAGATTACTTCCAGTTTTGAACGGAAGATATTTCCTTTTTCACCATAGCCCTCTATGGGTTTCCAAATATCCCTTTGCCAATTCCACAAGAACAGCCTTAGCGAAAGGCTTCTTGAAGGGAAAGATGTAACTCTGTGAGATGAATTTACAGAAAACAGAGCAGTTTCTCAGAAAGCTTCTTTCCAGTTTTGAATGGAAGATATTTCCTTTTTCACCATAGCCCTCTATGGGCTTCCAAATATCCCTTTGCCAATTCCACAAGAACAGCCATAGGGAAAGGCTTCTTGAATGGAAAGATGTATCTCTGTGAGATGAATTAACAGAACACAGAGCAGTTTCTCAGAAAGCTTCTTTCCCGTTTTGAACGGAAGATATTTCCTTTTTCACCATAGCCCTCTATGGGCTTCCAAATATCCCTTTGCCAATTCCACAAGAACAGCCTTAGGGAAAGGCTTCTTGAAGGGAAAGATGTATCTCTGTGAGATGAATTAACAGAACACAGAGCAGTTTTCCAGAAAGCTTCTTTCCATTTTTGAACGGAAGGTATTTCCTTTTTCACCCTAGCCCTCCATGGGCTTCCAAATATCCCTTTGCCAATTCCACAAGAACAGCTTAGCGAAAGGCTTCTTGAGGGGAAAGATGTAACTCTGTGAGATGAATTTACAGTACACAGAGCACTTTCTCGGAAAGCTTCTTTCCAGTTTTGAACGGAAGATAATTCCTTTTTCACCATAGCCATCTATGGGCGTCCAAATATCCCTTTGCCAATTACACAAGAACGGCCTTAGCGAAAGGCTTCTTGAAGGGAAAGATGTAACACTGTGAGATGAATTTCCAGAACACAGAGCAGTTTCTCAGAAAGCTTCTTTCCAGTTTTGAACGGAAGATATTTCTTTTTTCACCATAGCCCTCTATGGGCTTCCAAATATCCCTTTGCCAATTCCACAAGAACAGCCTTAGCGAAAGGCTTTTAAAAGGGAAAGATGTAACTCTGTGAGATGAATTAACGGAACACAGAGCAGTTTCTCAGAAAGATTACTTCCAGTTTTGAACGGAAGATATTTCCTTTTTCACCATAGCCCTCTATGGGTTTCCAAATATCCCTTTGCCAATTCCACAAGAACAGCCTTAGCGAAAGGCTTCTTGAAGGGAAAGATGTAACTCTGTGAGATGAATTTACAGAAAACAGAGCAGTTTCTCAGAAAGCTTCTTTCCAGTTTTGAACGGAAGATATTTCCTTTTTCACCATAGCCATCTATGGGCTTCCAAATATCCCTTTGCCAATTCCACAAGAACAGCCTTAGCGAAAGGCTTCTTGAAGGGAAAGATGTAACTCTGTGAGATGAATTAACAGAACACAGAGCAGTTTCTCAGAAATCTTCTTTCCAGTTTTGAACGGAAGATATTTCCTTTTTCACCATAGCCCTCTATGGGCTTCCAAATATCACTTTGCCAATTTCACAAGAACAGCCTTAGCGAAAGGCTTCTTGACGGGAAAGATGTAACTCTGTGAGATGAATTAACAGAACTCAGAGCATTTTCTCTGAAAGCTTCTTTCCAGTGTTGAACGGAAGATATTTCCTTTTTCACCATAGCCCTCTATGGGCTTCCAAATATCCCTTTGCCAATTCCACAAGAACAGCCTTAGCGAAAGGCTTATTGAAGGGAATGATGTAACTCTGTGAGATGAATTAACAGAACACAGAGCAGTTTTACAGAAAGCTTCTATCCAGTTTTGAACGGAAGATATTTCCTTTTTACCATAGCCTTCTATGGGCTTCCAAATATCCCTTTGCCAATTCCACAAGAACAGCATTAGCGAAAGGCTTCTTGAAGGGAAAGATGTAACTCTGTGAGATGAATTAACAGAACACAGAGCAGTTTCTCACAAAGCTTCTTTCCCGTTTTGAACGGAAGATATTTCCTTTTTCACCATAGCCCTCTATGGGCTTCCAAATATCCCTTTGCCAATTCCACAAGAACAGCCGTAGCGAAAGGCTTCTTGAAGGGAAAGATGTAACTCTGTGAGATGAATTAACAGAACACAGAGCAGTTTCTCAGAAAGCTTCTTTCCCGTTTTGAACGGAAGATATTTCCTTTTTCACCATAGCCCTCTATGGGCTTCCAAATATCCCTTTGCCAATTCCACAAGAACAGCCGTAGCGAAAGGCTTCTTGAAGGGAAAGATGTAACTCTGTGAGATGAATTTACAGAACACAGAGCAGTTTCTCAGAAAGCTTCTTTCTAGTTTTGAACGGAAGATATTTCTTTTTTCACCATAGCCCTCTATGGGCTTCCAAATATCCCTTTGCCAATTCCACAAGAACAGCCTTAGCGAAAGGCTTCTTGAAGGTAAAGATGTAACTCTGTGAGATGAATTAACAGAACACAGAGCAGTTTCTCAGAAAGCTTCTTTCCCGTTTTGAACGGAAGATATTTCCTTTTTCACCATAGCCCTCTATGGGCTTCCAAATATCCCTTTGCCAATACCACAAGAACAGCTGTAGCGAAAGGCTTCTTGAAGGGAAAGATGTAACTCTGTGAGATGAATTTACAGAACACAGAGCAGTTTCTCAGAAAGCTTCTTTCTAGTTTTGAACGGAAGATATTTCTTTTTTCACCATAGCCATCTATGGGCTTCCAAATATCCCTTTGCCAATTCCACAAGAACAGCCTTAGCGAAAGGCTTCTTGAAGGGAAAGATGTAACTCTGTGTGATGAATTAACAGAACACAGAGCAGTTTCTCAGAAAGCTTCTTTCCAGTTTTGAATGGAAGATATTTTCTTTTTCACCATAGCCCTCTATGGGCTTCCAAATATCCCTTTGCCAATTCCACAAGAACAGCCTTAGCGAAAGGCTTCTTGAAGGGAAAGATGTAACTCTGTGAGATGAATTAACAGAACACAGAGCAGTTTCTCAGAAAGCTTCTTTCCCGTTTTGAACGGAAGATATTTCCTTTTTCACCATAGCCCTCTATGGGCTTCCAAATATCCCTTTGCCAATTCCACAAGAACAGCCTTAGCGAATGGCTTCTTGCAGGGAAAGATGTAACTCTGTGAGATGAATTAACAGAACACAGAGCAGTTTCTCAGAAAGCTTCTTTCCAATTTTGAACGGAAGATATTTCCTTTTTCACCATAGCCCTCTATGGGCTTCCAAATATCCCTTTGCCAATTCCACAAGAACAGCCTTAGCGAAAGGCTTCTTGAATGGAAAGATGTAACTCTGTGAGATGAATTAACAGAACACACAGCAGTTTCTCAGAACGCTTCTTTCCAGTTTTGAACGGAAGATATTTCCTTTTTCACCATAGCCCTCTATTGGCTTCCAAATATCCCTTTCCCAATTCCACAAGAACAGCCTTAGCGAAAGGTTTCTTGAAGGGAAAGATGTAAATCTGTGAGATGAATTCACAGAACACAGAGCAGTTTCTCAGAAAGCTTCTTTCCAATTTTGAACGGAAGATATTTCCTTTTTCACCATAGCCCTCTATGGACTTCCAAATATCCCTTTGCTAATTCCACAAGAACAGACTTAGCGAAAGGCTTCTTGAAGGGAAAGATGTAACCCTGTGAGATGAATTAACATAATACCGAGCAGTTTCTCAGAAAGATTCCTTCCAGTTTTGAACGGAAGATATTTCTTTTTCACCATAGCCCTCTATGGGCTTCCAAATATCCCTTTGCCAATTAAACAAGAACAGCCATAGGGAAAGGCTTCTTGAAGGGAAAGATGTATCTCTGTGAGATGAATTAACAGAACACAGAGCAGTTTCCCAGAAAGCTTCTTTCCATTTTTGAACGGAAGGTATTTCCTTTTTCACCATAGCCCTCCATGGGCTTCCAAATATCCCTTTGCCAATTCCACAAGAACAGCTTAGCGAAAGGCTTCTTGAGGGGAAAGATGTAACTCTGTGAGATGAATTTACAGTACACAGAGCAGTTTCTCGGAAAGCTTCTTTCCTGTTTTGAACGGAAGATATTTCCTTTTTCACCATAGCCATCTATGGGCGTCCAAATATCCCTTTGCCAATTACACAAGAACGGCCTTAGCGAAAGGCTTCTTGAAGGGAAAGATGTAACTCTGTGAGATGAATTTCCAGAACACAGAGCAGTTTCTCAGAAAGCTTCTTTCCAGTTTTGAACGGAAGATATTTCTTTTTTCACCATAGCCCTCTATGGGCTTCCAAATATCCCTTTGCCAATTCCACAAGAACAGCATTAGCGAAAGGCTTTTAAAAGGGAAAGATGTAACTCTGTGAGATGAATTAACAGAACACAGAGCAGTTTCTCAGAAAGATTACTTCCAGTTTTGAACGGAAGATATTTCCTTTTTCACCATAGCACTCTATGGACTTCCAAATATCCCTTTGCTAATTCCACAAGATCAGCCTTAGCGAAAGGCTTCTTGAAGGGAAAGATGTAACCCTGTGAGATGAATTAACATAATACCGAGCAGTTTCTCAGAAGGATTCCTTCCAGTTTTGAACGGAAGATATTTCTTTTTCACCATGGCCCTCTATGGGCTTCCAAATATCCCTTTGCCAATTCCACAAGAACAGCCTTAGGGAAAGGCTTCTTGAAGGGAAAGATGTATCTCTGTGAGGTGAATTAACAGAACACAGAGCAGTTTTCCAGAAAGCTTCTTTCCATTTTTGAACGGAAGGTATTTCCTTTTTCACCCTAGCCCTCCATAGGCTTCCATATATCCCTTTGCCAATTCCACAAGAACAGCTTAGCGAAAGGCTTCTTGAGGGCAAAGATGTAACTCTGTGAGAAGAATTTACAGTACACAGAGCAGTTTCTCGGAAAGCTTCTTTCCAGTTTTGAACGGAAGATAATTCCTTTTTCACCATAGCCATCTATGGGCGTCCAAATATCCCTTTGCCAATTACACAAGAACGGCCTTAGCGAAAGGCTTCTTGAAGGGAAAGATGTAACACTGTGAGATGAATTTCCAGAACACAGAGCAGTTTCTCAGAAAGCTTCTTTCCAGTTTTGAACGGAAGATATTTCTTTTTTCACCATAGTCCTCTATGGGCTTCCAAATATCCCTTTGCCAATTCCACAAGAACAGCATTAGCGAAAGGCTTTTAAAAGGGAAAGATGTAACTCTGTGAGATGAATTAACGGAACACAGAGCAGTTTCTCAGAAAGATTACTTCCAGTTTTGAACGGAAGATATTTCCTTTTTCACCATAGCCCTCTATGGGTTTCCAAATATCCCTTTGCCAATTCCACAAGAACAGCCTTAGCGAAAGGCTTCTTGAAGGGAAAGATGTAACGCTGTGAGATGAATTTACAGAAAACAGAGCAGTTTCTCAGAAAGCTTCTTTCCAGTTTTGAATGGAAGATATTTCCTTTTTCACCATAGCCCTCTATGGGCTTCCAAATATCCCTTTGCCAATTCCACAAGAACAGCCATAGGGAAAGGCTTCTTGAAGGGAAAGATGTATCTCTGTGAGATGAATTAAGAGAACACAGAGCAGTTTCTCAGAAAGCTTCTTTCCCGTTTTGAACGGAAAATATTTCCTTTTTCACCATAGCCCTCTATGGGCTTCCAAATATCCCTTTGCCAATTCCACAAGAACAGCCGTAGCGAAAGGCTTCTTGAATGGAAAGATGTAACTCTGTGAGATGAATTAACAGAACACACAGCAGTTTCTCAGAACGCTTCTTTCCAGTTTTGAACGGAAGATATTTCCTTTTTCACCATAGCCCTCTATTGGCTTCCAGATATCCCTTTCCCAATTCCACAAGAACAGCCTTAGCGAAAGGTTTCTTGAAGGGAAAGATGTAAATCTGTGAGATGAATTCACAGAACACAGAGCAGTTTCTCAGAAAGCTTCTTTCCAATTTTGAACGGAAGATATTTCCTTTTTCACCATAGCCCTCTATGGACTTCCAAATATCCCTTTGCCAATTCCACAAGAACAGACTTAGCGAAAGGCTTCTTGAAGGGAAAGATGTAACCCTGTGAGATGAATTAACATAATACCGAGCAGTTTCTCAGAAAGATTCCTTCCAGTTTTGAACGGAAGATATTTCTTTTTCACCATAGCCCTCTATGGGCTTCCAAATATCCCTTTGCCAATTAAACAAGAACAGCCATAGGGAAAGGCTTCTTGAAGGGAAAGATGTATCTCTGTGATATGAATTAACAGAACACAGAGCAGTTTCCCAGAAAGCTTCTTTCCATTTTTGAACGGAAGGTATTTCCTTTTTCACCATAGACCTCCATGGGCTTCCAAATATCCCTTTGCCAATTCCACAAGAACAGCTTAGCGAAAGGCTTCTTGAGGGGAAAGATGTAACTCTGTGAGATGAATTTACAGTACACAGAGCAGTTTCCCGGAAAGCTTCTTTCCAGTTTTGAACGGAAGATATTTCCTTTTTCACCATAGCCATCTATGGGCGTCCAAATATCCCTTTGCCAATTACACAAGAACGGCCTTAGCGAAAGGCTTCTTGAAGGGAAAGATGTAACACTGTGAGATGAATTTCCAGAACACAGAGCAGTTTCTCAGAAAGCTTCTTTCCAGTTTTGAACGGAAGATATTTCTTTTTTCACCATAGTCCTCTATGGGCTTCCAAATATCCCTTTGCCAATTCCACAAGAACAGCATTAGCGAAAGGCTTTTAAAAGGGAAAGATGTAACTCTGTGAGATGAATTAACGGAACACAGAGCAGTTTCTCAGAAAGATTACTTCCAGTTTTGAACGGAAGATATTTCCTTTTTCACCATAGCCCTCTATGGGTTTCCAAATATCCCTTTGCCAATTCCACAAGAACAGCCTTAGCGAAAGGCTTCTTGAAGGGAAAGATGTAACTCTGTGAGATGAATTTACAGAAAACAGAGCAGTTTCTCAGAAAGCTTCTTTCCAGTTTTGAATGGAAGATATTTCCTTTTTCACCATAGCCCTCTATGGGCTTCCAAATATCCCTTTGCCAATTCCACAAGAACAGCCATAGGGAAAGGCTTCTTGAATGGAAAGATGTATCTCTGTGAGATGAATTAACAGAACACAGAGCAGTTTCTCAGAAAGCTTCTTTCCCGTTTTGAACGGAAGATATTTCCTTTTTCACCATAGCCCTCTATGGGCTTCCAAATTTCCCTTTGCCAATTCCACAAGAACAGCCGTAGCGAAAGGCTTCTTGAAGGGAAAGATGTAACTCTGTGAGATGAATTTACAGAACACAGAGCAGTTTCTCAGAAAGCTTCTTTCTAGTTTTGAACGGAAGATATTTCTTTTTTCACCATAGCCCTCTATGGGCTTCCAAATATCCCTTTGCCAATTCCACAAGAACAGCCTTAGCGAAAGGCTTATTGAAGGTAAAGATGTAACTCTGTGAGATGAATTAACAGAACACAGAGCAGTTTCTCAGAAAGCTTCTTTCCCGTTTTGAACGGAAGATATTTCCTTTTTCACCATAGCCCTCTATGGGCTTCAAAATATCCCTTTGCCAATTCCACAAGAACAGCCGTAGCGAAAGGCTTCTTGAAGGGAATGATGTAACTCTGTGAGATGAATTAACAGAACACAGAGCAGTTTTACAGAAAGCTTCTATCCAGTTTTGAACGGAAGATATTTCCTTTTTCACCATAGCCTTCTATGGGCTTCCAAATATCCCTTTGCCAATTCCACAAGAACAGCCTTAGCGAAAGGCTTCATGAAGGGAAAGATGTAACTCTGTGAGATGAATTAACAGAACACAGAGCAGTTTCTCAGAAAGCTTCTTTCCCGTTTTGAACGGAAGATATTTCCTTTTTCACCATAGCCCTCTATGGGCTTCCAAATATCCCTTTGCCAATTCCACAAGAACAGCCGTAGCGAAAGGCTTCTTGAAGGGAAAGATGTAACTCTGTGAGATGAATTTACAGAACACAGAGCAGTTTCTCAGAAAGCTTCTTTCTAGTTTTGAACGGAAGATATTTCTTTTTTCACCATAGCCCTCTATGGGCTTCCAAATATCCCTTTGCCAATTCCACAAGAACAGCCTTAGCGAAAGGCTTCTTGAAGGGAAAGATGTAACTCTGTGTGATGAATTAACAGAACAGAGAGCAGTTTCTCAGAAAGCTTCTTTCCAGTTTTGAACGGAAGATATTTCCTTTTTCACCATAGCCCTCTATGGGTTTCCAAATATCCCTTTGCCAATTCCACAAGAACAGCCTTAGCGAAAGGCTTCTTGAAGTGAAAGATGTAACTCTGTGAGATGAACTTACAGAACACAGAGCAGTTTCTCAGAAAGCTTCTTTCCAGTTTTGAATGGAAGATATTTCCTTTTTCACCATAGCCCTCTATGGGCTTCCAAATATCCCTTTGTCAATTCCACAAGAACAGCCATAGGGAAAGGCTTCTTGAAGGGAAAGATGTATCTCTGTGAGATGAATTAAGAGAACACAGAGCAGTTTCTCAGAAAGCTTCTTTCCCGTTTTGAACGGAAAATATTTCCTTTTTCACCATAGCCCTCTATGGGCTTCCAAATATCCCTTTGCCAATTCCACAAGAACAGCCGTAGCGAAAGGCTTCTTGAATGGAAAGATGTAACTCTGTGAGATGAATTAACAGAACACACAGCAGTTTCTCAGAACGCTTCTTTCCAGTTTTGAACGGAAGATATTTCCTTTTTCACCATAGCCCTCTATTGGCTTCCAGATATCCCTTTCCCAATTCCACAAGAACAGCCTTAGCGAAAGGTTTCTTGAAGGGAAAGATGTAAATCTGTGAGATGAATTCACAGAACACAGAGCAGTTTCTCAGAAAGCTTCTTTCCAATTTTGAGCGGAAGATATTTCCTTTTTCACCATAGCCCTCTATGGACTTCCAAATATCCCTTTGCCAATTCCACAAGAACAGACTTAGCGAAAGGCTTCTTGAAGGGAAAGATGTAACCCTGTGAGATGAATTAACATAATACCGAGCAGTTTCTCAGAAAGATTCCTTCCAGTTTTGAACGGAAGATATTTCTTTTTCACCATAGCCCTCTATGGGCTTCCAAATATCCCTTTGCCAATTAAACAAGAACAGCCATAGGGAAAGGCTTCTTGAAGGGAAAGATGTATCTCTGTGATATGAATTAACAGAACACAGAGCAGTTTCCCAGAAAGCTTCTTTCCATTTTTGAACGGAAGGTATTTCCTTTTTCACCATAGACCTCCATGGGCTTCCAAATATCCCTTTGAGAATTCCACAAGAACAGCTTAGCGAAAGGCTTCTTGAGGGGAAATATGTAACTCTGTGAGATGAATTTACAGTACACAGAGCAGTTTCTCGGAAAGCTTCTTTCCAGTTTTGAACGGAAGATATTTCCTTTTTCACCATAGCCATCTATGGGCGTCCAAATATCCCTTTGCCAATTACACAAGAACGGCCTTAGCGAAAGGCTTCTTGAAGGGAAAGATGTAACACTGTGAGATGAATTTCCAGAACACAGAGCAGTTTCTCAGAAAGCTTCTTTCCAGTTTTGAACGGAAGATATTTCTTTTTTCACCATAGTCCTCTATGGGCTTCCAAATATCCCTTTGCCAATTCCACAAGAACAGCATTAGCGAAAGGCTTTTAAAAGGGAAAGATGTAACTCTGTGAGATGAATTAACGGAACACAGAGCAGTTTCTCAGAAAGATTACTTCCAGTTTTGAACGGAAGATATTTCCTTTTTCACCATAGCCCTCTATGGGTTTCCAAATATCCCTTTGCCAATTACACAAGAACAGCCTTAGCGAAAGGCTTCTTGAAGGGAAAGATGTAACTCTGTGAGATGAATTCACAGAACACAGAGTAGTTTCTCAGAAAGCTTCTTTCCAGTTTTGCACGGAAGATATTTCCTTTTTCACCATAGCCCTCTATGGGCTTCCAAATATCCCTTTGCCAATTCCACAAGAACAGCCTTAGCGAAAGGCTTCTTGAAGGGAAAGATGTAACTCTGTGACATGAATTAACAGAACACAGAGCAGTTTCTCAGAAAGCTTCTTTCCAGTTTTGAACGGAAGATATTTCCTTTTTCACCATAGCCCTCTATGGGCTTCCAAATATCCCTTTGCCAATTCCACAAGAAGAGCATTAGCGAAAGGCTTTTAAAAGGGAAAGATGTAACTCTGTGAGATGAATTAACAGAACACAGAGCAGTTTCTCAGAAGGCTTCTTTCCAGTTTTGAACGGAAGGTATTTCCTTTTTCACCATAGCCCTCTATGGGCTTCAAAATATCCCTTTGCCAATTCCACAAGAACAGCCTTAGCGAAAGGCTTCTTGAAGGGAAAGATGTAACTCTGTGTGATGAATTAACAGAACAGAGAGCAGTTTCTCAGAAAGCTTCTTTCCAGTTTTGAACGGAAGATATTTCCTTTTTCACCGTAGCCCTCTATGGGTTTCCAAATATCCCTTTGCCAATTCCACAAGAACAGCCTTAGCGAAAGGCTTCTTGAAGGGAAAGATGTAACTTTGTGAGATGAATTTACAGAACACAGAGCAGTTTCTCAGAAAGATTCTTTCCAGTTTTGAACGGAAGATATTTCCTTTTTCACCATAGCCATCTATGGGCTTCCAAATATCCCTTTGCCAATTCCACAAGAACAGCCTTAGCGAAAGGCTTCTTGAAGGGAAAGATGTAACTCTGTGAGATGAATTAACAGAACACAGAGCAGTTTCTCAGAAAGCTTCTTTCCAGTTTTGAACGGAAGATATTTCCTTTTTCACCATAGCCCTCTATGGGCTTCCAAATATCCCTTTGCCAATTTCACAAGAACAGCCTTAGCGAAAGGCTTCTTGACGGGAAAGATGTAACTCTGTGAGATGAATTAACAGAACTCAGAGCAGTTTCTCAGAAAGCTTCTTTCCAGTTTTGAACGGAAGATATTTCCTTTTTCACCATAGCCCTCTATGGGCTTCCAAATATCCCTTAGCCAATTCCACAAGAACAGCCTTAGCGAAAGGCTTCTTGAAGGGAATGATGTAACTCTGTGAGATGAATTAACAGAACACAGAGCAGTTTTACAGAAAGCTTCTATCCAGTTTTGAACGGAAGATATTTCCTTTTTCACCATAGCCCTCTATGGGCTTCCAAATATCCCTTTGCCAATTCCACAAGAACAGCCTTAGCGAAAGGCTTCTTGAAGGGAAAGATGTAACTCTGTGAGATGAATTAACAGAACACAGAGCAGTTTCTCAGAAAGCTTCTTTCCCGTTTTGAACGGAAGATATTTCCTTTTTCACCATAGCCCTCTATGGGCTTCCAAATATCCCTTTGCCATTTCCACAAGAACAGCCGTAGCGAAAGGCTTCTTGAAGGGAAAGATGTAACTCTGTGAGATGAATTAACAGAACACAGACCAGTTTCTCAGAAAGCTTCTTTCTAGTTTTGAACGGAAGATATTTCTTTTTTCACCATAGCCCTCTATGGGCTTCCAAATATCCCTTTGCCAATTCCAAAAGTACAGCCTTAGCGAAAGGATTCTTGAAGGGAAAGATGTAACTCTGTGTGATGAATTAACAGAACACAGAGCAGTTTCTCAGAAAGCTTCTTTCCAGTTTTGAACGGAAGATATTTATTTTTTCACCATAGCCCTCTAAGGGCTTCCAAATATCCCTTTGCCAATTCCACAAGAACAGCCTTAGCGAAAGGCTTCTTGAAGGGCAAGATGTAACTCTGTGAGATGAATTAACAGAACACAGAGCAGTTTCTCAGAAAGCTTCTTTCCAGTTTTCAATGGAAGATATTTCCTTTTTCACCATAGCCCTGTATGGGATTCCAAATATCCCTTTGCCAATTCCTCAGGAACAGCCTTAGCGAAAGGCTTCTTGAAGGGAAAGATGTAACTCTGTGAGATGAATTAAGAGAACACAGAGCAGTTTCTCAGAAAGCTTCTTTTTTTTCAGTTTTGAACGGAAGGTATTTCCTTTTTCACCATAGCCCTCTATGGGCTTCCAAATATCCCTTTGCCAATTCCACAAGAACAGCCTTAGCGAAAGGCTTCTTGAAGGGAAAGATGTAACTCTGTCAGATGAATTAACAGAACACAGAGCAGTTTCTCAGAAGGCATCTTTCCAGTTTTGAACGGAAGGTATTTCCTTTTTCACCATAGCCCTTTATGGGCTTCCAAATATCCCTTTGCCAATTCCACAAGAACAGGTTTAGCGAAAGGCTTCTTGAAGGGAAAGATGTAACTCTGTGAGATGAATTAACAGAACACAGAGCAGTTTCTCAGAAAGCTTGTTTCCAGTTTTGAACGGAAGATATTTCCTTTTCCACCATAGCCCTCTATGGGCTTCCAAATATCCCTTTGCCAATTCCACAAGAACAGCCTTAGCGAAAGGCTTCTTGAATGGAAAGATGTAACTCTGTGAGATGAATTAACAGAACACACAGCAGTTTCTCAGAACGCTTCTTTCCAGTTTTGAACGGAAGATATTTCCTTTTTCACCATAGCCCTCTACTGGCTTCCAAATATCCCTTTCCCAATTCCACAAGAACAGCCTTAGCGAAAGGTTTCTTGAAGGGAAAGATGTAACTCTGTGAGATGGATTCACAGAACACAGAGCAGTTTCTCAGAAATCTTCTTTCCAGTTTTGAACGGAAGATATTTCCTTTTTCACCATAGCCCTCTATGGGCTTCCAAATATCCCTTTGCCAATTCCACAAGAACAGCCTTAGCGAAAGGCTTCTTGAAGGGAAAGATGTAACACTGTGAGATGAATTAACATAACAGCGAGCAGTTTCTCAGAAAGATTCCTTCCAGTTTTGAACGGAAGATATTTCCTTTTTCACCATAGCCCTCTATGGGCTTCCAAATATCCCTTTGCCAATTCCACAAGAAAAGCCATAGGGAAAGGCTTCTTGAAGGGAAAGATGTATCTCTGTGAGATGAATTAACGGAACATAGAGCAGTTTCCCAGAAAGCTTCTTTCCATTTTTGAACGGAAGATATTTCCTTTTTCACCATAGCCCTCCCTGGGCTTCCAAATATCCCTTTGCCAATTCCACAAGAACAGCTTAGCGAAAGGCTTCTTGAGGGGAAAGATGTAACTCTGTGAGATGAATTTACAGAACACAGAGCAATTTCTCGGAAAGCTTCTTTCCAGTTTTGAACGGAAGATATTTCCTTTTTCACCATAGCCCTCTATGGGCTTCCAAATATCCCTTTGCCAATTCCACAAGAACAGCATTAGCGAAAGGCTTTTAAAAGGGAAAGATGTAACTCTGTGAGATGAATTAACAGAACACAGAGCAGTTTCTCAGAAGGATTCTTTCCTGTTTTGAACGGAAGGTAATTCCTTTTTCACCATAGCCCTCTATGGGCTTCAAAATATCCCTTTGCCAATTCCACAAGAACAGCCTTAGCGAAAGGCTTCTTGAAGGGAAAGATGTAACTCTGTGTGATGAATTAACAGAACAGAGAGCAGTTTCTCAGAAAGCTTCTTTCCAGTTTTGAACGGAAGATATTTCCTTTTTCACCATAGCCCTCTATGGGTTTCCAAATATGCCTTTGCCAATTCCACAAGAACAGCCTTAGCGAAAGGCTTCTTGAAGGGAAAGATGTAACTTTGTGAGATGAATTTACAGAACACAGAGCAGTTTCTCAGAAAGATTCTTTCCAGTTTTGAACGGAAGATATTTCCTTTTTCACCATAGCCATCTATGGGCTTCCAAATATCCCTTTGCCAATTCCACAAGAACAGCCTTAGCGAAAGGCTTCTTGAAGGGAAAGATGTAACTCTGTGAGATGAATTAACAGAACACAGAGCAGTTTCTCAGAAAGCTTCTTTCCAGTTTTGAACGGAAGATATTTCCTTTTTCACCATAGCCCTCTATGGGCTTCCAAATATCCCTTTGCCAATTTCACAAGAACAGCCTTAGCGAAAGGCTTCTTGACGGGAAAGATGTAACTCTGTGAGATGAATTAACAGAACTCAGAGCAGTTTCTCAGAAAGCTTCTTTCCAGTTTTGAACGGAAGATATTTCCTTTTTCACCATAGCCCTCTATGGGCTTCCAAATATCCCTTTGCCAATTTCACAAGAACAGCCTTAGCGAAAGGCTTCTTGAAGGGAATGATGTAACTCTGTGAGATGAATTAACAGAACACAGAGCAGTTTTACAGAAAGCTTCTATCCAGTTTTGAACGGAAGATATTTCCTTTTTCACCATAGCCCTCTATGGGCTTCCAAATATCCCTTTGCCACTTCCACAAGAACAGCCTTAGCGAAAGGCTTCTTGAAGGGAAAGATGTAACTCTGTGAGATGAATTAACAGAACACAGAGCAGTTTCTCAGAAAGCTTCTTTCCCGTTTTGAACGGAAGATATTTCCTTTTTCACCATAGCCCTCTATGGGCTTCCAAATATCCCTTTGCCAATTCCACAAGAACAGCCGTAGCGAAAGGCTTCTTGAAGGGAAAGATGTAACTCTGTGAGATGAATTTACAGAACACAGAGCAGTTTCTCAGAAAGCTTCTTTCCCGTTTTGAACGGAAGATATTTCCTTTTTCACCATAGCCCTCTATGGGCTTCCAAATATCCCTTTGCCAATTCCACAAGAACAGCCGTAGCGAAAGGCTTCTTGAAGGGAAAGATGTAGCTCTGTGTGATGAATTAACAGAACACAGAGCAGTTTCTCAGAAAGCTTCTTTCCAGTTTTGAACGGAAGATATTTCCTTTTTCACCATAGCCCTCTAGGGGCTTCCAAATATCCCTTTGCCAATTCCACAAGAACAGCCTTAGCGAAAGGCTTCTTGAAGGGCAAGATGTAACTCTTTGAGGTGAATTAACAGAACACAGAGCAGTTTCTCAGAAAGCTTCTTTCCAATTTTGAATGGAAGATATTTCCTTTTTCACCATAGCCCTCTATGGGCTTCCAAATATCCCTTTGCCAATTCCACAAGAACAGCCATAGGGAAAGGCTTCTTGAAGGGAAAGATGTATCTCTGTGAGATGAATTAACAGAACACAGAGCAGTTTCTCAGAAAGCTTCTTTCCCGTTTTGAACGGAAGATATTTCCTTTTTCACCATAGCCCTCTATGGGCTTCCAAATATCCCTTTGCCAATTCCACAAGAACAGCCGTAGCGAAAGGCTTCTTGAAGGGAAAGATGTAACTCTGTGAGATGAATTTACAGAACACAGAGCAGTTTCTCAGAAAGCTTCTTTCTAGTTTTGAACGGAAGATATTTCTTTTTTCACCATAGCCCTCTATGGGCTTCCAAATATCCTTTTGCCAATTCCACAAGAACAGCCTTAGCGAAAGGCTTCTTGAAGGTAAAGATGTAACTCTGTGAGATGAATTAACAGAACACAGAGCAGTTTCTCAGAAAGCTTCTTTCCCGTTTTGAACGGAAGATATTTCCTTTTTCACCATAGCCCTCTATGGGCTTCCAAATATCCCTTTGCCAATTCCACAAGAACAGCCTTAGCGAAAGGCTTCTTGAAGGGAAAGATGTAACTCTGTGAGATGAATTAACAGAACACAGAGCAGTTTCTCAGAAAGCTTCTTTCCAATTTTGAACGGAAGATATTTCCTTTTTCACCATAGCCCTCTATGGGCTTCCAAATATCCCTTTGCCAATTCCACAAGAACAGCCTTAGCGAAAGGCTTCTTGAATGGAAAGATGTAACTCTGTGAGATGAATTAACAGAACACACAGCAGTTTCTCAGAACGCTTCTTTCCAGTTTTGAACGGAAGATATTTCCTTTTTCACCATAGCCCTCTATTGGCTTCCTAATATCCCTTTCGCAATTCCACAAGAACAGCCTTAGCGAAAGGTTTCTTGAAGGGAAAGATGTAAATCTGTGAGATGAATTCACAGAACACAGAGCAGTTTCTCAGAAAGCTTCTTTCCAATTTTGAACGGAAGATATTTCCTTTTTCACCATAGCCCTCTATGGACTTCCAAATATCCCTTTGCCAATTCCACAAGAACAGACTTAGCGAAAGGCTTCTTGAAGGGAAAGATGTAACCCTGTGAGATGAATTAACATAATACCGAGCAGTTTCTCAGAAAGATTCCTTCCAGTTTTGAACGGAAGATATTTCTTTTTCACCATAGCCCTCTATGGGCTTCCAAATATCCCTTTGCCAATTAAACAAGAACAGCCAAAGGGAAAGGCTTCTTGAAGGGAAAGATGTATCTCTGTGAGATGAATTAACAGAACACAGAGCAGTTTCCCAGAAAGCTTCTTTCCATTTTTGAACGGAAGGTATTTCCTTTTTCACCATAGCCCTCCATGGGCTTCCAAATATCCCTTTGCCAATTCCACAGGAACAGCTTAGCGAAAGGCTTCTTGAGGGGAAAGATGTAACTCTGTGAGATGAATTTACAGTACACAGAGCAGTTTCTCGGAAAGCTTCTTTCCAGTTTTGAACGGAAGATATTTCCTTTTTCACCATAGCCATCTATGGGCGTCCAAATATCCCTTTGCCAATTACACAAGAACGGCCTTAGCGAAAGGCTTCTTGAAGGGAAAGATGTAACTCTGTGAGATGAATTTCCAGAACACAGAGCAGTTTCTCAGAAAGCTTCTTTCCAGTTTTGAACGGAAGATATTTCTTTTTTCACCATAGCCCTCTATGGGCTTCCAAATATCCCTTTGCCAATTCCACAAGAACAGCATTAGCGAAAGGCTTTTAAAAGGGAAAGATGTAACTCTGTGAGATGAATTAACAGAACACAGAGCAGTTTCTCAGAAAGATTACTTCCAGTTTTGAACGGAAGATATTTCCTTTTTCACCATAGCACTCTATGGACTTCCAAATATCCCTTTGCTAATTCCACAAGATCAGCCTTAGCGAAAGGCTTCTTGAAGGGAAAGATGTAACCCTGTGAGATGAATTAACATAATACCGAGCAGTTTCTCAGAAGGATTCCTTCCAGTTTTGAACGGAAGATATTTCTTTTTCACCATAGCCCTCTATGGGCTTCCAAATATCCCTTTGCCAATTCCACAAGAACAGCCTTAGGGAAAGGCTTCTTGAAGGGAAAGATGTATCTCTGTGAGATGAATTAACAGAACACAGAGCAGTTTTCCAGAAAGCTTCTTTCCATTTTTGAACGGAAGGTATTTCCTTTTTCACCCTAGCCCTCCATGGGCTTCCAAATATCCCTTTGCCAATTCCACAAGAACAGCTTAGCGAAAGGCTTCTTGAGGGCAAAGATGTAACTCTGTGAGATGAATTTACAGTACACAGAGCAGTTTCTCGGAAAGCTTCTTTCCAGTTTTGAACGGAAGATAATTCCTTTTTCACCATAGCCATCTATGGGCGTCCAAATATCCCTTTGCCAATTACACAAGAACGGCCTTAGCGAAAGGCTTCTTGAAGGGAAAGATGTAACACTGTGAGATGAATTTCCAGAACACAGAGCAGTTTCTCAGAAAGCTTCTTTCCAGTTTTGAACGGAAGATATTTCTTTTTTCACCATAGTCCTCTATGGGCTTCCAAATATCCCTTTGCCAATTCCACAAGAACAGCATTAGCGAAAGGCTTTTAAAAGGGAAAGATGTAACTCTGTGAGATGAATTAACGGAACACAGAGCAGTTTCTCAGAAAGATTACTTCCAGTTTTGAACGGAAGATATTTCCTTTTTCACCATAGCCCTCTATGGGTTTCCAAATATCCCTTTGCCAATTCCACAAGAACAGCCTTAGCGAAAGGCTTCTTGAAGGGAAAGATGTAACTCTGTGAGATGAATTTACAGAAAACAGAGCAGTTTCTCAGAAAGCTTCTTTCCAGTTTTGAATGGAAGATATTTCCTTTTTCACCATAGCCCTCTATTGGCTTCCAAATATCCCTTTGCCAATTCCACAAGAACAGCCATAGGGAAAGGCTTCTTGAAGGGAAAGATGTATCTCTGTGAGATGAATTAAGAGAACACAGAGCAGTTTCTCAGAAAGCTTCTTTCCCGTTTTGAACGGAAGATATTTCCTTTTTCACCATAGCCCTCTATGGGCTTCCAAATATCCCTTTGCCAATTCCACAAGAACAGCCGTAGCGAAAGGCTTCTTGAATGGAAAGATGTAACTCTGTGAGATGAATTAACAGAACACACAGCAGTTTCTCAGAACGCTTCTTTCCAGTTTTGAACGGAAGATATTTCCTTTTTCACCATAGCCCTCTATTGGCTTCCAAATATCCCTTTCCCAATTCCACAAGAACAGCCTTAGCGAAAGGTTTCTTGAAGGGAAAGATGTAAATCTGTGAGATGAATTCATAGAACACAGAGCAGTTTCTCAGAAAGCTTCTTTCCAATTTTGAACGGAAGATATTTCCTTTTTCACCATAGCCCTCTATGGACTTCCAAATATCCCTTTGCCAATTCCACAAGAACAGACTTAGCGAAAGGCTTCTTGAAGGGAAAGATGTAACCCTGTGAGATGAATTAACATAATACCGAGCAGTTTCTCAGAAAGATTCCTTCCAGTTTTGAACGGAAGATATTTCTTTTTCACCATAGCCCTCTATGGGCTTCCAAATATCCCTTTGCCAATTAAACAAGAACAGCCATAGGGAAAGGCTTCTTGAAGGGAAAGATGTATCTCTGTGAGATGAATTAACAGAACACAGAGCAGTTTCCCAGAAAGCTTCTTTCCATTTTTGAACGGAAGGTATTTCCTTTTTCACCATAGCCCTCCATGGGCTTCCAAATATCCCTTTGCCAATTCCACAGGAACAGCTTAGCGAAAGGCTTCTTGAGGGGAAAGATGTAACTCTGTGAGATGAATTTACAGTACACAGAGCAGTTTCTCGGAAAGCTTCTTTCCAGTTTTGAACGGAAGATATTTCCTTTTTCACCATAGCCATCTATGGGCGTCCAAACATCCCTTTGCCAATTACACAAGAACGGCCTTAGCGAAAGGCTTCTTGAAGGGAAAGATGTAACTCTGTGAGATGAATTTCCAGAACACAGAGCAGTTTCTCAGAAAGCTTCTTTCCAGTTTTGAACGGAAGATATTTCTTTTTTCACCATAGCCCTCTATGGGCTTCCAAATATCCCTTTGCCAATTCCACAAGAACAGCATTAGCGAAAGGCTTTTAAAAGGGAAAGATGTAACTCTGTGAGATGAATTAACAGAACACAGAGCAGTTTCTCAGAAAGATTACTTCCAGTTTTGAACGGAAGATATTTCCTTTTTCACCATAGCACTCTATGGACTTCCAAATATCCCTTTGCTAATTCCACAAGATCAGCCTTAGCGAAAGGCTTCTTGAAGGGAAAGATGTAACCCTGTGAGATGAATTAACATAATACCGAGCAGTTTCTCAGAAGGATTCCTTCCAGTTTTGAACGGAAGATATTTCTTTTTCACCATGGCCCTCTATGGGCTTCCAAATATCCCTTTGCCAATTCCACAAGAACAGCCTTAGGGAAAGGCTTCTTGAAGGGGAAGATGTATCTCTGTGAGATGAATTAACAGAACACAGAGCAGTTTTCCAGAAAGCTTCTTTCCATTTTTGAACTGAAGGTATTTCCTTTTTCACCCTAGCCCTCCATGGGCTTCCAAATATCCCTTTGCCAATTCCAAAAGAACAGCTTAGCGAAAGGCTTCTTCAGGGGAAAGATGTAACTCTGTGAGATGAATTTACAGTACACAGAGCAGTTTCTCGGAAAGCTTCTTTCCAGTTTTCAACGGAAGATAATTCCTTTTTCACCATAGCCATCTATGGGCGTCCAAATATCCCTTTGCCAATTACACAAGAACGGCCTTAGCGAAAGGCTTCTTGAAGGGAAAGATGTAACACAGTGAGATGAATTTCCAGAACACAGAGCAGTTTCTCAGAAAGCTTCTTTCCAGTTTTGAACGGAAGATATTTCTTTTTTCACCATAGTCCTCTATGGGGTTCCAAATATCCCTTTGCCAATTCCACAAGAACAGCATTAGCGAAAGGCTTTTAAAAGGGAAAGATGTAACTCTGTGAGATGAATTAACGGAACACAGAGCAGTTTCTCAGAAAGATTACTTCCAGTTTTGAACGGAAGATATTTCCTTTTTCACCATAGCCCTCTATGGGTTTCCAAATATCCCTTTGCCAATTCCACAAGAACAGCCTTAGCGAAAGGCTTCTTGAAGGGAAAGATGTAACTCTGTGAGATTAATTTACAGAAAACAGAGAAGTTTCTCAGAAAGCTTCTTTCCCGTTTTGAACGGAAGATATTTCCTTTTTCACCATAGCCCTCTATGGGCTTCCAAATATCCCTTTGCCAATTCCACAAGAACAGCCGTAGCGAAAGGCTTCTTGAAGGGAAAGATGTAACTCTGTGAGATGAATTTACAGAACACAGAGCAGTTTCTCAGAAAGCTTCTTTCTAGTTTTGAACGGAAGATATTTCTTTTTTCACCATAGCCCTCTATGGGCTTCCAAATATCCCTTTGCCAATTCCACAAGAACAGCCTTAGCGAAAGGCTTATTGAATGTAAAGATGTAACTCTGTGAGATGAATTAACAGAACACAGAGCAGTTTCTCAGAAAGCTTCTTTCCCGTTTTGAACGGAAGATATTTCCTTTTTCACCATAGCCCTCTATGGGCTTCAAAATATCCCTTTGCCAATTCCACAAGAACAGCCGTAGCGAAAGGCTTCTTGAAGGGAATGATGTAACTCTGTGAGATGAATTAACAGAACACAGAGCAGTTTTACAAAAAGCTTCTATCCAGTTTTGAACGGAAGATATTTCCTTTTTCACCATAGCCTTCTATGGGCTTCCAAATATCCATTTGCCAATTCCACAAGAACAGCCTTAGCGAAAGGCTTCATGAAGGGAAAGATGTAACTCTGTGAGATGAATTAACAGAACACAGAGCAGTTTCTCAGAAAGCTTCTTTCCCGTTTTGAACGGAAGATATTTCCTTTTTCACCATAGCCCTCTATGGGCTTCCAAATATCCCTTTGCCAATTCCACAAGAACAGCCGTAGCGAAAGGCTTCTTGAAGGGAAAGATGTAACTCTGTGAGATGAATTTACAGAACACAGAGCAGTTTCTCAGAAAGCTTCTTTCTAGTTTTGAACGGAAGATATTTCTTTTTTCACCATAGCCATCTATGGGCTTCCAAATATCCCTTTGCCAATTCCACAAGAACAGCCTTAGCGAAAGGCTTCTTGAAGGGAAAGATGTAACTCTGTGTGATGAATTAACAGAACACAGAGCAGTTTCTCAGAAAGCTTCTTTCCAGTTTTGAACGGAAGATATTTCCTTTTTCACCATAGCCCTCTAGGGGCTTCCAAATATCCCTTTGCCAATTCCACAAGAACAGCCTTAGCGAAAGGCTTCTTGAAGGGCAAGATGTAACTCTGTGAGGTGAATTAACAGAACACAGAGCAGTTTCTCAGAAAGCTTCTTTCCAGTTTTGAATGGAAGATATTTCCTTTTTCACCATAGCCCTCTATGGGCTTCCAAATGTCTCTTTGCCAATTCCACAAGAACCGCCATAGGGAAAGGCTTCTTGAAGGGAAAGATGTATCTCTGTGAGATGAATTAACAGAACACAGAGCAGTTTCTCAGAAAGCTTCTTTCCCGTTTTGAACGGAAGATATTTCCTTTTTCACCATAGCCCTCTATGGGCTTCCAAATATCAATTTGCCAATTCCACAAGAACAGCCTTAGCGAAAGGCTTCTTGAAGGGAAAGATGTAACTCTGTGAGATGAATTAACAGAACACAGAGCAGTTTCTCAGAAAGATTACTTCCAGTTTTGAACGGAAGATATTTCCTTTTTCACCATAGCCCTCTATGGGCTTCCAAATATCCCTTTGCCAATTCCACAAGAACAGCCTTAGCGAAAGGCTTCTTGAAGGGAAAGATGTAACTCTGTGTGATGAATTAACAGAACAGAGAGCAGTTTCTCAGAAAGCTTCTTTCCAGTTTTGAACGGAAGATATTTCCTTTTTCACCATAGCCCTCTATGGGTTTCCAAATATCCCTTTGCCAATTCCACAAGAACAGCCTTATCGAAAGGCTTCTTGAAGGGAAAGATGTAACTCTGTGAGATGAACTTACAGAACACAGAGCAGTTTCTCAGAAAGCTTCTTTCCAGTTTTGAACGGAAGATATTTCCTTTTTCTCCATAGCCATCTATGGGCTTCCAAATATCCCTTTGCCACTTCCACAAGAACAGCCTTAGCGAAAGGCTTCTTGAAGGGAAAGATGTAACTCTGTGAGATGAATTAACAGAACACAGAGCAGTTTCTCAGAAAGCTTCTTTCCAGTTTTGAACGGAAGATATTTCCTTTTTCACCATAGCCCTCTATGGGCTTCCAAATATCCCTTTGCCAATTTCACAAGAACAGCCTTAGCGAAAGGCTTCTTGACGGGAAAGATGTAACTCTGTGAGATGAATTAACAGAACTCAGAGCAGTTTCTCAGAAAGCTTCTTTCCAGTTTAGAACGGAAGGTATTTCCTTTTTCACCATAGCCCTCTATGGGCTTCCAAATATCCCTTTGCCAATTCCACAACAACAGCCTTAGCGAAAGGCTTCTTGAAGGGAAAGATGTAACTCTGTGGGATGAATTCAAAGAACACAGAGCAGTTTCTCAGAAAGCTTCTTTCCAGTTTTGAACGGAAGATATTTCCTTTTTCACCATAGCCCCCTATGGGCTTCCAAATATCCCTTTGCCAATTCCACAAGAACAGCCTTAGCGAAAGGCTTCTTGAAGAGAAAGATGTAACTCTGTGTGATGAATTAACAGGACAGAGAGCAGTTTCTCAGAAAGCTTCTTTCCAGTTTTGAACGGAAGATATTTCCTTTTTCACCATAGCCCTCCATGGCTTTCCAAATATCCCTTTGCCAATTCCACAAGAACAGCATTAGCGAAAGGCTTCTTGAAGGGAAAGATGTAACTCTGTGAGATGAATTAACAGAACACAGAGCAGTTTCTCAGAAAGCTTCTTTCCAATTTTGAACGGAAGATATTTCCTTTTTCACCATAGCCCTCTATGGGCTTCCAAATATCCCTTTGCCAATTCCACAAGAACAGCCTTAGCGAAAGGCTTCTTGAAGGGAAAGATGTAACTCTGTGAGATGAATTAACAGAACACACAGCAGTTTCTCAGAACGCTTCTTTCCAGTTTTGAACGGAAGATATTTCCTTTTTCACCATAGCCCTCTATTGGCTTCCAAATATCCCTTTGCCAATTCCACAGGAACAGCCTTAGCGAAAGGTTTCTTGAAGGGAAAGATGTAACTCTGTGAGATGAATTAACAGAACACAGAGCAGTTTCTCAGAAAGATTACTTCCAGTTTTGAACGGAAGATATTTCCTTTTTCACCATAGCCCTCTATGGGCTTCCAAATATCCCTTTGCCAATTCCACAAGAACAGCCTTAGCGAAAGGCTTCTTGAAGGGAAAGATGTAACTCTGTGTGATGAATTAACAGAACAGAGAGCAGTTTCTCAGAAAGCTTCTTTCCAGTTTTGAACGGAAGATACTTCCTTTTTCACCATAGCCCTCTATGGGTTTCCAAATATCCCTTTGCCAATTCCACAAGAACAGCCTTAGCGAAAGGCTTCTTGAAGGGAAAGATGTAACTCTGTGAGATGAACTTACAGAACACAGAGCAGTTTCTCAGAAAGCTTCTTTCCAGTTTTGAACGGAAGATATTTCCTTTTTCACCATAGCCATCTATGGGCTTCCAAATATCCCTTTGCCACTTCCACAAGAACAGCCTTAGCGAAAGGCTTCTTGAAGGGAAAGATGTAACTCTGTGAGATGAATTAACAGAACACAGAGCAGTTTCTCAGAAAGCTTCTTTCCAGTTTTGAACGGAAGATATTTCCTTTTTCACCATAGCCCTCTATGGGCTTCCAAATATCCCTTTGCCAATTTCACAAGAACAGCCTTAGCGAAAGGCTTCTTGACGGGAAAGATGTAACTCTGTGAGATGAATTAACAGAACTCAGAGCAGTTTCTCAGAAAGCTTCTTTCCAGTTTAGAACGGAAGGTATTTCCTTTTTCACCATAACCCTCTATGGGCTTCCAAATAGCCCTTTGACAATTCCACAACAACAGCCTTAGCGAAAGGCTTCTTGAAGGGAAAGATGTAACTCTGTGAGATGAATTCAAAGAACACAGAGCCGTTTCTCAGAAAGCTTCTTTCCAGTTTTGAACGGAAGATATTTCCTTTTTCACCATAGCCCCCTATGGGCTTCCAAATATCCCTTTGCCAATTCCACAAGAACAGCCTTAGCCAAAGCCTTCTTGAAGAGAAAGATGTAACTCTGTGTGATGAATTAACAGGACAGAGAGCAGTTTCTCGGAAAGCTTCTTTCCAGTTTTGAACGGAAGATATTTCCTTTTTCACCATAGCCCTCTATGGCTTTCCAAATATCCCTTTGCCAATTCCACAAGAACAGCCGTAGCGAAAGGCTTCTTGAAGGGAAAGATGTAACTCTGTGAGATGAATTAACAGAACACAGAGCAGTTTCTCAGAAAGATTACTTCCAGTTTTGAACGGAAGATATTTCCTTTTTCACCATAGCCCTCTATGGACTTCCAAATATCCCTTTGCCAATTCCACAAGATCAGCCTTAGCGAAAGGCTTCTTGAAGGGAAAGATGTAACCCTGTGAGATGAATTAACATAATACCGAGCAGTTTCTCAGAAAGATTCCTTCCAGTTTTGAACGGAAGATATTTCCTTTTCACCATGGCCCTCTATGGGCTTCCAAATATCCCTTTGCCAATTCCACAAGAACAGCCTTAGGGAAAGGCTTCCTGAAGGGAAATATGTATCCCTGTGAGATGAATTAACAGAACACAGAGCAGTTTTCCAGAAAGCTTCTTTCCATTTTTGAACGGAAGGTATTTCCTTTTTCACCCTAGCCCTCCATGGGCTTCCAAATATCCCTTTGCCAATTCCACAAGAACAGCTTAGCGAAAGGCTTCTTGAGGAGAAAGATGTAACTCTGTGAGATGAATTTACAGTACACAGAGCAGTTTCTCGGTAAGCTTCTTTCCAGTTTTGAACGGAAGATATTTCCTTTTTCACCATAGCCATCTATGGGCGTCCAAATATCCCTTTGCCAATTACACAAGAACGGCCTTAGCGAAAGGCTTCTTGAAGGGAAAGATGTAACTCTGTGAGATGAATTTCCAGAACACAGAGCAGTTTCTCAGAAAGCTTCTTTCCAGTTTTGAACGGAAGATATTTCTTTTTTCACCATAGCCCTCTATGGGCTTCCAAATATCCCTTTGCCAATTCCACAAGAACAGCATTAGCGAAAGGCTTTTAAAAGGGAAAGATGTAACTCTGTGAGATGAATTAACGGAACACAGAGCAGTTTCTCAGAAAGCTTCTTTCCAGTTTTGAACGGAAGATATTTCCTTTTTCACCATAGCCCTCTATGGGCTTCCAAATATCCCTTTGCCAATTCCACAAGAACAGCCTTAGCGAAAGGCTTCTTGAAGGGAATGATGTAACTCTGTGAGATGAATTAACAGAACACAGAGCAGTTTTACAGAAAGCTTCTATCCAGTTTTGAACGGAAGATATTTCCTTTTTCACCATAGCCTTCTATGGGCTTCCAAATATCCCTTTGCCAATTCCACAAGAACAGCCTTAGCGAAAGGCTTCTTGAAGGGAAAGATGTAACTCTGTGAGATGAATTAACAGAACACAGAGCAGTTTCTCAGAAAGCTTCTTTCCCGTTTTATATTTCCTTTTTCACCATAGCCCTCTATGGGCTTCCAAATATCCCTTTGCCAATTCCACAAGAACAGCCGTAGCGAAAGGCTTCTTGAAGGGAAAGATGTAACTCTGTGAGATGAATTTACAGAACACAGAGCAGTTTCTCAGAAAGCTTCTTTCTAGTTTTGAACGGAAGATATTTCTTTTTTCACCATAGCCCTCTATGGGCTTCCAAATATCCCTTTGCCAATTCCACAAGAACAGCCTTAGCGAAAGGCTTCTTGAAGGGAAAGATGTAACTCTGTGTTATGAATTAACAGAACACAGAGCAGTTTCTCAGAAAGCTTCTTTCCGGTTTTGAACGGAAGATATTTCCTTTTTCACCATAGCCCTCTAGGGGCTTCCAAATATCCCTTTGCCAATTCCACAAGAACAGCCTTAGCGAAAGGCTTCTTGAAGGGCAAGATGTAACTCTGTGAGGTGAATTAACAGAACACAGAGCAGTTTCTCAGAAAGCTTCTTTCCAGTTTGGAATGGAAAATATTTCCTTTTTCACCATAGCCCTCTATGGGATTCCAAATATCCCTTTGCCAATTCCACAAGAACAGCCTTAGCGAAAGGCTTCTTGAAGGGAAAGATGTAACTCTGTGAGATGAATTAACAGAACACAGAGCAGTTTCTCAGAAAGCTTCTTTCCAGTTTTGAACGGAAGATATTTCCTTTTCCACCATAGCCCTCTATGGGCTTCCAAATATCCCTTTGCCAATTCCACAAGAACAGCCTTAGCGAAAGGCTTCTTGACGGGAAAGATGTAACTCTGTGAGATGAATTAACAGAACACAGAGCAGTTTCTCAGAAAGCTTCTTTCCAGTTTTGAACGGAAGATATTTCCTTTTTCACCATAGCCCTCTATGGGCTACCAAATATCCCTTTGCCAATTCCACAAGAACAGCCTTAGCGAAAGGCTTCTTGAATGGAAAGATGTAACTCTGTGAGATGAATTAACAGAACACACAGCAGTTTCTCAGAACGCTTCTTTCCAGTTTTGAACGGAAGATATTTCCTTTTTCACCATAGCCTTCTATTGGCTTCCTAATATCCCTTTCCCAATTCGACAAGAACAGCCTTAGCGAAAGGTTTCTTGAAGGGAAAGATGTAACTCTGTGAGATGAATTCACAGAACACAGAGCAGTTTCTTAGAAATCTTCTTTCCAGTTTTGAACTTAAGATATTTCCTTTTTCACCATAGCCCTCTATGGGCTTCCAAATATCCCTTTGCCAATTCCACAAGAACAGCCTTAGTGAAAGGCTTCTTGAAGGGAAAGATCAAACCCTGTGAGATGAATTAACATAACACCGAGCAGTTTCTCAGAAAGATTCCTTCCAGTTTTGAAAGGAAGATATTTCCTTTTTCACCATAGCCCTCTATGGGCTTCCAAATATCCCTTTGCCAATTTCTCAAGAACAGCCTTAGCGAAAGGCTTCTTGACGGGAAAGATGTAACTCTGTGAGATGAATTAACAGAACTCAGAGCAGTTTCTCAGAAAGCTTCTTTCCAGTTTTGAACGGAAGATATTTCCTTTTTCACCATAGCCCTCTATGGGCTTCCAAATATCCCTTTGCCAATTCCACAAGAACAGCCTTAGCGAAAGGCTTCTTGAAGGGAAAGATGTAACTCTGTGAGATGAATTAACAGAACACAGAGCAGTTTCTCAGAAAGCTTCTTTCCAATTTTGAACGGAAGATAGTTCCTTTTTCACCATAGCCCTCTATGGGCTTCCAAATATCCCTTTGCCAATTCCACAAGAACAGCCTTAGCCAAAGGCTTCTTGAATGGAAAGATGTAACTCTGTGAGATGAATTAACAGAACACAGAGCAGTTTCTCAGAACGCTTCTTTCCAGTTTTGAACGGAAGATATTTCCTTTTTCACCGTAGCCCTCTATTGGCTTCCAAACATCCCTTTCCCAATTCCACAAGAACAGCCTTAACGAAAGGTTTCTTGAAGGGAAAGATGTAACTCTGTGAGATGAATTCACAGAACACAGAGCAGTTTCTCAGAAAGCTTCTTTCCAATTTGGAACGGAAGATATTTCCTTTTTCACCATAGCCCTCTATGGACTTCCAAATATCCCTTTGCCAATTCCACAAGAACAGCCTTAGCGAAAGGCTTCTTGAAGGGAAAGATGTAACCCTGTGAGACGAATTAACATAATACCGAGCAGTTTCTCAGAAAGCTTCTTTCCATTTTTGAACGAAAGGTATTTCCTTTTTCACCATAGCCCTCCATGGGCTTCCAAATATCCCTTTGCCAATTCCACAAGAACAGCTTAGCGAAAGGGTTCTTGAGGGGAAAGATGTAACTCTGTGAGATGAATTTACACTACACAGAGCAGTTTCTCGGAAAGCTTCTTTCCAGTTTTGAACGGAAGATATTTCCTTTTTCACCATAGCCATCTATGGGCGTCCAAATATCCCTTTGCCAATTACACAAGAACAGCCTTAGCGAAAGGCTTCTTGAACGGAAAGATGTAACTCTGTGAGGTGAATTTCCAGAACACAGAGCAGTTTCTCAGAAAGCTTCTTTCCAGTTTTGAACGGAAGATATTTCCTTTTTCACCATAGCCCTCTAGGGGCTTCCAAATATCCCTTTGCCAATTCCACAAGAACAGCCTTAGCGAAAGGCTTCTTGAAGGGCAAGATGTAACTCTGTGAGATGAATTAACAGAACACAGAGCAGTTTCTCAGAAAGCTTCTTTCCAGTTTTGAATGGAAGATATTTCCTTTTTCACCATAGCCCTCTATGGGATTCGAAATATCCCTTTGCCAATTCCACAAGAACAGCCTTAGCGAAAGGCTTCTTGAAGGGAAAGATGTAACTCTGTGAGATGAATTAACAGAACACAGAGCAGTTTCCCAGAAAGCTTCTTTCCAGTTTTGAACGGAAGGTATTTCCTTTTTCACCATAGCCCTCTATGGGATTCCAAATATCCCTTTGCCAATTCCACAAGAACAGGTTTAGCGAAAGGCTTCTTGAAGGGAAAGATGTAACTCTGTGAGAAGAATTAACAGAACACAGAGCAGTTTCTCAGAAAGCTTCTTTCCAGTTTTGAACGGAAGATATTTCCTTTTCCACCATAGCCCTCTATGGGCTTCTAAATATCCCTTTGCCAATTCCACAAGAACAGCCTTAGCGAAAGGCTTCTTGACGGGAAAGATGTAACTCTGTGAGATGAATTAACAGAACACAGAGCAGTTTCTCAGAAAGCTTCTTTCCCGTTTTGAACGGAAGATATTTCCTTTTTCACCATAGCCCTCTATGGGCTTCCAAATATCCCTTTGCCAATTCCACAAGAACAGCCTTAGCGAAAGGCTTCTTGAATGGAAAGATGTAACTCTGTGAGATGAATTAACAGAACACACAGCATTTTCTCAGAACGCTTCTTTCCAGTTTTGAATGGAAGATATTTCCTTTTTCACCATAGCCCTCTATTGGCTTACCAATATCCCTTTCCCAATTCCACAAGAACAGCATTAGCGAAAGGTTTCTTGAAGGGAAAGATGTAACTCTGTGAGATGAATTCACAGAACACAGAGCAGTTTCTCAGAAATCTTCTTTCCAGTTTTGAACTTAAGATATTTCCTTTTTCACCATAGCCCTCTATGGGCTTCCAAATATCCCTTTGCCAATTCCACAAGAACAGCCTTAGCGAAAGGCTTCTTGAAGGGAAAGATGTAACCCTGTGAGATGAATTAACATAACACCGAGTAGTTTCTCAGAAAGATTCCTTCCAGTTTTGAAAGGAAGATATTTCCTTTTTCACCATAGCCCTCTATGGGCTTCCAAATATCCCTTTGCCAATTCCACAAGAACAGCCATAGGGAAAGGCTTCTTGAAGGGAAAGATGTATCTCTGTGAGATGAATTAACAGAACACAGAGCAGTTTCCCAGAAAGCTTCTTTCCATTTTTGAACGGAAGATATTTCCTTTTTCACCATAGCCCTCCATGGGCTTCCAACTATCCCTTTGCCATTTCCACAAGAACAGCTTAGCGAAAGGCTTCTTGAGGGGAAAGATGTAACTCTGTGAGATGAATTTACAGAACACAGAGCAGTTTCTCGGAAAGCTTCTTTCCAGTTTTGAACGGAAGATATTTCCTTTTTCACCATAGCCATCTATGGGCGTCCAAATATCCCTTTGCCAATTACACAAGAACAGCCTTAGCGAAAGGCTTCTTGAAGGGAAAGATGTAACTCTGTGAGATGAATTCACAGAACACAGAGTAGTTTCTCAGAAAGCTTCTTTCCAGTTTTGCACGGAAGATATTTCCTTTTTCACCATAGCCCTCTATGGGCTTCCAAATATCCCTTTGCCAATTCCACAACAACAGCCTTAGCGAAAGGCTTCTGGAAAGGAAAGATGTAACTCTGTGACATGAATTAACAGAACACAGAGCAGTTTCTCAGAAAGCTTCTTTCCAGTTTTGAACGGAAGATATTTCCTTTTTCACCATAGCCCTCTATGGGCTTCCAAATATCCCTTTGCCAATTCCACAAGAAGAGCATTAGCGAAAGGCTTTTAAAAGGGAAAGATGTAACTCTGTGAGATGAATTAACAGAACACAGAGCAGTTTCTCAGAAGGCTTCTTTCCAGTTTTGAACGGAAGGTATTTCGTTTTTCACCATAGCCCTCTATGGGCTTCCAAATATCCCTTTGCCAATTTCACAAGAACAGCCTTAGCGAAAGGCTTCTTGACGGGAAAGATGTAACTCTGTGAGATGAATTAACAGAACTCAGAGCAGTTTCTCAGAAAGCTTCTTTCCAGTTTTGAACGGAAGATATTTCCTTTTTCACCATAGCCCTCTATGGGCTTCCAAATATCCCTTTGCCAATTCCACAAGAACAGCCTTAGCGAATGGCTTCTTGAAGGGAATGATGTAACTCTGTGAGATGAATTAACAGAACACAGAGCAGTTTTACAGAAAGCTTCTATCCAGTTTTGAACGGAAGATATTTCCTTTTTCACCATAGCCCTCTATGGGCTTCCAAATATCCCTTTGCCAATTCCACAAGAACAGCCTTAGCGAAAGGCTTCTTGAAGGGAAAGATGTAACTCTGTGAGATGAATTAACAGAACACAGAGCAGTTTCTCAGAAAGCTTCTTTCCTGTTTTGAACGGAAGATATTTCCTTTTTCACCATAGCCCTCTATGGGCTTCCAAATATCCCTTTGCCATTTCCACAAGAACAGCCGTAGCGAAAGGCTTCTTGAAGGGAAACATGTAACTCTGTGAGATGAATTAACAGAACACAGACCAGTTTCTCAGAAAGCTTCTTTCTAGTTTTGAACGGAAGATATTTCTTTTTTCACCATAGCCCTCTATGGGCTTCCAAATATCCCTTTGCCAATTCCACAAGTACAGCCTTAGCGAAAGGATTCTTGAAGGGAAAGATGTAACTCTGTGTGATGAATTAACAGAACACAGAGCAGTTTCTCAGAAAGCTTCTTTCCAGTTTTGAACGGAAGATATTTATTTTTTCACCATAGCCCTCTAAGGGCTTCCAAATATCCCTTTGCCAATTCCACAAGAACAGCCTTAGCGAAAGGCTTTTGAAGGGCAAGATGTAACTCTGTGAGATGAATTAACAGAACACAGAGCAGTTTCTCAGAAAGCTTCTTTCCAGTTTTCAATGGAAGATATTTCCTTTTTCACCATAGCCCTCTATGGGATTCCAAATATCCCTTTGCCAATTCCTCAAGAACAGCCTTAGCGAAAGGCTTCTGGAAGGGAAAGATGTAACTCTGTGAGATGAATTAACAGAACACAGAGCAGTTTCTCAGAAAGCTTCTTTTTTTTCAGTTTTGAACGGAAGGTATTTCCTTTTTCAACATAGCCCTCTATGGGCTTCCAAATATCCCTTTGCCAATTCCACAAGAACAGCCTTAGCGAAAGGCTTCTTGAAGGGAAAGATGTAACTCTGTCAGATGAATTAACGGAACACAGAGCAGTTTCTCAGAAGGCATCTTTCCAGTTTTGAACGGAAGGTATTTCCTTTTTCACCATAGCCCTTTATGGGCTTCCAAATATCCCTTTGCCAATTCCACAAGAACAGGTTTAGCGAAAGGCTTCTTGAAGGGAAAGATGTAACTCTGTGAGATGAATTAACAGAACACAGAGCAGTTTCTCAGAAAGCTTCTTTCCAGTTTTGAACGGAAGATATTTCCTTTTCCACCATAGCCCTCTATGGGCTTCCAAATATCCCTTTGCCAATTCCACAAGAACAGCCTTAGCGAAAGGCTTCTTGAATGGAAAGATGTAACTCTGTGAGATGAATTAACAGAACACACAGCAGTTTCTCAGAACGCTTCTTTCCAGTTTTGAACGGAAGATATTTCCTTTTTCACCATAGCCCTCTATTGGCTTCCAAATATCCCTTTCCCAATTCCACAAGAACAGCCTTAGCGAAAGGTTTCTTGAAGGGAAAGATGTAACTCTGTGAGATGAATTCACAGAACACAGAGCAGTTTCTCAGAAATCTTCTTTCCAGTTTTGAACGGAAGATATTTCCGTTTTCACCATAGCCCTCTATGGGCTTCCAAATATCCCTTTGCCAATTCCACAAGAACAGCCTTAGCGAAAGGCTTCTTGAAGGGAAAGATGTAACACTGTGAGATGAATTAACATAACAGCGAGCAGTTTCTCAGAAAGATTCCTTCCAGTTTTGAACGGAAGATATTTCCTTTTTCACCATAGCCCTCTATGGGCTTCCAAATATCCCTTTGCCAATTCCACAAGAAAAGCCATAGGGAAAGGCTTCTTGAAGGGAAAGATGTATCTCTGTGAGATGAATTAACGGAACATAGAGCAGTTTCCCAGAAAGCTTCTTTCCATTTTTGAACGGAAGATATTTCCTTTTTCACCATAGCCCTCCATGGGCTTCCAAATATACCTTTGCCAATTCCACAAGAACAGCTTAGCGAAAGGCTTCTTGAGGGGAAAGATGTAACTCTGTGAGATGAATTTACAGAACACAGAGCAATTTCTCGGAAAGCTTCTTTCCAGTTTTGAACGGAAGATATTTCCTTTTTCACCATAGAAATCTATGGGCGTCCAAATATCCCTTTGCCAATTCCACAAGAACAGCCTTAGCGAAAGGCTTCTTGAAGGGAATGATGTAACTCTGTGAGATGAATTCACAGAACACAGAGTAGTTTCTCAGAAAGCTTCTTTCCAGTTTTGCACGGAAGATATTTCCTTTTTCACCATAGCCCTCTATGGGCTTCCAAATATCCCTTTGCCAATTCCACAAGAACAGCCTTAGCGAAAGGCTTCTTGAAGGGAAAGATGTAACTCTGTGTGATGAACTAACAGAACAGAGAGCAGTTTCTCAGAAAGCTTCTTTCCAGTTTTGAACGGAAGATATTTCCTTTTTCACCATAGCCCTCTATGGCTTTCCAAATATCCCTTTGCCAATTCCACAAGAACAGCCTTAGCGAAAGGCTTCTTGAAGGGAAAGATGTAACCCTGTGAGATGAATTAACATAACACCGAGCAGTTTCTCAGAAAGATTCCTTCCAGTTTTGAAAGGAAGATATTTCCTTTTTCACCATAGCCCTCTATGGGCTTCCAAATATCCCTTTGCCAATTCCACAAGAACAGCCATAGGGAAAGGCTTCTTGAAGGGAAAGATGTATCTCTGTGAGATGAATTAACAGAACACAGAGCAGTTTCCCAGAAAGCTTCTTTCCATTTTTGAACGGAAGATATTTCCTTTTTCACCATAGCCCTCCATGGGCTTCCAACTATCCCTTTGCCATTTCCACAAGAACAGCTTAGCGAAAGGCTTCTTGAGGGGAAAGATGTAACTCTGTGAGATGAATTTACAGAACACAGAGCAGTTTCTCGGAAAGCTTCTTTCCAGTTTTGAACGGAAGATATTTCCTTTTTCACCATAGCCATCTATGGGCGTCCAAATATCCCTTTGCCAATTACACAAGAACAGCCTTAGCGAAAGGCTTCTTGAAGGGAAAGATGTAACTCTGTGAGATGAATTCACAGAACACAGAGTAGTTTCTCAGAAAGCTTCTTTCCAGTTTTGCACGGAAGATATTTCCTTTTTCACCATAGCCCTCTATGGGCTTCCAAATATCCCTTTGCCAATTCCACAAGAACAGGTTTAGCGAAAGGCTTCTTGAAGGGAAAGATGTAACTCTGTGAGATGAATTAACAGAACACAGAGCAGTTTCTCAGAAAGCTTCTTTCCAGTTTTGAACGGAAGATATTTCCTTTTCCACCATAGCCCTCTATGGGCTTCCAAATATCCCTTTGCCAATTCCACAAGAACAGCCTTAGCGAAAGGCTTCTTGAATGGAAAGATGTAACTCTGTGAGATGAATTAACAGAACACACAGCAGTTTCTCAGAACGCTTCTTTCCAGTTTTGAACGGAAGATATTTCCTTTTTCACCATAGCCCTCTATGGGCTTCCAAATATCCCTTTCCCAATTCCACAAGAACAGCCTTAGCGAAAGGTTTCTTGAAGGGAAAGATGTAACTCTGTGAGATGAATTCACAGAACACAGAGCAGTTTCTCAGAAATCTTCTTTCCAGTTTTGAACGGAAGATATTTCCGTTTTCACCATAGCCCTCTATGGGCTTCCAAATATCCCTTTGCCAATTCCACAAGAACAGCCTTAGCGAAAGGCTTCTTGAAGGGAAAGATGTAACACTGTGAGATGAATTAACATAACAGCGAGCAGTTTCTCAGAAAGATTCCTTCCAGTTTTGAACGGAAGATATTTCCTTTTTCACCATAGCCCTCTATGGGCTTCCAAATATCCCTTTGCCAATTCCACAAGAAAAGCCATAGGGAAAGGCTTCTTGAAGGGAAAGATGTATCTCTGTGAGATGAATTAACGGAACATAGAGCAGTTTCCCAGAAAGCTTCTTTCCATTTTTGAACGGAAGATATTTCCTTTTTCACCATAGCCCTCCATGGGCTTCCAAATATCCCTTTGCCATTTCCACAAGAACAGCTTAGCGAAAGGCTTCTTGAGGGGAAAGATGTAACTCTGTGAGATGAATTTACAGAACACAGAGCAGTTTCTCGGAAAGCTTCTTTCCAGTTTTGAACGGAAGATATTTCCTTTTTCACCATAGCCATCTATGGGCGTCCAAATATCCCTTTGCCAATTACACAAGAACAGCCTTAGCGAAAGGCTTCTTGAAGGGAAAGATGTAACTCTGTGAGATGAATTCACAGAACACAGAGTAGTTTCTCAGAAAGCTTCTTTCCAGTTTTGCACGGAAGATATTTCCTTTTTCACCATAGCCCTCTATGGGCTTCCAAATATCCCTTTGCCAATTACACAAGAACAGCCTTAGCGAAAGGCTTCTTGAAGGGAAAGATGTAACTCTGTGAGATGAATTAACAGAACACAGAGCAGTTTCTCAGAAAGCTTCTTTCCAGTTTTGAACGGAAGATATTTCCTTTTTCACCATAGCCCTCTATGTGCTTCCAAATATCCCTTTGCCAATTCCACAAGAACAGCATTAGCGAAAGGCTTTTAAAAGGGAAAGATGTAACTCTGTGAGATGAATTAACAGAACACAGAGCAGTTTCTCAGAAGGCTTCTTTCCAGTTTTGAACGGAAGGTAATTCCTTTTTCACCATAGCCCTCTATGGGCTTCCAAATATCCCTTTGCCAATTCCACAAGAACAGCCTTAGCGAAAGGCTTCTTGAAGGGAAAGATGTAACTCTGTGTGATGAATTAACAGAACAGAGAGCAGTCTCTGAGAAAGCTTCTTTCCAGTTTTGAACGGAAGATATTTCCTTTTTCACCATAGCCCTCTATGGGTTTCCAAATATCCCTTTGCCAATTCCACAAGAACAGCCTTAACGGAAGGCTTCTTGAAGGGAAAGATGTAACTTTGTGAGATGAATTTACAGAACACAGAGCAGTTTCTCAGAAAGATTCTTTCCAGTTTTGAACGGAAGATATTTCCTTTTTCACCATAGCCATCTATGGGCTTCCAAATATCCCTTTGCCAATTCCACAAGAACAGCCTTAGCGAAAGGCTTCTTGAAGGGAAAGATGTAACTCTGTGAGATGAATTAACAGAACACAGAGCAGTTTCTCAGAAAGCTTCTTTCCAGTTTTGAACGGAAGATATTTCCTTTTTCACCATAGCCATCTATGGGCTTCCAAATATCCCTTTGCCAATTTCACAAGAACAGCCTTAGCGAAAGGCTTCTTGACGGGAAAGATGTAACTCTGTGAGATGAATTAACAGAACTCAGAGCAGTTTCTCAGAAAGCTTCTTTCCAGTTTTGAACGGAAGATATTTCCTTTTTCAACATAGCCCTCTGTGGGCTTCCAAATATCCCTTTGCCAATTCCACAAGAACAGCCTTAGCGAAAGGCTTCTTGAAGGGAATGATGTAACTCTGTGAGATGAATTAACAGAACACAGAGCAGTTTTACAGAAAGCTTCTATCCAGTTTTGAACGGAAGATATTTCCTTTTTCACCATAGCCCTCTATGGGCTTCCAAATATCCCTTTGCCAATTCCACAAGAACAGCCTTAGCGAAAGGCTTCTTGAAGGGAAAGATGTAACTCTGTGAGATGAATTAACAGAACACAGAGCAGTTTCTCAGAAAGCTTCTTTCCCATTTTGAAGGGAAGATATTTCCTTTTTCACCATAGCCCTCTATGGGCTTCCAAATATCCCTTTGCCATTTCCACAAGAACAGCCGTAGCGAAAGGCTTCTTGAAGGGAAAGACGTAACTCTGTGAGATGAATTAACAGAACACAGACCAGTTTCTCAGAAAGCTTCTTTCTAGTTTTGAACGGAAGATATTTCTTTTTTCACCATAGCCCTCTATGGGCTTCCAAATATCCCTTTGCCAATTCCACAAGAACAGCCTTAGCGAAAGGATTCTTGAAGGGAAAGATGTAACTCTGTGTGATGAATTAACAGAACACAGAGCAGTTTCTCAGAAAGCTTGTTTCCAGTTTTGAACGGAAGATATTTCCTTTTTCACCATAGCCCTCTAAGGGCTTCCAAATATCCCTTTGCCAATTCCACAAGAACAGCCTTAGCGAAAGGCTTCTTGAAGGGCAAGATGTAACTCTGTGAGATGAATTAACAGAACACAGAGCAGTTTCTCAGAAAGCTTCTTTCCAGTTTTGAATGGAAGATATTTCCTTTTTCACCATAGCCCTCTATGGGATTCCAAATATCCCTTTGCCAATTCCACAAGAACAGCCTTAGCGAAAGGCTTCTTGAAGGGAATGATGTAACTCTGTGAGATGAATTCACAGAACACAGAGTAGTTTCTCAGAAAGCTTCTTTCCAGTTTTGCACGGAAGATATTTCCTTTTTCACCATAGCCCTCTATGGGCTTCCAAATATCCCTTTGCCAATTCCACAAGAACAGCCTTAGCGAAAGGCTTCTTGAAGGGAAAGATGTAACTCTGTGTGATGAACTAACAGAACAGAGAGCAGTTTCTCAGAAAGCTTCTTTCCAGTTTTGAACGGAAGATATTTCCTTTTTCACCATAGCCCTCTATGGCTTTCCAAATATCCCTTTGCCAATTCCACAAGAACAGCCTTAGCGAAAGGCTTCTTGAAGGGAAAGATGTAACCCTGTGAGATGAATTAACATAACACCGAGCAGTTTTTCAGAAAGATTCCTTCCAGTTTTGAAAGGAAGATATTTCCTTTTTCACCATAGCCCTCTATGGGATTCGAAATATCCCTTTGCCAATTCCACAAGAACAGCCTTAGCGAAAGGCTTCTTGAAGGGAAAGATGTAACTCAGTGAGATGAATTAACAGAACACAGAGCAGTTTCCCAGAAAGCTTCTTTCCAGTTTTGAACGGAAGGTATTTCCTTTTTCACCATAGCCCTCTATGGGATTCCAAATATCCCTTTGCCAATTCCACAAGAACAGGTTTAGCGAAAGGCTTCTTGAAGGGAAAGATGTAACTCTGTGAGAAGAATTAACAGAACACAGAGCAGTTTCTCAGAAAGCTTCTTTCCAGTTTTGAACGGAAGATATTTCCTTTTCCACCATAGCCCTCTATGGGCTTCTAAATATCCCTTTGCCAATTCCACAAGAACAGCCTTAGCGAAAGGCTTCTTGACGGGAAAGATGTAACTCTGTGAGATGAATTAACAGAACACAGAGCAGTTTCTCAGAAAGCTTCTTTCCCGTTTTGAACGGAAGATATTTCCTTTTTCACCATAGCCCTCTATGGGCTTCCAAATATCCCTTTGCCAATTCCACAAGAACAGCCTTAGCGAAAGGCTTCTTGAATGGAAAGATGTAACTCTGTGAGATGAATTAACAGAACACACAGCATTTTCTCAGAACGATTCTTTCCAGTTTTGAATGGAAGATATTTCCTTTTTCACCATAGCCCTCTATTGGCTTACCAATATCCCTTTCCCAATTCCACAAGAACAGCATTAGCGAAAGGTTTCTTGAAGGGAAAGATGTAACTCTGTGAGATGAATTCACAGAACACAGAGCAGTTTCTCAGAAATCTTCTTTCCAGTTTTGAACTTAAGATATTTCCTTTTTCACCATAGCCCTCTATGGGCTTCCAAATATCCCTTTGCCAATTCCACAAGAACAGCCTTAGCGAAAGGCTTCTTGAAGGGAAAGATGTAACCCTGTGAGATGAATTAACATAACACCGAGTAGTTTCTCAGAAAGATTCCTTCCAGTTTTGAAAGGAAGATATTTCCTTTTTCACCATAGCCCTCTATGGGCTTCCAAATATCCCTTTGCCAATTCCACAAGAACAGCCATAGGGAAAGGCTTCTTGAAGGGAAAGATGTATCTCTGTGAGATGAATTAACAGAACACAGAGCAGTTTCCCAGAAAGCTTCTTTCCATTTTTGAACGGAAGATATTTCCTTTTTCACCATAGCCCTCCATGGGCTTCCAACTATCCCTTTGCCATTTCCACAAGAACAGCTTAGCGAAAGGCTTCTTGAGGGGAAAGATGTAACTCTGTGAGATGAATTTACAGAACACAGAGCAGTTTCTCGGAAAGCTTCTTTCCAGTTTTGAACGGAAGATATTTCCTTTTTCACCATAGCCATCTATGGGCGTCCAAATATCCCTTTGCCAATTACACAAGAACAGCCTTAGCGAAAGGCTTCTTGAAGGGAAAGATGTAACTCTGTGAGATGAATTCACAGAACACCGAGTAGTTTCTCAGAAAGCTTCTTTCCAGTTTTGCACGGAAGATATTTCCTTTTTCACCATAGCCCTCTATGGGCTTCCAAATATCCCTTTGCCAATTCCACAAGAACAGCCTTAGCGAAAGGCTTCTTGAAGGGAAAGATGTAACTCTGTGACATGAATTAACAGAACACAGAGCAGTTTCTCAGAAAGCTTCTTTCCAGTTTTGAACGGAAGATATTTCCTTTTTCACCATAGCCATCTATGGGCTTCCAAATATCCCTTTGCCAATTCCACAAGAAGAGCATTAGCGAAAGGCTTTTAAAAGGGAAAGATGTAACTCTGTGAGATGAATTAACAGAACACAGAGCAGTTTCTCAGAAGGCTTCTTTCCAGTTTTGAACGGAAGGTATTTCCTTTTTCACCATAGCCCTCTATGGGCTTCAAAATATCCCTTTGCCAATTCCACAAGAACAGCCTTAGCGAAAGGCTTCTTGAAGGGAAAGATGTAACTCTGTGTGATGAATTAACAGAACAGAGAGCAGTTTCTCAGAAAGCTTCTTTCCAGTTTTGAACGGAAGATATTTCCTTTTTCACCATAGCCCTCTATGGGTTTCCAAATATCCCTTTGCCAATTCCACAAGAACAGCCTTAGCGAAAGGCTTCTTGAAGGGAAAGATGTAACTTTGTGAGATGAATTTACAGAACAGAGAGCAGTTTCTCAGAAAGATTCTTTCCAGTTTTGAACGGAAGATATTTCCTTTTTCACCATAGCCATCTATGGGCTTCCAAATATCCCTTTGCCAATTCCACAAGAACAGCCTTAGCGAAAGGCTTCTTGAAGGGAAAGATGTAACTCTGTGAGATGAATTAACAGAACACAGAGCAGTTTCTCAGAAAGCTTCTTTCCAGTTTTGAACGGAAGATATTTCCTTTTTCACCATAGCCCTCTATGGGCTTCCAAATATCCCTTTGCCAATTTCACATGAACAGCCTTAGCGAAAGGCTTCTTGACGGGAAAGATGTAACTCTGTGAGATAAATTAACAGAACTCAGAGCAGTTTCTCAGAAAGCTTCTTTCCAGTTTTGAACGGAAGATATTTCCTTTTTCACCATAGCCCTCTATGGGCTTCCAAATATCCCTTTGCCAATTCCACAAGAACAGCCTTAGCGAATGGCTTCTTGAAGGGAATGATGTAACTCTGTGAGATGAATTAACAGAACACAGAGCAGTTTTACAGAAAGCTTCTATCCAGTTTTGAACGGAAGATATTTCCTTTTTCACCATAGCCCTCTATGGGCTTCCAAATATCCCTTTGCCAATTCCACAAGAACAGCCTTAGCGAAAGGCTTCTTGAAGGGAAAGATGTAACTCTGTGAGATGAATTAACAGAACACAGAGCAGTTTCTCAGAAAGCTTCTTTCCTGTTTTGAACGGAAGATATTTCCTTTTTCACCATAGCCCTCTATGGGCTTCCAAATATCCCTTTGCCATTTCCACAAGAACAGCCGTAGCGAAAGGCTTCTTGAAGGGAAACATGTAACTCTGTGAGATGAATTAACAGAACACAGACCAGTTTCTCAGAAAGCTTCTTTCTAGTTTTGAACGGAAGATATTTCTTTTTTCACCATAGCCCTCTATGGGCTTCCAAATATCCCTTTGCCAATTCCACAAGTACAGCCTTAGCGAAAGGATTCTTGAAGGGAAAGATGTAACTCTGTGTGATGAATTAACAGAACACAGAGCAGTTTCTCAGAAAGCTTCTTTCCAGTTTTGAACGGAAGATATTTATTTTTTCACCATAGCCCTCTAAGGGCTTCCAAATATCCCTTTGCCAATTCCACAAGAACAGCCTTAGCGAAAGGCTTCTTGAAGGGCAAGATGTAACTCTGTGAGATGAATTAACAGAACACAGAGCAGTTTCTCAGAAAGCTTCTTTCCAGTTTTCAATGGAAGATATTTCCTTTTTCACCATAGCCCTCTATGGGATTCCAAATATCCCTTTGCCAATTCCTCAAGAACAGCCTTAGCGAAAGGCTTCTGGAAGGGAAAGATGTAACTCTGTGAGATGAATTAACAGAACACAGAGCAGTTTCTCAGAAAGCTTCTTTTTTTTCAGTTTTGAACGGAAGTTATTTCCTTTTTCAACATAGCCCTCTATGGGCTTCCAAATATCCCTTTGCCAATTCCACAAGAACAGCCTTAGCGAAAGGCTTCTTGAAGGGAAAGATGTAACTCTGTCAGATGAATTAACGGAACACAGAGCAGTTTCTCAGAAGGCATCTTTCCAGTTTTGAACGGAAGGTATTTCCTTTTTCACCATAGCCCTTTATGGGCTTCCAAATATCCCTTTGCCAATTCCACAAGAACAGGTTTAGCGAAAGGCTTCTTGAAGGGAAAGATGTAACTCTGTGAGATGAATTAACAGAACACAGAGCAGTTTCTCAGAAAGCTTCTTTCCAGTTTTGAACGGAAGATATTTCCTTTTCCACCATAGCCCTCTATGGGCTTCCAAATATCCCTTTGCCAATTCCACAAGAACAGCCTTAGCGAAAGGCTTCTTGAATGGAAAGATGTAACTCTGTGAGATGAATTAACAGAACACACAGCAGTTTCTCAGAACGCTTCTTTCCAGTTTTGAACGGAAGATATTTCCTTTTTCACCATAGCCCTCTATTGGCTTCCAAATATCCCTTTCCCAATTCCACAAGAACAGCCTTAGCGAAAGGTTTCTTGAAGGGAAAGATGTAACTCTGTGAGATGAATTCACAGAACACAGAGCAGTTTCTCAGAAATCTTCTTTCCAGTTTTGAACGGAAGATATTTCCGTTTTCACCATAGCCCTCTATGGGCTTCCAAATATCCCTTTGCCAATTCCACAAGAACAGCCTTAGCGAAAGGCTTCTTGAAGGGAAAGATGTAACACTGTGAGATGAATTAACATAACAGCGAGCAGTTTCTCAGAAAGATTCCTTCCAGTTTTGAACGGAAGATATTTCCTTTTTCACCATAGCCCTCTATGGGCTTCCAAATATCCCTTTGCCAATTCCACAAGAAAAGCCATAGGGAAAGGCTTCTTGAAGGGAAAGATGTATCTCTGTGAGATGAATTAACGGAACATAGAGCAGTTTCCCAGAAAGCTTCTTTCCATTTTTGAACGGAAGATATTTCCTTTTTCACCATAGCCCTCCATGGGCTTCCAAATATACCTTTGCCAATTCCACAAGAACAGCTTAGCGAAAGGCTTCTTGAGGGGAAAGATGTAACTCTGTGAGATGAATTTACAGAACACAGAGCAATTTCTCGGAAAGCTTCTTTCCAGTTTTGAACGGAAGATATTTCCTTTTTCACCATAGAAATCTATGGGCGTCCAAATATCCCTTTGCCAATTCCACAAGAACAGCCTTAGCGAAAGGCTTCTTGAAGGGAATGATGTAACTCTGTGAGATGAATTCACAGAACACAGAGTAGTTTCTCAGAAAGCTTCTTTCCAGTTTTGCACGGAAGATATTTCCTTTTTCACCATAGCCCTCTATGGGCTTCCAAATATCCCTTTGCCAATTCCACAAGAACAGCCTTAGCGAAAGGCTTCTTGAAGGGAAAGATGTAACTCTGTGTGATGAACTAACAGAACAGAGAGCAGTTTCTCAGAAAGCTTCTTTCCAGTTTTGAACGGAAGATATTTCCTTTTTCACCATAGCCCTCTATGGCTTTCCAAATATCCCTTTGCCAATTCCACAAGAACAGCCTTAGCGAAAGGCTTCTTGAAGGGAAAGATGTAACCCTGTGAGATGAATTAACATAACACCGAGCAGTTTCTCAGAAAGATTCCTTCCAGTTTTGAACGGAAGATATTTCCTTTTTCACCATAGCCATCTATGGGCGTCCAAATATCCCTTTGCCAATTACACAAGAACAGCCTTAGCGAAAGGCTTCTTGAAGGGAAAGATGTAACTCTGTGAGATGAATTCACAGAACACAGAGTAGTTTCTCAGAAAGCTTCTTTCCAGTTTTGCACGGAAGATATTTCCTTTTTCACCATAGCCCTCTATGGGCTTCCAAATATCCCTTTGCCAATTACACAAGAACAGCCTTAGCGAAAGGCTTCTTGAAGGGAAAGATGTAACTCTGTGAGATGAATTAACAGAACACAGAGCAGTTTCTCAGAAAGCTTCTTTCCAGTTTTGAACGGAAGATATTTCCTTTTTCACCATAGCCCTCTATGTGCTTCCAAATATCCCTTTGCCAATTCCACAAGAACAGCATTAGCGAAAGGCTTTTAAAAGGGAAAGATGTAACTCTGTGAGATGAATTAACAGAACACAGAGCAGTTTCTCAGAAGGCTTCTTTCCAGTTTTGAACGGAAGGTAATTCCTTTTTCACCATAGCCCTCTATGGGCTTCAAAATATCCGTTTGCCAATTCCACAAGAACAGCCATAGCGAAAGGCTTCTTGAAGGGAAAGATGTAACTCTGTGTGATGAATTAACAGAACAGAGAGCAGTCTCTGAGAAAGCTTCTTTCCAGTTTTGAACGGAAGATATTTCCTTTTTCACCATAGCCCTCTATGGGTTTCCAAATATCCCTTTGCCAATTCCACAAGAACAGCCTTAACGGAAGGCTTCTTGAAGGGAAAGATGTAACTTTGTGAGATGAATTTACAGAACACAGAGCAGTTTCTCAGAAAGATTCTTTCCAGTTTTGAACGGAAGATATTTCCTTTTTCACCATAGCCATCTATGGGCTTCCAAATATCCCTTTGCCAATTCCACAAGAACAGCCTTAGCGAAAGGCTTCTTGAAGGGAAAGATGTAACTCTGTGAGATGAATTAACAGAACACAGAGCAGTTTCTCAGAAAGCTTCTTTCCAGTTTTGAACGGAAGATATTTCCTTTTTCACCATAGCCATCTATGGGCTTCCAAATATCCCTTTGCCAATTTCACAAGAACAGCCTTAGCGAAAGGCTTCTTGACGGGAAAGATGTAACTCTGTGAGATGAATTAACAGAACTCAGAGCAGTTTCTCAGAAAGCTTCTTTCCAGTTTTGAACGGAAGATATTTCCTTTTTCAACATAGCCCTCTATGGGCTTCCAAATATCCCTTTGCCAATTCCACAAGAACAGCCTTAGCGAAAGGCTTCTTGAAGGGAATGATGTAACTCTGTGAGATGAATTAACAGAACACAGAGCAGTTTTACAGAAAGCTTCTATCCAGTTTTGAACGGAAGATATTTCCTTTTTCACCATAGCCCTCTATGGGCTTCCAAATATCCCTTTGCCAATTCCACAAGAACAGCCTTAGCGAAAGGCTTCTTGAAGGGAAAGATGTAACTCTGTGAGATGAATTAACAGAACACAGAGCAGTTTCTCAGAAAGCTTCTTTCCCGTTTTGAAGGGAAGATATTTCCTTTTTCACCATAGCCCTCTATGGGCTTCCAAATATCCCTTTGCCATTTCCACAAGAACAGCCGTAGCGAAAGGCTTCTTGAAGGGAAAGACGTAACTCTGTGAGATGAATTAACAGAACACAGACCAGTTTCTCAGAAAGCTTCTTTCTAGTTTTGAACGGAAGATATTTCTTTTTTCACCATAGCCCTCTATGGGCTTCCAAATATCCCTTTGCCAATTCCACAAGTACAGCCTTAGCGAAAGGATTCTTGAAGGGAAAGATGTAACTCTGTGTGATGAATTAACAGAACACAGAGCAGTTTCTCAGAAAGCTTGTTTCCAGTTTTGAACGGAAGATATTTCCTTTTTCACCATAGCCCTCTAAGGGCTTCCAAATATCCCTTTGCCAATTCCACAAGAACAGCCTTAGCGAAAGGCTTCTTGAAGGGAAAGATGTAACTCTGTGAGATGAATTAACAGAACACAGAGCAGTTTCTCAGAAAGCTTCTTTCCAGTTTTGAATGGAAGATATTTCCTTTTTCACCATAGCCCTCTATGGGATTCCAAATATCCCTTTGCCAATTCCACAAGAACAGCCTTAGCGAAAGGCTTCTTGAAGGGAATGATGTAACTCTGTGAGATGAATTCACAGAACACAGAGTAGTTTCTCAGAAAGCTTCTTTCCAGTTTTGCACGGAAGATATTTCCTTTTTCACCATAGCCCTCTATGGGCTTCCAAATATCCCTTTGCCAATTCCACAAGAACAGCCTTAGCGAAAGGCTTCTTGAAGGGAAAGATGTAACTCTGTGTGATGAACTAACAGAACAGAGAGCAGTTTCTCAGAAAGCTTCTTTCCAGTTTTGAACGGAAGATATTTCCTTTTTCACCATAGCCCTCTATGGCTTTCCAAATATCCCTTTGCCAATTCCACAAGAACAGCCTTAGCGAAAGGCTTCTTGAAGGGAAAGATGTAACCCTGTGAGATGAATTAACATAACACCGAGCAGTTTTTCAGAAAGATTCCTTCCAGTTTTGAAAGGAAGATATTTCCTTTTTCACCATAGCCCTCTATGGGCTTCCAAATATCCCTTTGCCAATTCCACAAGAACAGCCATAGGGAAAGGCTTCTTGAAGGGAAAGATGTATCTCTGTGAGATGAATTAACAGAACACAGAGCAGTTTCCCAGAAAGCTTCTTTCCATTTTTGAACGGAAGATATTTCCTTTTTCACCATAGCCCTCCATGGGCTTCCAAATATCCCTTTGCCATTTCCACAAGAACAGCTTAGCGAAAGGCTTCTTGTGGGGAAAGATGTAACTCTGTGAGATGAATTTACAGAACACAGAGCAGTTTCTCGGAAAGCTTCTTTCCAGTTTTGAACGGAAGATATTTCCTTTTTCACCATAGCCATCTATGGGCGTCCAAATATCCCTTTGCCAATTACACAAGAACAGCCTTAGCGAAAGGCTTCTTGAAGGGAAAGATGTAACTCTGTGAGATGAATTCACAGAACACAGAGTAGTTTCTCAGAAAGCTTCTTTCCAGTTTTGCACGGAAGATATTTCCTTTTTCACCATAGCCCTCTATGGGCTTCCAAATATCCCTTTGCCAATTACACAAGAACAGCCTTAGCGAAAGGCTTCTTGAAGGGAAAGATGTAACTCTGTGAGATGAATTAACAGAACACAGAGCAGTTTCTCAGAAGGCTTCTTTCCAGTTTTGAACGGAAGGTAATTCCTTTTTCACCATAGCCCTCTATGGGCTTCAAAATATCCCTTTGCCAATTCCACAAGAACAGCCTTAGCGAAAGGCTTCTTGAAGGGAAAGATGTAACTCTGTGTGATGAATTAACAGAACAGAGAGCAGTCTCTGAGAAAGCTTCTTTCCAGTTTTGAACGGAAGATATTTCCTTTTTCACCATAGCCCTCTATGGGTTTCCAAATATCCCTTTGCCAATTCCACAAGAACAGCCTTAACGGAAGGCTTCTTGAAGGGAAAGATGTAACTTTGTGAGATGAATTTACAGAACACAGAGCAGTTTCTCAGAAAGATTCTTTCCAGTTTTGAACGGAAGATATTTCCTTTTTCACCATAGCCATCTATGGGCTTCCAAATATCCCTTTGCCAATTCCACAAGAACAGCCTTAGCGAAAGGATTCTTGAAGGGAAAGATGTAACTCTGTGAGATGAATTAACAGAACACAGAGCAGTTTCTCAGAAAGCTTCTTTCCAGTTTTGAACGGAAGATATTTCCTTTTTCACCATAGCCATCTATGGGCTTCCAAATATCCCTTTGCCAATTTCACAAGAACAGCCTTAGCGAAAGGCTTCTTGACGGGAAAGATGTAACTCTGTGAGATGAATTAACAGAACTCAGAGCAGTTTCTCAGAAAGCTTCTTTCCAGTTTTGAACGGAAGATATTTCCTTTTTCAACATAGCCCTCTATGGGCTTCCAAATATCCCTTTGCCAATTCCACAAGAACAGCCTTAGCGAAAGGCTTCTTGAAGGGAATGATGTAACTCTGTGAGATGAATTAACAGAACACAGAGCAGTTTTACAGAAAGCTTCTATCCAGTTTTGAACGGAAGATATTTCCTTTTTCACCATAGCCCTCTATGGGCTTCCAAATATCCCTTTGCCAATTCCACAAGAACAGCCTTAGCGAAAGGCTTCTTGAAGGGAAAGATGTAACTCTGTGAGATGAATTAACAGAACACAGAGCAGTTTCTCAGAAAGCTTCTTTCCCGTTTTGAAGGGAAGATATTTCCTTTTTCACCATAGCCCTCTATGGGCTTCCAAATATCCCTTTGCCATTTCTACAAGAACAGCCGTAGCGAAAGGCTTCTTGAAGGGAAAGACGTAACTCTGTGAGATGAATTAACAGAACACAGACCAGTTTCTCAGAAAGCTTCTTTCTAGTTTTGAACGGAAGATATTTCTTTTTTCACCATAGCCCTCTATGGGCTTCCAAATATCCCTTTGCCAATTCCACAAGTACAGCCTTAGCGAAAGGATTCTTGAAGGGAAAGATGTAACTCTGTGTGATGAATTAACAGAACACAGAGCAGTTTCTCAGAAAGCTTGTTTCCAGTTTTGAACGGAAGATATTTCCTTTTTCACCATAGCCCTCTAAGGGCTTCCAAATATCCCTTTGCCAATTCCACAAGAACAGCCTTAGCGAAAGGCTTCTTGAAGGGCAAGATGTAACTCTGTGAGATGAATTAACAGAACACAGAGCAGTTTCTCAGAAAGCTTCTTTCCAGTTTTGAATGGAAGATATTTCCTTTTTCACCATAGCCCTCTATGGGATTCCAAATATCCCTTTGCCAATTCCACAAGAACAGCCTTAGCGAAAGGCTTCTTGAAGGGAAAGATGTAACTCTGTGAGATGAATTAACAGAACACAGAGCAGTTTCTCAGAAAGCTTCTTTTTTTTCAGTTTTGAACGGAAGGTATTTCCTTTTTCACCATAGCCCTCTATGGGCTTCCAAATATCCCTTTGCCAATTCCACAAGAACAGCCTTAGCGAAAGGCTTCTTGAAGGGAAAGATGTAACTCTGTCAGATGAATTAACAGAACACAGAGCAGTTTCTCAGAAAGCTTCTTTCCCGTTTTGAACGGAAGATATTTCCTTTTTCACCATAGCCCTCTAGGGGCTTCCAAATATCCCTTTGCCAATTCCACAAGAACAGCCTTAGCGAAAGGCTTCTTGAAGGGAAAGATGTAACTCTGTGAGATGAATTAACAGAACACAGAGCAGTTTCTCAGAAAGCTTCTTTCTAGTATTGAACGGAAGATATTTCTTTTTTCACCATAGCCCTCTATGGGCTTCCAAATATCCCTTTGCCAATTCCACAAGAACAGCCGTAGCGAAAGGCTTCTTGACGGGAAAGATGTAACTCTGTGTGATGAATTAACAGAACACAGAGCAGTTTCTCAGAAAGCTTCTTTCCAGTTTTGAACGGAAGATATTTCCTTTTTCACCATAGCCCTCTATGGGCTTCCAAATATCCCTTTGCCAATTCCACAAGAACAGCCTTAGCGAAAGGCTTCTTGAATGGAGAGATGTAACTCTGTGAGATGAATTAACAGAACACACAGCAGTTTCTCAGAACGCTTCTTTCCAGTTTTGAACGGAAGATATTTCCTTTTTCACCATAGGCCTCTATTGGCTTCCAAATATCCCTTTCCCAATTCCACAAGAACAGCCTTAGCGAAAGGTTTCTTGAAGGGAAAGATGTAACTCTGTGAGATGAATTCACAGAACACAGAGCAGTTTCTCAGAAATCTTCTTTCCAGTTTTGAACGGAAGATATTTCCTTTTTCACCATAGCCCTCTATGGGCTTCCAAATATCCCTTTGCCAATTCTACAAGAACAGCGTTAGCGAAAGGCTTCTTGAAGGGAAAGATGTAACTCTGTGAGATGAATTGACAGAACACAGAGCAGTTTCTCAGAAAGGTTCTTTCCAGTTTTAAATGGAAGATATTTCCTTTTTCACCATAGCCCTCTATGGGCTTCCAAATATCCCTTTGCCAATTCCACAAGAACAGCCTTAGCGAAAGGCTTCTTGAAGGGAAAGATGTAACTCTGTGAGATGAATTAACAGAACACAGAGCAGTTTCTCAGAAAGCTTCTTTCCAGTTTTGAACGGAAGATATTTCCTTTTTCACCATAGCCCTCTATGGGCTTCCAAATATCCCTTTGCCAATTTCACAAGAACAGCCTTAGCGAAAGGCTTCCTGAGTTGAAAGATGTAACTCTGTGAGATGAATTAACAGAACTCAGAGCAGTTTCTCAGAAATCTTCTTTCCAGTTTTGAACGGAAGGTATTTCCTTTTTCACCATAGCCCTCTATGGGCTTCCAAATATCCCTTTGCCAATTCCACAAGAACAGCCTTAGCGAAAGGCTTCATGAAGGGAAAGATGTAACTCTGTGTGATGAATAAACAGAACATAGAGCAGTTTCTCAGAAAGCTTCTTTCCAGTTTTGAACGGAAGATATTTCCTTTTTCACCATAGCCCTCTAGGGGCTTCCAAATATCCCTTTGCCAATTCCACAAGAACAGCCTTAGCGAAAGGCTTCTTGAAGGGAAAGATGTAACTCTGTGAGATGAATTAACAGAACACAGAGCAGTTTCTCAGAAAGCTTCTTTCCAGTTTTGAAAAGAAAATATTTCCTTTTTCACCGTAGCCCTCTATGGGATTCCAAATATCCCTTTGCCAATTCCACAAGAACAGCCTTAGCGAAAGGCTTCTTGAAGGGAAAGATGTAACTCTGTGAGATGAATTAACAGAACACAGAGCAGTTTCTTAGAAAGCTTCTTTCCAGTTTTGAACGGATTGTATTTCCTTTTTCACCATAGCCCTCTATGGGCTTCCAAATATCCCTTTGCCAATTCCAAAAGAACAGCCTTAGCGAAAGGCTTCTTGAAGGGAAAGATGTAACTCTGTCAGATGAATTAACAGAACACAGAGCAGTTTCTCAGAAGGCTTCTTTCCAGTTTTGAACGGAAGATATTTCCTTTTTCACCATAGCCCTCTATGGGCTTCCAAATATCCCTTTGCCAATTCCACAAGAACAGCCTTAGCGAAAGGCTTCTTGAATGGAAAGATGTAACTCTGTGAGATGAATTAACAGAACACACAGCAGTTTCTCAGAACGCTTCTTTCCAGTTTTGAACGGAAGATATTTCCTTTTTCACCATAGCCCTCTATTGGCTTCCTAATATCCCTTTCCCAATTCCACAAGAACAGCATTAGCGAAAGGTTTCTTGAAGGGAAAGATGTAACTCTGTGAGATGAATTCACAGAACACAGAGCAGTTTCTCAGAAATCTTCTTTCGAGTTTTGAACTTAAGATATTTCCTTTTTCACCATAGCCCTCTATGGGCTTCCAAATATCCCTTTGCCAATTCCACAAGAACAGCCTTAGCGAAAGGCTTCTTGAAGGGAAAGATGTAACCCTGTGAGATGAATTACCATAACACCTAGCAGTTTCTCAGAAAGATTCCTTCCAGTTTTGAAAGGAAGATATTTCCTTTTTCAACATAGCCCTCAATGGGCTTCCAAATATCCCTTTGCCAATTCCACAAGAACAGCATTAGCGAAAGGCTTTTAAAAGGGAAAGATGTAACTCTGTGAGATGAATTAACAGAACACAGAGCAGTTTCTCAGAAATCTTCTTTCCAGTTTTGAACGGAAGATATTTCCTTTTTCACCATAGCCCTCTATTGGCTTCCAAATATCCCTTTCCCAATTCCACAAGAACAACCTTAGCGAAAGGTTTCTTGAAGGGAAAGATGTAACTCTGTGAGATGAATTCACAGAACACAGAGCAGTTTCTCAGAAATCTTCTTTCCAGTTTTGAACGGAAGATATTTCTTTTTTCACCATAGCCCTCTATGGGCTTCCAAATATCCCTTTGCCAATTCCACAAGAACAGCCTTAGCAAAAGGCTTCTTGAAGGGAAAGATGTAACACTGTAAGATGAATTAACATAACACCGAGCAGTTTCTCAGAAAGATTCCTTCCAGTTTTGAACGGAAGATATTTCCTTTTTCACCATAGCCCTCTATGGGCTTCCAAATATCCCTTTGCCAATTCCACAAGAACAGCCATAGGGAAAGGCTTCTTGAAGGGAAAGATGTATCTCTGTGAGATGAATTAACGGAACATAGAGCAGTTTCCCAGAAAGCTTCTTTCCATTTTTGAACGGAAGATATTTCCTTTTTCACCATAGCCCTCCATGGGCTTCCAAATATCCCTTTGCCAATTCCACAAGAACAGCTTAGCGAAAGGCTTCTTGAGGGGAAAGATGTAACTCTGTGAGATGAATTTACAGAACACAGAGCAGTTTCTCGGAAAGCTTCTTTCCAGTTTTGAACGGAAGATATTTCCTTTTTCACCATAGAACTCTATGGGCGTCCAAATATCCCTTTGCCAATTACACAAGAACAGCCTTAGCGAAAGGCTTCTTGAAGGGAAAGATGTAACTCTGTGAGATGAATTCACAGAACACAGAGTAGTTTCTCAGAAAGCTTCTTTCCAGTTTTGCACGGAAGATATTTCCTTTTTCACCATAGCCCTCTATGGGCTTCCAAATATCCCTTTCCCAATTCCACAAAAACAGCCTTATCGAAAGGCTTCCTGAGTTGAAAGATGTAACTCTGTGAGATGAATTAACAGAACTCAGAGCAGTTTCTCAGAAATCTTCTTCCCAGTTTTGAACGGAAGATATTTCCTTTTTCACCATAGCCCTCTATGGGCTTCCAAATATCCCTTTGCCAATTCCACAAGAACAGCCTTAGCGAAAGGTTTCTTGAAGGGAAAGATGTAACTCTGTGTGATGAATTAACAGAACACAGAGCAGTTTCTCAGAGAGCTTCTTTCCAGTTTTGAACGGAAGATATTTCCTTTTTCACCATAGCCCTCTAGGGGCTTCCAAATATCCCTTTGCCAATTCCACAAGAACAGCCTTAGCGAAAGGCTTCTTGAAGGGAAAGATGTAACTCTGTGAGATGAATTAACAGAACACAGAGCAGTTTCTCAGAAAGCTTCTTTCCAGTTTTGAATGGAAAATATTTCCTTTTTCACCATAGCCCTCTATGGGCTTCCAAATATCCCTTTGCCAATTCCACAAGAACAGCCTTAGCGAAAGGCTTCTTGAAGGGAAAGATGTAACTCTGTGAGATGAATTAACAGAACACAGAGCAGTTTCTCAGAAAGCTTCTTTCCAGTTTTGAACGGAAGGTATTTCCTTTTTCACCATAGCCCTCTATGGGCTTCCAAATATCCATTTGCCAATTCCACAAGAACAGCCTTAGCGAAAGGCTTCTTGAAGGGAAAGATGTAACTCTGTCAGATGAATTAACAGAACACAGAGCAGTTTCTCAGAAGGCTTCTTTCCAGTTTTGAACGGAAGGTATTTCCTTTTTCACCATAGCCCTCTATGGGCTTCCAAATATCCCTTTGCCAATTCCACAAGAACAGGTTTAGCGAAAGGCTTCTTGAAGGAAAGGATGTAACTCTGTGAGATGAATTAACAGAACACAGAGCAGTTTCTCAGAAAGCTTCTTTCCAGTTTTGAACGGAAGATATTTCCTTTTCCACCATAGCCCTCTATGGGCTTCCAAATATCCCTTTGCCAATTCCACAAGAACAGCCTTAGCGAAAGGCTTCTTGACGGGAAAGATGTAACTCTGTGAGATGAATTAACAGAACACAGAGCAGTTTCTCAGAAAGCTTCTTTCCAGTTTTGAACGGAAGATATTTCCTTTTTCACCATAGCCCTCTATGGGCTTCCAAATATCCCTTTGCCAATTCCACAAGAACAGCCTTAGCGAAAGGCTTCTTGAATGGAAAGATGTAACTCTGTGAGATGAATTAACAGAACACAAAGCAGTTTCTCAGAAAGCTTCTTTCCCGTTTTGAACGGAAGATATTTCCTTTTTCACCGTAGCCCTCTATTGGCTTCCAAATATCCCTTTCCCAATTCCACAAGAACAGCCTTAGCGAAAGGTTTCTTGAAGGGAAAGATGTAACTCTGTGAGATGAATTCACAGAACACAGAGCAGTTTCTCAGAAAGCTTCTTTCCAGTTTTGAACGGAAGATAATTCCTTTTTCACCATAGCCCTCTATGGGCTTCCAAATATCCCTTTGCCAATTCCACAAGAACAGCCTTAGCGAAAGGATTCTTGAAGGGAAAGATGTAACCCTGTGAGATGAATTCACAGAACACAGAGCAGTTTCTCAGAAAGCTTCTTTCCAGTTTTGAACGGAAGATATTTCCTTTTTCACCATAGCCCTCTATGGGCTTCCAAATATCCCTTTGCCAATTCCACAAGAACAGCCTTAGCGAAAGGCTTCTTGAAGGGAAAGATGTAACCCTGTGAGATGAATTAACATAACACCGAGCAGTTTCTCAGAAAGATTCCTTCCAGTTTTGAACGGAACGTATTTCCGTTTTCACCACAGCCCTCTATGGGCTTCCAAATATCCCTTTGCCAATTCCACAAGAACAGCCATAGGGAAAGGCTTCTTGAAGGGAAAGATGTATCTCTGTGAGATGAATTAACAGAACATAGAGCAGTTTCCCAGAAAGCTTCTTTATAGTTTTGAACGGAAGATATTTCCTTTTCCACCATAGCCCTCTATTGGCTTCCTAATATCCCTTTCCCAATTCCACAAGAACACCATTAGCGAAAGGTTTCTTGAAGGGAAAGATGTAACTCTGTGAGATGAATTCACAGAACACAGAGCAGTTTCTCAGAAATCTTCTTTCCAGTTTTGAACTTAAGATATTTCCTTTTTCACCATAGCCCTCTATGGGCTTCCAAATATCCCTTTGCCAATTCCACAAGAACAGCCTTAGCGAAAGGCTTCTTGAAGGGAAAGATATAACCCTGTGAGATGAATTACCATAACACCTAGCAGTTTCTCAGAAAGATTCCTTCCAGTTTTGAAAGGAAGATATTTCCTTTTTCACCATAGCCCTCTATGGGCTTCCAAATATCCCTTTGCCAATTCCACAAGAACAGCATTAGCGAAAGGCTTTTAAAAGGGAAAGATGTAACTCTGTGAGATGAATTAACAGAACACAGAGCAGTTTCTCAGAAGGCTTCTTTCCAGTTTTGAACAGAAGGTATTTCCTTTTTCACCATAGCCCTCTATGGGCTTCAAAATATCCCTTTGCCAATACCACAAGAACAGCCTTAGCGAAAGGCTTCTTGAAGGGAAAGATGTAACTCTGTGAGATGAATTAACAGAACACAGAGCAGTTTCTCAGAAAGCTTCTTTCCAGTTTTGAACGGAAGATATTTCCTTTTTCACCATAGCCCTCTATGGGCTTCCAAATATCCCTTTGCCAATTTCACAAGAACAGCCTTAGCGAAAGGCTTCCTGAGTTGAAAGATGTAACTCTGTGAGATGAATTAACAGAACTCAGAGCAGTTTCTCAGAAATCTTCTTTCCAGTTTTGAACGGAAGATATTTCCTTTTTCACCATAGCCCTCTATTGGCTTCCAAATATCCCTTTCCCAATTCCACAAGAACAACCTTAGCGAAAGGTTTCTTGAAGGGAAAGATGTAACTCTGTGAGATGAATTCACAGAACACAGAGCAGTTTCTCAGAAATCTTCTTTCCAGTTTTGAACGGAAGATATTTCCTTTTTCACCATAGCCCTCTATGGGCTTCCAAATATCCCTTTGCCAATTCCACAAGAACAGCCTTAGCGAAAGGCTTCTTGAAGGGAAAGATGTAACACTGTAAGATGAATTACCATAACACCGAGCAGTTTCTCAGAAAGATTCCTTCCAGTTTTGAACGGAAGATATTTCCTTTTTCACCATAGCCCTCTATGGGCTTCCAAATATCCCTTTGCCAATTCCACAAGAACAGCCATAGGGAAAGGCTTCTTGAAGGGAAAGATGTATCTCTGTGAGATGAATTAACGGAACATAGAGCAGTTTCCCAGAAAGCTTCTTTCCATTTTTGAACGGAAGATATTTCCTTTTTCACCATAGCCCTCCATGGGCTTCCAAATATCCCCTTGCCAATTCCACAAGAACAGCTTAGCGAAAGGATTCTTGAGGGGAAAGATGTAACTCTGTGAGATGAATTTACAGAACACAGAGCAGTTTCTCGGAAAGCTTCTTTCCAGTTTTGAACGGAAGATATTTCCTTTTTCACCATAGAACTCTATGGGTGTCCAAATATCCCTTTGCCAATTACACAAGAACAGCCTTAGCGAAAGCCTTCTTGAAGGGAAAGATGTAACTCTGTGAGATGAATTCACAGAACACAGAGTAGTTTCTCAGAAAGCTTCTTTCCAGTTTTGCACGGAAGATATTTCCTTTTTCACCATAGCCCTCTATGGGCTTCCAAACATCCCTTTGCCAATTTCACAAGAACAGCCTTAGCGAAAGGCTTCTTGAAGGGAAAGATGTAACTCTGTGAGATGAATTAACAGAACTCAGAGCAGTTTCTCAGAAATCTTCTTTCCAGTTTTGAACGGAAGATATTTCCTTTTTCACCATAGCCCTCTATGGGCTTCCAAATATCCCTTTGCCAATTCCACAAGAACAGCCTTAGCGAAAGGCTTCTTGAAGGGAAAGATGTAACTCTGTGTGATGAATTAACAGAACACAGAGCAGTTTCTCAGAAAGCTTCTTTCCAGTTTTGAACGGAAGATATTTCCTTTTTCACCATAGCCCTCTATGGGCTTCCAAATATCCCTTTGCCAATTCCACAAGAACAGCCTTAGCGAAAGGATTCTTGAAGGGAAAGATGTAACCCTGTGAGATGAATTAACATAACACCGAGCAGTTTCTCAGAAAGATTCCTTCCAGTTTTGAAAGGAAGGTATTTCCTTTTTCACCATAGCCCTCTATGGACTTCCAAATATCCCTTTGCCAATTCCACAAGAACAGCCATAGGGAAAGGCTTCTTGAAGGGAAAGATGTATCTCTGTGAGATGAATTAACAGAACATAGAGGAGTTTCCCAGAAAGCTTCTTTATAGTTTTGAACGGAAGATATTTCCTTTTCCACCATAGCCCTCTATGGGCTTCCAAATATCCCTTTGCCAATTCCACAAGAACAGCCTTAGCGAAAGGCTTCTTGAAGGGAATGATGTAACTCTGTGAGATGAATTAACAGAACACAGAGCAGTTTTACAGAAAGCTTCTATCCAGTTTTGAACGGAAGATATTTCCTTTTTCACCGTAGCCCTCTATGGGCTTCCAAATATCCCTTTGCCAATTCCACAAGAACAGCCTTAGCGAAAGGCTTCTTGAAGGGAAAGATGTAACTCTGTGAGATGAATTAACAGAACTCAGAGCAGTTTCTCAGAAATCTTCTTTCCAGTTTTGAACGGAAGATATTTCCTTTTTCACCATAGCCCTCTATGGGCTTCCAAATATCCCTTTGCCAATTCCACAAGAACAGCCTTAGCGAAAGGCTTCTTGAAGGGAAAGATGTAACCCTGTGAGATGAATTAACTTAACACCGAGCAGTTTCTCAGAAAGATTCCTTCCAGTTTTTAACGGAAGATATTTCCTTTTTCACCATAGCCCTCTATGGGCTTCCAAATATCCCTTTGCCAATTCCACAAGAACAGCCTTAGCGAAAGGCTTCTTGAAGGGAAAGATGTAACTCTGTGTGATGAATTAACAGAACACAGAGCAGTTTCTCAGAAAGCTTCTTTCCAGTTTTGAACGGAAGATATTTCCTTTTTCACCATAGCCCTCTAGGGGCTTCCAAATATCCCTTTGCCAATTCCACAAGAACAGCCTTAGCGAAACGCTTCTTGAAGGGAAAGATGTAACTCTGTGAGATGAATTAACAGAACACAGAGCAGTTTCTCAGAAAGCTTCTTTCCAGTTTTGAATGGAAAATATTTCCTTTTTCACCATAGCCCTCTATGGGCTTCCAAATATCCCTTTGCCAATTCCACAAGAACAGCCTTAGCGAAAGGCTTCTTGAAGGGAAAGATGTAACTCTGTGAGATGAATTAACAGAACACAGAGCAGTTTCTCAGAAAGCTTCTTTCCAGTTTTGAACGGAAGGTATTTCCTTTTTCACCATAGCCCTCTATGGGCTTCCAAATATCCCTTTGCCAATTCCACAAGAACAGCCTTAGCGAAAGGCTTCTTGAAGGGAAAGATGTAACTCTGTCAGATGAATTAACAGAACACAGAGCAGTTTCTCAGAAGGCTTCTTTCCAGTTTTGAACGGAAGGTATTTCCTTTTTCACCATAGCCCTCTATGGGCTTCCAAATATCCCTTTGCCAATTCCACAAGAACAGGTTTAGCGAAAGGCTTCTTGAAGGGAAGGATGTAACTCTGTGAGATGAATTAACAGAACACAGAGCAGTTTCTCAGAAAGCTTCTTTCCAGTTTTGAACGGAAGATATTTCCTTTTCCACCATAGCCCTCTATGGGCTTCCAAATATCCCTTTGCCAATTCCACAAGAACAGCCTTAGCGAAAGGCTTCTTGACGGGAAAGATGTAACTCTGTGAGATGAATTAACAGAACACAGAGCATTTTCTCAGAAAGCTTCTTTCCAGTTTTGAACGGAAGATATTTCCTTTTTCACCATAGCCCTCTATGGGCTTCCAAATATCCCTTTGCCAATTCCACAAGAACAGCCTTAGCGAAAGGCTTCTTGAATGGAAAGATGTAACTCTGTGAGATGAATTAACAGACACAAAGCAGTTTCTCAGAAAGCTTCTTTCCCGTTTTGAACGGAAGATATTTCCTTTTTCACCGTAGCCCTCTATTGGCTTCCAAATATCCCTTTCCCAATTCCACAAGAACAGCCTTAGCGAAAGGTTTCTTGAAGGGAAAGATGTAACTCTGTGAGATGAATTCACAGAACACAGAGCAGTTTCTCAGAAAGCTTCTTTCCAGTTTTGAACGGAAGATATTTCCTTTTTCACCATAGCCCTCTATGGGCTTCCAAATATCCCTTTGCCAATTCCACAAGAACAGCCTTAGCGAAAGGATTCTTGAAGGGAAAGATGTAACCCTGTGAGATGAATTAACATAACACCGAGCAGTTTCTCAGAAAGATTCCTTCCAGTTTTGAACGGAAGGTATTTCCTTTTTCACCATAGCCCTCTATGGGCTTCCAAATATCCCTTTGCCAATTCCACAAGAACAGCCATAGGGAAAGGCTTCTTGAAGGGAAAGATGTATCTCTGTGAGATGAATTAACAGAACATAGAGCAGTTTCCCAGAAAGCTTCTTTATAGTTTTGAAAGGAAGATATTTCCTTTTCCACCATAGCCCTCTATGGGCTTCCAAATATCCCTTTGCCAATTCCACACGAACGGCCTTAGCGAAAGGCTTCTTGAAGGGAATGATGTAACTCTGTGAGATGAATTAACAGAACACAGAGCAGTTTTACAGAAAGCTTCTATCCAGTTTTGAACGGAAGATATTTCCTTTTTCACCATAGCCCTCTATGGGCTTCCAAATATCCCTTTGCCAATTCCACAAGAACAGCCTTAGCGAAAGGCTTCTTGAAGGGAAAGATGTAACTCTGTGAGATGAATTAACAGAACTCAGAGCAGTTTCTCAGAAATCTTCTTTCCAGTTTTGAACGGAAGATATTTCCTTTTTCACCATAGCCCTCTATTGGCTTCCAAATATCCCTTTCCCAATTCCACAAGAACAACCTTAGCGAAAGGTTTCTTGAAGGGAAAGATGTAACTCTGTGAGATGAATTCACAGAACACAGAGCAGTTTCTCAGAAATCTTCTTTCCAGTTTTGAACGGAAGATATTTCCTTTTTCACCATAGCCCTCTATGGGCTTCCAAATATCCCTTTGCCAATTCCACAAGAACAGCCTTAGCGAAAGGCTTCTTGAAGGGAAGGATGTAACACTGTAAGATGAATTAACATAACACCGAGCAGTTTCTCAGAAAGATTCCTTCCAGTTTTGAACGGAAGATATTTCCTTTTTCACCATAGCCCTCTATGGGCTTCCAAATATCCCTTTGCCAATTCCACAAGAACAGCCATAGGGAAAGGCTTCTTGAAGGGAAAGATGTATCTCTGTGAGATGAATTAACGGAACATAGAGCAGTTTCCCAGAAAGCTTCTTTCCATTTTTGAACGGAAGATATTTCCTTTTTCACCATAGCCCTCCATGGGCTTCCAAATATCCCTTTGCCAATTCCACAAGAAGAGCTTAGCGAAAGGCTTCTTGAGGGGAAAGATGTAACTCTGTGAGATGAATTCACAGAACACAGAGCAGTTTCTCGGAAAGCTTCTTTCCAGTTTTGAACGGAAGATATTTCCTTTTTCACCATAGAACTCTATGGGCGTCCAAATATCCCTTTGCCAATTACACAAGAACAGCCTTAGCGAAAGGCTTCTTGAAGGGAAAGATGTAACTGTGTGAGATGAATTCACAGAACACAGAGCAGTTTCTCAGAAAGCTTCTTTCCAGTTTTGCACGGAAGATATTTCCTTTTTCACCATAGCCCTCTATGGGCTTCCAAATATCCCTTTGCCAATTTCACAAGAACAGCCTTAGCGAAAGGCTTCCTGAGTTGAAAGATGTAACTCTGTGAGATGAATTAACAGAACACACAGCAGTTTCTCAGAACGCTTCTTTCCAGTTTTGAACGGAAGATATTTCCTTTTTCACCATAGGCCTCTATTGGCTTCCAAATATCCCTTTCCCAATTCCACAAGAACAGCCTTAGCGAAAGGTTTCTTGAAGGGAAAGATGTAACTCTGTGAGATGAATTCACAGAACACAGAGCAGTTTCTCAGAAATCTTCTTTCCAGTTTTGAACGGAAGATATTTCCTTTTTCACCATAGCCCTCTATGGGCTTCCAAATATCCCTTTGCCAATTCTACAAGAACAGCGTTAGCGAAAGGCTTCTTGAAGGGAAAGATGTAACTCTGTGAGATGAATTGACAGAACACAGAGCAGTTTCTCAGAAAGGTTCTTTCCAGTTTTAAATGGAAGATATTTCCTTTTTCACCATAGCCCTCTATGGGCTTCCAAATATCCCTTTGCCAATTCCACAAGAACAGCCTTAGCGAAAGGCTTCTTGAAGGGAAAGATGTAACTCTGTGAGATGAATTAACAGAACACAGAGCAGTTTCTCAGAAAGCTTCTTTCCAGTTTTGAACGGAAGGTATTTCCTTTTTCACCATAGCCCTCTATGGGCTTCCAAATATCCCTTTGCCAATTTCACAAGAACAGCCTTAGCGAAAGGCTTCCTGAGTTGAAAGATGTAACTCTGTGAGATGAATTAACAGAACTCAGAGCAGTTTCTCAGAAATCTTCTTTCCAGTTTTGAACGGAAGGTATTTCCTTTTTCACCATAGCCCTCTATGGGCTTCCAAATATCCCTTTGCCAATTCCACAAGAACAGCCTTAGCGAAAGGCTTCATGAAGGGAAAGATGTAACTCTGTGTGATGAATAAACAGAACATAGAGCAGTTTCTCAGAAAGCTTCTTTCCAGTTTTGAACGGAAGATATTTCCTTTTTCACCATAGCCCTCTAGGGGCTTCCAAATATCCCTTTGCCAATTCCACAAGAACAGCCTTAGCGAAAGGCTTCTTGAAGGGAAAGATGTAACTCTGTGAGATGAATTAACAGAACACAGAGCAGTTTCTCAGAAAGCTTCTTTCCAGTTTTGAAAAGAAAATATTTCCTTTTTCACCGTAGCCCTCTATGGGATTCCAAATATCCCTTTGCCAATTCCACAAGAACAGCCTTAGCGAAAGGCTTCTTGAAGGGAAAGATGTAACTCTGTGAGATGAATTAACAGAACACAGAGCAGTTTCTTAGAAAGCTTCTTTCCAGTTTTGAACGGATTGTATTTCCTTTTTCACCATAGCCCTCTATGGGCTTCCAAATATCCCTTTGCCAATTCCAAAAGAACAGCCTTAGCGAAAGGCTTCTTGAAGGGAAAGATGTAACTCTGTCAGATGAATTAACAGAACACAGAGCAGTTTCTCAGAAGGCTTCTTTCCAGTTTTGAACGGAAGATATTTCCTTTTTCACCATAGCCCTCTATGGGCTTCCAAATATCCCTTTGCCAATTCCACAAGAACAGCCTTAGCGAAAGGCTTCTTGAATGGAAAGATGTAACTCTGTGAGATGAATTAACAGAACACACAGCAGTTTCTCAGAACGCTTCTTTCCAGTTTTGAACGGAAGATATTTCCTTTTTCACCATAGCCCTCTATTGGCTTCCTAATATCCCTTTCCCAATTCCACAAGAACAGCATTAGCGAAAGGTTTCTTGAAGGGAAAGATGTAACTCTGTGAGATGAATTCACAGAACACAGAGCAGTTTCTCAGAAATCTTCTTTCGAGTTTTGAACTTAAGATATTTCCTTTTTCACCATAGCCCTCTATGGGCTTCCAAATATCCCTTTGCCAATTCCACAAGAACAGCCTTAGCGAAAGGCTTCTTGAAGGGAAAGATGTAACCCTGTGAGATGAATTACCATAACACCTAGCAGTTTCTCAGAAAGATTCCTTCCAGTTTTGAAAGGAAGATATTTCCTTTTTCAACATAGCCCTCAATGGGCTTCCAAATATCCCTTTGCCAATTCCACAAGAACAGCATTAGCGAAAGGCTTTTAAAAGGGAAAGATGTAACTCTGTGAGATGAATTAACAGAACACAGAGCAGTTTCTCAGAAATCTTCTTTCCAGTTTTGAACGGAAGATATTTCCTTTTTCACCATAGCCCTCTATTGGCTTCCAAATATCCCTTTCCCAATTCCACAAGAACAACCTTAGCGAAAGGTTTCTTGAAGGGAAAGATGTAACTCTGTGAGATGAATTCACAGAACACAGAGCAGTTTCTCAGAAATCTTATTTCCAGTTTTGAACGGAAGATATTTCTTTTTTCACCATAGCCCTCTATGGGCTTCCAAATATCCCTTTGCCAATTCCACAAGAACAGCCTTAGCAAAAGGCTTCTTGAAGGGAAAGATGTAACACTGTAAGATGAATTAACATAACACCGAGCAGTTTCTCACAAAGATTCCTTCCAGTTTTGAACGGAAGATATTTCCTTTTTCACCATAGCCCTCTATGGGCTTCCAAATATCCCTTTGCCAATTCCACAAGAACAGCCATAGGGAAAGGCTTCTTGAAGGGAAAGATGTATCTCTGTGAGATGAATTAACGGAACATAGAGCAGTTTCCCAGAAAGCTTCTTTCCATTTTTGAACGGAAGATATTTCCTTTTTCACCATAGCCCTCCATGGGCTTCCAAATATCCCTTTGCCAATTCCACAAGAACAGCTTAGCGAAAGGCTTCTTGAGGGGAAAGATGTAACTCTGTGAGATGAATTTACAGAACACAGAGCAGTTTCTCGGAAAGCTTCTTTCCAGTTTTGAACGGAAGATATTTCCTTTTTCACCATAGAACTCTATGGGCGTCCAAATATCCCTTTGCCAATTACACAAGAACAGCCTTAGCGAAAGGCTTCTTGAAGGGAAAGATGTAACTCTGTGAGATGAATTCACAGAACACAGAGTAGTTTCTCAGAAAGCTTCTTTCCAGTTTTGCACGGAAGATATTTCCTTTTTCACCATAGCCCTCTATGGGCTTCCAAATATCCCTTTCCCAATTCCACAAAAACAGCCTTATCGAAAGGCTTCCTGAGTTGAAAGATGTAACTCTGTGAGATGAATTAACAGAACTCAGAGCAGTTTCTCAGAAATCTTCTTCCCAGTTTTGAACGGAAGATATTTCCTTTTTCACCATAGCCCTCTATGGGCTTCCAAATATCCCTTTGCCAATTCCACAAGAACAGCCTTAGCGAAAGGTTTCTTGAAGGGAAAGATGTAACTCTGTGTGATGAATTAACAGAACACAGAGCAGTTTCTCAGAGAGCTTCTTTCCAGTTTTGAACGGAAGATATTTCCTTTTTCACCATAGCCCTCTAGGGGCTTCCAAATATCCCTTTGCCAATTCCACAAGAACAGCCTTAGCGAAAGGCTTCTTGAAGGGAAAGATGTAACTCTGTGAGATGAATTAACAGAACACAGAGCAGTTTCTCAGAAAGCTTCTTTCCAGTTTTGAATGGAAAATATTTCCTTTTTCACCATAGCCCTCTATGGGCTTCCAAATATCCCTTTGCCAATTCCACAAGAACAGCCTTAGCGAAAGGCTTCTTGAAGGGAAAGATGTAACTCTGTGAGATGAATTAACAGAACACAGAGCAGTTTCTCAGAAAGCTTCTTTCCAGTTTTGAACGGAAGGTATTTCCTTTTTCACCATAGCCCTCTATGGGCTTCCAAATATCCATTTGCCAATTCCACAAGAACAGCCTTAGCGAAAGGCTTCTTGAAGGGAAAGATGTAACTCTGTCAGATGAATTAACAGAACACAGAGCAGTTTCTCAGAAGGCTTCTTTCCAGTTTTGAACGGAAGGTATTTCCTTTTTCACCATAGCCCTCTATGGGCTTCCAAATATCCCTTTGCCAATTCCACAAGAACAGGTTTAGCGAAAGGCTTCTTGAAGGAAAGGATGTAACTCTGTGAGATGAATTAACAGAACACAGAGCAGTTTCTCAGAAAGCTTCTTTCCAGTTTTGAACGGAAGATATTTCCTTTTCCACCATAGCCCTCTATGGGCTTCCAAATATCCCTTTGCCAATTCCACAAGAACAGCCTTAGCGAAAGGCTTCTTGACGGGAAAGATGTAACTCTGTGAGATGAATTAACAGAACACAGAGCAGTTTCTCAGAAAGCTTCTTTCCAGTTTTGAACGGAAGATATTTCCTTTTTCACCATAGCCCTCTATGGGCTTCCAAATATCCCTTTGCCAATTCCACAAGAACAGCCTTAGCGAAAGGCTTCTTGAATGGAAAGATGTAACTCTGTGAGATGAATTAACAGAACACAAAGCAGTTTCTCAGAAAGCTTCTTTCCCGTTTTGAACGGAAGATATTTCCTTTTTCACCGTAGCCCTCTATTGGCTTCCAAATATCCCTTTCCCAATTCCACAAGAACAGCCTTAGCGAAAGGTTTCTTGAAGGGAAAGATGTAACTCTGTGAGATGAATTCACAGAACACAGAGCAGTTTCTCAGAAAGCTTCTTTCCAGTTTTGAACGGAAGATAATTCCTTTTTCACCATAGCCCTCTATGGGCTTCCAAATATCCCTTTGCCAATTCCACAAGAACAGCCTTAGCGAAAGGATTCTTGAAGGGAAAGATGTAACCCTGTGAGATGAATTCACAGAACACAGAGCAGTTTCTCAGAAAGCTTCTTTCCAGTTTTGAACGGAAGATATTTCCTTTTTCACCATAGCCCTCTATGGGCTTCCAAATATCCCTTTGCCAATTCCACAAGAACAGCCTTAGCGAAAGGCTTCTTGAAGGGAAAGATGTAACCCTGTGAGATGAATTAACATAACACCGAGCAGTTTCTCAGAAAGATTCCTTCCAGTTTTGAACGGAACGTATTTCCGTTTTCACCACAGCCCTCTATGGGCTTCCAAATATCCCTTTGCCAATTCCACAAGAACAGCCATAGGGAAAGGCTTCTTGAAGGGAAAGATGTATCTCTGTGAGATGAATTAACAGAACATAGAGCAGTTTCCCAGAAAGCTTCTTTATAGTTTTGAACGGAAGATATTTCCTTTTCCACCATAGCCCTCTATTGGCTTCCTAATATCCCTTTCCCAATTCCACAAGAACACCATTAGCGAAAGGTTTCTTGAAGGGAAAGATGTAACTCTGTGAGATGAATTCACAGAACACAGAGCAGTTTCTCAGAAATCTTCTTTCCAGATTTGAACTTAAGATATTTCCTTTTTCACCATAGCCCTCTATGGGCTTCCAAATATCCCTTTGCCAATTCCACAAGAACAGCCTTAGCGAAAGGCTTCTTGAAGGGAAAGATATAACCCTGTGAGATGAATTACCATAACACCTAGCAGTTTCTCAGAAAGATTCCTTCCAGTTTTGAAAGGAAGATATTTCCTTTTTCACCATAGCCCTCTATGGGCTTCCAAATATCCCTTTGCCAATTCCACAAGAACAGCATTAGCGAAAGGCTTTTAAAAGGGAAAGATGTAACTCTGTGAGATGAATTAACAGAACACAGAGCAGTTTCTCAGAAGGCTTCTTTCCAGTTTTGAACAGAAGGTATTTCCTTTTTCACCATAGCCCTCTATGGGCTTCAAAATATCCCTTTGCCAATACCACAAGAACAGCCTTAGCGAAAGGCTTCTTGAAGGGAAAGATGTAACTCTGTGAGATGAATTAACAGAACACAGAGCAGTTTCTCAGAAAGCTTCTTTCCAGTTTTGAACGGAAGATATTTCCTTTTTCACCATAGCCCTCTATGGGCTTCCAAATATCCCTTTGCCAATTTCACAAGAACAGCCTTAGCGAAAGGCTTCCTGAGTTGAAAGATGTAACTCTGTGAGATGAATTAACAGAACTCAGAGCAGTTTCTCAGAAATCTTCTTTCCAGTTTTGAACGGAAGATATTTCCTTTTTCACCATAGCCCTCTATTGGCTTCCAAATATCCCTTTCCCAATTCCACAAGAACAACCTTAGCGAAAGGTTTCTTGAAGGGAAAGATGTAACTCTGTGAGATGAATTCACAGAACACAGAGCAGTTTCTCGGAAATCTTCTTTCCAGTTTTGAACGGAAGATATTTCCTTTTTCACCATAGCCCTCTATGGGCTTCCAAATATCCCTTTGCCAATTCCACAAGAACAGCCTTAGCGAAAGGCTTCTTGAAGGGAAAGATGTAACACTGTAAGATGAATTACCATAACACCGAGCAGTTTCTCAGAAAGATTCCTTCCAGTTTTGAACGGAAGATATTTCCTTTTTCACCATAGCCCTCTATGGGCTTCCAAATATCCCTTTGCCAATTCCACAAGAACAGCCATAGGGAAAGGCTTCTTGAAGGGAAAGATGTATCTCTGTGAGATGAATTAACGGAACATAGAGCAGTTTCCCAGAAAGCTTCTTTCCATTTTTGAACGGAAGATATTTCCTTTTTCACCATAGCCCTCCATGGGCTTCCAAATATCCCCTTGCCAATTCCACAAGAACAGCTTAGCGAAAGGATTCTTGAGGGGAAAGATGTAACTCTGTGAGATGAATTTACAGAACACAGAGCAGTTTCTCGGAAAGCTTCTTTCCAGTTTTGAACGGAAGATATTTCCTTTTTCACCATAGAACTCTATGGGTGTCCAAATATCCCTTTGCCAATTACACAAGAACAGCCTTAGCGAAAGCCTTCTTGAAGGGAAAGATGTAACTCTGTGAGATGAATTCACAGAACACAGAGTAGTTTCTCAGAAAGCTTCTTTCCAGTTTTGCACGGAAGATATTTCCTTTTTCACCATAGCCCTCTATGGGCTTCCAAACATCCCTTTGCCAATTTCACAAGAACAGCCTTAGCGAAAGGCTTCTTGAAGGGAAAGATGTAACTCTGTGAGATGAATTAACAGAACTCAGAGCAGTTTCTCAGAAATCTTCTTTCCAGTTTTGAACGGAAGATATTTCCTTTTTCACCATAGCCCTCTATGGGCTTCCAAATATCCCTTTGCCAATTCCACAAGAACAGCCTTAGCGAAAGGCTTCTTGAAGGGAAAGATGTAACTCTGTGTGATGAATTAACAGAACACAGAGCAGTTTCTCAGAAAGCTTCTTTCCAGTTTTGAACGGAAGATATTTCCTTTTTCACCATAGCCCTCTATGGGCTTCCAAATATCCCTTTGCCAATTCCACAAGAACAGCCTTAGCGAAAGGATTCTTGAAGGGAAAGATGTAACCCTGTGAGATGAATTAACATAACACCGAGCAGTTTCTCAGAAAGATTCCTTCCAGTTTTGAAAGGAAGGTATTTCCTTTTTCACCATAGCCCTCTATGGACTTCCAAATATCCCTTTGCCAATTCCACAAGAACAGCCATAGGGAAAGGCTTCTTGAAGGGAAAGATGTATCTCTGTGAGATGAATTAACAGAACATAGAGGAGTTTCCCAGAAAGCTTCTTTATAGTTTTGAACGGAAGATATTTCCTTTTCCACCATAGCCCTCTATGGGCTTCCAAATATCCCTTTGCCAATTCCACAAGAACAGCCTTAGCGAAAGGCTTCTTGAAGGGAATGATGTAACTCTGTGAGACGAATTAACAGAACACAGAGCAGTTTTACAGAAAGCTTCTATCCAGTTTTGAACGGAAGATATTTCCTTTTTCACCATAGCCCTCTATGGGCTTCCAAATATCCCTTTGCCAATTCCACAAGAACAGCCTTAGCGAAAGGCTTCTTGAAGGGAAAGATGTAACTCTGTGAGATGAATTAACAGAACTCAGAGCAGTTTCTCAGAAATCTTCTTTCCAGTTTTGAACGGAAGATATTTCCTTTTTCACCATAGCCCTCTATGGGCTTCCAAATATCCCTTTGCCAATTCCACAAGAACAGCCTTAGCGAAAGGCTTCTTGAAGGGAAAGATGTAACCCTGTGAGATGAATTAACTTAACACCGAGCAGTTTCTCAGAAAGATTCCTTCCAGTTTTTAACGGAAGATATTTCCTTTTTCACCATAGCCCTCTATGGGCTTCCAAATATCCCTTTGCCAATTCCACAAGAACAGCCTTAGCGAAAGGCTTCTTGAAGGGAAAGATGTAACTCTGTGTGATGAATTAACAGAACACAGAGCAGTTTCTCAGAAAGCGTCTTTCCAGTTTTGAACGGAAGATATTTCCTTTTTCACCATAGCCCTCTAGGGGCTTCCAAATATCCCTTTGCCAGTTCCACAAGAACAGCCTTAGCGAAAGGCTTCTTGAAGGGAAAGATGTAAATCTGTGAGATGAATTAACAGAACACAGAGCAGTTTCTCAGAAAGCTTCTTTCCAGTTTTGAATGGAAAATATTTCCTTTTTCACCATAGCCCTCTATGGGCTTCCAAATATCCCTTTGCCAATTCCACAAGAACAGCCTTAGCGAAAGGCTTCTTGAAGGGAAAGATGTAACTCTGTGAGATGAATTAACAGAACACAGAGCAGTTTCTCAGAAAGCTTCTTTCCAGTTTTGAACGGAAGGTATTTCCTTTTTCACCATAGCCCTCTATGGGCTTCCAAATATCCCTTTGCCAATTCCACAAGAACAGCCTTAGCGAAAGGCTTCTGGAAGGGAAAGATGTAACTCTGTCAGATGAATTAACAGAACACAGAGCAGTTTCTCAGAAGGCTTCTTTCCAGTTTTGAACGGAAGGTATTTCCTTTTTCACCATAGCCCTCTATGGGCTTCCAAATATCCCTTTGCCAATTCCACAAGAACAGGTTTAGCGAAAGGCTTCTTGAAGGGAAGGATGTAACTCTGTGAGATGAATTAACAGAACACAGAGCAGTTTCTCAGAAAGCTTCTTTCCAGTTTTGAACGGAAGATATTTCCTTTTCCACCATAGCCCTCTATGGGCTTCCAAATATCCCTTTGCCAATTCCACAAGAACAGCCTTAGCGAAAGGCTTCTTGACGGGAAAGATGTAACTCTGTGAGATGAATTAACAGAACACAGAGCATTTTCTCAGAAAGCTTCTTTCCAGTTTTGAACGGAAGATATTTCCTTTTTCACCATAGCCCTCTATGGGCTTCCAAATATCCCTTTGCCAATTCCACAAGAACAGCCTTAGCGAAAGGCTTCTTGAATGGAAAGATGTAACTCTGTGAGATGAATTAACAGACACAAAGCAGTTTCTCAGAAAGCTTCTTTCCCGTTTTGAACGGAAGATATTTCCTTTTTCACCGTAGCCCTCTATTGGCTTCCAAATATCCCTTTCCCAATTCCACAAGAACAGCCTTAGCGAAAGGTTTCTTGAAGGGAAAGATGTAACTCTGTGAGATGAATTCACAGAACACAGAGCAGTTTCTCAGAAAGCTTCTTTCCAGTTTTGAACGGAAGATATTTCCTTTTTCACCATAGCCCTCTATGGGCTTCCAAATATCCCTTTGCCAATTCCACAAGAACAGCCGTAGCGAAAGGATTCTTGAAGGGAAAGATGTAACCCTGTGAGATGAATTAACATAACACCGAGCAGTTTCTCAGAAAGATTCCTTCCAGTTTTGAACGGAAGGTATTTCCTTTTTCACCATAGCCCTCTATGGGCTTCCAAATATCCCTTTGCCAATTCCACAAGAACAGCCATAGGGAAAGGCTTCTTGAAGGGAAAGATGTATCTCTGTGAGATGAATTAACAGAACATAGAGCAGTTTCCCAGAAAGCTTCTTTATAGTTTTGAAAGGAAGATATTTCCTTTTCCACCATAGCCCTCTATGGGCTTCCAAATATCCCTTTGCCAATTCCACACGAACGGCCTTAGCGAAAGGCTTCTTGAAGGGAATGATGTAACTCTGTGAGATGAATTAACAGAACACAGAGCAGTTTTACAGAAAGCTTCTATCCAGTTTTGAACGGAAGATATTTCCTTTTTCACCATAGCCCTCTATGGGCTTCCAAATAACCCTTTGCCAATTCCACAAGAACAGCCTTAGCGAAAGGCTTCTTGAAGGGAAAGATGTAACTCTGTGAGATGAATTGACAGAGCACAGAGCAGTTTCTCAGAAAGCTTCTTTCCAGTTTTAAATGGAAGATATTTCCTTTTTCACCATAGCCCTCTATGGGCTTCCAAATATCCCTTTGCCAATTCCACAAGGACAGCCTTAGCGAAAGGCTTCTTGAAGGGAAAGATGTAACTCTGTGAGATGAATTAAGAGAACACAGAGCAGTTTCTCAGAAAGCTTCTTTCCAGTTTTGAACGGAAGATATTTCCTTTTTCACCATAGCCCTCTATGGGCTTCCAAATATCCCTTTGCCAATTTCACAAGAACAGCCTTAGCGAAAGGCTTCCTGAGTTGAAAGATGTAACTCTGTGAGATGAATTAACAGAACTCAGAGCAGTTTCTCAGAAATCTTCTTTCCAGTTTTGAACGGAAGATATTTCCTTTTTCACCAGAGCCCTCTATGGGCTTCCAAATATCCCTTTGCCAATTCCACAAGAACAGCCTTAGCGAAAGGCTTCTTGAAGGGAAAGATGTAACTCTGTGAGATGAATTAACAGAACACAGAGCAGTTTCTCAGAAAGCTTCTTTCCAGTTTTGAATGGAAAATATTTCCTTTTTCACCATAGCCCTCTATGGGCTTCAAAATATCCCTTTGCCAATACCACAAGAACAGCCTTAGCGAAAGGCTTCTTGAAGGGAAAGATGTAACTCTGTGAGATGAATTAACAGAACACAGAGCAGTTTCTCAGAAAGCTTCTTTCCAGTTTTGAACGGAAGGTATTTCCTTTTTCACCATAGCCCTCTATGGGCTTCCAAATATCCCTTTGCCAATTCCACAAGAACAGCCTTAGCGAAAGGTTTCTTGAAGGGAAAGATGTAACTCTGTCAGATGAATTAACAGAACACAGAGCAGTTTCTCAGAAGGCTTCTTTCCAGTTTTGAACGGAAGGTATTTCCTTTTTCACCATAGCCCTCTATGGGCTTCCAAATATCCCTTTGCCAATTCCACAAGAACAGGTTTAGCGAAAGGCTTCTTGAAGGGAAGGATGTAACTCTGTGAGATGAATTAACAGAACACAGAGCAGTTTCTCAGAAAGCTTCTTTCCAGTTTTGAACGGAAGATATTTCCTTTTCCACCATAGCCCTCTATGGGCTTCCAAATATCCCTTTGCCAATTCCACAAGAACAGCCTTAGCGAAAGGCTTCTTGACGGGAAACATGTAACTCTGTGAGATGAATTAACAGAACACAGAGCAGTTTCTCAGAAAGCTTCTTTCCAGTTTTGAACGGAAGATATTTCCTTTTTCACCATAGCCCTCTATGGGCTTCCAAATATCGCTTTGCCAATTCCACAAGAACAGCCTTAGCGAAAGGCTTCTTGAATGGAAAGATGTAACTCTGTGAGATGAATTAACAGAACACAAAGCAGTTTCTCAGAAAGCTTCTTTCCCGTTTTGAACGGAAGATATTTCCTTTTTCACAATAGCCCTCTATTGGCTTCCAAATATCCCTTTCCCAATTCCACAAGAACAGCCTTAGCGAAAGGTTTCTTGAAGGGAAAGATGTAACTCTGTGAGATGAATTCACAGAACACAGAGCAGTTTCTCAGAAAGCTTCTTTCCAGTTTTGAACGGAAGATATTTCCTTTTTCACCATAGCCCTCTATGGGCTTCCAAATATCCCTTTGCCAATTCCACAAGAACACCCTTAGCGAAAGGCTTCTTGAAGGGAAAGATGTAACCCTGTGAGATGAATTAACATAACACCGAGCAGTTTCTCAGAAAGATTCCTTCCAGTTTTGAACGGAAGGTATTTCCTTTTTCACCATAGCCCTCTATGGGCTTCCAAATATCCCTTTGCCAATTCCACAAGAACAGCCATAGGGAAAGGCTTCTTGAAGGGAAAGATGTATCTCTGTGAGATGAATTAACAGAACATAGAGCAGTTTCCCAGAAAGCTTCTTTATAGTTTTGAACGGAAGATATTTCCTTTTCCACCATAGCCCTCTATGGGCTTCCAAATATCCCTTTGCCAATTCCACAAGAACAGCCTTAGCGAAAGGCTTCTTGACGGGAAAGATGTAACTCTGTGAGATGAATTAACAGAACACAGAGCAGTTTCTCAGAAAGCTTCTTTCCAGTTTTGAACGGAAGATATTTCCTTTTTCAACATAGCCCTCTATGGGCTTCCAAATATCCCTTTGCCAATTCCACAAGAACAGCCTTAGCGAAAGGCTTCTTGAATGGAAAGATGTAACTCTGTGAGATGAATTAACAGAACACACAGCAGTTTCTCAGAACGCTTCTTTCCAGTTTTGAACGGAAGATATTTCCTTTTTCACCATAGCCCTCTATTGGCTTCCTAATATCCCTTTCCCAATTCCACAAGAACAGCATTAGCGAAAGGTTTCTTGAAGGGAAAGATGTAACTCTGTGAGATGAATTCACAGAACACAGAGCAGTTTCTCAGAAATCTTCTTTCCAGTTTTGAACTTAAGATATTTCCTTTTTCACCATAGCCCTCTATGGGCTTCCAAATATCCCTTTGCCAATTCCACAAGAACAGCCTTAGCGAAAGGCTTCTTGAAGGGAAAGATGTAACCCTGTGAGATGAATTAACATAACACCTAGCAGTTTCTCAGAAAGATTCCTTCCAGTTTTGAAAGGAAGATATTTCCTTTTTCACCATAGCCCTCTATGGGCTTCCAAATATCCCTTTGCCAATTCCACAAGAACAGCATTAGCGAAAGGCTTTTAAAAGGGAAAGATGTAACTCTGTGAGATGAATTAACAGAACACAGAGCAGTTTCTCAGAAGGCTTCTTTCCAGTTTTGAACGAAAGGTATTCCCTTTTTCACCATAGCCCTCTATGGGCTTCCAAATATCCCTTTGCCAATTCCACAAGAACAGCCTTAGCGAAACGCTTCTTGAAGGGAAAGATGTAACTCTGTGTGATGAATTAACAGAACAGAGAGCAGTTTCTCAGAAAGCTTCTTTCCAGTTTTGAACGGAAGATATTTCCTTTTTCACCATAGCCCTCTATATGTTTCCAAATATCCCTTTGCCAATTCCACAAGAACAGCCTTATCGAAAGGCTTCTTGAAGGGAAAGATGTAACTCTGTGAGATGAATTTACAGAACACAGAGCAGTTTCTCAGAAAGATTCTTTCCAGTTTTGAACGGAAGATATTTCCTTTTTCACCATAGCCCTCCACGGGCTTCCAAATATCCCTTTGCCAATTCCACAAGAACAGCTTAGCGAAAGGCTTCTTGAGGGGAAAGATGTAACTCTGTGAGATGAATTTACAGAACACAGAGCAATTTCTCGGAAAGCTTCTTTCCAGTTTTGAACGGAAGATATTTCCTTTTCCACCATAGAAATCTACGGGCGTCCAAATATCCCTTTGCCAATTACACAAGAACAGCCTTAGCGAAAGGCTTCCTGAGTTGAAAGATGTAACTCTGTGAGATGAATTAACAGAACTCAGAGCAGTTTCTCAGAAATCTTCTTTCCAGTTTTGAACGGAAGATATTTCCTTTTTCACCATAGCCCTCTATTGGCTTCCAAATATCCCTTTCCCAATTCCACAAGAACAACCTTAGCGAAAGGTTTCTTGAAGGGAAAGATGTAACTCTGTGAGATGAATTCACAGAACACAGAGCAGTTTCTCAGAAATCTTCTTTCCAGTTTTGAACGGAAGATATTTCCTTTTTCACCATAACCCTCTATGGGCTTCCAAATATCCCTTTGCCAATTCCACAAGAACAGCCTTAGCGAAAGGCTTCTTGAAGGGAAAGATGTAACACTGTGAGATGAATTAACATAACACTGAGCAGTTTCTCAGAAAGATTCCTTCCAGTTTTGAACGGAAGATATTTCCTTTTTCACCATAGCCCTCTATGGGCTTCCAAATATCCCTTTGCCAATTCCACAAGAACAGCCATAGGGAAAGGCTTCTTGAAGGGAAAGATGTATCTCTGTGAGATGAATTAACGGAACATAGAGCAGTTTCCCAGAAAGCTTCTTTCCATTTTTGAACGGAAGATATTTCCTTTTTCACCATAGCCCTCCATGGGCTTCCAAATATCCCTTTGCCAATTCCACAAGAACAGCTTAGCGAAAGGCTTCTTGAGGGGAAATATGTAACTCTGTGAGATGAATTTCCAGAACACAGAGCAGTTTCTCGGAAAGCTTCTTTCCAGTTTTGAACGGAAGATATTTCCTTTTTCACCATAGCCCTCTATGGGCTTCCAAATAACCCTTTGCCAATTCCACAAGAACAGCCTTAGCGAAAGGCTTCTTGAAGGGAAAGATGTAACTCTGTGAGATGAATTGACAGAGCACAGAGCAGTTTCTCAGAAAGCTTCTTTCCAGTTTTAAATGGAAGATATTTCCTTTTTCACCATAGCCCTCTATGGGCTTCCAAATATCCCTTTGCCAATTCCACAAGAACAGCCTTAGCGAAAGGCTTCTTGAAGGGAAAGATGTAACTCTGTGAGATGAATTAAGAGAACACAGAGCAGTTTCTCAGAAAGCTTCTTTCCAGTTTTGAACGGAAGATATTTCCTTTTTCACCATAGCCCTCTATGGGCTTCCAAATATCCCTTTGCCAATTTCACAAGAACAGCCTTAGCGAAAGGCTTCCTGAGTTGAAAGATGTAACTCTGTGAGATGAATTAACAGAACTCAGAGCAGTTTCTCAGAAATCTTCTTTCCAGTTTTGAACGGAAGATATTTCCTTTTTCACCAGAGCCCTCTATGGGCTTCCAAATATCCCTTTGCCAATTCCACAAGAACAGCCTTAGCGAAAGGCTTCTTGAAGGGAAAGATGTAACTCTGTGAGATGAATTAACAGAACACAGAGCAGTTTCTCAGAAAGCTTCTTTCCAGTTTTGAATGGAAAATATTTCCTTTTTCACCATAGCCCTCTATGGGCTTCCAAATATCCCTTTGCCAATACCACAAGAACAGCCTTAGCGAAAGGCTTCTTGAAGGGAAAGATGTAACTCTGTGAGATGAATTAACAGAACACAGAGCAGTTTCTCAGAAAGCTTCTTTCCAGTTTTGAACGGAAGGTATTTCCTTTTTCACCATAGCCCTCTATGGGCTTCCAAATATCCCTTTGCCAATTCCACAAGAACAGCCTTAGCGAAAGGCTTCTTGAAGGGAAAGATGTAACTCTGTCAGATGAATTAACAGAACACAGAGCAGTTTCTCAGAAGGCTTCTTTCCAGTTTTGAACGGAAGGTATTTCCTTTTTCACCATAGCCCTCTATGGGCTTCCAAATATCCCTTTGCCAATTCCACAAGAACAGGTTTAGCGAAAGGCTTCTTGAAGGGAAGGATGTAACTCTGTGAGATGAATTAACAGAACACAGAGCAGTTTCTCAGAAAGCTTCTTTCCAGTTTTGAACGGAAGATATTTCCTTTTCCACCATAGCCCTCTATGGGCTTCCAAATATCCCTTTGCCAATTCCACAAGAACAGCCTTAGCGAAAGGCTTCTTGACGGGAAAGATGTAACTCTGTGAGATGAATTAACAGAACACAGAGCAGTTTCTCAGAAAGCTTCTTTCCAGTTTTGAACGGAAGATATTTCCTTTTTCACCATAGCCCTCTATGGGCTTCCAAATATCGCTTTGCCAATTCCACAAGAACAGCCTTAGCGAAAGGCTTCTTGAATGGAAAGATGTAACTCTGTGAGATGAATTAACAGAACACAAAGCAGTTTCTCAGAAAGCTTCTTTCCCGTTTTGAACGGAAGATATTTCCTTTTTCACAATAGCCCTCTATTGGCTTCCAAATATCCCTTTCCCAATTCCACAAGAACAGCCTTAGCGAAAGGTTTCTTGAAGGGAAAGATGTAACCCTGTGAGATGAATTAACATAACACCGAGCAGTTTCTCAGAAAGATTCCTTCCAGTTTTGAACGGAAGGTATTTCCTTTTTCACCATAGCCCTCTATGGGCTTCCAAATATCCCTTTGCCAATTCCACAAGAACAGCCATAGGGAAAGGCTTCTTGAAGGGAAAGATGTATCTCTGTGAGATGAATTAACAGAACATAGAGCAGTTTCCCAGAAAGCTTCTTTATAGTTTTGAACGGAAGATATTTCCTTTTCCACCATAGCCCTCTATGGGCTTCCAAATATCCCTTTGCCAATTCCACAAGAACAGCCTTAGCGAAAGGCTTCTTGACGGGAAAGATGTAACTCTGTGAGATGAATTAACAGAACACAGAGCAGTTTCTCAGAAAGCTTCTTTCCAGTTTTGAACGGAAGATATTTCCTTTTTCACCATAGCCCTCTATGGGCTTCCAAATATCCCTTTGCCAATTCCACAAGAACAGCCTTAGCGAAAGGCTTCTTGAATGGAAAGATGTAACTCTGTGAGATGAATTAACAGAACACACAGCAGTTTCTCAGAACGCTTCTTTCCAGTTTTGAACGGAAGATATTTCCTTTTTCACCATAGCCCTCTATTGGCTTCCTAATATCCCTTTCCCAATTCCACAAGAACAGCATTAGCGAAAGGTTTCTTGAAGGGAAAGATGTAACTCTGTGAGATGAATTCACAGAACACAGAGCAGTTTCTCAGAAATCTTCTTTCCAGTTTTGAACTTAAGATATTTCCTTTTTCACCATAGCCCTCTATGGGCTTCCAAATATCCCTTTGCCAATTCCACAAGAACAGCCTTAGCGAAAGGCTTCTTGAAGGGAAAGATGTAACCCTGTGAGATGAATTAACATAACACCTAGCAGTTTCTCAGAAAGATTCCTTCCAGTTTTGAAAGGAAGATATTTCCTTTTTCACCATAGCCCTCTATGGGCTTCCAAATATCCCTTTGCCAATTCCACAAGAACAGCATTAGCGAAAGGCTTTTAAAAGGGAAAGATGTATCTCTGTGAGATGAATTAACAGAACACAGAGCAGTTTCTCAGAAGGCTTCTTTCCAGTTTTGAACGAAAGGTATTCCCTTTTTCACCATAGCCCTCTATGGGCTTCCAAATATCCCTTTGCCAATTCCACAAGAACAGCCTTAGCGAAAGGCTTCTTGAAGGGAAAGATGTAACTCTGTGTGATGAATTAACAGAACAGAGAGCAGTTTCTCAGAAAGCTTCTTTCCAGTTTTGAACGGAAGATATTTCCTTTTTCACCATAGCCCTCTATGGGTTTCCAAATATCCCTTTGCCAATTCCACAAGAACAGCCTTATCGAAAGGCTTCTTGAAGGGAAAGATGTAACTCTGTGAGATGAATTTACAGAACACAGAGCAGTTTCTCAGAAAGATTCTTTCCAGTTTTGAACGGAAGATATTTCCTTTTTCACCATAGCCCTCCACGGGCTTCCAAATATCCCTTTGCCAATTCCACAAGAACAGCTTAGCGAAAGGCTTCTTGAGGGGAAAGATGTAACTCTGTGAGATGAATTTACAGAACACAGAGCAATTTCTCGGAAAGCTTCTTTCCAGTTTTGAACGGAAGATATTTCCTTTTTCACCATAGAAATCTACGGGCGTCCAAATATCCCTTTGCCAATTACACAAGAACAGCCTTAGCGAAAGGCTTCTTGAAGGGAAAGATGTAACTCTGTGAGATGAATTCACAGAACACAGAGCAGTTTCTCAGAAATCTTCTTTCCAGTTTTGAACGGAAGATATTTCCTTTTTCACCATAACCCTCTATGGGCTTCCAAATATCCCTTTGCCAATTCCACAAGAACAGCCTTAGCGAAAGGCTTCTTGAAGGGAAAGATGTAACTCTGTCAGATGAATTAACAGAACACAGAGCAGTTTCTCAGAAGGCTTCTTTTCAGTTTTGAACGGAAGGTATTTCCTTTTTCACCATAGCCCTCTATGGGCTTCCAAATATCCCTTTGCCAATTCCACAAGAACAGGTTTAGCGAAAGGCTTCTTGAAGGGAAGGATGTAACTCTGTGAGATGAATTAACAGAACACAGAGCAGTTTCTCAGAAAGCTTCTTTCCAGTTTTGAACGGAAGATATTTCCTTTTCCACCATAGCCCTCTATGGGCTTCCAAATATCCCTTTGCCAATTCCACAAGAACAGCCTTAGCGAAAGGCTTCTTGACGGGAAAGATGTAACTCTGTGAGATGAATTAACAGAACACAGAGCAGTTTCTCAGAAAGCTTCTTTCCAGTTTTGAACGGAAGATATTTCCTTTTTCACCATAGCCCTCTATGGGCTTCCAAATATCCCTTTGCCAATTCCACAAGAACAGCCTTAGCGAAAGGCTTCTTGAATGGAAAGATGTAACTCTGTGAGATGAATTAACAGAACACAAAGCAGTTTCTCAGAAAGCTTCTTTCCCGTTTTGAACGGAAGATATTTCCTTTTTCACAATAGCCCTCTATTGGCTTCCAAATATCCCTTTCCCAATTCCACAAGAACAGCCTTAGCGAAAGGTTTCTTGAAGGGAAAGATGTAACTCTGTGAGATGAATTCACAGAACACAGAGCAGTTTCTCAGAAAGCTTCTTTCCAGTTTTGAACGGAAGATATTTCCTTTTTCACCATAGCCCTCTATGGGCTTCCAAATATCCCTTTGCCAATTCCACAAGAACACCCTTAGCGAAAGGCTTCTTGAAGGGAAAGATGTAACCCTGTGAGATGAATTAACATAACACCGAGAAGTTTCTCAGAAAGATTCCTTCCAGTTTTGAACGGAAGGTATTTCCTTTTTCACCATAGCCCTCTATGGGCTTCCAAATATCCCTTTGCCAATTCCACAAGAACAGCCATAGGGAAAGGCTTCTTGAAGGGAAAGATATATCTCTGTGAGATGAATTAACAGAACATAGAGCAGTTTCCCAGAAAGCTTCTTTATAGTTTTGAACGGAAGATATTTCCTTTTCCACCATAGCCCTCTATGGGCTTCCAAATATCCCTTTGCCAATTCCACAAGAACAGCCTTAGCGAAAGGCTTCTTGACGGGAAAGATGTAACTCTGTGAGATGAATTAACAGAACACAGAGCAGTTTCTCAGAAAGCTTCTTTCCAGTTTTGAACGGAAGATATTTCTTTTTTCACCATAGCCCTCTATGGGCTTCCAAATATCCCTTTGCCAATTCCACAAGAACAGCCTTAGCGAAAGGCTTCTTGAATGGAAAGATGTAACTCTGTGAGATGAATTAACAGAACACACAGCAGTTTCTCAGAACGCTTCTTTCCAGTTTTGAACGGAAGATATTTCCTTTTTCACCATAGCCCTCTATTGGCTTCCAAACATCCCTTTCCCAATTCCACAAGAACAGCCTTAACGAAAGGTTTCTTGAAGGGAAAGATGTAACTCTGTGAGATGAATTCACAGAACACAGAGCAGTTTCTCAGAAAGCTTCTTTCCAATTTTGAACGGAAGTTATTTCCTTTTTCACCATAGCCCTCTATGGACTTCCAAATATCCCTTTGCCAATTCCACAAGAACAGCCTTAGAGAAAGGCTTCTTGAAGGGAAAGATGTAACCCTGTGAGATGAATTAACATAATACCGAGCAGTTTCTCAGAAAGCTTCTTTCCATTTTTGAACGGAAGGTATTTCCTTTTTCACCATAGCCCTCCATGGGCTTCCAAATATCCCTTTGCCAATTCCACAAGAACAGCCTTAGCGAAAGGCTTCTTGAAGGGAAAGATGTAACTCTGTGAGATGAATTGACAGAGCACAGAGCAGTTTCTCAGAAAGCTTCTTTCCAGTTTTAAATGGAAGATATTTCCTTTTTCACCATAGCCCTCTATGGGCTTCCAAATATCCCTTTGCCAATTCCACAAGAACAGCCTTAGCGAAACGCTTCTTGAAGGGAAGGATGTAACTCTGTGAGATGAATTAAGAGAACACAGAGCAGTTTCTCAGAAAGCTTCTTTCCAGTTTTGAACGGAAGATATTTCCTTTTTCACCATAGCCCTCTATGGGCTTCCAAATATCCCTTTGCCAATTCCACAAGAACAGCCTTAGCGAAAGGCTTCTTGACGGGAAAGATGTAACTCTGTGAGATGAATTAACAGAACACAGAGCAGTTTCTCAGAAAGCTTCTTTCCAGTTTTGAACGGAAGATATTTCCTTTTTCACCATAGCCCTCTATGGGCTTCCAAATATCCCTTTGCCAATTCCACAAGAACAGCCTTAGCGAAAGGCTTCTTGAATGGAAAGATGTAACTCTGTGAGATGAATTAACAGAACACACAGCAGTTTCTCAGAACGCTTCTTTCCAGTTTTGAACGGAAGATATTTCCTTTTTCACCATAGCCCTCTATTGGCTTCCTAATATCCCTTTCCCAATTCCACAAGAACAGCATTAGCGAAAGGTTTCTTGAAGGGAAAGATGTAACTCTGTGAGATGAATTCACAGAACACAGAGCAGTTTCTCAGAAATCTTCTTTCCAGTTTTGAACTTAAGATATTTCCTTTTTCACCATAGCCCTCTATGGGCTTCCAAATATCCCTTTGCCAATTCCACAAGAACAGCCTTAGCGAAAGGCTTCTTGAAGGGAAAGATGTAACCCTGTGAGATGAATTAACATAACACCTAGCAGTTTCTCAGAAAGATTCCTTCCAGTTTTGAAAGGAAGATATTTCCTTTTTCACCATAGCCCTCTATGGGCTTCCAAATATCCCTTTGCCAATTCCACAAGAACAGCATTAGCGAAAGGCTTTTAAAAGGGAAAGATGTAACTCTGTGAGATGAATTAACAGAACACAGAGCAGTTTCTCAGAAGGCTTCTTTCCAGTTTTGAACGAAAGGTATTCCCTTTTTCACCATAGCCCTCTATGGGCTTCCAAATATCCCTTTGCCAATTCCACAAGAACAGCCTTAGCGAAAGGCTTCTTGAAGGGAAAGATGTAACTCTGTGTGATGAATTAACAGAACAGAGAGCAGTTTCTCAGAAAGCTTCTTTCCAGTTTTGAACGGAAGATATTTCCTTTTTCACCATAGCCCTGTATGGGTTTCCAAATATCCCTTTGCCAATTCCACAAGAACAGCCTTATCGAAAGGCTTCTTGAAGGGAAAGATGTAACTCTGTGAGATGAATTTACAGAACACAGAGCAGTTTCTCAGAAAGATTCTTTCCAGTTTTGAACGGAAGATATTTCCTTTTTCACCATAGCCATCTATGGGCTTCCAAATATCCCTTTGCCAATTCCACAAGAACAGCCTTAGCGAAAGGCTTCTTGAAGAGAAAGATGTAACTCTGTGAGATGAATTAACAGAACACAGAGCAGTTTCTCAGAAAGCTTCTTTCCAGTTTTGAACGGAAGATATTTCCTTTTTCACCATAACACTCTATGGGCTTGCAAATATCCCTTTGCCAATTTCACAAGAACAGCCTTAGCGAAAGGCTTCTTGACGGGAAAGATGTAACTCTGTGAGATGAATTAACAGAACTCAGAGCAGTTTCTCAGAAAGCTTCTTTCCAGTTTTGAACGGAAGATATTTCCTTTTTCACCATAGCCCTCTATGGGCTTCCAAATATCCCTTTGCCAATTCCACAAGAACAGCCTTAGCGAAAGGCTTCTTGAAAGGAATGATGTAACTCTGTGAGATGAATTAACACAACACAGAGCAGTTTTACAGAAAGCTTCTATCCAGTTTTGAACGGAAGATATTTCCTTTTTCACCATAGCCCTCTATGGGCTTCCAAATATCCCTTTGCCAATTCCACAAGAACAGCCTTAGCGAAAGGCTTCCTGAAGGGAAAGATGTAACTCTGTGAGATGAATTAACAGAACACAGAGCAGTTTCTCAGAAAGCTTCTTTCCCGTTTTGAACGGAAGATATTTCCTTTTTCACCATAGCCCTCTATGGGCTTCCAAATATCCCTTTTCCAATTCCACAAGAACAGCCGTAGCGAAAGGCTTCTTGAAGGGAAAGATGTAACTCTGTGAGATGAATTAACAGAACACAGACCAGTTTCTCAGAAAGCTTCTTTCTAGTTTTAAACGGAAGATATTTCTTTTTTCACCATAGCCCTCTATGGGCTTCAAAATATCCCTTTGCCAATTCCACAAGAACAGCCTTAGCGAAAGGCTTCTTGAAGGGAAAGATGTAACACTGTGTGATGAATTAACAGAACACAGAGCAGTTTCTCAGAAAGCTTCTTTCCAGTTTTGAACGGAAGATATTTCCTTTTTCACCATAGCCCTCTAAGTGCTTCCAAATATCCCTTTGCCAATTCCACAAGAACAGCCTTAGCGAAAGGCTTCTTGAAGAGAAAGATGTAACTCTGTGAGATGAATTCACAGAACACAGAGCAGTTTCTCAGAAAGCTTCTTTCCAGTTTTAAATGGAAGATATTTCCTTTTTCACCATAGCCCTCTATGGGCTTCCAAATATCCCTTTGCCAATTCCACAAGAACAGCCTTAGCGAAAGGCTTCTTGAAGGGAAAGATGTAACTCTGTGAGATGAATTAGCAGAACACAGAGCAGTTTCTCAGAAAGCTTCTTTCCAGTTTTGAACAGAAGATACTTCCTTTTTCACCATAGCCCTCTATGGGCTTCCAAATATCCCTTTGCCAATTTCACAAGAACAGCCTTAGCGAAAGGCTTCCTGAGTTGAAAGATGTAACTCTGTGAGATGAATTAACAGAACTCAGAGCAGTTTCTCAGAAATCTTCTTTCCAGTTTTGAACGGAAGATATTTCCTTTTTCACCATAGCCCTCTATGGGCTTCCAAATATCCCTTTGCCAATTCCACAAGAACAGCCTTAGCGAAAGGCTTCCTGAAGGGAAAGATGTAACTCTGTGAGATGAATTAACAGAACACAGAGCAGTTTCTCAGAAAGCTTCTTTCCCGTTTTGAACTGAAGATATTTCCTTTTTCACCATAGCCCTCTACGGGCTTCCAAATATCCCTTTGCCAATTCCACAAGAACACCCTTAGCGAAAGGCTTCTTGAAGGGAAAGATGTAACCCTGTGAGATGAATTAACATAACACCGAGCAGTTTCTCAGAAAGATTCCTTCCAGTTTTGAACGGAAGGTATTTCCTTTTTCACCATAGCCGTCTATAGGCTTCCAAATATCCCTTTGCCAATTCCACAAGAACAACCATAGGGAAAGGCTTCTTGAAGGGAAAGATGTATCTCTGTGAGATGAATTAACAGAACATAGAGCAGTTTCCCAGAAAGCTTCTTTATAGTTTTGAACGGAAGATATTTCCTTTTCCACCATAGCCCTCTAAGGGCTTCCAAATATCCCTTTGCCAATTCCACAAGAACAGCCTTAGCGAAAGGCTTCTTGACGGGAAAGATGTAACTCTGTGAGATGAATTAACAGAACACAGAGCAGTTTCTCAGAAAGCTTCTTTCCAGTTTTGAACGGAAGATATTTCCTTTTTCACCATAGCCCTCTATGGGCTTCCAAATATCCCTTTGCCAATTCCACAAGAACAGCCTTAGCGAAAGGCTTCTTGAATGGAAAGATGTAACTCTGTGAGATGAATTAACAGAACACACAGCAGTTTCTCAGACGCTTCTTTCCAGTTTTCAACGGAAGATATTTCCTTTTTCACCATAGCCCTCTATTGGCTTCCTAATATCCCTTTCCCAATTCCACAAGAACAGCATTAGCGAAAGGTTTCTTGAAGGGAAAGATGTAACTCTGTGAGATGAATTCACAGAACACAGAGCAGTTTCTCAGAAATCTTCTTTCCAGTTTTGAACTTAAGATATTTCCTTTTTCACCATAGCCCTCTATGGGCTTCCAAATATCCCTTTGCCAATTCCACAAGAACAGCCTTAGCGAAAGGATTCTTGAAGGGAAAGATGTAACCCTGTGAGATGAATTAACATAACACCTAGCAGTTTCTCAGAAAGATTCCTTCCAGTTTTGAAAGGAAGATATTTCCTTTTTCACCATAGCCCTCTATGGGCTTCCAAATATCCCTTTGCCAATTCCACAAGAACAGCCTTAGCGAAAGGCTTCTTGAAGGGAAAGATGTAACTCTGTGTGATGAATTAACAGAACAGAGAGCAGTTTCTCAGAAAGCTTCTTTCCAGTTTTGAACGGAAGATATTTCCTTTTTCACCATAGCCCTCTATGGGTTTCCAAATATCCCTTTGCCAATTCCACAAGAACAGCCTTATCGAAAGGCTTCTTGAAGGGAAAGATGTAACTCTGTGAGATGAATTTACAGAACACAGAGCAGTTTCTCAGAAAGATTCTTTCCAGTTTTGAACGGAAGATATTTCCTTTTTCACCATAGCCATCTATGGGCTTCCAAATATCCCTTTGCCAATTCCACAAGAACAGCCTTAGCGAAAGGCTTCTTGAAGGGAAAGATGTAACTCTGTGAGATGAATTAACAGAACACAGAGCAGTTTCTCAGAAAGCTTCTTTCCAGTTTTGAACGGAAGATATTTCCTTTTTCACCATAGCCCTCTATGGGCTTGCAAATATCCCTTTGCCAATTTCACAAGAACAGCCTTAGCGAAAGGCTTCTTGACGGGAAAGATGTAACTCGGTGAGATGAATTAACAGAACTCAGAGCAGTTTCTCAGAAAGCTTCTTTCCAGTTTTGAACGGAAGATATTTCCTTTTTCACCATAGCCCTCTATGGGCTTCCAAATATCCCTTTGCCAATTCCACAAGAACAGCCTTAGCGAAAGGCTTCTTGAAAGCAATGATGTAACTCTGTGAGATGAATTAACAGAACACAGAGCAGTTTTACAGAAAGCTTCTATCCAGTTTTGAACGGAAGATATTTCCTTTTTCACCATAGCCCTCTATGGGCTTCCAAATATCCCTTTGCCAATTCCACAAGAACAGCCTTAGCGAAAGGCTTCTTGAATGGAAAGATGTAACTCTGTGAGATGAATTAACAGAACACACAGCAGTTTCTCAGAACGCTTCTTTCCAGTTTTGAACGGAAGATATTTCCTTTTTCACCATAATCCTCTATGGGCTTCCAAATATCCCTTTGCCAATTCCACAAGAACAGCCTTAGCGAAAGGCTTCTTGAAAGCAATGATGTAACTCTGTGAGATGAATTAACAGAACACAGAGCAGTTTTACAGAAAGCTTCTATCCAGTTTTGAACGGAAGATATTTCCTTTTTCACCATAGCCCTCTATGGGCTTCCAAATATCCCTTTGCCAATTCCACAAGAACAGCATTAGCGAAAGGCTTCTTGAAGGGAAAGATGTAACACTGTAAGATGAATTAACATAACACCGAGCAGTTTCTCAGAAAGATTCCTTCCAGTTTTGAACGGAAGATATTTCCTTTTTCACCATAGCCCTCTATGGGCTTCCAAATATCCCTTTGCCAATTCCACAAGAAAAGCCATAGGGAAAGGCTTCTTGAAGGGAAAGATGTATCTCTGTGAGATGAATTAACGGAACATAGAGCAGTTTCGCAGAAAGCTTCTTTCCATTTTTGAACGGAAGATATTTCCTTTTTCACCATAGCCCTCCATGGGCTTCCAAATATCCCTTTGCCAATTCCACAAGAACAGCTTAGCGAAAGGCTTCTTGAGGGGAAAGATGTAACTCTGTGAGATGAATTTACAGAACACAGAGCAGTTTCTCAGAAAGCTTCTTTCCAGTTTTGAACGGAAGATATTTCCTTTTTCACCATAGAACTCTATGGGCGTCCAAATATCCCTTTGCCAATTACACAAGAACAGCCTTAGCGAAAGGCTTCTTGAAGGGAAAGATGTAACTCTGTGAGATGAATTCATAGAACACAGAGTAGTTTCTCAGAAAGCTTCTTTCCAGTTTTGCACGGAAGATATTTCCTTTTTCACCATAGCCCTCTATGGGCTTCCAAATATCCCTTTGCCAATTCCACAAGAACAGCCTTAGCGAAAGGCTTCTTGAAGGGAAAGATGTAACTCTGTGAGATGAATTGACAGAACACAGAGCAGTTTCTCAGAAAGCTTCTTTCCAGTTTTAAATGGAAGATATTTCCTTTTTCACCATAGCCCTCTATGGGCTTCCAAATATCCCTTTGCCAATTCCACAAGAACAGCCTTAGCGAAAGGCTTCTTGAAGGGAAAGATGTAACTCTGTGAGATGAATTAACAGAACACAGAGCAGTTTCTCAGAAAGCTTCTTTCCAGTTTTGAACGGAAGATATTTCCTTTTTCACCATAGCCCTCTATGGGCTTCCAAATATCCCTTTGCCAATTCCACAAGAACAGCCTTAGCGAAAGGCTTCTTGAAGGGAAAGATGTAACCCTGTGAGATGAATTAACATAACACCTAGCAGTTTCTCAGAAAGATTCCTTCCAGTTTTGAACGGAAGGTATTTCCTTTTTCACCATAGCCCTCTATGGGCTTCTAAATATCCCTTTGCCAATTCCACAAGAACAGCCATAGGGAAAGGCTTCTTGAAGGGAAAGATGTATCTCTGTGAGATGAATTAACAGAACATAGAGCAGTTTCCCAGAAAGCTTCTTTATAGTTTTGAACGGAAGATATTTCCTTTTCCACCGTAGCCCTCTATGGGCTTCCAAATATCCCTTTGCCAATTCCACAAGAACAGCCTTAGCGAAAGGCTTCTTGACGGGAAAGATGTAACTCTGTGAGATGAATTAACAGAACACAGAGCAGTTTCTCAGAAAGCTTCTTTCCAGTTTTGAACGGAAGATATTTCCTTTTTCACCATAGCCCTCTATGGGCTTCCAAATATCCCTTTGCCAATTCCACAAGAACAGCCTTAGCGAAAGGCTTCTTGAATGGAAAGATGTAACTCTGTGAGATGAATTAACAGAACACACAGCAGTTTCTCAGAACGCTTCTTTCCAGTTTTGAACGGAAGATATTTCCTTTTTCACCATAGCCCTCTATTGGCTTCCTAATATCCCTTTCCCAATTCCACAAGAACAGCATTAGCGAAAGGTTTCTTGAAGGGAAAGATGTAACTCTGTGAGATGAATTCACAGAACACAGAGCAGTTTCTCAGAAATCTTCTTTCCAGTTTTGAACTTAAGATATTTCCTTTTTCACCATAGCCCTCTATGGGCTTCCAAATATCCCTTTGCCAATTCCACAAGAACAGCCTTAGCGAAAGGCTTCTTGAAGGGAAAGATGTAACCCTGTGAGAAGAATTAACATAACACCTAGCAGTTTCTCAGAAAGATTCCTTCCAGTTTTGAAAGGAAGATATTTCCTTTTTCACCATAGCCCTCTATGGGCTTCCAAATATCCCTTTGCCAATTCCACAAGAACAGCATTAGCGAAAGGCTTTTAAAAGGGAAAGATGTAACTCTGTGAGATGAATTAACAGAACACAGAGCAGTTTCTCAGAAGGCTTCTTTCCAGTTTTGAACGAAAGGTATTCCCTTTTTCACCATAGCCCTCTATGGGCTTCCAAATATCCCTTTGCCAATTCCACAAGAACAGCCTTAGCGAAAGGCTTCTTGAAGGGAAAGATGTAACTCTGTGTGATGAATTAACAGAACAGAGAGCAGTTTCTCAGAAAGCTTCTTTCCAGTTTTGAACGGAAGATATTTCCTTTTTCACCATAGCCCTCTATGGGTTTCCAAATATCCCTTTGCCAATTCCACAAGAACAGCCTTATCGAAAGGCTTCTTGAAGGGAAAGATGTAACTCTGTGAGATGAATTTACAGAACACAGAGCAGTTTCTCAGAAAGATTCTTTCCAGTTTTGAACGGAAGATATTTCCTTTTTCACCATAGCCATCTATGGGCTTCCAAATATCCCTTTGCCAATTCCACAAGAACAGCCTTAGCGAAAGGCTTCTTGAAGAGAAAGATGTAACTCTGTGAGATGAATTAACAGAACACAGAGCAGTTTCTCAGAAAGCTTCTTTCCAGTTTTGAACGGAAGATATTTCCTTTTTCACCATAGCCCTCTATGGGCTTGCAAATATCCCTTTGCCAATTTCACAAGAACAGCCTTAGCGAAAGGCTTCTTGACGGGAAAGATGTAACTCTGTGAGATGAATTAACAGAACTCAGAGCAGTTTCTCAGAAAGCTTCTTTCCAGTTTTGAACGGAAGATATTTCCTTTTTCACCATAGCCCTCTATGGGCTTCCAAATATCCCTTTGCCAATTCCACAAGAACAGCCTTAGCGAAAGGCTTCTTGAAAGGAATGATGTAACTCTGTGAGATGAATTAACACAACACAGAGCAGTTTTACAGAAAGCTTCTATCCAGTTTTGAACGGAAGATATTTCCTTTTTCACCATAGCCCTCTATGGGCTTCCAAATATCCCTTTGCCAATTCCACAAGAACAGCCTTAGCGAAAGGCTTCCTGAAGGGAAAGATGTAACTCTGTGAGATGAATTAACAGAACACAGAGCAGTTTCTCAGAAAGCTTCTTTCCCGTTTTGAACGGAAGATATTTCCTTTTTCACCATAGCCCTCTATGGGCTTCCAAATATCCCTTTGCCAATTCCACAAGAACAGCCGTAGCGAAAGGCTTCTTGAAGGGAAAGATGTAACTCTGTGAGATGAATTAACAGAACACAGACCAGTTTCTCAGAAAGCTTCTTTCTAGTTTTGAACGGAAGATATTTCTTTTTTCACCATAGCCCTCTATGGGCTTCCAAATATCCCTTTGCCAATTCCACAAGTACAGCCTTAGCGAAAGGCTTCTTGAAGGGAAAGATGTAACTCTGTGTGATGAATTAACAGAACACAGAGCAGTTTCTCAGAAAGCTTCTTTCCAGTTTTGAACGGAAGATATTTCCTTTTTCACCATAGCCCTCTAAGTGCTTCCAAATATCCCTTTGCCAATTTCACAAGAACAGCCTTAGCGAAAGGCTTCCTGAGTTGAAAGATGTAACTCTGTGAGATGAATTAACAGAACTCAGAGCAGTTTCTCAGAAATCTTCTTTCCAGTTTTGAACGGAAGATATTTCCTTTTTCACCATAGCCCTCTATTGGCTTCCAAATATCCCTTTCCCAATTCCACAAGAACAGCCATAGGGAAAGGCTTCTTGAAGGGAAAGATGTATCTCTGTGAGATGAATTAACGGAACATAGAGCAGTTTCCCAGAAAGCTTCTTTCCATTTTTGAACGGAAGATATTTCCTTTTTCACCATAGCCCTCCATGTGCTTCCAAATATCCCTTTGCCAATTCCACAAGACAGCTTAGCGAAAGTCTTCTTGAGGGGAAAGATGTAACTCTGTGAGATGAATTTACAGAACACAGAGCAGTTTCTCGAAAAGCTTCTTCCCAGTTTTGAACGGAAGATATTTTCTTTTTCACCATAGAACTCTATGGGCGTCCAAATATCCCTTTGCCAATTACACAAGAACAGCCTTAGCGAAAGGCTTCTTGAAGGGAAAGATGTAACTCTGTGAGATGAATTCACAGAACACAGAGTAGTTTCTCAGAAAGATTCTTTCCAGTTTTGCACGGAAGATATTTCCTTTTTCACCATAGCCCTCTATGGGCTTCCAAATATCCCTTTGCCAATTCCACAAGAACAGCCTTAGCGAAAGACTTCTTGAAGGGAAAGATGTAACTCTGTGAGATGAATTCACAGAACACAGAGCAGTTTCTCAGAAAGCTTCTTTCCAGTTTTAAATGGAAGATATTTCCTTTTTCACCATAGCCCTCTATGGGCTTCCAAATATCCCTTTGCCAATTCCACAAGAACAGCCTTAGCGAAAGGCTTCTTGAAGGGAAAGATGTAACTCTGTGAGATGAATTAGCAGAACACAGAGCAGTTTCTCAGAAAGCTTCTTTCCAGTTTTGAACAGAAGATACTTCCTTTTTCACCATAGCCCTCTATGGCCTTCCAAATATCCCTTTGCCAATTTCACAAGAACAGCCTTAGCGAAAGGCTTCCTGAGTTGAAAGATGTAACTCTGTGAGATGAATTAACAGAACTCAGAGCAGTTTCTCAGAAATCTTCTTTCCAGTTTTGAACGGAAGATATTTCCTTTTTCACCATAGCCCTCTATGGGCTTCCAAATATCCCTTTGCCAATTCCACAAGAACAGCCTTAGCGAAAGGCTTCCTGAAGGGAAAGATGTAACTCTGTGAGATGAATTAACAGAACACAGAGCAGTTTCTCAGAAAGCTTCTTTCCCGTTTTGAACTGAAGATATTTCCTTTTTCACCATAGCCCTCTATGGGCTTCCAAATATCCCTTTGCCAATTCCACAAGAACAGCCGTAGCGAAAGGCTTCTTGAAGGGAAAGATGTAACTCTGTGAGATGAATTAACAGAACACAGACCAGTTTCTCAGAAAGCTTCTTTCTAGTTTTGAACGGAAGATATTTCTTTTTTCACCATAGCCCTCTATGGGCTTCCAAATATCCCTTTGCCAATTCCACAAGTACAGCCTTAGCGAAAGGCTTCTTGAAGGGAAAGATGTAACTCTGTGTGATGAATTAACAGAATACAGAGCAGTTTCTCAGAAAGCTTCTTTCCAGTTTTGAACGGAAGATATTTCCTTTTTCACCATAGCCCTCTAAGGGCTTCCAAATATCCCTTTGCCAATTCCACAAGAACAGCCTTAGCGAAAGGCTTCTTGAAGGGCAAGATGTAACTCTGTGAGATGAATTAACAAAACACAGAGCAGTTTCTCAGAAAGCTTCTTTCCAGTTTTGAACGGAAGATATTTCCTTTTCCACCATAGCCCTCTATGGGCTTCCAAATATCCCTTTGCCAATTCCACAAGAACAGCCTTAGCGAAAGGCTTCTTGACGGGAAAGGTGTAACTCTGTGAGATGAATTAACAGAACACAGAGCAGTTCCTCAGAAAGCTTCTTTCCAGTTTTGAACGGAAGATATTTCCTTTTTCACCATAGCCCTCTATGGGCTTCCAAATATCCCTTTGCCAATTCCACAAGAACAGCCTTAGCGAAAGGCTTCTTGAATGGAAAGATGTAACTCTGTGAGATGAATTAACAGAACACACAGCAGTTTCTCAGAACGCTTCTTTCCAGTTTTGAACGGAAGATATTTCCTTTTTCACCATAGCCCTCTATTGGCTTCCTAATATCCCATTCCCAATTCCACAAGAACAGCATTAGCGAAAGGTTTCTTGAAGGGAAAGATGTAACTCTGTGAGATGAATTCACAGAACACAGAGCAGTTTCTCAGAAATCTTCTTTCCAGTTTTGAACTTAAGATATTTCCTTTTTCACCATAGCCCTCTATGGGCTCCAAATATCCCTTTGCCAATTCCACAAGAACAGCCTTAGCGAAAGGCTTCTTGAAGGGAAAGATGTAACCCTGTGAGATGAATTAACATAACACCTAGCAGTTTCTCAGAAAGATTCCTTCCAGTTTTGAAAGGAAGATATTTCCTTTTTCACCATAGCCCTCTATGGGCTTCCAAATATCCCTTTGCCAATTCCACAAGAACAGCATTAGCGAAAGGCTTTTAAAAGGGAAAGATGTAACTCTGTGAGATGAATTAACAGAACACAGAGCAGTTTCTCAGAAGGCTTCTTTCCAGTTTTGAACGAAAGGTATTCCCTTTTTCACCATAGCCCTCTAGGGGCTTCCAAATATCCCTTTGCCAATTCCACAAGAACAGCCTTAGCGAAAGGCTTCTTGAAGGGAAAGATGTAACTCTGTGTGATGAATTAACAGAACAGAGAGCAGTTTCTCAGAAAGCTTCTTTCCAGTTTTGAACGGAAGATATTTCCTTTTTCACCATAGCCCTCTATGGGTTTCCAAATATCCCTTTGCCAATTCCACAAGAACAGCCTTATCGAAAGGCTTCTTGAAGGGAAAGATGTAACTCTGTGAGATGAATTTACAGAACACAGAGCAGTTTCTCAGAAAGATTCTTTCCAGTTTTGAACGGAAGATATTTCCTTTTTCACCATAGCCATCTATGGGCTTCCAAATATCCCTTTGCCAATTCCACAAGAACAGCCTTATCGAAAGGCTTCTTGAAGGGAAAGATGTAACTCTGTGAGATGAATTAACAGAACACAGAGCAGTTTCTCAGAAAGCTTCTTTCCAGTTTTGAACGGAAGATATTTCCTTTTTCACCATAGCCCTCTATGGGCTTGCAAATATCCCTTTGCCAATTTCACAAGAACAGCCTTAGCGAAAGGCTTCTTGACGGGAAAGATGTAACTCTGTGAGATGAATTAACAGAACTCAGAGCAGTTTCTCAGAAAGCTTCTTTCCAGTTTTGAACGGAAGATATTTCCTTTTTCACCATAGCCCTCTATGGGCTTCCAAATATCCCTTTGCCAATTCCACAAGAACAGCCTTAGCGAAAGGCTTCTTGAAAGGAATGATGTAACTCTGTGAGATGAATTAACACAACACAGAGCAGTTTTACAGAAAGCTTCTATCCAGTATTGAACGGAAGATATTTCCTTTTTCACCATAGCCCTCTATGGGCTTCCAAATATCCCTTTGCCAATTCCACAAGAACAGCCTTAGCGAAAGGCTTCCTGAAGGGAAAGATGTAACTCTGTGAGATGAATTAACAGAACACAGAGCAGTTTCTCAGAAAGCTTCTTTCCCGTTTTGAACGGAAGATATTTCCTTTTTCACCATAGCCCTCTAAGGGCTTCCAAATATCCCTTTGCCAATTCCACAAGAACAGCCTTAGCGAAAGGCTTCTTGAAGGGCAAGATGTAACTCTGTGAGATGAATTAACAAAACACAGAGCAGTTTCTCAGAAAGCTTCTTTCCAGTTTTGAAAGGAAGATATTTCCTTTTCCACCATAGCCCTCTATGGGCTTCCAAATATCCCTTTGCCAATTCCACAAGAACAGCCTTAGCGAAAGGCTTCTTGACGGGAAAGGTGTAACTCTGTGAGATGAATTAACAGAACACAGAGCAGTTTCTCAGAAAGCTTCTTTCCAGTTTTGAACGGAAGATATTTCCTTTTTCACCATAGCCCTCTATGGGCTTCCAAATATCCCTTTGCCAATTACACAAGAACAGCCTTAGCGAAAGGCTTCTTGAAGGGAAAGATGTAACTCTGTGAGATGAATTCACAGAACACAGAGTAGTTTCTCAGAAAGCTTCTTTCCAGTTTTGCACGGAAGATATTTCCTTTTTCACCATAGCCCTCTATGGGCTTCCAAATATCCCTTTGCCAATTCCACAAGAACAGCCTTAGCGAAAGGCTTCTTGAAGGGAAAGATGTAACTCTGTGAGATGAATTGACAGAACACAGAGCAGTTTCTCAGAAATCTTCTTTCCAGTTTTGAACTTAAGATATTTCCTTTTTCACCATAGCCCTCTATGGGCTTCCAAATATCCCTTTGCCAATTCCACAAGAACAGCCTTAGCGAAAGGCTTCTTGAAGGGAAAGATGTAACCCTGTGTGATGAATTAACATAACACCTAGCAGTTTCTCAGAAAGATTCCTTCCAGTTTTGAAAGGAAGATATTTCCTTTTTCACCATAGCCCTCTATGGGCTTCCAAATATCCATTTGCCAATTCCACAAGAACAGCATTAGCGAAAGGCTTTTAAAAGGGAAAGATGTAACTCTGTGAGATGAATTAACAGAACACAGAGCAGTTTCTCAGAAGGCTTCTTTCCAGTTTTGAACGAAAGGTATTCCCTTTTTCACCATAGCCCTCTATGGGCTTCCAAATATCCCTTTGCCAATTCCACAAGAACAGCCTTAGCGAAAGGCTTCTTGAAGGGAAAGATGTAACTCTGTGTGATGAATTAACAGAACAGAGAGCAGTTTCTCAGAAAGCTTCTTTCCAGTTTTGAACGGAAGATATTTCCTTTTTCACCATAGCCCTCTATTGGTTTCCAAATATCCCTTTGCCAATTCCACAAGAACAGCCTTATCCAAAGGCTTCTTGAAGGGAAAGATGTAACTCTGTGAGATGAATTTACAGAACACAGAGCAGTTTCTCAGAAAGATTCTTTCCAGTTTTCAACGGAAGATATTTCCTTTTTCACCATAGCCATCTATGGGCTTCCAAATATCCCTTTGCCAATTCCACAAGAACAGCCTTAGAGAAAGGCTTCTTGAAGGGAAAGATGTAACTCTGTGAGATGAATTAACAGAACACAGAGCAGTTTCTCAGAAAGCTTCTTTCCAGTTTTGAACGGAAGATATTTCCTTTTTCACCATAGCCCTCTATGGGCTTGCAAATATCCCTTTGCCAATTTCACAAGAACAGCCTTAGCGAAAGGCTTCTTGACGGGAAAGATGTAACTCTGTGAGATGAATTAACAGAACTCAGAGCAGTTTCTCAGAAAGCTTCTTTCCAGTTTTGAACGGAAGATATTTCCTTTTTCACCATAGCCCTCTATGGGCTTCCAAATATCCCTTTGCCAATTCCACAAGAACAGCCTTAGCGAAAGGCTTCTTGAAAGGAATGATGTAACTCTGTGAGATGAATTAACACAACACAGAGCAGTTTTACAGAAAGCTTCTGTCCAGTTTTGAACGGAAGATATTTCCTTTTTCACCATAGCCCTCTATGGGCTTCCAAATATCCCTTTGCCAATTCCACAAGAACAGCCTTAGCGAAAGGCTTCCTGAAGGGAAAGATGTAACTCTGTGAGATGAATTAACAGAACACAGAGCAGTTTCTCAGAAAGCTTCTTTCCCGTTTTGAACGGAAGATATTTCCTTTTTCACCATAGCCCTCTATGGGCTTCCAAATATCCCTTTGCCAATTCCACAAGAACAGCCTTAGCGAAAGGCTTCTTGAAAGGAATGATGTAACTCTGTGAGATGAATTAACAGAACACAGACCAGTTTCTCAGAAAGCTTCTTTCTAGTTTTGAACGGAAGATATTTCTTTTTTCACCATAGCCCTCTATGGGCTTCCAAATATCCCTTTGCCAATTCCACAAGTACAGCCTTAGCGAAAGGCTTCTTGAAGGGAAAGATGTAACTCTGTGTGATGAATTAACAGAACACAGAGCAGTTTCTCAGAAAGCTTCTTTCCAGTTTTGAACGGAAGATATTTCCTTTTTCACCATAGCCCTCTAAGGGCTTCCAAATATCCCTTTGCCAATTCCACAAGAACAGCCTTAGCGAAAGGCTTCTTGAAGGGCAAGATGTAACTCTGTGAGATGAATTAACAAAACACAGAGCAGTTTCTCAGAAAGCTTCTTTCCAGTTTTGAACGGAAGATATTTCCTTTTCCACCATAGCCCTCTATGGGCTTCCAAATATCCCTTTGCCAATTCCACAAGAACAGCCTTAGCGAAAGGCTTCTTGACGGGAAAGGTGTAACTCTGTGAGATGAATTAACAGAACACAGAGCAGTTTCTCAGAAAGCTTCTTTCCAGCTTTGAACGGAAGATATTTCCTTTTTCACCATAGCCCTCTATGGGCTTCCAAATATCCCTTTGCCAATTCCACAAGAACAGCCTTAGCGAAAGGCTTCTTGAATGGAAAGATGTAACTCTGTGAGATGAATTAACAGAACACACAGCAGTTTCTCAGAACGCTTCTTTCCAGTTTTGAACGGAAGATATTTCCTTTTTCACCATAGCCCTCTACTGGCTTGCAAATATCCCTTTCCTAATTCCACAAGAACAGCCTTAGCGAAAGGTTTCTTGAAGGGAAAGATGTAACTCTGTGAGATGAATTCACAGAACACAGAGCAGTTTCTCAGAAATCTTCTTTCTAGTTTTGAACGGCAGATATTTCCTTTTTCACCATAGCCCTCTATGGGCTTCCAAATATCCCTTTGCCAATTCCACAAGAACAGCATTAGCGAAAGGCTTCTTGAAGGGAAAGATGTAACACTGTGAGATGAATTAACATAACACCGAGCAGTTTCTCAGAAAGATTCCTTCCAGTTTTGAACGGAAGATATTTCCTTTTTCACCATAGCCCTCTATGGGCTTCCAAATATCCCTTTGCCAATTCCACAAGAAAAGCCATAGGGAAAGGCTTCTTGAAGGGAAAGATGTATCTCTGTGAGATGAATTAACGGAACATAGAGCAGTTTCCCAGAAAGCTTCTTTCCATTTTTGAACGGAAGATATTTCCTTTTTCACCATAGCCCTCCATGGGCTTCCAAATATCCCTTTGCCAATTCCACAAGAACAGCTTTGCGAAAGGCTTCTTGAGGGGAAAGATGTAACTCTGTGAGATGAATTTACACAACACAGAGCAGTTTCTCAGAAAGCTTCTTTCCAGTTTTGAACGGAAGATATTTCCTTTTTCACCATAGGACTCTATGGGCGTCCAAATATCCCTTTGCCAATTACACAAGAACAGCCTTAGCGAAAGGCTTCTTGAAGAGAAAGATGTAACTCTGTGAGATGAATTCACAGAACACAGAGTAGTTTCTCAGAAAGCTTCTTTCCAGTTTTGCACGGAAGATATTTCCTTTTTCACCATAGCCCTCTATGGGCTTCCAAATATCCCTTTGCCAATTCCACAAGAACAGCATTAGCGAAAGGCTTCTTGAAGGGAAAGATGTAACTCTGTGAGATGAATTCACAGAACACAGAGCAGTTTCTCAGAAAGCTTCTTTCCAGTTTTAAATGGAAGATATTTCCTTTTTCACCATAGCCCTCTATGGGCTTCCAAATATCCCTTTGCCAATTCCACAAGAACAGCCTTAGCGAAAGGCTTCTTGAAGGGAAAGATGAAACTCTGTGAGATGAATTAGCAGAACACAGAGCAGTTTCTCAGAAAGCTTCTTTCCAGTTTTGAACAGAAGATACTTCCTTTTTCACCATAGCCCTCTATGGGCTTCCAAATATCCCTTTGCCAATTTCACAAGAACAGCCTTAGCGAAAGGCTTCCTGAGTTGAAAGATGTAACTCTGTGAGATGAATTAACAGAACACAGAGCAGTTTCTCAGATATCTTCTTTCCAGTTTTGAACGGAAGATATTTCCTTTTTCACCATAGCCCTCTATGGGCTTCCAAATATCCCTTTGCCAATTCCACAAGAACAGCCTTAGCGAAAGGCTTCTTGAAGGGAAAGATGTAACTCTGTGTGATGAAATAACAGAACACAGAGCAGTTTCTCAGAAAGCTTCTTTCCAGTTTTGAACGGAAGATATTTCCTTTTTCACCATAGCCATCTAGGGGCTTCCAAATATCCCTTTGCCAATTCCACAAGAACAGCCTTAGCGAAAGGCTTCTTGACGGGAAAGATGTAACTCTGTGAGATGAATTAACAGAACACAGAGCAGTTTCTCAGAAAGCTTCTTTCCAGTTTTGAATGGAAAATATTTCCTTTTTCACCATAGCCCTCTATGGGCTTCCAAATATCCCTTTGCCAATTCCACAAGAACAGCCTTAGCGAAAGGCTTCTTGAAGGGAAAGATGTAACTCTGTGAGATGAATTAACAGAACACAGAGCAGTTTCTCAGAAGGCTTCTTTCCAGTTTTGAACGGAAGGTAATTCCTTTTTCACCATAGCCCTCTATGGGCTTCCAAATATCCCTTTGCCAATTCCACAAGAACAGGTTTAGCGAAAGGCTTCTTGAAGGGAAGGATGTAACTCTGTGAGATGAATTAACAGAACACAGAGCAGTTTTTCAGAAAGCTTCTTTCCAGTTTTGAACGGAAGATATTTCCTTTTCCACCATAGCCCTCTATGGGCTTCCAAATATCCCTTTGCCAATTCCACAAGAACAGCCTTAGCGAAAGGCTTCTTGACGGGAAAGATGTAACTCTGTGAGATGAATTAACAGAACACAGAGCAGTTTCTCAGAAAGCTTCTTTCCAGTTTTGAACGGAAGATATTTCCTTTTTCACCATAGCCCTCTATGGGCTTCCAAATATCCCTTTGCCAATTCCACAAGAACAGCCTTAGCGAAAGGCTTCTTGAAGGGAAAGATGTAACCCTGTGAGATGAATTAACATAACACCGAGCAGTTTCTCAGAAAGATTCCTTACAGTTTTGAACGGAAGGTATTTCCTTTTTCACCATAGCCCTCTATGGGCTTCCAAATATCCCTTTGCCAATTCCACAAGAACAGCCATAGGGAAAGGCTTCTTGAAGGGAAAGATGTATCTCTGTGAGATGAATTAACACAACATAGAGCAGTTTCCGAGAAAGCTTCTTTCTATTTTTGTACGGAAGATATTTCCTTTTTCACCATAGCCCTCCATGGGCTTCCAAATATCCCTTTGCCAATTCCACAAGAACTGCTTAGCGAAAGGATTCTTGAGGGGAAAGATGTAACTCTGTGAGGTGGATTTACGGAACACAGAGCAGTTTCTCGGAAAGCTTCTTTCCAGTTTTGAACGGAAGATATTTCCTTTTTCACCATAGAACTCTATGGGCGTCCAAATATCCCTTTGCCAATTACACAAGAACAGCCTTAGCGAAAGGCTTCTTGAAGGGAAAGATGTAACTCTGGGAGATGAATTCACAGAACACAGAGTAGTTTCTCAGAAAGCTTCTTTCCAGTTTTGCACGGAAGATATTTCCTTTTTCACCATAGCCCTCTATGGGCTTCCAAATATCCCTTTGCCAATTCCACAAGAACAGCCTTAGCGAAAGGCTTCTTGAAGGGAAAGATGTAATTCTGTGAGATGAATTGACAGAACACAGAGCAGTTTCTCAGAAAGCTTCTTTCCAGTTTTAAATGGAAGATATTTCCTTTTTCACCATAGCCCTCTATGGGCTTCCAAATATCCCTTTGCCAATTCCACAAGAACAGCCTTAGCGAAAGGCTTCTTGAAGGGAAAGATGTAACTCTGTGAGATGAATTTAGAGAACACAGAGCAGTTTCTCAGAAAGCTTCTTTCGAGTTTTGAACGGAAGATATTTCCTTTTTCACCATAGCCCTCTATGAGCTTCCATATATCCCTTTGCCAATTCCACAAGAACAGCCTTAGCGAAAGGCTTCTTGAAGGGCAAGATGTAACCCTGTGAGATGAATTAACAGAACACAGAGCAGTTTCTCAGAAAGCTTCTTTCCAGTTTTGAACGGAAGATATTTCCTTTTTCACCATAGCCCTCTATGGGCTTCCAAATATCATTTGCCAATTCAACAAGAACAGCCTTAGCGAAAGGCTTCTTGAAGGGAAAGATGTAACTCTGTGAGATGAATTAACGGAACACAGAGCAGTTTCTCAGAAAGCTTCTTTCCAGTTTTGAACGGAAGGTATTTCCTTTTTCACCATAGCCCTCTAAGGGCTTCCAAATATCCCTTTGCCAATTCCACAAAAACAGCCTTAGCGAAAGGCTTCTTGAAGGGAAAGATGTAACTCTGTCAGATGAATTAACAGAACACAGAGCAGTTTCTCAGAAGGCTTCTTTCCAGTTTTGAACGGAAGGTATTTCCTTTTTCACCATAGCCCTCTATGGGCTTCCAAATATCCCTTTGCCAATTCCACAAGAACAGGTTTAGCGAAAGGCTTCTTGAAGGGAAGGATGTAACTCTGTGAGATGAATTAACAGAACACAGAGCAGTTTTTCAGAAAGCTTCTTTCCAGTTTTGAACGGAAGATATTTCCTTTTCCACCATAGCCCTCTATGGGCTTCCAAATATCCCTTTGCCAATTCCACAAGAACAGCCTTAGCGAAAGGCTTCTTGAATGGAAAGATGTAACTCTGTGAGATGAATTAACAGAACACACAGCAGTTTCTCAGAACGCTTCTTTCCAGTTTTTAACGGAAGATATTTCCTTTTTCACCATAGCCCTCTATTGGCTTCCAAATATCCCTTTCCCAATTCCACAAGAACAGCCTTAGCGAAAGGTTTCTTGAAGGGAAAGATGTAACTCTGTGAAATGAATTCACAGAACACAGAGCAGTTTCTCAGAAAGCTTCTTTCCAGTTTTGAACGGAAGATATTTCCTTTTTCACCATAGCCCTCTATGGGCTTCCAAATATCCCTTTGCCAATTCCACAAGAACAGCCTTAGCGAAAGGCTTCTTGAAGGGAAAGATGTAACCCTGTGAGATGAATTAACATAACACCGAGCAGTTTCTCAGAAAGATTCCTTCCAGTTTTGAACGGAAGGTATTTCCTTTTTCACCATAGCCCTCTATGGGCTTCCAAATATCCCTTTGCCAATTCCACAAGAACAGCCATAGGGAAAGGCTTCTTGAAGGGAAAGATGTATCTCTGTGAGATGAATTAACAGAACATAGAGCAGTTTCCGAGAAAGCTTCTTTCTATTTTTGTACGGAAGATATTTCCTTTTTCACCATAGCCCTCCATGGGCTTCCAAATATCCCTTTGCCAATTCCACAAGAACAGCTTAGCGAAAGGCTTCTTGAGGGGAAAGATGTAACTCTGTGAGATGAATATACGGAACACAGAGCAGTTTCTCGGAAAGCTTCTTTCCAGTTTTGAACGGAAGATATTTCCTTTTTCACCATAGAACTCTATGGGCGTCCAAATATCCCTTTGCCAATTACACAAGAACAGCCTTAGCGAAAGGCTTCTTGAAGGGAAAGATGTAACTCTGTGAGATGAATTCACAGAACACAGAGTAGTTTCTCAGAAAGCTTCTTTCCAGTTTTAAATGGAAGATATTTCCTTTTTCACCATAGCCCTCTATGGGCTTCCAAATATCCCTTTGCCAATTCCACAAGAACAGCCTTAGCGAAAGGCTTCTTGAAGGGAAAGATGTAACTCTGTGAGATGAATTTAGAGAACACAGAGCAGTTTCTCAGAAAGCTTCTTTCGAGTTTTGAACGGAAGATATTTCCTTTTTCACCATAGCCCTCTATGAGCTTCCATATATCCCTTTGCCAATTCCACAAGAACAGCCTTAGCGAAAGGCTTCTTGAAGGGCAAGATGTAACCCTGTGAGATGAATTAACAGAACACAGAGCAGTTTCTCAGAAAGCTTCTTTCCAGTTTTGAACGGAAGATATTTCCTTTTTCACCATAGCCCTCTATGGGCTTCCAAATATCATTTGCCAATTCAACAAGAACAGCCTTAGCGAAAGGCTTCTTGAAGGGAAAGATGTAACTCTGTGAGATGAATTAACGGAACACAGAGCAGTTTCTCAGAAAGCTTCTTTCCAATTTTGAACGGAAGGTATTTCCTTTTTCACCATAGCCCTCTAAGGGCTTCCAAATATCCCTTTGCCAATTCCACAAGAACAGCCTTAGCGAAATGCTTCTTGAAGGGAAAGATGTAACTCTGTCAGATGAATTAACAGAACACAGAGCAGTTTCTCAGAAGGCTTCTTTCCAGTTTTGAACGGAAGTTATTTCCTTTTTCACCATAGCCCTCTATGGGCTTCCAAATATCCCTTTGCCAATTCCACAAGAACAGGTTTAGCGAAAGGCTTCTTGAAGGGAAGGATGTAACTCTGTGAGATGAATTAACAGAACACAGAGCAGTTTTTCAGAAAGCTTCTTTCCAGTTTTGAACGGAAGATATTTCCTTTTCCACCATAGCCCTCTATGGGCTTCCAAATATCCCTTTGCCAATTCCACAAGAACAGCCTTAGCGAAAGGCTTCTTGACGGGAAAGATGTAACTCTGTGAGATGAATTAACAGAACACAGAGCAGTTTCTCAGAAAGCTTCTTTCCAGTTTTGAACGGAAGATATTTCCTTTTTCACCATAGCCCACTATGGGCTTCCAAATATCCCTTTGCCAATTCCACAAGAACAGCCTTAGCGAAAGGCTTCTTGAATGGAAAGATGTAACTCTGTGAGATGAATTAACAGAACACACAGCAGTTTCTCAGAACGCTTCTTTCCAGTTTTTAACGGAAGATATTTCCTTTTTCACCATAGCCCTCTATTGGCTTCCAAATATCCCTTTGCCAATTCCACAAGAACAGCCTTAGCGAAAGGTTTCTTGAAGGGAAAGATGTAACTCTGTGAAATGAATTCACAGAACACAGAGCAGTTTCTCAGAAAGCTTCTTTCCAGTTTTGAACGGAAGATATTTCCTTTTTCACCATAGCCCTCTATGGGCTTCCAAATATCCCTTTGCCAATTCCACAAGAACAGCCTTAGCGAAAGGCTTCTTGAAGGGAAAGATGTAACCCTGTGAGATGAATTAACATAACACCGAGCAGTTTCTCAGAAAGATTCCTTCCAGTTTTGAACGGAAGGTATTTCCTTTTTCACCATAGCCCTCTATGGGCTTCCAAATATCCCTTTGCCAATTCCACAAGAACAGCCATAGGGAAAGGCTTCTTGAAGGGAAAGATGTATCTCTGTGAGATGAATTAACAGAACATAGAGCAGTTTCCTAGAAAGCTTCTTTCCATTTTTGTACGGAAGATATTTCCTTTCTCACCATAGCCCTCCATGGGCTTCCAAATATCCCTTTGCCAATTCCACAAGAACAGCTTAGCGAAAGGCTTCTTGAGGGGAAAGATGTAACTCTGTGAGATGGATTTACGGAACACAGAGCAGTTTCTCGGAAAGCTTCTTTCCAGTTTTGAACGGAAGATATTTCCTTTTTCACCATAGAACTCTATGGGCGTCCAAATATCCCTTTGCCAATTACACAAGAACAGCCTTAGCGAAAGGCTTCTTGAAGGGAAAGATGTAACTCTGTGAGATGAATTCACAGAACACAGAGTAGTTTCTCAGAAAGCTTCTTTCCTGTTTTGCACGGAAGATATTTCCTTTTTCACCATAGCCCTCTATGGGCTTCCAAATATCCCTTTGCCAATTCCACAAGAACAGCCTTAGCGAAAGGCTTCTTGAAGGGAAAGATGTAATTCTGTGAGATGAATTTATAGAACACAGAGCAGTTTCTCAGAAAGCTTCTTTCCAGTTTTGAACGGAAGATATTTCCTTTTTCACCATAGACCTCTATGGGCTTCCAAATATCCCTTTGCCAATTTCACAAGAACAGCCTTAGCGAAAGGCTTCCTGAGGGGAAAGATGTAACTCTGTGAGATGAATTAACAGAACTCAAAGCAGTTTCTCAGAAAGCTTCTTTTCTATTTTGAACGGAAGATATTTCCTTTTTCACCATAGCCCTCTATGGGCTTCCAAATATCCCTTTGCCAATTCCACAAGAACAGCCTTAGCCAAAGGCTTCTTGAAGGGAAAGATGTAACTCTGTGAGATGAATTAACAGAACACAGAGCAGTATCTCAGAAAGCTTCTTTCCCGTTTTGAACGGAAGATATTTCCTTTTGCACCATAGCCCTCTATCGGCTTCCAAATATCCCTTTGCCAATTCCACAAGAACAGCCTTAGCGAAAGGCTTCTTGAAGGGAAAGATGTAACTCTGTGAGATGAATTAACAGAACACAGAGCAGTTTCTCAGAAAGCTTCTTTCCCCTTTTGAACGGAAGTTATTTCCTTTTTCACCATAGCCCTCTATAGGCTTCCAAATATCCCTTTGCCAATTCCACAAGAACAGCCGTAGCGAAAGGCTTCTTGAAGGGAAAGATGTAACTCTGTGAAATGAATTAAGAGAACACAGAGCAGTTTCTCAGAAAGCTTCTTTCCAGTTTTGAACGGAAGATATTTCTTTTTTCACCATAGCCCTCTATGGGCTTCCAAATATCCCTTTGCCAATTCCACAAGAACAGCCTTAGCGAAAGGCTTCTTGAAGGGAAAGATGTAACACTGTGTGATGAATTAACAGAACAGAGAGCAGTTTCTCAGAAAACTTCTTTCGAGTTTTGAACGGAAGATATTTCCTTTTTCACCATAGCCCTCTATGAGCTTCCATATATCCCTTTGCCAATTCCACAAGAACAGCCTTAGCGAAAGGCTTCTTGAAGGGCAAGATGTAACCCTGTTAGATGAATTAACAGAACACAGAGCAGTTTCTCAGAAAGCTTCTTTCCAGTTTTGAACGGAAGATATTTCCTTTTTCACCATAGCCCTCTATGGGCTTCCAAATATCATTTGCCAATTCAACAAGAACAGCCTTAGCGAAAGGCTTCTTGAAGGGAAAGATGTAACTCTGTGAGATGAATTCACAGAACACAGAGCAGTCTCTCAGAAAGCTTCTTTCCAGTTTTGAACGGAAGGTATTTCCTTTTTCACCATAGCCCTCTATGGGCTTCCAAATATCCCTTTGCCAATTCCACAAGAACAGCCTTAGCGAAAGGCTTCTTGAAGGGAAAGATATAACTCTGTGAGATGAATTAACAGAACACAGAGCAGTTTCTCAGAAAGCTTCTTTCCAGTTTTGAACGGAAGATAATTACTTTTTCAAAATAGCCCTCTATGGGCTTCCAAATATCCCTTTGCCAAATCCACAAGAACAGCATTAGCGAAAGGCTTCTAAAAAGGAAAGATGTAACTCTGTGAGATGAATTAACAGAACACAGAGCAGTTTCTCAGAAAGATTACTTCCAGTTTTGAACGGAAGATATTTCCTTTTTCACCATAGCCCTCTACGGGCTTCCAAATATCCCTTTGCCAATTCCACAAGAACAGCCTTAGCGAAAGGCTTCTTGAAGGGAAAGATGTAACTCTGTGTGATGAATTAACAGAACAGAGAGCAGTTTCTCAGAAAGCTTCTTTCCCGTTTTGAACGGAAGATAATTCCTTTTTCACCATAGCCCTCTATGGGCTTCCAAATATCCCTTTGCCAATTCCACAAGAACAGCCGTAGCGAAAGGCTTCTTGAAGGGAAAGATGTAACTCTGTGAGATGAATTAACAGAACACAGACCAGTTTCTCAGAAAGCTTCTTTCTAGTTTTGAACGGAAGATTTTTCTTTTTTCACCATAGCCCTCTATGGGCTTCCAAATATCCCTTTGCCAATTCCACAAGTACAGCCTTAGCGAAAGGCTTCTTGAAGGGAAAGATGTAACTCTGTGTGATGAATTAACAGAACACAGAGCAGTTTCTCAGAAAGCTTCTTTCCAGTTTTGAACGGAAGATATTTCCTTTTTCACCATAGCCCTCTAAGGGCTTCCAAATATCCCTTTGCCAATTCCACAAGAACAGCCTTAGCGAAAGGCTTCTTGAAGGGCATGATGTAACTCTGTGAGATGAATTAACAGAACACAGAGCAGTTTCTCAGAAAGCTTCTTTCCAGTTTTGAACGGAAGATATTTCCTTTTTCACCATAGCCCTCTAAGGGCTTCCAAATATCCCTTTGCCAATTCCACAAGAACAGCCTTAGCGAAAGGCTTCTTGAAGGGCATGATGTAACTCTGTGAGATGAATTAACAGAACACAGAGCAGTATCTCAGAAAGCTTCTTTCCCGTTTTGAACGGAAGATATTTCCTTTTGCACCATAGCCCTCTATCGGCTTCCAAATATCCCTTTGCCAATTCCACAAGAACAGCCTTAGCGAAAGGCTTGTTGAAGGGAAAGATGTAACTCTGTGAGATGAATTAACACAACACAGAGCAGTTTCTCAGAAAGCTTCTTTCCCCTTTTGAACGGAAGTTATTTCCTTTTTCACCATAGCCCTCTATAGGCTTCCAAATATCCCTTTGCCAATTCCACAAGAACAGCCGTAGCGAAAGGCTTCTTGAAGGGAAAGATGTAACTCTGTGAAATGAATTAACAGAACACAGAGCAGTTTCTCAGAAAGCTTCTTTCCAGTTTTGAACGGAAGATATTTCTTTTTTCACCATAGCCCTCTATGGGCTTCCAAATATCCCTTTGCCAATTCCACAAGAACAGCCTTAGCGAAAGGCTTCTTGAAGGGAAAGATGTAACACTGTGTGATGAATTAACAGAACAGAGAGCAGTTTCTCAGAAAACTTCTTTCGAGTTTTGAACGGAAGATATTTCCTTTTTCACCATAGCCCTCTATGAGCTTCCATATATCCCTTTGCCAATTCCACAAGAACAGCCTTAGCGAAAGGCTTCTTGAAGGGCAAGATGTAACCCTGTTAGATGAATTAACAGAACACAGAGCAGTTTCTCAGAAAGCTTCTTTCCAGTTTTGAACGGAAGATATTTCCTTTTCCACCATAGCCCTCTATGGGCTTCCAAATATACCTTTGCCAATTCCACAAGAACAGCCTTAGCGAAAGGCTTCTTGACGGGAAAGATGTAACTCTGTGAGATGAATTAACAGAACACAGAGCAGTTTCTCAGAAAGCTTCTTTCCAGTTTTGAACGGAAGATATTTCCTTTTTCACCATAGCCCTCTATGGGCTTCCAAATATCGCTTTGCCAATTCCACAAGAACAGCCTTAGCGAAAGGCTTCTTGAATGGAAAGATGTAACTCTGTGAGATGAATTAACAGAACACACAGCAGTTTCTCAGAACGCTTCTTTCCAGTTTTGAACGGAAGATATTTCCTTTTTCACCATAGCCCTCTATGGGTTTCCAAATATCCCTTTGCCAATTCCACAAGAACAGCCTTAGCGAAAGGCTTCTTGAAGGGAAAGATGTAACCCTGTGAGATGAATTAACATAACACCGAGCAGTTTCTCAGAAAGATTCCTTCCAGTTTTGAACGGAAGTTATTTCCTTTTTCACCATAGCCCTCTATGGGCTTCCAAATATCCCTTTGCCAATTCCACAAGAACAGCCATAGGGAAAGGCTTCTTGAAGGGAAAGATGTATCTCTGTGAGATGAATTAACAGAACATAGAGCAGTTTCCCAGAAAGCTTCTTTCCATTTTTGAACGGAAGATATTTCCTTTTCCACCATAGCCCTCCATGGGCTTCCAAATATCCCTTTGCCAATTCCACAAGAACAGCTTAGCGAAAGGCTTCTTGAGGGGAAAGATGTAACTCTGTGAGATGAATTTACGGAACACAGAGCAGTTTCTCGGAAAGCTTCTTTCCAGTTTTGAACGGAAGATATTTCCTTTTTCACCATAGAACTCTATGGGCGTCCAAATATCCCTTTGCCAATTACACAGGAACAGCCTTAGCGAAAGGCTTCTTGAAGGGAAAGATGTAATTCTGTGAGATGAATTGACAGAACACAGAGCAGTTTCTCAGAAAGCTTCTTTCCAGTTTTGCACGGAAGATATTTCCTTTTTCACCATAGCCCTCTATGGGCTTCCAAATATCCCTTTGCCAATTCCACAAGAACAGCCTTAGCGAAAGGCTTCTTGAAGGGAAAGATGTAACTCTGTGAGATGAATTAACAGAACACAGAGCAGTTTCTCAGAAAGCTTCTTTCCAGTTTTGAACGGAAGGTATTTCCTTTTTCACCCTAGCCCTCTATGGGCTTCCAAATATCCCTTTGCCAATTCCACAAGAACAGCCTTAGCGAAAGGCTTCTTGAAGGGAAAGATGTAACTCTGTGAGATGAATTAACAGAACACAGAGCAGTTTCTCAGAAAGCTTCTTTCCCCTTTTGAACGGAAGATATTTCCTTTTTCACCATAGCCCTCTATGGGCTTCCAAATATCCCTTTGCCAATTCCACAAGAACAGCATTAGCGAAAGGCTTCTTGAAGGGAAAGATGTAACTCTGTTAAATGAATTAACAAAACACAGAGCAGTTTCTCAGAAAGCTTCTTTCCAGTTTTGAACGGAAGATATTTCCTTTTTCACCATAGCCCTCTATGGGCTTCCAAATATCCCTTTGCCAATTCCACAAGAACAGCCTTAGCGAAAGGCTTCTTGAAGGGAAAGATGTAACTCTGTGAGATGAATTTAGAGAACACAGAGCAGTTTCTCAGAAAGCTTCTTTCCAGTTTTGAACGGAAGATATTTCCTTTTTCACAATAGAACTCTATGGGCTTCCAAATATCCCTTTGCCAATTTCACAAGAACAGCCTTAGCGAAAGGCTTCCTGAGGGGAAAGATGTAACTCTGTGAGATGAATTAACAGAACTCAGAGCAGTTTCTCAGAAAGCTTCTTTCCTGTTTTGAACGGAAGATATTTCCTTTTTCACCATAGCCCTCTATGGGCTTCCAAATATCCCTTTGCCAATTCCACAAGAACAGCCTTAGCCAAAGGCTTCTTGAAGGGAAAGATGTAACTCTGTGAGATGAATTAACAGAACACAGAGCAGTATCTCAGAAAGCTTCTTTCCCGTTTTGAACGGAAGATATTTCCTTTTTCACCATAGCCCTCTATGGGCTTCCAAATATCCCTTTGCCAATTCCACAAGAACAGCCTTAGCGAAAGGCTTCTTGAAGGGAAAGATGTAACTCTGTGAGATGAATTAACAGAACACAGGGCAGTTTCTCAGAAAGCTTCTTTCCCCTTTTGAACGGAAGATATTTCCTTTTTCACCATAGCCCTCTATGGGCTTCCAAATATCCCTTTGCCAATTCCACAAGAACAGCCTTAGCGAAAGGCTTCTTCAAGGGAAAGATGTAACTCTGTGTGATGAATTAACAGAAAGGAGAGCAGTTTCTCAGAAAACTTCTTTCGAGTTTTGAACGGAAGATATTTCCTTTTTCACCATAGCCCTCTATGAGCTTCCATATATCCCTTTGCCAATTCCACAAGAACAGCCTTAGCGAAAGGCTTCTTGAAGGGAAAGATGTAACCCTGTTAGATGAATTAACAGAACACAGAGCAGTTTCTCAGAAAGCTTCTTTCCGGTTTTGAACGGAAGATATTTCCTTTTTCACCATAGCCCTCTATGGGCTTCCAAATATCATTTGCCAATTCAACAAGAACAGCCTTAACGAAAGACTTCTTGAAGGAAAAGATGTAACTCTGTGTGATGAATTAACAGAACACAGAGCCGTTTCTCAGAAAGATTCCTTCCAGTTTTGAACGGAAGATATTCCCTTTTTCACCATAGACCTCTATGGGCTTCCAAATATCCCTTTGCCAATTCCACAAGAACAGCCTTAGCGAAAGGCTTCTTGAAGGGAAAGATGTAACTCTGTCAGATGAATTAACAGAACACAGAGCAGTTTCTCAGAAAGCTTCTTTCCAGTATTGAACGGAAGATATTTCCTTTTTCACCGTAGCCCTCTATGGGCTTCAAAATATCCCTTTGCCAATTCCACAAGAACAACCTTAGCGAAAGGCTTCTTGAAGGGAAAGATGTAACTCTGTGAGATGAATTAACAGAACACAGAACAGTTTCTCCGAAAACTTCTTTCCAGTTTTGAACGTAAGATATTTCCTTTTCCACCATAGCCCTCTATGGGCTTCCAAATATCCCTTTGCCAATTCCACAAGAACAGCCTTAGCGAAAGGCTTCTTAAAGTTAAAGATGTAACTCTGTGAGATGAATTCACAGAACACAGAGCAGTCTCTCAGAAAGCTTCTTTCCAGTTTTGAACGGAAGGTATTTCCTTTTTCACCATAGCCCTCTATGGGCTTCCAAATATCCCTTTGCCAATTCCACAAGAACAGCCTTAGCGAAAGGCTTCTTGAAGGGAAAGATATAACTCTGTGAGATGAATTAACAGAACACAGAGCAGTTTCTCAGAAAGCTTCTTTCCAGTTTTGAACGGAAGATAATTCCTTTTTCACAATAGCCCTCTATGGGCTTCCAAATATCCCTTTGCCAAATCCACAAGAACAGCATTAGCGAAAGGCTTCTAAAAGGGAAAGATGTAACTCTGTGAGATGAATTAACAGAACACAGAGCAGGTTCTCAGAAAGATTACTTCCAGTTTTGAACGGAAGATATTTCCTTTTTCACCATAGCCCTCTACGGGCTTCCAAATATCCCTTTGCCAATTCCACAAGAACAGCCTTAGCGAAAGGCTTCTTGACGGGAAAGATGTAACTCTGTGAGATCAATTCACAGAACACAGAGCAGTTTCTCAGAAAGCTTCTTTTTTTTCAGTTTTGAACGGAAGGTATTTCCTTTTTCACCATAGCCCTCTATTGGCTTCCCAATATCCCTTTCCCAATTCCACAAGAACAGCCTTAGCGAAAGGTTTCTTGAAGGGAAAGATGTAACTCTGTGAGATGAATTCACAGAACACAGAGCAGTTTCTCAGAAATCTTCTTTCCAGTTTTGAACGGAAGATATTTCCTTTTTCACCATAGCCCTCTATGGGCTTCCAAATATCCCTTTGCCAATTCCACAAGAACAGCCTTAGCGAAAGGCTTCTTGAAGGGAAAGATGTAACACTGTGAGATGAATTAACATAACACCGAGCAGTTTCTCAGAAAGATTCCTTCCAGTTTTGAACGGAAGATATTTCCTTTTTCACCATAGCCCTCTATGGGCTTCCAAATATCCCTTTGCCAATTCCACAAGAAAAGCCATAGGGAAAGGCTTCTTGAAGGGAAAGATGTATCTCTGTGAGATGAATTAACGGAACATAGAGCAGTTTCCCAGAAAGCTTCTTTCCATTTTTGAACGGAAGATATTTCCTTTTTCACCATAGCCCTCCATGGGCTTCCAAATATCCCTTTGCCAATTCCACAAGAACAGCTTAGCGAAAGGCTTCTTGAGGGGAAAGATGTAACTCTGTGAGATGAATTTACAGAACACAGAGCAGTTTCTCGGAAAGCTTCTTTCCAGTTTTGAACGGAAGATATTTCCTTTTTCACCATAGAACTCTATGGGCGTCCAAATATCCCTTTGCCAATTACACAAGAACAGCCTTAGCGAAAGGCTTCTTGAAGGGAAAGGTGTAACTCTGTGAGATGAATTCACAGAACACAGAGTAGTTTCTCAGAAAGCTTCTTTCCAGTTTTGCACGGAAGATATTTCCTTTTTCACCATAGCCCTCTATGGGCTTCCAAATATCCCTTTGCCAATTCCACAAGAACAGCCTTAGCGAAAGGCTTCTTGAAGGGAAAGATGTAACTCTGTGAGATGAATTAAGAGAACTCAGAGCAGTTTCTCAGAAATCTTCTTTCCAGTTTTGAAAGGAAGATATTTCCTTTTTCACCATAGCCCTCTATTGGCTTCCAAATATCCCTTTCCCAATTCCACAAGAACAGCCTTAGCGAAAGGCTTCTTAAAGGTAAAGATGTAACTCTGTGAGATGAATTCACAGAACACAGAGCAGTTTCTCAGAAATCTTCTTTCCAGTTTTGAACGGAAGATATTTCCTTTTTCACCATAGCCCTCTATGGGCTTCCAAATATCCCTTTGCCAATTCCACAAGAACAGCCTTAGCGAAAGGCTTCTTGAAGGGAAAGATGTAACACTGTGAGATGAATTAACATAACACCGAGCAGTTTCTCAGAAAGATTCCTTCCAGTTTTGAACGGAAGATATTTCCTTTTTCACCATAGCCCTCTATGGGCTTCCAAATATCCCTTTGCCAATTCCACAAGAACAGCCATAGGGAAAGGCTTCTTGAAGGGAAAGATGTATCTCTGTGAGATGAATTAACAGAACACAGAGCAGTTTCCCAGAAAGCTTCTTTCCATTTTTGAACGGAAGATATTTCCTTTTTCACCATAGCCCTCCATGGGCTTCCAAATATCCCTTTGCCAATTCCACAAGAACAGCTTAGCGAAAGACTTCTTGAGGGGAAAGATGTAACTCTGTGAGATGAATTTACAGAACACAGAGCAGTTTCTCGGAAAGCTTCTTTCCAGTTTTGAACGGAAGATATTTCCTTTTTCACCATAGAACTCTATGGGCGTCCAAATATCCCTTTGCCAATTACACAAGAACAGCCTTAGCGAAAGGCTTCTTGAAGGGAAAGATGTAACTCTGTGAGATGAATTAACAGAACACAGAGTAGTTTCTCAGAAAGCTTCTTTCCAGTTTTACACGGAAGATATTTCCTTTTTCACCATAGCCATCTATGGGCTTCCAAATATCCCTTTGCCAATTCCACAAGAACAGCCTTAGCGAAAGGCTTCTTGAAGGAAAAGATGTAACTCTGTGAGATGAATTGACAGAACACAGAGCAGTTTCTCAGAAAGCTTCTTTCCAGTTTTAAATGGAAGATATTTCCTTTTTCACCATAGACCTCTATGGGCTTCCAAATATCCCTTTGCCAATTCCACAAGAACAGCCTTAGCCAAAGGCTTCTTGAAGGGAAAGATGTAACTCTGTGAGATGAATTAACAGAACACAGAGCAGTTTCTCAGAAAGCTTCTTTCCAGTTTTGAACGGAAGATATTTCCTTTTTCACCATAGCCCTCTATGGGCTTCCAAATATCCCTTTGCCAATTTCACAAGAACAGCCTTAGCGAAAGGCTTCCTGGGTTGAAAGACGTAACTCTGTGAGATGAATTAACAGAACTCAGAGCAGTTTCTCAGAAATTTTCTTTCCAGTTTTGAACGGAAGATATTTCCTTTTTCACCATAGCCCTCTATGGGCTTCCAAATATCCCTTTGCCAATTCCACAAGAACAGCCTTAGCGAAAGGCTTCTTGAAGGGAAAGATGTAACTCTGTGTGATGAATTAACAGAACACAGAGCAGTTTCTCAGAAAGCTTCTTTCCAGTTTTGAACGGAAGATATTTCCTTTTTCACCATAGAACTCTATGGGCGTCCAAATATCCCTTTGCCAATTACACAAGAACAGCCTTAGCGAAAGGCTTCTTGAAGGGAAAGATGTAACTCTGGGAGATGAATTCACAGAACACAGAGTAGTTTCTCAGAAAGCTTCTTTCCAGTTTTGCACGGAAGATATTTCCTTTTTCACCATAGCCCTCTATGGGCTTCCAAATATCCCTTTGCCAATTCCACAAGAACAGCCTTAGCGAAAGGCTTCTTGAAGGGAAAGATGTAATTCTGTGAGATGAATTGACAGAACACAGAGCAGTTTCTCAGAAAGCTTCTTTCCAGTTTTAAATGGAAGATATTTCCTTTTTCACCATAGCCCTCTATGGGCTTCCAAATATCCCTTTGCCAATTCCACAAGAACAGCCTTAGCGAAAGGCTTCTTGAAGGGAAAGATGTAACTCTGTGAGATGAATTTAGAGAACACAGAGCAGTTTCTCAGAAAGCTTCTTTCGAGTTTTGAACGGAAGATATTTCCTTTTTCACCATAGCCCTCTATGAGCTTCCATATATCCCTTTGCCAATTCCACAAGAACAGCCTTAGCGAAAGGCTTCTTGAAGGGCAAGATGTAACCCTGTGAGATGAATTAACAGAACACAGAGCAGTTTCTCAGAAAGCTTCTTTCCAGTTTTGAACGGAAGATATTTCCTTTTTCACCATAGCCCTCTATGGGCTTCCAAATATCATTTGCCAATTCAACAAGAACAGCCTTAGCGAAAGGCTTCTTGAAGGGAAAGATGTAACTCTGTGAGATGAATTAACGGAACACAGAGCAGTTTCTCAGAAAGCTTCTTTCCAGTTTTGAACGGAAGGTATTTCCTTTTTCACCATAGCCCTCTAAGGGCTTCCAAATATCCCTTTGCCAATTCCACAAGAACAGCCTTAGCGAAAGGCTTCTTGAAGGGAAAGATGTAACTCTGTCAGATGAATTAACAGAACACAGAGCAGTTTCTCAGAAGGCTTCTTTCCAGTTTTGAACGGAAGGTATTTCCTTTTTCACCATAGCCCTCTATGGGCTTCCAAATATCCCTTTGCCAATTCCACAAGAACAGGTTTAGCGAAAGGCTTCTTGAAGGGAAGGATGTAACTCTGTGAGATGAATTAACAGAACACAGAGCAGTTTTTCAGAAAGCTTCTTTCCAGTTTTGAACGGAAGATATTTCCTTTTCCACCATAGCCCTCTATGGGCTTCCAAATATCCCTTTGCCAATTCCACAAGAACAGCCTTAGCGAAAGGCTTCTTGAATGGAAAGATGTAACTCTGTGAGATGAATTAACAGAACACACAGCAGTTTCTCAGAACGCTTCTTTCCAGTTTTTAACGGAAGATATTTCCTTTTTCACCATAGCCCTCTATTGGCTTCCAAATATCCCTTTCCCAATTCCACAAGAACAGCCTTAGCGAAAGGTTTCTTGAAGGGAAAGATGTAACTCTGTGAAATGAATTCACAGAACACAGAGCAGTTTCTCAGAAAGCTTCTTTCCAGTTTTGAACGGAAGATATTTCCTTTTTCACCATAGCCCTCTATGGGCTTCCAAATATCCCTTTGCCAATTCCACAAGAACAGCCTTAGCGAAAGGCTTCTTGAAGGGAAAGATGTAACCCTGTGAGATGAATTAACATAACACCGAGCAGTTTCTCAGAAAGATTCCTTACAGTTTTGAACGGAAGGTATTTCCTTTTTCACCATAGCCCTCTATGGGCTTCCAAATATCCCTTTGCCAATTCCACAAGAACAGCCATAGGGAAAGGCTTCTTGAAGGGAAAGATGTATCTCTGTGAGATGAATTAACAGAACATAGAGCAGTTTCCGAGAAAGCTTCTTTCTATTTTTGTACGGAAGATATTTCCTTTTTCACCATAGCCCTCCATGGGCTTCCAAATATCCCTTTGCCAATTCCACAAGAACAGCTTAGCGAAAGGCTTCTTGAGGGGAAAGATGTAACTGTGTGAGATGAATATACGGAACACAGAGCAGTTTCTCGGAAAGCTTCTTTCCAGTTTTGAACGGAAGATATTTCCTTTTTCACCATAGAACTCTATGGGCGTCCAAATATCCCTTTGCCAATTACACAAGAACAGCCTTAGCGAAAGGCTTCTTGAAGGGAAAGATGTAACTCTGTGAGATGAATTCACAGAACACAGAGTAGTTTCTCAGAAAGCTTCTTTCCAGTTTTGCACGGAAGATATTTCCTTTTTCACCATAGCCCTCTATGGGCTTCCAAATATCCCTTTGCCAATTCCACAAGAACAGCCTTAGCGAAAGGCTTCTTGAAGGGAAAGATGTAATTCTGTGAGATGAATTGACAGAACACAGAGCAGTTTCTCAGAAAGCTTCTTTCCAGTTTTAAATGGAAGATATTTCCTTTTTCACCATAGCCCTCTATGGGCTTCCAAATATCCCTTTGCCAATTCCACAAGAACAGCCTTAGCGAAAGGCTTCTTGAAGGGAAAGATGTAACTCTGTGAGATGAATTTAGAGAACACAGAGCAGTTTCTCAGAAAGCTTCTTTCGAGTTTTGAACGGAAGATATTTCCTTTTTCACCATAGCCCTCTATGAGCTTCCATATATCCCTTTGCCAATTCCACAAGAACAGCCTTAGCGAAAGGCTTCTTGAAGGGCAAGATGTAACCCTGTGAGATGAATTAACAGAACACAGAGCAGTTTCTCAGAAAGCTTCTTTCCAGTTTTGAACGGAAGATATTTCCTTTTTCACCATAGCCCTCTATGGGCTTCCAAATATCATTTGCCAATTCAACAAGAACAGCCTTAGCGAAAGGCTTCTTGAAGGGAAAGATGTAACTCTGTGAGATGAATTAACGGAACACAGAGCAGTTTCTCAGAAAGCTTCTTTCCAGTTTTGAACGGAAGGTATTTCCTTTTTCACCATAGCCCTCTAAGGGCTTCCAAATATCCCTTTGCCAATTCCACAAGAACAGCCTTAGCGAAATGCTTCTTGAAGGGAAAGATGTAACTCTGTCAGATGAATTAACAGAACACAGAGCAGTTTCTCAGAAGGCTTCTTTCCAGTTTTGAACGGAAGTTTTTTCCTTTTTCACCATAGCCCTCTATGGGCTTCCAAATATCCCTTTGCCAATTCCACAAGAACAGGTTTAGCGAAAGGCTTCTTGAAGGGAAGGATGTAACTCTGTGAGATGAATTAACAGAACACAGAGCAGTTTTTCAGAAAGCTTCTTTCCAGTTTTGAACGGAAGATATTTCCTTTTCCACCATAGCCCTCTATGGGCTTCCAAATATCCCTTTGCCAATTCCACAAGAACAGCCTTAGCGAAAGGCTTCTTGACGGGAAAGATGTAACTCTGTGAGATGAATTAACAGAACACAGAGCAGTTTCTCAGAAAGCTTCTTTCCAGTTTTGAACGGAAGATATTTCCTTTTTCACCATAGCCCACTATGGGCTTCCAAATATCCCTTTGCCAATTCCACAAGAACAGCCTTAGCGAAAGGCTTCTTGAATGGAAAGATGTAACTCTGTGAGATGAATTAACAGAACACACAGCAGTTTCTCAGAACGCTTCTTTCCAGTTTTTAACGGAAGATATTTCCTTTTTCACCATAGCCCTCTATTGGCTTCCAAATATCCCTTTCCCAATTCCACAAGAACAGCCTTAGCGAAAGGTTTCTTGAAGGGAAAGATGTAACTCTGTGAAATGAATTCACAGAACACAGAGCAGTTTCTCAGAAAGCTTCTTTCCAGTTTTGAACGGAATATATTTCCTTTTTCACCATAGCCCTCTATAGGCTTCCAAATATCCCTTTGCCAATTCCACAAGAACAGCCTTAGCGAAAGGCTTCTTGAAGGGAAAGATGTAACCCTGTGAGATGAATTAACATAACACCGAGCAGTTTCTCAGAAAGATTCCTTCCAGTTTTGAACGGAAGGTATTTCCTTTTTCACCATAGCCCTCTATGGGCTTCCAAATATCCCTTTGCCAATTCCACAAGAACAGCCATAGGGAAAGGCTTCTTGAAGGGAAAGATGTATCTCTGTGAGATGAATTAACAGAACATAGAGCAGTTTCCTAGAAAGCTTCTTTCCATTTTTGTACGGAAGATATTTCCTTTCTCACCATAGCCCTCCATGGGCTTCCAAATATCCCTTTGCCAATTCCACAAGAACAGCTTAGCGAAAGGCTTCTTGAGGGGAAAGATGTAACTCTGTGAGGTGGATTTACGGAACACAGAGCAGTTTCTCGGAAAGCTTCTTTCCAGTTTTGAACGGAAGATATTTCCTTTTTCACCATAGAACTCTATGGGCGTCCAAATATCCCTTTGCCAATTACACAAGAACAGCCTTAGCGAAAGGCTTCTTGAAGGGAAAGATGTAACTCTGTGAGATGAATTCACAGAACACAGAGTAGTTTCTCAGAAAGCTTCTTTCCTGTTTTGCACGGAAGATATTTCCTTTTTCACCATAGCCCTCTATGGGCTTCCAAATATCCCTTTGCCAATTCCACAAGAACAGCCTTAGCGAAAGGCTTCTTGAAGGGAAAGATGTAATTCTGTGAGATGAATTTATAGAACACAGAGCAGTTTCTCAGAAAGCTTCTTTCCAGTTTTGAACGGAAGATATTTCCTTTTTCACCATAGACCTCTATGGCCTTCCAAATATCCCTTTGCCAATTTCACAAGAACAGCCTTAGCGAAAGGCTTCCTGAGGGGAAAGATGTAACTCTGTGAGATGAATTAACAGAACTCAAAGCAGTTTCTCAGAAAGCTTCTTTTCTATTTTGAACGGAAGATATTTCCTTTTTCACCATAGCCCTCTATGGGCTTCCAAATATCCCTTTGCCAATTCCACAAGAACAGCCTTAGCCAAAGGCTTCTTGAAGGGAAAGATGTAACTCTGTGAGATGAATTAACAGAACACAGAGCAGTATCTCAGAAAGCTTCTTTCCCGTTTTGAACGGAAGATATTTCCTTTTGCACCATAGCCCTCTATCGGCTTCCAAATATCCCTTTGCCAATTCCACAAGAACAGACTTAGCGAAAGGCTTCTTGAAGGGAAAGATGTAACTCTGTGAGATGAATTAACAGAACACAGAGCAGTTTCTCAGAAAGCTTCTTTCCCCTTTTGAACGGAAGTTATTTCCTTTTTCACCATAGCCCTCTATAGGCTTCCAAATATCCCTTTGCCAATTCCACAAGAACAGCCGTAGCGAAAGGCTTCTTGAAGGGAAAGATGTAACTCTGTGAAATGAATTAAGAGAACACAGAGCAGTTTCTCAGAAAGCTTCTTTCCAGTTTTGAACGGAAGATATTTCTTTTTTCACCATAGCCCTCTATGGGCTTCCAAATATCCCTTTGCCAATTCCACAAGAACAGCCTTAGCGAAAGGCTTCTTGAAGGGAAAGATGTAACACTGTGTGATGAATTAACAGAACAGAGAGCAGTTTCTCAGAAAACTTCTTTCGAGTTTTGAACGGAAGATATTTCCTTTTTCACCATAGCCCTCTATGAGCTTCCATATATCCCTTTGCCAATTCCACAAGAACAGCCTTAGCGAAAGGCTTCTTGAAGGGCAAGATGTAACCCTGTTAGATGAATTAACAGAACACAGAGCAGTTTCTCAGAAAGCTTCTTTCCAGTTTTGAACGGAAGATATTTCCTTTTTCACCATAGCCCTCTATGGGCTTCCAAATATCATTTGCCAATTCAACAAGAACAGCCTTAGCGAAAGGCTTCTTGAAGGGAAAGATGTAACTCTGTGAGATGAATTCACAGAACACAGAGCAGTCTCTCAGAAAGCTTCTTTCCAGTTTTGAACGGAAGGTATTTCCTTTTTCACCATAGCCCTCTATGGGCTTCCAAATATCCCTTTGCCAATTCCACAAGAACAGCCTTAGCGAAAGGCTTCTTGAAGGGAAAGATATAACTCTGTGAGATGAATTAACAGAACACAGAGCAGTTTCTCAGAAAGCTTCTTTCCAGTTTTGAACGGAAGATAATTACTTTTTCAAAATAGCCCTCTATGGGCTTCCAAATATCCCTTTGCCAAATCCACAAGAACAGCATTAGCGAAAGGCTTCTAAAAGGGAAAGATGTAACTCTGTGAGATGAATTAACAGAACACAGAGCAGTTTCTCAGAAAGATTACTTCCAGTTTTGAACGGAAGATATTTCCTTTTTCACCATAGCCCTCTACGGGCTTCCAAATATCCCTTTGCCAATTCCACAAGAACAGCCTTAGCGAAAGGCTTCTTGAAGGGAAAGATGTAACTCTGTGTGATGAATTAACAGAACAGAGAGCAGTTTCTCAGAAAGCTTCTTTCCCGTTTTGAACGGAAGATAATTCCTTTTTCACCATAGCCCTCTATGGGCTTCCAAATATCCCTTTGCCAATTCCACAAGAACAGCCGTAGCGAAAGGCTTCTTGAAGGGAAAGATGTAACTCTGTGAGATGAATTAACAGAACACAGACCAGTTTCTCAGAAAGCTTCTTTCTAGTTTTGAACGGAAGATTTTTCTTTTTTCACCATAGCCCTCTATGGGCTTCCAAATATCCCTTTGCCAATTCCACAAGTACAGCCTTAGCGAAAGGCTTCTTGAAGGGAAAGATGTAACTCTGTGTGATGAATTAACAGAACACAGAGCAGTTTCTCAGAAAGCTTCTTTCCAGTTTTGAACGGAAGATATTTCCTTTTTCACCATAGCCCTCTAAGGGCTTCCAAATATCCCTTTGCCAATTCCACAAGAACAGCCTTAGCGAAAGGCTTCTTGAAGGGCATGATGTAACTCTGTGAGATGAATTAACAGAACACAGAGCAGTTTCTCAGAAAGCTTCTTTCCAGTTTTGAACGGAAGATATTTCCTTTTTCACCATAGCCCTCTAAGGGCTTCCAAATATCCCTTTGCCAATTCCACAAGAACAGCCTTAGGGAAAGGCTTCTTGAAGGGCATGATGTAACTCTGTGAGATGAATTAACAGAACACAGAGCAGTATCTCAGAAAGCTTCTTTCCCGTTTTGAACGGAAGATATTTCCTTTTGCACCATAGCCCTCTATCGGCTTCCAAATATCCCTTTGCCAATTCCACAAGAACAGCCTTAGCGAAAGGCTTGTTGAAGGGAAAGATGTAACTCTGTGAGATGAATTAACACAACACAGAGCAGTTTCTCAGAAAGCTTCTTTCCCCTTTTGAATGGAAGTTATTTCCTTTTTCACCATAGCCCTCTATAGGCTTCCAAATATCCCTTTGCCAATTCCACAAGAACAGCCGTAGCGAAAGGCTTCTTGAAGGGAAAGATGTAACTCTGTGAAATGAATTAACAGAACACAGAGCAGTTTCTCAGAAAGCTTCTTTCCAGTTTTGAACGGAAGATATTTCTTTTTTCACCATAGCCCTCTATGGGCTTCCAAATATCCCTTTGCCAATTCCACAAGAACAGCCTTAGCGAAAGGCTTCTTGAAGGGAAAGATGTAACACTGTGTGATGAATTAACAGAACAGAGAGCAGTTTCTCAGAAAACTTCTTTCGAGTTTTGAACGGAAGATATTTCCTTTTTCACCATAGCCCTCTATGAGCTTCCATATATCCCTTTGCCAATTCCACAAGAACAGCCTTAGCGAAAGGCTTCTTGAAGGGCAAGATGTAACCCTGTTAGATGAATTAACAGAACACAGAGCAGTTTCTCAGAAAGCTTCTTTCCAGTTTTGAACGGAAGATATTTCCTTTTCCACCATAGCCCTCTATGGGCTTCCAAATATACCTTTGCCAATTCCACAAGAACAGCCTTAGCGAAAGGCTTCTTGACGGGAAAGATGTAACTCTGTGAGATGAATTAACAGAACACAGAGCAGTTTCTCAGAAAGCTTCTTTCCAGTTTTGAACGGAAGATATTTCCTTTTTCACCATAGCCCTCTATGGGCTTCCAAATATCGCTTTGCCAATTCCACAAGAACAGCCTTAGCGAAAGGCTTCTTGAATGGAAAGATGTAACTCTGTGAGATGAATTAACAGAACACACAGCAGTTTCTCAGAACGCTTCTTTCCAGTTTTGAACGGAAGATATTTCCTTTTTCACCATAGCCCTCTATGGGTTTCCAAATATCCCTTTGCCAATTCCACAAGAACAGCCTTAGCGAAAGGTTTCTTGAAGGGAAAGATGTAACTCTGTGAGATGAATTCACAGAACACAGAGCAGTTTCTCAGAAATCTTCTTTCCAGTTTTGAACGGAAGATATTTCCTTTTTCATCATAGCCCTCTATGGGCTTCCAAATATCCCTTTGCCAATTCCACAAGAACAGCCTTAGCGAAAGGCTTCTTGAAGGGAAAGATGTAACCCTGTGAGATGAATTAACATAACACCGAGCAGTTTCTCAGAAAGATTCCTTCCAGTTTTGAACGGAAGTTATTTCCTTTTTCACCATAGCCCTCTATGGGCTTCCAAATATCCCTTTGCCAATTCCACAAGAACAGCCATAGGGAAAGGCTTCTTGAAGGGAAAGATGTATCTCTGTGAGATGAATTAACAGAACATAGAGCAGTTTCCCAGAAAGCTTCTTTCCATTTTTGAACGGAAGATATTTCCTTTTCCACCATAGCCCTCCATGGGCTTCCAAATATCCCTTTGCCAATTCCACAAGAACAGCTTAGCGAAAGGCTTCTTGAGGGGAAAGATGTAACTCTGTGAGATGAATTTACGGAACACAGAGCAGTTTCTCGGAAAGCTTCTTTCCAGTTTTGAACGGAAGATATTTCCTTTTTCACCATAGAACTCTATGGGCGTCCAAATATCCCTTTGCCAATTACACAGGAACAGCCTTAGCGAAAGGCTTCTTGAAGGGAAAGATGTAACTCTGTGAGATGAATTCACAGAACACAGAGTAGTTTCTCAGAAAGCTTCTTTCCAGTTTTGCACGGAAGATATTTCCTTTTTCAAAATAGCCCTCTAAGGGCTTCCAAATATCGCTTTGCCAATTCCACAAGAACAGCCTTAGCGAAAGGCTTCTTGAAGGGAAAGATGTAATTCTGTGAGATGAATTGACAGAACACAGAGCAGTTTCTCAGAAAGCTTCTTTCCAGTTTTGCACGGAAGATATTTCCTTTTTCACCATAGCCCTCTATGGGCTTCCAAATATCCCTTTGCCAATTCCACAAGAACAGCCTTAGCGAAAGGCTTCTTGAAGGGAAAGATGTAACTCTGTGAGATGAATTAACAGAACACAGAGCAGTTTCTCAGAAAGCTTCTTTCCAGTTTTGAACGGAAGGTATTTCCTTTTTCACCCTAGCCCTCTATGGGCTTCCAAATATCCCTTTGCCAATTCCACAAGAACAGCCTTAGCGAAAGGCTTCTTGAAGGGAAAGATGTAACTCTGTGAGATGAATTAACAGAACACAGAGCAGTTTCTCAGAAAGCTTCTTTCCCCTTTTGAACGGAAGATATTTCCTTTTTCACCATAGCCCTCTATGGGCTTCCAAATATCCCTTTGCCAATTCCACAAGAACAGCATTAGCGAAAGGCTTCTTGAAGGGAAAGATGTAACTCTGTTAAATGAATTAACAAAACACAGAGCAGTTTCTCAGAAAGCTTCTTTCCAGTTTTGAACGGAAGATATTTCCTTTTTCACCATAGCCCTCTATTGGCTTCCAAATATCCCTTTGCCAATTCCACAAGAACAGCCTTAGCGAAAGGCTTCTTGAAGGGAAAGATGTAACTCTGTGAGATGAATTTAGAGAACACAGGGCAGTTTCTCAGAAAGCTTCTTTCCAGTTTTGAACGGAAGATATTTCCTTTTTCACAATAGAACTCTATGGGCTTCCAAATATCCCTTTGCCAATTTCACAAGAACAGCCTTAGCGAAAGGCTTCCTGAGGGGAAAGATGTAACTCTGTGAGATGAATTAACAGAACTCAGAGCAGTTTCTCAGAAAGCTTCTTTCCTGTTTTGAACGGAAGATATTTCCTTTTTCACCATAGCCCTCTATGGGCTTCCAAATATCCCTTTGCCAATTCCACAAGAACAGCCTTAGCCAAAGGCTTCTTGAAGGGAAAGATGTAACTCTGTGAGATGAATTAACAGAACACAGAGCAGTATCTCAGAAAGCTTCTTTCCCGTTTTGAACGGAAGATATTTCCTTTTTCACCATAGCCCTCTATGGGCTTCCAAATATCCCTTTGCCAATTCCACAAGAACAGCCTTAGCGAAAGGCTTCTTGAAGGGAAAGATGTAACTCTGTGAGATGAATTAACAGAACACAGGGCAGTTTCTCAGAAAGCTTCTTTCCCCTTTTGAACGGAAGATATTTCCTTTTTCACCATAGCCCTCTATGGGCTTCCAAATATCCCTTTGCCAATTCCACAAGAACAGCCTTAGCGAAAGGCTTCTTCAAGGGAAAGATGTAACTCTGTGTGATGAATTAACAGAAAGGAGAGCAGTTTCTCAGAAAACTTCTTTCGAGTTTTGAACGGAAGATATTTCCTTTTTCACCATAGCCCTCTATGAGCTTCCATATATCCCTTTGCCAATTCCACAAGAACAGCCTTAGCGAAAGGCTTCTTGAAGGGCAAGATGTAACCCTGTTAGATGAATTAACAGAACACAGAGCAGTTTCTCAGAAAGCTTCTTTCCGGTTTTGAACGGAAGATATTTCCTTTTTCACCATAGCCCTCTATGGGCTTCCAAATATCATTTGCCAATTCAACAAGAACAGCCTTAACGAAAGACTTCTTGAAGGAAAAGATGTAACTCTGTGTGATGAATTAACAGAACACAGAGCCGTTTCTCAGAAAGATTCCTTCCAGTTTTGAACGGAAGATATTCCCTTTTTCACCATAGACCTCTATGGGCTTCCAAATATCCCTTTGCCAATTCCACAAGAACAGCCTTAGCGAAAGGCTTCTTGAAGGGAAAGATGTAACTCTGTCAGATGAATTAACAGAACACAGAGCAGTTTCTCAGAAAGCTTCTTTCCAGTATTGAACGGAAGATATTTCCTTTTTCACCGTAGCCCTCTATGGGCTTCAAAATATCCCTTTGCCAATTCCACAAGAACAACCTTAGCGAAAGGCTTCTTGAAGGGAAAGATGTAACTCTGTGAGATGAATTAACAGAACACAGAACAGTTTCTCCGAAAACTTCTTTCCAGTTTTGAACGTAAGATATTTCCTTTTCCACCATAGCCCTCTATGGGCTTCCAAATATCCCTTTGCCAATTCCACAAGAACAGCCTTAGCGAAAGGCTTCTTAAAGTTAAAGATGTAACTCTGTGAGATGAATTCACAGAACACAGAGCAGTCTCTCAGAAAGCTTCTTTCCAGTTTTGAACGGAAGGTATTTCCTTTTTCACCATAGCCCTCTATGGGCTTCCAAATATCCCTTTGCCAATTCCACAAGAACAGCCTTAGCGAAAGGCTTCTTGAAGGGAAAGATATAACTCTGTGAGATGAATTAACAGAACACAGAGCAGTTTCTCAGAAAGCTTCTTTCCAGTTTTGAACGGAAGATAATTCCTTTTTCACAATAGCCCTCTATGGGCTTCCAAATATCCCTTTGCCAAATCCACAAGAACAGCATTAGCGAAAGGCTTCTAAAAGGGAAAGATGTAACTCTGTGAGATGAATTAACAGAACACAGAGCAGGTTCTCAGAAAGATTACTTCCAGTTTTGAACGGAAGATATTTCCTTTTTCACCATAGCCCTCTACGGGCTTCCAAATATCCCTTTGCCAATTCCACAAGAACAGCCTTAGCGAAAGGCTTCTTGACGGGAAAGATGTAACTCTGTGAGATCAATTCACAGAACACAGAGCAGTTTCTCAGAAAGCTTCTTTTTTTTCAGTTTTGAACGGAAGGTATTTCCTTTTTCACCATAGCCCTCTATTGGCTTCCAAATATCCCTTTCCCAATTCCACAACAACAGCCTTAGCGAAAGGTTTCTTGAAGGGAAAGATGTAACTCTGTGAGATGAATTCACAGAACACAGAGCAGTTTCTCAGAAATCTTCTTTCCAGTTTTGAACGGAAGATATTTCCTTTTTCACCATAGCCCTCTATGGGCTTCCAAATATCCCTTTGCCAATTCCACAAGAAAAGCCATAGGGAAAGGCTTCTTGAAGGGAAAGATGTATCTCTGTGAGATGAATTAACGGAACATAGAGCAGTTTCCCAGAAAGCTTCTTTCCATTTTTGAACGGAAGATATTTCCTTTTTCACCATAGCCCTCCATGGGCTTCCAAATATCCCTTTGCCAATTCCACAAGAACAGCTTAGCGAAAGGCTTCTTGAGGGGAAAGATGTAACTCTGTGAGATGAATTTACAGAACACAGAGCAGTTTCTCGGAAAGCTTCTTTCCAGTTTTGAACGGAAGATATTTCCTTTTTCACCATAGAACTCTATGGGCGTCCAAATATCCCTTTGCCAATTACACAAGAACAGCCTTAGCGAAAGGCTTCTTGAAGGGAAAGATGTAACTCTGTGAGATGAATTCACAGAACACAGAGTAGTTTCTCAGAAAGCTTCTTTCCAGTTTTGCACGGAAGATATTTCCTTTTTCACCATAGCCCTCTATGGGCTTCCAAATATCCCTTTGCCAATTCCACAAGAACAGCCTTAGCGAAAGGCTTCTTGAAGGGAAAGATGTAACTCTGTGAGATGAATTAAGAGAACTCAGAGCAGTTTCTCAGAAATCTTCTTTCCAGTTTTGAAAGGAAGATATTTCCTTTTTCACCATAGCCCTCTATTGGCTTCCAAATATCCCTTTCCCAATTCCACAAGAACAGCCTTAGCGAAAGGCTTCTTAAAGGTAAAGATGTAACTCTGTGAGATGAATTCACAGAACACAGAGCAGTTTCTCAGAAATCTTCTTTCCAGTTTTGAACGGAAGATATTTCCTTTTTCACCATAGCCCTCTATGGGCTTCCAAATATCCCTTTGCCAATTCCACAAGAACAGCCTTAGCGAAAGGCTTCTTGAAGGGAAAGATGTAACACTGTGAGATGAATTAACATAACACCGAGCAGTTTCTCAGAAAGATTCCTTCCAGTTTTGAACGGAAGATATTTCCTTTTTCACCATAGCCCTCTATGGGCTTCCAAATATCCCTTTGCCAATTCCACAAGAACAGCCATAGGGAAAGGCTTCTTGAAGGGAAAGATGTATCTCTGTGAGATGAATTAACAGAACACAGAGCAGTTTCCCAGAAAGCTTCTTTCCATTTTTGAACGGAAGATATTTCCTTTTTCACCATAGCCCTCCATGGGCTTCCAAATATCCCTTTGCCAATTCCACAAGAACAGCTTAGCGAAAGACTTCTTGAGGGGAAAGATGTAACTCTGTGAGATGAATTTACAGAACACAGAGCAGTTTCTCGGAAAGCTTCTTTCCAGTTTTGAACGGAAGATATTTCCTTTTTCACCATAGAACTCTATGGGCGTCCAAATATCCCTTTGCCAATTACACAAGAACAGCCTTAGCGAAAGGCTTCTTGAAGGGAAAGATGTAACTCTGTGAGATGAATTAACAGAACACAGAGTAGTTTCTCAGAAAGCTTCTTTCCAGTTTTACACGGAAGATATTTCCTTTTTCACCATAGCCATCTATGGGCTTCCAAATATCCCTTTGCCAATTCCACAAGAACAGCCTTAGCGAAAGGCTTCTTGAAGGAAAAGATGTAACTCTGTGAGATGAATTGACAGAACACAGAGCAGTTTCTCAGAAAGCTTCTTTCCAGTTTTAAATGGAAGATATTTCCTTTTTCACCATAGACCTCTATGGGCTTCCAAATATCCCTTTGCCAATTCCACAAGAACAGCCTTAGCCAAAGGCTTCTTGAAGGGAAAGATGTAACTCTGTGAGATGAATTAACAGAACACAGAGCAGTTTCTCAGAAAGCTTCTTTCCAGTTTTGAACGGAAGATATTTCCTTTTTCACCATAGCCCTCTATGGGCTTCCAAATATCCCTTTACCAATTTCACAAGAACAGCCTTAGCGAAAGGCTTCCTGGGTTGAAAGATGTAACTCTGTGAGATGAATTAACAGAACTCAGAGCAGTTTCTCAGAAATTTTCTTTCCAGTTTTGAACGGAAGATATTTCCTTTTTCACCATAGCCCTCTATGTGCTTCCAAATATCCCTTTGCCAATTCCACAAGAACAGCCTTAGCGAAAGGCTTCTTGAAGGGAAAGATGTAACTCTGTGTGATGAATTAACAGAACACAGAGCAGTTTCTCAGAAAGCTTCTTTCCAGTTTTGAACGGAAGATATTTCCTTTTTCACCATAGCCCTCTAGGGGCTTCCAAATATCCCTTTGCAAATTCCACAAGAACAGCCTTAGCGAAAGGCTTCTTGACGGGAAAGATGTAACTCTGTGAGATGAATTAACAGAACACAGAGCAGTTTCTCAGAAAGCTTCTTTCCAGTTTTGAACGGAAGATATTTCCTTTTTCACCATAGCCCTCTATGGGCTTCCAAATATCGCTTTGCCAATTCCACAAGAACAGCCTTAGCGAAAGGCTTCTTGAATGGAAAGATGTAACTCTGTGAGATGAATTAACAGAACACAAAGCAGTTTCTCAGAAAGCTTCTTTCCCGTTTTGAACGGAAGATATTTCCTTTTTCACAATAGCCCTCTATTGGCTTCCAAATATCCCTTTCCCAATTCCACAAGAACAGCCTTAGCGAAAGGTTTCTTGAAGGGAAAGATGTAACTCTGTGAGATGAATTCACAGAACACAGAGCAGTTTCTCAGAAAGCTTCTTTCCAGTTTTGAACGGAAGATATTTCCTTTTTCACCATAGCCCTCTATGGGCTTCCAAATATCCCTTTGCCAATTCCACAAGAACACCCTTAGCGAAAGGCTTCTTGAAGGGAAAGATGTAACCCTGTGAGATGAATTAACATAACACCGAGCAGTTTCTCAGAAAGATTCCTTCCAGTTTTGAACGGAAGGTATTTCCTTTTTCACCATAGCCCTCTATGGGCTTCCAAATATCCCTTTGCCAATTCCACAAGAACAGCCATAGGGAAAGGCTTCTTGAAGGGAAAGATGTATCTCTGTGAGATGAATTAACAGAACATAGAGCAGTTTCCCAGAAAGCTTCTTTATAGTTTTGAACGGAAGATATTTCCTTTTCCACCATAGCCCTCTATGGGCTTCCAAATATCCCTTTGCCAATTCCACAAGAACAGCCTTAGCGAAAGGCTTCTTGACGGGAAAGATGTAACTCTGTGAGATGAATTAACAGAACACAGAGCAGTTTCTCAGAAAGCTTCTTTCCAGTTTTGAACGGAAGATATTTCCTTTTTCAACATAGCCCTCTATGGGCTTCCAAATATCCCTTTGCCAATTCCACAAGAACAGCCTTAGCGAAAGGCTTCTTGAATGGAAAGATGTAACTCTGTGAGATGAATTAACAGAACACACAGCAGTTTCTCAGAACGCTTCTTTCCAGTTTTGAACGGAAGATATTTCCTTTTTCACCATAGCCCTCTATTGGCTTCCTAATATCCCTTTCCCAATTCCACAAGAACAGCATTAGCGAAAGGTTTCTTGAAGGGAAAGATGTAACTCTGTGAGATGAATTCACAGAACACAGAGCAGTTTCTCAGAAATCTTCTTTCCAGTTTTGAACTTAAGATATTTCCTTTTTCACCATAGCCCTCTATGGGCTTCCAAATATCCCGTTGACAATTCCACAAGAACAGCCTTAGCGAAAGGCTTCTTGAAGGGAAAGATGTAACCCTGTGAGATGAATTAACATAACACCTAGCAGTTTCTCAGAAAGATTCCTTCCAGTTTTGAAAGGAAGATATTTCCTTTTTCACCATAGCCCTCTATGGGCTTCCAAATATCCCTTTGCCAATTCCACAAGAACAGCATTAGCGAAAGGCTTTTAAAAGGGAAAGATGTAACTCTGTGAGATGAATTAACAGAACACAGAGCAGTTTCTCAGAAGGCTTCTTTCCAGTTTTGAACGAAAGGTATTCCCTTTTTCACCATAGCCCTCTATGGGCTTCCAAATATCCCTTTGCCAATTCCACAAGAACAGCCTTAGCGAAACGCTTCTTGAAGGGAAAGATGTAACTCTGTGTGATGAATTAACAGAACAGAGAGCAGTTTCTCAGAAAGCTTCTTTCCAGTTTTGAACGGAATATATTTCCTTTTTCACCATAGCCCTCTATCGGTTTCCAAATATCCCTTTGCCAATTCCACAAGAACAGCCTTATCGAAAGGCTTCTTGAAGGGTAAGATGTAACTCTGTGAGATGAGTTTACAGAACACAGAGCAGTTTCTCAGAAAGATTCTTTCCAGTTTTGAACGGAAGATATTTCCTTTTTCACCATAGCCCTCCACGGGCTTCCAAATATCCCTTTGCCAATTCCACAAGAACAGCTTAGCGAAAGGCTTCTTGAGGGGAAAGATGTAACTCTGTGAGATGAACTTACAGAACACAGAGCAATTTCTCGGAAAGCTTCTTTCCAGTTTTGAACGGAAGATATTTCCTTTTCCACCATAGAAATCTACGGGCGTCCAAATATCCCTTTGCCAATTACACAAGAACAGCCTTAGCGAAAGGCTTCCTGAGTTGAAAGATGTAACTCTGTGAGATGAATTAACAGAACTCAGAGCAGTTTCTCAGAAATCTTCTTTCCAGTTTTGAACGGAAGATATTTCCTTTTTCACCATAGCCCTCTATTGGCTTCCAAATATCCCTTTCCCAATTCCACAAGAACAACCTTAGCGAAAGGTTTCTTGAAGGGAAAGATGTAACTCTGTGAGATGAATTCACAGAACACAGAGCAGTTTCTCAGAAATCTTCTTTCCAGTTTTGAACGGAAGATATTTCCTTTTTTCACCATAACCCTCTATGGGCTTCCAAATATCCCTTTGCCAATTCCACAAGAACAGCCTTAGCGAAAGGCTTCTTGAAGGGAAAGATGTAACACTGTGAGATGAATTAACATAACACTGAGCAGTTTCTCAGAAAGATTCCTTCTAGTTTTGAACGGAAGATATTTCCTTTTTCACCATAGCCCTCTATGGGCTTCCAAATATCCCTTTGCCAATTCCACAAGAACAGCCATAGGGAAAGGCTTCTTGAAGGGAAAGATGTATCTCTGTGAGATGAATTAACGGAACATAGAGCAGTTTCCCAGAAAGCTTCTTTCCATTTTTGAACGGAAGATATTTCCTTTTTCACCATAGCCCTCCATGGGCTTCCAAATATCCCTTTGCCAATTCCACAAGAACAGCTTAGCGAAAGGCTTCTTGAGGGGAAATATGTAACTCTGTGAGATGAATTTCCAGAACACAGAGCAGTTTCTCGGAAAGCTTCTTTCCAGTTTTGAACGGAAGATATTTCCTTTTTCACCATAGAACTCTATGGGCGTCCAAATATCCTTTTGCCAATTACACAAGAACAGCCTTAGCGAAAGGCTTCTTGAAGGGAAAGATGTAACTCTGTGAGATGAATTCACAGAACACAGAGTAGTTTCTCAGAAAGCTTCTTTCCAGTTTTGCACGGAAGATATTTCCTTTTTCACCATAGCCCTCTATGGGCTTCCAAATAACCCTTTGCCAATTCCACAAGAACAGCCTTAGCGAAAGGCTTCTTGAAGGGAAAGATGTAACTCTGTGAGATGAATTGACAGAGCACAGAGCAGTTTCTCAGAAAGCTTCTTTCCAGTTTTAAATGGAAGATATTTCCTTTTTCACCATAGCCCTCTATGGGCTTCCAAATATCCCTTTGCCAATTCCACAAGAACAGCCTTAGCGAAAGGCTTCTTGAAGGGAAAGATGTAACTCTGTGAGATGAATTAAGAGAACACAGAGCAGTTTCTCAGAAAGCTTCTTTCCAGTTTTGAACGGAAGATATTTCCTTTTTCACCATAGCCCTCTATGGGCTTCCAAATATCCCTTTGCCAATTTCACAAGAACAGCCTTAGCGAAAGGCTTCCTGAGTTGAAAGATGTAACTCTGTGAGATGAATTAACAGAACTCAGAGCAGTTTCTCAGAAATCTTCTTTCCAGTTTTGAACGGAAGATATTTCCTTTTTCACCAGAGCCCTCTATGGGCTTCCAAATATCCCTTTGCCAATTCCACAAGAACAGCCTTAGCGAAAGGCTTCTTGAAGGGAAAGATGTAACTCTGTGAGATGAATTAACAGAACACAGAGCAGTTTCTCAGAAAGCTTCTTTCCAGTTTTGAATGGAAAATATTTCCTTTTTCACCATAGCCCTCTATGGGCTTCCAAATATCCCTTTGCCAATACCACAAGAACAGCCTTAGCGAAAGGCTTCTTGAAGGGAAAGATGTAACTCTGTGAGATGAATTAACAGAACACAGAGCAGTTTCTCAGAAAGCTTCTTTCCAGTTTTGAACGGAAGGTATTTCCTTTTTCACCATAGCCCTCTATGGGCTTCCAAATATCCCTTTGCCAATTCCACAAGAACAGCCTTAGCGAAAGGCTTCTTGAAGGGAAAGATGTAACTCTGTCAGATGAATTAACAGAACACAGAGCAGTTTCTCAGAAGGCTTCTTTCCAGTTTTGAACGGAAGGTATTTCCTTTTTCACCATAGCCCTCTATGGGCTTCCAAATATCCCTTTGCCAATTCCACAAGAACAGGTTTAGCGAAAGGCTTCTTGAAGGGAAGGATGTAACTCTGTGAGATGAATTAACAGAACACAGAGCAGTTTCTCAGAAAGCTTCTTTCCAGTTTTGAACGGAAGATATTTCCTTTTCCACCATAGCCCTCTATGGGCTTCCAAATATCCCTTTGCCAATTCCACAAGAACAGCCTTAGCGAAAGGCTTCTTGACGGGAAAGATGTAACTCTGTGAGATGAATTAACAGAACACAGAGCAGTTTCTCAGAAAGCTTCTTTCCAGTTTTGAACGGAAGATATTTCCTTTTTCACCATAGCCCTCTATGGGCTTCCAAATATCGCTTTGCCAATTCCACAAGAACAGCCTTAGCGAAAGGCTTCTTGAATGGAAAGATGTAACTCTGTGAGATGAATTAACAGAACACAAAGCAGTTTCTCAGAAAGCTTCTTTCCCGTTTTGAACGGAAGATATTTCCTTTTTCACAATAGCCCTCTATTGGCTTCCAAATATCCCTTTCCCAATTCCACAAGAACAGCCTTAGCGAAAGGTTTCTTGAAGGGAAAGATGTAACCCTGTGAGATGAATTAACATAACACCGAGCAGTTTCTCAGAAAGATTCCTTCCAGTTTTGAACGGAAGGTATTTCCTTTTTCACCATAGCCCTCTATGGGCTTCCAAATATCCCTTTGCCAATTCCACAAGAACAGCCATAGGGAAAGGCTTCTTGAAGGGAAAGATGTATCTCTGTGAGATGAATTAACAGAACATAGAGCAGTTTCCCAGAAAGCTTCTTTATAGTTTTGAACGGAAGATATTTCCTTTTCCACCATAGCCCTCTATGGGCTTCCAAATATCCCTTTGCCAATTCCACAAGAACAGCCTTAGCGAAAGGCTTCTTGACGGGAAAGATGTAACTCTGTGAGATGAATTAACAGAACACAGAGCAGTTTCTCAGAAAGCTTCTTTCCAGTTTTGAACGGAAGATATTTCCTTTTTCACCATAGCCCTCTATGGGCTTCCAAATATCCCTTTGCCAATTCCACAAGAACAGCCTTAGCGAAAGGCTTCTTGAATGGAAAGATGTAACTCTGTGAGATGAATTAACAGAACACACAGCAGTTTCTCAGAACGCTTCTTTCCAGTTTTGAACGGAAGATATTTCCTTTTTCACCATAGCCCTCTATTGGCTTCCTAATATCCCTTTCCCAATTCCACAAGAACAGCATTAGCGAAAGGTTTCTTGAAGGGAAAGATGTAACTCTCTGAGATGAATTCACAGAACACAGAGCAGTTTCTCAGAAATCTTCTTTCCAGTTTTGAACTTAAGATATTTCCTTTTTCACCATAGCCCTCTATGGGCTTCCAAATATCCCTTTGCCAATTCCACAAGAACAGCCTTAGCGAAAGGCTTCTTGAAGGGAAAGATGTAACCCTGTGAGATGAATTAACATAACACCTAGCAGTTTCTCAGAAAGATTCCTTCCAGTTTTGAAAGGAAGATATTTCCTTTTTCACCATAGCCCTCTATGGGCTTCCAAATATCCCTTTGCCAATTCCACAAGAACAGCATTAGCGAAAGGCTTTTAAAAGGGAAAGATGTATCTCTGTGAGATGAATTAACAGAACACAGAGCAGTTTCTCAGAAGGCTTCTTTCCAGTTTTGAACGAAAGGTATTCCCTTTTTCACCATAGCCCTCTATGGGCTTCCAAATATCCCTTTGCCAATTCCACAAGAACAGCCTTAGCGAAAGGCTTCTTGAAGCGAAAGATGTAACTCTGTGTGATGAATTAACAGAACAGAGAGCAGTTTCTCAGAAAGCTTCTTTCCAGTTTTGAACGGAAGATATTTCCTTTTTCACCATAGCCCTCTATGGGTTTCCAAATATCCCTTTGCCAATTCCACAAGAACAGCCTTATCGAAAGGCTTCTTGAAGGGAAAGATGTAACTCTGTGAGATGAATTTACAGAACACAGAGCAGTTTCTCAGAAAGATTCTTTCCAGTTTTGAACGGAAGATATTTCCTTTTTCACCATAGCCCTCCACGGGCTTCCAAATATCCCTTTGCCAATTCCACAAGAACAGCTTAGCGAAAGGCTTCTTGAGGGGAAAGATGTAACTCTGTGAGATGAATTTACAGAACACAGAGCAATTTCTCGGAAAGCTTCTTTCCAGTTTTGAACGGAAGATATTTCCTTTTTCACCATAGAAATCTACGGGTGTCCAAATATCCCTTTGCCAATTACACAAGAACAGCCTTAGCGAAAGGCTTCTTGAAGGGAAAGATGTAACTCTGTGAGATGAATTCACAGAACACAGAGCAGTTTCTCAGAAATCTTCTTTCCAGTTTTGAACGGAAGATATTTCCTTTTTCACCATAACCCTCTATGGGCTTCCAAATATCCCTTTGCCAATTCCACAAGAACAGCCTTAGCGAAAGGCTTCTTGAAGGGAAAGATGTAACTCTGTCAGATGAATTAACAGAACACAGAGCAGTTTCTCAGAAGGCTTCTTTCCAGTTTTGAACGGAAGGTATTTCCTTTTTCACCATAGCCCTCTATGGGCTTCCAAATATCCCTTTGCCAATTCCACAAGAACAGGTTTAGCGAAAGGCTTCTTGAAGGGAAGGATGTAACTCTGTGAGATGAATTAACAGAACACAGAGCAGTTTCTCAGAAAGCTTCTTTCCAGTTTTGAACGGAAGATATTTCCTTTTCCACCATAGCCCTCTATGGGCTTCCAAATATCCCTTTGCCAATTCCACAAGAACAGCCTTAGCGAAAGGCTTCTTGACGGGAAAGATGTAACTCTGTGAGATGAATTAACAGAACACAGAGCAGTTTCTCAGAAAGCTTCTTTCCAGTTTTGAACGGAAGATATTTCCTTTTTCACCATAGCCCTCTATGGGCTTCCAAATATCCCTTTGCCAATTCCACAAGAACAGCCTTAGCGAAAGGCTTCTTGAATGGAAAGATGTAACTCTGTGAGATGAATTAACAGAACACAAAGCAGTTTCTCAGAAAGCTTCTTTCCCGTTTTGAACGGAAGATATTTCCTTTTTCACAATAGCCCTCTATTGGCTTCCAAATATCCCTTTCCCAATTCCACAAGAACAGCCTTAGCGAAAGGTTTCTTGAAGGGAAAGATGTAACTCTGTGAGATGAATTCACAGAACACAGAGCAGTTTCTCAGAAAGCTTCTTTCCAGTTTTGAACGGAAGATATTTCCTTTTTCACCATAGCCCTCTATGGGCTTCCAAATATCCCTTTGCCAATTCCACAAGAACACCCTTAGCGAAAGGCTTCTTGAAGGGAAAGATGTAACCCTGTGAGATGAATTAACATAACACCGAGAAGTTTCTCAGAAAGATTCCTTCCAGTTTTGAACGGAAGGTATTTCCTTTTTCACCATAGCCCTCTATGGGCTTCCAAATATCCCTTTGCCAATTCCACAAGAACAGCCATAGGGAAAGGCTTCTTGAAGGGAAAGATATATCTCTGTGAGATGAATTAACAGAACATAGAGCAGTTTCCCAGAAAGCTTCTTTATAGTTTTGAACGGAAGATATTTCCTTTTCCACCATAGCCCTCTATGGGCTTCCAAATATCCCTTTGCCAATTCCACAAGAACAGCCTTAGCGAAAGGCTTCTTGACGGGAAAGATGTAACTCTGTGAGATGAATTAACAGAACACAGAGCAGTTTCTCAGAAAGCTTCTTTCCAGTTTTGAACGGAAGATATTTCTTTTTTCACCATAGCCCTCTATGGGCTTCCAAATATCCCTTTGCCAATTCCACAAGAACAGCCTTAGCGAAAGGCTTCTTGAATGGAAAGATGTAACTCTGTGAGATGAATTAACAGAACACACAGCAGTTTCTCAGAACGCTTCTTTCCAGTTTTGAACGGAAGATATTTCCTTTTTCACCATAGCCCTCTATTGGCTTCCAAACATCCCTTTCCCAATTCCACAAGAACAGCCTTAACGAAAGGTTTCTTGAAGGGAAAGATGTAACTCTGTGAGATGAATTCACAGAACACAGAGCAGTTTCTCAGAAAGCTTCTTTCCAATTTTGAACGGAAGATATTTCCTTTTTCACCATAGCCCTCTATGGACTTCCAAATATCCCTTTGCCAATTCCACAAGAACAGCCTTAGAGAAAGGATTCTTGAAGGGAAAGATGTAACCCTGTGAGATGAATTAACATAATACCGAGCAGTTTCTCAGAAAGCTTCTTTCCATTTTTGAACGGAAGGTATTTCCTTTTTCACCATAGCCCTCCATGGGCTTCCAAATATCCCTTTGCCAATTCCACAAGAACAGCCTTAGCGAAAGGCTTCTTGAAGGGAAAGATGTAACTCTGTGAGATGAATTGACAGAGCACAGAGCAGTTTCTCAGAAAGCTTCTTTCCAGTTTTAAATGGAAGATATTTCCTTTTTCACCATAGCCCTCTATGGGCTTCCAAATATCCCTTTGCCAATTCCACAAGAACAGCCTTAGCGAAACGCTTCTTGAAGGGAAGGATGTAACTCTGTGAGATGAATTAAGAGAACACAGAGCAGTTTCTCAGAAAGCTTCTTTCCAGTTTTGAACGGAAGATATTTCCTTTTTCACCATAGCCCTCTATGGGCTTCCAAATATCCCTTTGCCAATTTCACAAGAACAGCCTTAGCGAAAGGCTGCCTGAGTTGAAAGATGTAACTCTGTGAGATGAATTAACAGAACTCAGAGCAGTTTCTCAGAAATCTTCTTTCCAGTTTTGAACGGAAGATATTTCCTTTTTCACCATAGCCCTCTATGGGCTTCCAAATATCCCTTTGCCAATTCCACAAGAACAGCCTTAGCGAAAGGCTTCTTGAAGGGAAAGATGTAACTCTGTGAGATGAATTAACAGAACACAGAGCAGTTTCTCAGAAAGCTTCTTTCCAGTTTTGAATGGAAAATATTTCCTTTTTCACCATAGCCCTCTATGGGCTTCCAAATATCCCTTTGCCAATACCACAAGAACAGCCTTAGCGAAAGGCTTCTTGAAGGGAAAGATGTAACTCTGTGAGATGAATTAACAGAACACAGAGCAGTTTCTCAGAAAGCTTCTTTCCAGTTTTGAACGGAAGGTATTTCCTTTTTCACCATAGCCCTCTATGGGCTTCCAAATATCCCTTTGCCAATTCCACAAGAACAGCCTTAGCGAAAGGCTTCTTGAAGGGAAAGATGTAACTCTGTCAGATGAATTAACAGAACACAGAGCAGTTTCTCAGAAGGCTTCTTTCCAGTTTTGAACGGAAGGTATTTCCTTTTTCACCATAGCCCTCTATGGGCTTCCAAATATCCCTTTGCCAATTCCACAAGAACAGGTTTAGCGAAAGGCTTCTTGAAGGGAAGGATGTAACTCTGTGAGATGAATTAACAGAACACAGAGCAGTTTCTCAGAAAGCTTCTTTCCAGTTTTGAACGGAAGATATTTCCTTTTCCACCATAGCCCTCTATGGGCTTCCAAATATCCCTTTGCCAATTCCACAAGAACAGCCTTAGCGAAAGGCTTCTTGAATGGAAAGATGTAACTCTGTGAGATGAATTAACAGAACACAAAGCAGTTTCTCAGAAAGCTTCTTTCCCGTTTTGAACGGAAGATATTTCCTTTTTCACAATAGCCCTCTATTGGCTTCCAAATATCCCTTTCCCAATTCCACAAGAACAGCCTTAGCGAAAGGTTTCTTGAAGGGAAAGATGTAACTCTGTGAGATGAATTCACAGAACACAGAGCAGTTTCACAGAAAGCTTCTTTCCAGTTTTGAACGGAAGATATTTCCTTTTTCACCATAGCCCTCTATGGGCTTCCAAATATCCCTTTGCCAATTCCACAAGAACACCCTTAGCGAAAGGCTTCTTGAAGGGAAAGATGTAACACTGTGAGATGAATTAACATAACACCTAGCAGTTTCTCAGAAAGATTCCTTCCAGTTTTGAACGGAAGGTATTTCCTTTTTCACCATAGCCCTCTATGGGCTTCTAAATATCCCTTTGCCAATTCCACAAGAACAGCCATAGGGAAAGGCTTCTTGAAGGGAAAGATGTATCTCTGTGAGATGAATTAACAGAACATAGAGCAGTTTCCCAGAAAGCTTCTTTATAGTTTTGAACGGAAGATATTTCCTTTTCCACCGTAGCCCTCTATGGGCTTCAAAATATCCCTTTGCCAATTCCACAAGAACAGCCTTAGCGAAAGGCTTCTTGACGGGAAAGATGTAACTCTGTGAGATGAATTAACAGAACACAGAGCAGTTTCTCAGAAAGCTTCTTTCCAGTTTTGAACGGAAGATATTTCCTTTTTCACCATAGCCCTCTATGGGCTTCCAAATATCCCTTTGCCAATTCCACAAGAACAGCCTTAGCGAAAGGCTTCTTGAATGGAAAGATGTAACTCTGTGAGATGAATTAACAGAACACACAGCAGTTTCTCAGAACGCTTCTTTCTAGTTTTGAACGGAAGATATTTCCTTTTTCACCATAGCCCTCTATTGGCTTCCTAATATCCCTTTCCCAATTCCACAAGAACAGCATTAGCGAAAGGTTTCTTGAAGGGAAAGATGTAACTCTGTGAGATGAATTCACAGAACACAGAGCAGTTTCTCAGAAATCTTCTTTCCAGTTTTGAACTTAAGATATTTCCTTTTTCACCATAGCCCTCTATGGGCTTCCAAATATCCCTTTGCCAATTCCACAAGAACAGCCTTAGCGAAAGGCTTCTTGAAGGGAAAGATGTAACCCTGTGAGATGAATTAACATAACACCTAGCAGTTTCTCAGAAAGATTCCTTCCAGTTTTGAAAGGAAGATATTTCCTTTTTCACCATAGCCCTCTATGGGCTTCCAAATATCCCTTTGCCAATTCCACAAGAACAGCATTAGCGAAAGGCTTTTAAAAGGGAAAGATGTAACTCTGTGAGATGAATTAACAGAACACAGAGCAGTTTCTCAGAAGGCTTCTTTCCAGTTTTGAACGAAAGGTATTCCCTTTTTCACCATAGCCCTCTATGGGCTTCCAAATATCCCTTTGCCAATTCCACAAGAACAGCCTTAGCGAAAGGCTTCTTGAAGGGAAAGATGTAACTCTGTGTGATGAATTAACAGAACAGAGAGCAGTTTCTCAGAAAGCTTCTTTCCAGTTTTGAACGGAAGATATTTCCTTTTTCACCATAGCCCTGTATGGGTTTCCAAATATCCCTTTGCCAATTCCACAAGAACAGCCTTATCGAAAGGCTTCTTGAAGGGAAAGATGTAACTCTGTGAGATGAATTTACAGAACACAGAGCAGTTTCTCAGAAAGATTCTTTCCAGTTTTGAACGGAAGATATTTCCTTTTTCACCATAGCCATCTATGGGCTTCCAAATATCCCTTTGCCAATTCCACAAGAACAGCCTTAGCGAAAGGCTTCTTGAAGAGAAAGATGTAACTCTGTGAGATGAATTAACAGAACACAGAGCAGTTTCTCAGAAAGCTTCTTTCCAGTTTTGAACGGAAGATATTTCCTTTTTCACCATAGCCCTCTATGGGCTTGCAAATATCCCTTTGCCAATTTCACAAGAACAGCCTTAGCGAAAGGCTTCTTGACGGGAAAGATGTAACTCTGTGAGATGAATTAACAGAACTCAGAGCAGTTTCTCAGAAAGCTTCTTTCCAGTTTTGAACGGAAGATATTTCCTTTTTCACCATAGCCCTCTATGGGCTTCCAAATATCCCTTTGCCAATTCCACAAGAACAGCCTTAGCGAAAGGCTTCTTGAAAGGAATGATGTAACTCTGTGAGATGAATTAACACAACACAGAGCAGTTTTACAGAAAGCTTCTATCCAGTTTTGAACGGAAGATATTTCCTTTTTCACCATAGCCCTCTATGGGCTTCCAAATATCCCTTTGCCAATTCCACAAGAACAGCCTTAGCGAAAGGCTTCCTGAAGGGAAAGATGTAACTCTGTGAGATGAATTAACAGAACACAGAGCAGTTTCTCAGAAAGCTTCTTTCCCGTTTTGAACGGAAGATATTTCCTTTTTCACCATAGCCCTCTATGGGCTTCCAAATATCCCTTTGCCAATTCCACAAGAACAGCCATAGGGAAAGGCTTCTTGAAGGGAAAGATATATCTCTGTGAGATGAATTAACAGAACATAGAGCAGTTTCCCAGAAAGCTTCTTTATAGTTTTGAACGGAAGATATTTCCTTTTCCACCATAGCCCTCTATGGGCTTCCAAATATCCCTTTGCCAATTCCACAAGAACAGCCTTAGCGAAAGGCTTCTTGACGGGAAAGATGTAACTCTGTGAGATGAATTAACAGAACACAGAGCAGTTTCTCAGAAAGCTTCTTTCCAGTTTTGAACGGAAGATATTTCTTTTTTCACCATAGCCCTCTATGGGCTTCCAAATATCCCTTTGCCAATTCCACAAGAACAGCCTTAGCGAAAGCCTTCTTGAATGGAAAGATGTAACTCTGTGAGATGAATTAACAGAACACACAGCAGTTTCTCAGAACGCTTCTTTCCAGTTTTGAACGGAAGATATTTCCTTTTTCACCATAGCCCTCTATTGGCTTCCAAACATCCCTTTCCCAATTCCACAAGAACAGCCTTAACGAAAGGTTTCTTGAAGGGAAAGATGTAACTCTGTGAGATGAATTCACAGAACACAGAGCAGTTTCTCAGAAAGCTTCTTTCCAATTTTGAACGGAAGATATTTCCTTTTTCACCATAGCCCTCTATGGACTTCCAAATATCCCTTTGCCAATTCCACAAGAACAGCCTTAGAGAAAGGATTCTTGAAGGGAAAGATGTAACCCTGTGAGATGAATTAACATAATACCGAGCAGTTTCTCAGAAAGCTTCTTTCCATTTTTGAACGGAAGGTATTTCCTTTTTCACCATAGCCCTCCATGGGCTTCCAAATATCCCTTTGCCAATTCCACAAGAACAGCCTTAGCGAAAGGCTTCTTGAAGGGAAAGATGTAACTCTGTGAGATGAATTGACAGAGCACAGAGCAGTTTCTCAGAAAGCTTCTTTCCAGTTTTAAATGGAAGATATTTCCTTTTTCACCATAGCCCTCTATGGGCTTCCAAATATCCCTTTGCCAATTCCACAAGAACAGCCTTAGCGAAACGCTTCTTGAAGGGAAGGATGTAACTCTGTGAGATGAATTAAGAGAACACAGAGCAGTTTCTCAGAAAGCTTCTTTCCAGTTTTGAACGGAAGATATTTCCTTTTTCACCATAGCCCTCTATGGGCTTCCAAATATCCCTTTGCCAATTTCACAAGAACAGCCTTAGCGAAAGGCTGCCTGAGTTGAAAGATGTAACTCTGTGAGATGAATTAACAGAACTCAGAGCAGTTTCTCAGAAATCTTCTTTCCAGTTTTGAACGGAAGATATTTCCTTTTTCACCATAGCCCTCTATGGGCTTCCAAATATCCCTTTGCCAATTCCACAAGAACAGCCTTAGCGAAAGGCTTCTTGAAGGGAAAGATGTAACTCTGTGAGATGAATTAACAGAACACAGAGCAGTTTCTCAGAAAGCTTCTTTCCAGTTTTGAATGGAAAATATTTCCTTTTTCACCATAGCCCTCTATGGGCTTCCAAATATCCCTTTGCCAATACCACAAGAACAGCCTTAGCGAAAGGCTTCTTGAAGGGAAAGATGTAACTCTGTGAGATGAATTAACAGAACACAGAGCAGTTTCTCAGAAAGCTTCTTTCCAGTTTTGAACGGAAGGTATTTCCTTTTTCACCATAGCCCTCTATGGGCTTCCAAATATCCCTTTGCCAATTCCACAAGAACAGCCTTAGCGAAAGGCTTCTTGAAGGGAAAGATGTAACTCTGTCAGATGAATTAACAGAACACAGAGCAGTTTCTCAGAAGGCTTCTTTCCAGTTTTGAACGGAAGGTATTTCCTTTTTCACCATAGCCCTCTATGGGCTTCCAAATATCCCTTTGCCAATTCCACAAGAACAGGTTTAGCGAAAGGCTTCTTGAAGGGAAGGATGTAACTCTGTGAGATGAATTAACAGAACACAGAGCAGTTTCTCAGAAAGCTTCTTTCCAGTTTTGAACGGAAGATATTTCCTTTTCCACCATAGCCCTCTATGGGCTTCCAAATATCCCTTTGCCAATTCCACAAGAACAGCCTTAGCGAAAGGCTTCTTGAATGGAAAGATGTAACTCTGTGAGATGAATTAACAGAACACAAAGCAGTTTCTCAGAAAGCTTCTTTCCCGTTTTGAACGGAAGATATTTCCTTTTTCACAATAGCCCTCTATTGGCTTCCAAATATCCCTTTCCCAATTCCACAAGAACAGCCTTAGCGAAAGGTTTCTTGAAGGGAAAGATGTAACTCTGTGAGATGAATTCACAGAACACAGAGCAGTTTCACAGAAAGCTTCTTTCCAGTTTTGAACGGAAGATATTTCCTTTTTCACCATAGCCCTCTATGGGCTTCCAAATATCCCTTTGCCAATTCCACAAGAACACCCTTAGCGAAAGGCTTCTTGAAGGGAAAGATGTAACACTGTGAGATGAATTAACATAACACCTAGCAGTTTCTCAGAAAGATTCCTTCCAGTTTTGAACGGAAGGTATTTCCTTTTTCACCATAGCCCTCTATGGGCTTCTAAATATCCCTTTGCCAATTCCACAAGAACAGCCATAGGGAAAGGCTTCTTGAAGGGAAAGATGTATCTCTGTGAGATGAATTAACAGAACATAGAGCAGTTTCCCAGAAAGCTTCTTTATAGTTTTGAACGGAAGATATTTCCTTTTCCACCGTAGCCCTCTATGGGCTTCAAAATATCCCTTTGCCAATTCCACAAGAACAGCCTTAGCGAAAGGCTTCTTGACGGGAAAGATGTAACTCTGTGAGATGAATTAACAGAACACAGAGCAGTTTCTCAGAAAGCTTCTTTCCAGTTTTGAACGGAAGATATTTCCTTTTTCACCATAGCCCTCTATGGGCTTCCAAATATCCCTTTGCCAATTCCACAAGAACAGCCTTAGCGAAAGGCTTCTTGAATGGAAAGATGTAACTCTGTGAGATGAATTAACAGAACACACAGCAGTTTCTCAGAACGCTTCTTTCTAGTTTTGAACGGAAGATATTTCCTTTTTCACAATAGCCCTCTATTGGCTTCCTAATATCCCTTTCCCAATTCCACAAGAACAGCATTAGCGAAAGGTTTCTTGAAGGGAAAGATGTAACTCTGTGAGATGAATTCACAGAACACAGAGCAGTTTCTCAGAAATCTTCTTTCCAGTTTTGAACTTAAGATATTTCCTTTTTCACCATAGCCCTCTATGGGCTTCCAAATATCCCTTTGCCAATTCCACAAGAACAGCCTTAGCGAAAGGCTTCTTGAAGGGAAAGATGTAACCCTGTGAGATGAATTAACATAACACCTAGCAGTTTCTCAGAAAGATTCCTTCCAGTTTTGAAAGGAAGATATTTCCTTTTTCACCATAGCCCTCTATGGGCTTCCAAATATCCCTTTGCCAATTCCACAAGAACAGCATTAGCGAAAGGCTTTTAAAAGGGAAAGATGTAACTCTGTGAGATGAATTAACAGAACACAGAGCAGTTTCTCAGAAGGCTTCTTTCCAGTTTTGAACGAAAGGTATTCCCTTTTTCACCATAGCCCTCTATGGGCTTCCAAATATCCCTTTGCCAATTCCACAAGAACAGCCTTAGCGAAAGGCTTCTTGAAGGGAAAGATGTAACTCTGTGTGATGAATTAACAGAACAGAGAGCAGTTTCTCAGAAAGCTTCTTTCCAGTTTTGAACGGAAGATATTTCCTTTTTCACCATAGCCCTGTATGGGTTTCCAAATATCCCTTTGCCAATTCCACAAGAACAGCCTTATCGAAAGGTTTCTTGAAGGGAAAGATGTAACTCTGTGAGATGAATTTACAGAACACAGAGCAGTTTCTCAGAAAGATTCTTTCCAGTTTTGAACGGAAGATATTTCCTTTTTCACCATAGCCATCTATGGGCTTCCAAATATCCCTTTGCCAATTCCACAAGAACAGCCTTAGCGAAAGGCTTCTTGAAGAGAAAGATGTAACTCTGTGAGATGAATTAACAGAACACAGAGCAGTTTCTCAGAAAGCTTCTTTCCAGTTTTGAACGGAAGATATTTCCTTTTTCACCATAGCCCTCTATGGGCTTGCAAATATCCCTTTGCCAATTTCACAAGAACAGCCTTAGCGAAAGGCTTCTTGACGGGAAAGATGTAACTCTGTGAGATGAATTAACAGAACTCAGAGCAGTTTCTCAGAAAGCTTCTTTCCAGTTTTGAACGGAAGATATTTCCTTTTTCACCATAGCCCTCTATGGGCTTCCAAATATCCCTTTGCCAATTCCACAAGAACAGCCTTAGCGAAAGGCTTCTTGAAAGGAATGATGTAACTCTGTGAGATGAATTAACACAACACAGAGCAGTTTTACAGAAAGCTTCTATCCAGTTTTGAACGGAAGATATTTCCTTTTTCACCATAGCCCTCTATGGGCTTCCAAATATCCCTTTGCCAATTCCACAAGAACAGCCTTAGCGAAAGGCTTCCTGAAGGGAAAGATGTAACTCTGTGAGATGAATTAACAGAACACAGAGCAGTTTCTCAGAAAGCTTCTTTCCCGTTTTGAACGGAAGATATTTCCTTTTTCACCATAGCCCTCTATGGGCTTCCAAATATCCCTTTTCCAATTCCACAAGAACAGCCGTAGCGAAAGGCTTCTTGAAGGGAAAGATGTAACTCTGTGAGATGAATTAACAGAACACAGACCAGTTTCTCAGAAAGCTTCTTTCTAGTTTTGAACGGAAGATATTTCTTTTTTCACCATAGCCCTCTATGGGCTTCCAAATATCCCTTTGCCAATTCCACAAGTACAGCCTTAGCGAAAGGCTTCTTGAAGGGAAAGATGTAACTCTGTGTGATGAATTAACAGAACACAGAGCAGTTTCTCAGAAAGCTTCTTTCCAGTTTTGAACGGAAGATATTTCCTTTTTCACCATAGCCCTCTAAGTGCTTCCAAATATCCCTTTGCCAATTCCACAAGAACAGCCTTAGCGAAAGGCTTCTTGAAGAGAAAGATGTAACTCTGTGAGATGAATTCACAGAACACAGAGCAGTTTCTCAGAAAGCTTCTTTCCAGTTTTAAATGGAAGATATTTCCTTTTTCACCATAGCCCTCTATGGGCTTCCAAATATCCCTTTGCCAATTCCACAAGAACAGCCTTAGCGAAAGGCTTCTTGAAGGGAAAGATGTAACTCTGTGAGATGAATTAGCAGAACACAGAGCAGTTTCTCAGAAAGCTTCTTTCCAGTTTTGAACAGAAGATACTTCCTTTTTCACCATAGCCCTCTATGGGCTTCCAAATATCCCTTTGCCAATTTCACAAGAACAGCCTTAGCGAAAGGCTTCCTGAGTTGAAAGATGTAACTCTGTGAGATGAATTAACAGAACTCAGAGCAGTTTCTCAGAAATCTTCTTTCCAGTTTTGAACGGAAGATATTTCCTTTTTCACCGTAGCCCTCTATGGGCTTCCAAATATCCCTTTGCCAATTCCACAAGAACAGCCTTAGCGAAAGGCTTCCTGAAGGGAAAGATGTAACTCTGTGAGATGAATTAACAGAACACAGAGCAGTTTCTCAGAAAGCTTCTTTCCCGTTTTGAACTGAAGATATTTCCTTTTTCACCATAGCCCTCTACGGGCTTCCAAATATCCCTTTGCCAATTCCACAAGAACAGCCTTAGCGAAAGGCTTCTTGAAAGGAATGATGTAACTCTGTGAGATGAATTAACACAACACAGAGCAGTTTTACAGAAAGCTTCTATCCAGTTTTGAACGGAAGATATTTCCTTTTTCACCATAGCCCTCTATGGGCTTCCAAATATCCCTTTGCCAATTCCACAAGAACAGCCTTAGCGAAAGGCTTCCTGAAGGGAAAGATGTAACTCTGTGAGATGAATTAACAGAACACAGAGCAGTTTCTCAGAAAGCTTCTTTCCCGTTTTGAACGGAAGATATTTCCTTTTTCACCATAGCCCTCTATGGGCTTCCAAATATCCCTTTGCCAATTCCACAAGAACAGCCATAGGGAAAGGCTTCTTGAAGGGAAAGATATATCTCTGTGAGATGAATTAACAGAACATAGAGCAGTTTCCCAGAAAGCTTCTTTATAGTTTTGAACGGAAGATATTTCCTTTTCCACCATAGCCCTCTATGGGCTTCCAAATATCCCTTTGCCAATTCCACAAGAACAGCCTTAGCGAAAGGCTTCTTGACGGGAAAGATGTAACTCTGTGAGATGAATTAACAGAACACAGAGCAGTTTCTCAGAAAGCTTCTGTCCAGTTTTGAACGGAAGATATTTCTTTTTTCACCATAGCCCTCTATGGGCTTCCAAATATCCCTTTGCCAATTCCACAAGAACAGCCTTAGCGAAAGGCTTCTTGAATGGAAAGATGTAACTCTGTGAGATGAATTAACAGAACACACAGCAGTTTCTCAGAACGCTTCTTTCCAGTTTTGAACGGAAGATATTTCCTTTTTCACCATAGCCCTCTATTGGCTTCCAAACATCCCTTTCCCAATTCCACAAGAACAGCCTTAACGAAAGGTTTCTTGAAGGGAAAGATGTAACTCTGTGAGATGAATTCACAGAACACAGAGCAGTTTCTCAGAAAGCTTCTTTCCAATTTTGAACGGAAGATATTTCCTTTTTCACCATAGCCCTCTATGGACTTCCAAATATCCCTTTGCCAATTCCACAAGAACAGCCTTAGAGAAAGGATTCTTGAAGGGAAAGATGTAACCCTGTGAGATGAATTAACATAATACCGAGCAGTTTCTCAGAAAGCTTCTTTCCATTTTTGAACGGAAGGTATTTCCTTTTTCACCATAGCCCTCCATGGGCTTCCAAATATCCCTTTGCCAATTCCACAAGAACAGCCTTAGCGAAAGGCTTCTTGAAGGGAAAGATGTAACTCTGTGAGATGAATTGACAGAGCACAGAGCAGTTTCTCAGAAAGCTTCTTTCCAGTTTTAAATGGAAGATATTTCCTTTTTCACCATAGCCCTCTATGGGCTTCCAAATATCCCTTTGCCAATTCCACAAGAACAGCCTTAGCGAAACGCTTCTTGAAGGGAAGGATGTAACTCTGTGAGATGAATTAAGAGAACACAGAGCAGTTTCTCAGAAAGCTTCTTTCCAGTTTTGAACGGAAGATATTTCCTTTTTCACCATAGCCCTCTATGGGCTTCCAAATATCCCTTTGCCAATTTCACAAGAACAGCCTTAGCGAAAGGCTGCCTGAGTTGAAAGATGTAACTCTGTGAGATGAATTAACAGAACTCAGAGCAGTTTCTCAGAAATCTTCTTTCCAGTTTTGAACGGAAGATATTTCCTTTTTCACCATAGCCCTCTATGGGCTTCCAAATATCCCTTTGCCAATTCCACAAGAACAGCCTTAGCGAAAGGCTTCTTGAAGGGAAAGATGTAACTCTGTGAGATGAATTAACAGAACACAGAGCAGTTTCTCAGAAAGCTTCTTTCCAGTTTTGAATGGAAAATATTTCCTTTTTCACCATAGCCCTCTATGGGCTTCCAAATATCCCTTTGCCAATACCACAAGAACAGCCTTAGCGAAAGGCTTCTTGAAGGGAAAGATGTAACTCTGTGAGATGAATTAACAGAACACAGAGCAGTTTCTCAGAAAGCTTCTTTCCAGTTTTGAACGGAAGGTATTTCCTTTTTCACCATAGCCCTCTATGGGCTTCCAAATATCCCTTTGCCAATTCCACAAGAACAGCCTTAGCGAAAGGCTTCTTGAAGGGAAAGATGTAACTCTGTCAGATGAATTAACAGAACACAGAGCAGTTTCTCAGAAGGCTTCTTTCCAGTTTTGAACGGAAGGTATTTCCTTTTTCACCATAGCCCTCTATGGGCTTCCAAATATCCCTTTGCCAATTCCACAAGAACAGGTTTAGCGAAAGGCTTCTTGAAGGGAAGGATGTAACTCTGTGAGATGAATTAACAGAACACAGAGCAGTTTCTCAGAAAGCTTCTTTCCAGTTTTGAACGGAAGATATTTCCTTTTCCACCATAGCCCTCTATGGGCTTCCAAATATCCCTTTGCCAATTCCACAAGAACAGCCTTAGCGAAAGGCTTCTTGAATGGAAAGATGTAACACTGTGAGATGAATTAACAGAACACAAAGCAGTTTCTCAGAAAGCTTCTTTCCCGTTTTGAACGGAAGATATTTCCTTTTTCACAATAGCCCTCTATTGGCTTCCAAATATCCCTTTCCCAATTCCACAAGAACAGCCTTAGCGAAAGGTTTCTTGAAGGGAAAGATGTAACTCTGTGAGATGAATTCACAGAACACAGAGCAGTTTCACAGAAAGCTTCTTTCCAGTTTTGAACGGAAGATATTTCCTTTTTCACCATAGCCCTCTATGGGCTTCCAAATATCCCTTTGCCAATTCCACAAGAACACCCTTAGCGAAAGGCTTCTTGAAGGGAAAGATGTAACACTGTGAGATGAATTAACATAACACCTAGCAGTTTCTCAGAAAGATTCCTTCCAGTTTTGAACGGAAGGTATTTCCTTTTTCACCATAGCCCTCTATGGGCTTCTAAATATCCCTTTGCCAATTCCACAAGAACAGCCATAGGGAAAGGCTTCTTGAAGGGAAAGATGTATCTCTGTGAGATGAATTAACAGAACATAGAGCAGTTTCCCAGAAAGCTTCTTTATAGTTTTGAACGGAAGATATTTCCTTTTCCACCGTAGCCCTCTATGGGCTTCAAAATATCCCTTTGCCAATTCCACAAGAACAGCCTTAGCGAAAGGCTTCTTGACGGGAAAGATGTAACTCTGTGAGATGAATTAACAGAACACAGAGCAGTTTCTCAGAAAGCTTCTTTCCAGTTTTGAACGGAAGATATTTCCTTTTTCACCATAGCCCTCTATGGGCTTCCAAATATCCCTTTGCCAATTCCACAAGAACAGCCTTAGCGAAAGGCTTCTTGAATGGAAAGATGTAACTCTGTGAGATGAATTAACAGAACACACAGCAGTTTCTCAGAACGCTTCTTTCTAGTTTTGAACGGAAGATATTTCCTTTTTCACCATAGCCCTCTATTGGCTTCCTAATATCCCTTTCCCAATTCCACAAGAACAGCATTAGCGAAAGGTTTCTTGAAGGGAAAGATGTAACTCTGTGAGATGAATTCACAGAACACAGAGCAGTTTCTCAGAAATCTTCTTTCCAGTTTTGAACTTAAGATATTTCCTTTTTCACCATAGCCCTCTATGGGCTTCCAAATATCCCTTTGCCAATTCCACAAGAACAGCCTTAGCGAAAGGCTTCTTGAAGGGAAAGATGTAACCCTGTGAGATGAATTAACATAACACCTAGCAGTTTCTCAGAAAGATTCCTTCCAGTTTTGAAAGGAAGATATTTCCTTTTTCACCATAGCCCTCTATGGGCTTCCAAATATCCCTTTGCCAATTCCACAAGAACAGCATTAGCGAAAGGCTTTTAAAAGGGAAAGATGTAACTCTGTGAGATGAATTAACAGAACACAGAGCAGTTTCTCAGAAGGCTTCTTTCCAGTTTTGAACGAAAGGTATTCCCTTTTTCACCATAGCCCTCTATGGGCTTCCAAATATCCCTTTGCCAATTCCACAAGAACAGCCTTAGCGAAAGGCTTCTTGAAGGGAAAGATGTAACTCTGTGTGATGAATTAACAGAACAGAGAGCAGTTTCTCAGAAAGCTTCTTTCCAGTTTTGAACGGAAGATATTTCCTTTTTCACCATAGCCCTGTATGGGTTTCCAAATATCCCTTTGCCAATTCCACAAGAACAGCCTTATCGAAAGGCTTCTTGAAGGGAAAGATGTAACTCTGTGAGATGAATTTACAGAACACAGAGCAGTTTCTCAGAAAGATTCTTTCCAGTTTTGAACGGAAGATATTTCCTTTTTCACCATAGCCATCTATGGGCTTCCAAATATCCCTTTGCCAATTCCACAAGAACAGCCTTAGCGAAAGGCTTCTTGAAGAGAAAGATGTAACTCTGTGAGATGAATTAACAGAACACAGAGCAGTTTCTCAGAAAGCTTCTTTCCAGTTTTGAACGGAAGATATTTCCTTTTTCACCATAGCCCTCTATGGGCTTGCAAATATCCCTTTGCCAATTTCACAAGAACAGCCTTAGCGAAAGGCTTCTTGACGGGAAAGATGTAACTCTGTGAGATGAATTAACAGAACTCAGAGCAGTTTCTCAGAAAGCTTCTTTCCAGTTTTGAACGGAAGATATTTCCTTTTTCACCATAGCCCTCTATGGGCTTCCAAATATCCCTTTGCCAATTCCACAAGAACAGCCTTAGCGAAAGGCTTCTTGAAAGGAATGATGTAACTCTGTGAGATGAATTAACACAACACAGAGCAGTTTTACAGAAAGCTTCTATCCAGTTTTGAACGGAAGATATTTCCTTTTTCACCATAGCCCTCTATGGGCTTCCAAATATCCCTTTGCCAATTCCACAAGAACAGCCTTAGCGAAAGGCTTCCTGAAGGGAAAGATGTAACTCTGTGAGATGAATTAACAGAACACAGAGCAGTTTCTCAGAAAGCTTCTTTCCCGTTTTGAACGGAAGATATTTCCTTTTTCACCATAGCCCTCTATGGGCTTCCAAATATCCCTTTTCCAATTCCACAAGAACAGCCGTAGCGAAAGGCTTCTTGAAGGGAAAGATGTAACTCTGTGAGATGAATTAACAGAACACAGACCAGTTTCTCAGAAAGCTTCTTTCTAGTTTTGAACGGAAGATATTTCTTTTTTCACCATAGCCCTCTATGGGCTTCCAAATATCCCTTTGCCAATTCCACAAGTACAGCCTTAGCGAAAGGCTTCTTGAAGGGAAAGATGTAACTCTGTGTGATGAATTAACAGAACACAGAGCAGTTTCTCAGAAAGCTTCTTTCCAGTTTTGAACGGAAGATATTTCCTTTTTCACCATAGCCCTCTAAGTGCTTCCAAATATCCCTTTGCCAATTCCACAAGAACAGCCTTAGCGAAAGGCTTCTTGAAGAGAAAGATGTAACTCTGTGAGATGAATTCACAGAACACAGAGCAGTTTCTCAGAAAGCTTCTTTCCAGTTTTAAATGGAAGATATTTCCTTTTTCACCATAGCCCTCTATGGGCTTCCAAATATCCCTTTGCCAATTCCACAAGAACAGCCTTAGCGAAAGGCTTCTTGAAGGGAAAGATGTAACTCTGTGAGATGAATTAGCAGAACACAGAGCAGTTTCTCAGAAAGCTTCTTTCCAGTTTTGAACAGAAGATACTTCCTTTTTCACCATAGCCCTCTATGGGCTTCCAAATATCCCTTTGCCAATTTCACAAGAACAGCCTTAGCGAAAGGCTTCCTGAGTTGAAAGATGTAACTCTGTGAGATGAATTAACAGAACTCAGAGCAGTTTCTCAGAAATCTTCTTTCCAGTTTTGAACGGAAGATATTTCCTTTTTCACCGTAGCCCTCTATGGGCTTCCAAATATCCCTTTGCCAATTCCACAAGAACAGCCTTAGCGAAAGGCTTCCTGAAGGGAAAGATGTAACTCTGTGAGATGAATTAACAGAACACAGAGCAGTTTCTCAGAAAGCTTCTTTCCCGTTTTGAACTGAAGATATTTCCTTTTTCACCATAGCCCTCTACGGGCTTCCAAATATCCCTTTGCCAATTCCACAAGAACACCCTTAGCGAAAGGCTTCTTGAAGGGAAAGATGTAACCCTGTGAGATGAATTAACATAACACCGAGCAGTTTCTCAGAAAGATTCCTTCCAGTTTTGAACGGAAGGTATTTCCTTTTTCACCATAGCCGTCTATAGGCTTCCAAATATCCCTTTGCCAATTCCACAAGAACAGCCATAGGGAAAGGCTTCTTGAAGGGAAAGATGTATCTCTGTGAGATGAATTAACAGAACATAGAGCAGTTTCCCAGAAAGCTTCTTTATAGTTTTGAACGGAAGATATTTCCTTTTCCACCATAGCCCTCTATGGGCTTCCAAATATCCCTTTGCCAATTCCACAAGAACAGCCTTAGCGAAAGGCTTCTTGACGGGAAAGATGTAACTCTGTGAGATGAATTAACAGAACACAGAGCAGTTTCTCAGAAAGCTTCTTTCCAGTTTTGAACGGAAGATATTTCCTTTTTCACCATAGCCCTCTATGGGCTTCCAAATATCCCTTTGCCAATTCCACAAGAACAGCCTTAGCGAAAGGCTTCTTGAATGGAAAGATGTAACTCTGTGAGATGAATTAACAGAACACACAGCAGTTTCTCAGACGCTTCTTTCCAGTTTTCAACGGAAGATATTTCCTTTTTCACCATAGCCCTCTATTGGCTTCCTAATATCCCTTTCCCAATTCCACAAGAACAGCATTAGCGAAAGGTTTCTTGAAGGGAAAGATGTAACTCTGTGAGATGAATTCACAGAACACAGAGCAGTTTCTCAGAAATCTTCCTTCCAGTTTTGAACTTAAGATATTTCCTTTTTCACCATAGCCCTCTATGGGCTTCCAAATATCCCTTTGCCAATTCCACAAGAACAGCCTTAGCGAAAGGCTTCTTGAAGGGAAAGATGTAACCCTGTGAGATGAATTAACATAACACCTAGCAGTTTCTCAGAAAGATTCCTTCCAGTTTTGAACAGAAGATATTTCCTTTTTCACCATAGCCCTCTATGGGCTTCCAAATATCCCTTTGCCAATTCCACAAGAACAGCCTTAGCGAAAGGCTTCTTGAAGGGAAAGATGTAACTCTGTGTGATGAATTAACAGAACAGAGAGCAGTTTCTCAGAAAGCTTCTTTCCAGTTTTGAACGGAAGATATTTCCTTTTTCACCATAGCCCTCTATGGGTTTCCAAATATCCCTTTGCCAATTCCACAAGAACAGCCTTATCGAAAGGCTTCTTGAAGGGAAAGATGTAACTCTGTGAGATGAATTTACAGAACACAGAGCAGTTTCTCAGAAAGATTCTTTCCAGTTTTGAACGGAAGATATTTCCTTTTTCACCATAGCCATCTATGGGCTTCCAAATATCCCTTTGCCAATTCCACAAGAACAGCCTTAGCGAAAGGCTTCTTGAAGGGAAAGATGTAACTCTGTGAGATGAATTAACAGAACACAGAGCAGTTTCTCAGAAAGCTTCTTTCCAGTTTTGAACGGAAGATATTTCCTTTTTCACCATAGCCCTCTATGGGCTTGCAAATATCCCTTTGCCAATTTCACAAGAACAGCCTTAGCGAAAGGCTTCTTGACGGGAAAGATGTAACTCGGTGAGATGAATTAACAGAACTCAGAGCAGTTTCTCAGAAAGCTTCTTTCCAGTTTTGAACGGAAGATATTTCCTTTTTCACCATAGCCCTCTATGGGCTTCCAAATATCCCTTTGCCAATTCCACAAGAACAGCCTTAGCGAAAGGCTTCTTGAAAGCAATGATGTAACTCTGTGAGATGAATTAACAGAACACAGAGCAGTTTTACAGAAAGCTTCTATCCAGTTTTGAACGGAAGATATTTCCTTTTTCACCATAGCCCTCTATGGGCTTCCAAATATCCCTTTGCCAATTCCACAAGAACAGCCTTAGCGAAAGGCTTCTTGAATGGAAAGATGTAACTCTGTGAGATGAATTAACAGAACACACAGCAGTTTCTCAGAACGCTTCTTTCCAGTTTTGAACGGAAGATATTTCCTTTTTCACCATAGCCCTCTATGGGCTTCCAAATATCCCTTTGCCAATTCCACAAGAACAGCCTTAGCGAAAGGCTTCTTGAAAGCAATGATGTAACTCTGTGAGATGAATTAACAGAACACAGAGCAGTTTTACAGAAAGCTTCTATCCAGTTTTGAACGGAAGATATTTCCTTTTTCACCATAGCCCTCTATGGGCTTCCAAATATCCCTTTGCCAATTCCACAAGAACAGCATTAGCGAAAGGCTTCTTGAAGGGAAAGATGTAACACTGTGAGATGAATTAACATAACACCGAGCAGTTTCTCAGAAAGATTCCTTCCAGTTTTGAACGGAAGATATTTCCTTTTTCACCATAGCCCTCTATGGGCTTCCAAATATCCCTTTGCCAATTCCACAAGAAAAGCCATAGGGAAAGGCTTCTTGAAGGGAAAGATGTATCTCTGTGAGATGAATTAACGGAACATAGAGCAGTTTCGCAGAAAGCTTCTTTCCATTTTTGAACTGAAGATATTTCCTTTTTCACCATAGCCCTCCATGGGCTTCCAAATATCCCTTTGCCAATTCCACAAGAACAGCTTAGCGAAAGGCTTCTTGAGGGGAAAGATGTAACTCTGTGAGATGAATTTACAGAACACAGAGCAGTTTCTCAGAAAGCTTCTTTCCAGTTTTGAACGGAAGATATTTCCTTTTTCACCATAGAACTCTATGGGCGTCCAAATATCCCTTTGCCAATTACACAAGAACAGCCTTAGCGAAAGGCTTCTTGAAGGGAAAGATGTAACTCTGTGAGATGAATTCATAGAACACAGAGTAGTTTCTCAGAAAGCTTCTTTCCAGTTTTGCACGGAAGATATTTCCTTTTTCACCATAGCCCTCTATGGGCTTCCAAATATCCCTTTGCCAATTCCACAAGAACAGCCTTAGCGAAAGGCTTCTTGAAGGGAAAGATGTAACTCTGTGAGATGAATTGACAGAACACAGAGCAGTTTCTCAGAAAGCTTCTTTCCAGTTTTAAATGGAAGATATTTCCTTTTTCACCATAGCCCTCTATGGGCTTCCAAATATCCCTTTGCCAATTCCACAAGAACAGCCTTAGCGAAAGGCTTCTTGAAGGGAAAGATGTAACTCTGTGAGATGAATTAACAGAACACAGAGCAGTTTCTCAGAAAGCTTCTTTCCAGTTTTGAACGGAAGATATTTCCTTTTTCACCATAGCCCTCTATGGGCTTCCAAATATCCCTTTGCCAATTCCACAAGAACAGCCTTAGCGAAAGGCTTCTTGAAGGGAAAGATGTAACCCTGTGAGATGAATTAACATAACACCTAGCAGTTTCTCAGAAAGATTCCTTCCAGTTTTGAACGGAAGGTATTTCCTTTTTCACCATAGCCCTCTATGGGCTTCTAAATATCCCTTTGCCAATTCCACAAGAACAGCCATAGGGAAAGGCTTCTTGAAGGGAAAGATGTATCTCTGTGAGATGAATTAACAGAACATAGAGCAGTTTCCCGGAAAGCTTCTTTATAGTTTTGAACGGAAGATATTTCCTTTTCCACCGTAGCCCTCTATGGGCTTCCAAATATCCCTTTGCCAATTCCACAAGAACAGCCTTAGCGAAAGGCTTCTTGACGGGAAAGATGTAACTCTGTGAGATGAATTAACAGAACACAGAGCAGTTTCTCAGAAAGCTTCTTTCCAGTTTTGAACGGAAGATATTTCCTTTTTCACCATAGCCCTCTATGGGCTTCCAAATATCCCTTTGCCAATTCCACAAGAACAGCCTTAGCGAAAGGCTTCTTGAATGGAAAGATGTAACTCTGTGAGATGAATTAACAGAACACACAGCAGTTTCTCAGAACGCTTCTTTCCAGTTTTGAACGGAAGATATTTCCTTTTTCACCATAGCCCTCTATTGGCTTCCTAATATCCCTTTCCCAATTCCACAAGAACAGCATTAGCGAAAGGTTTCTTGAAGGGAAAGATGTAACTCTGTGAGATGAATTCACAGAACACAGAGCAGTTTCTCAGAAATCTTCTTTCCAGTTTTGAACTTAAGATATTTCCTTTTTCACCATAGCCCTCTATGGGCTTCCAAATATCCCTTTGCCAATTCCACAAGAACAGCCTTAGCGAAAGGCTTCTTGAAGGGAAAGATGTAACCCTGTGAGATGAATTAACATAACACCTAGCAGTTTCTCAGAAAGATTCCTTCCAGTTTTGAAAGGAAGATATTTCCTTTTTCACCATAGCCCTCTATGGGCTTCCAAATATCCCTTTGCCAATTCCACAAGAACAGCATTAGCGAAAGGCTTTTAAAAGGGAAAGATGTAACTCTGTGAGATGAATTCACAGAACACAGAGCAGTTTCTCAGAAGGCTTCTTTCCAGTTTTGAACGAAAGGTATTCCCTTTTTCACCATAGCCCTCTATGGGCTTCCAAATATCCCTTTGCCAATTCCACAAGAACAGCCTTAGCGAAAGGCTTCTTGAAGGGAAAGATGTAACTCTGTGTGATGAATTAACAGAACAGAGAGCAGTTTCTCAGAAAGCTTCTTTCCAGTTTTGAACGGAAGATATTTCCTTTTTCACCATAGCCCTCTATGGGTTTCCAAATATCCCTTTGCCAATTCCACAAGAACAGCCTTATCGAAAGGCTTCTTGAAGGGAAAGATGTAACTCTGTGAGATGAATTTACAGAACACAGAGCAGTTTCTCAGAAAGATTCTTTCCAGTTTTGAACGGAAGATATTTCCTTTTTCACCATAGCCATCTATGGGCTTCCAAATATCCCTTTGCCAATTCCACAAGAACAGCCTTAGCGAAAGGCTTCTTGAAGAGAAAGATGTAACTCTGTGAGATGAATTAACAGAACACAGAGCAGTTTCTCAGAAAGCTTCTTTCCAGTTTTGAACGGAAGATATTTCCTTTTTCACCATAGCCCTCTATGGGCTTGCAAATATCCCTTTGCCAATTTCACAAGAACAGCCTTAGCGAAAGGCTTCTTGACGGGAAAGATGTAACTCTGTGAGATGAATTAACAGAACTCAGAGCAGTTTCTCAGAAAGCTTCTTTCCAGTTTTGAACGGAAGATATTTCCTTTTTCACCATAGCCCTCTATGGGCTTCCAAATATCCCTTTGCCAATTCCACAAGAACAGCCTTAGCGAAAGGCTTCTTGAAAGGAATGATGTAACTCTGTGAGATGAATTAACACAACACAGAGCAGTTTTACAGAAAGCTTCTATCCAGTTTTGAACGGAAGATATTTCCTTTTTCACCATAGCCCTCTATGGGCTTCCAAATATCCCTTTGCCAATTCCACAAGAACAGCCTTAGCGAAAGGCTTCCTGAAGGGAAAGATGTAACTCTGTGAGATGAATTAACAGAACACAGAGCAGTTTCTCAGAAAGCTTCTTTCCCGTTTTGAACGGAAGATATTTCCTTTTTCACCATAGCCCTCTATGGGCTTCCAAATATCCCTTTGCCAATTCCACAAGAACAGCCGTAGCGAAAGGCTTCTTGAAGGGAAAGATGTAACTCTGTGAGATGAATTAACAGAACACAGACCAGTTTCTCAGAAAGCTTCTTTCTAGTTTTGAACGGAAGATATTTCTTTTTTCACCATAGCCCTCTATGGGCTTCCAAATATCCCTTTGCCAATTCCACAAGTACAGCCTTAGCGAAAGGCTTCTTGAAGGGAAAGATGTAACTCTGTGTGATGAATTAACAGAACACAGAGCAGTTTCTCAGAAAGTTTCTTTCCAGTTTTGAACGGAAGATATTTCCTTTTTCACCATAGCCCTCTAAGTGCTTCCAAATATCCCTTTGCCAATTTCACAAGAACAGCCTTAGCGAAAGGCTTCCTGAGTTGAAAGATGTAACTCTGTGAGATGAATTAACAGAACTCAGAGCAGTTTCTCAGAAATCTTCTTTCCAGTTTTGAACGGAAGATATTTCCTTTTTCACCATAGCCCTCTATTGGCTTCCAAATATCCCTTTCCCAATTCCACAAGAACAGCCATAGGGAAAGGCTTCTTGAAGGGAAAGATGTATCTCTGTGAGATGAATTAACGGAACATAGAGCAGTTTCCCAGAAAGCTTCTTTCCATTTTTGAACGGAAGATATTTCCTTTTTCACCATAGCCCTCCATGTGCTTCCAAATATCCCTTTGCCAATTCCACAAGACAGCTTAGCGAAAGTCTTCTTGAGGGGAAAGATGTAACTCTGTGAGATGAATTTACAGAACACAGAGCAGTTTCTCGAAAAGCTTCTTCCCAGTTTTGAACGGAAGATATTTTCTTTTTCACCATAGAACTCTATGGGCGTCCAAATATCCCTTTGCCAATTACACAAGAACAGCCTTAGCGAAAGGCTTCTTGAAGGGAAAGATGTAACTCTGTGAGATGAATTCACAGAACACAGAGTAGTTTCTCAGAAATATTCTTTCCAGTTTTGCACGGAAGATATTTCCTTTTTCACCATAGCCCTCTAAGGGCTTCCAAATATCCCTTTGCCAATTCCACAAGAACAGCCTTAGCGAAAGACTTCTTGAAGGGAAAGATGTAACTCTGTGAGATGAATTCACAGAACACAGAGCAGTTTCTCAGAAAGCTTCTTTCCAGTTTTAAATGGAAGATATTTCCTTTTTCACCATAGCCCTCTATGGGCTTCCAAATATCCCTTTGCCAATTCCACAAGAACAGCCTTAGCGAAAGGCTTCTTGAAGGGAAAGATGTAACTCTGTGAGATGAATTAGCAGAACACAGAGCAGTTTCTCAGAAAGCTTCTTTCCAGTTTTGAACAGAAGATACTTCCTTTTTCACCATAGCCCTCTATGGGCTTCCAAATATCCCTTTGCCAATTTCACAAGAACAGCCTTAGCGAAAGGCTTCCTGAGTTGAAAGATGTAACTCTGTGAGATGAATTAACAGAACTCAGAGCAGTTTCTCAGAAATCTTCTTTCCAGTTTTGAACGGAAGATATTTCCTTTTTCACCATAGCCCTCTATGGGCTTCCAAATATCCCTTTGCCAATTCCACAAGAACAGCCTTAGCGAAAGGCTTCCTGAAGGGAAAGATGTAACTCTGTGAGATGAATTAACAGAACACAGAGCAGTTTCTCAGAAAGCTTCTTTCCCGTTTTGAACTGAAGATATTTCCTTTTTCACCATAGCCCTCTATGGGCTTCCAAATATCCCTTTGCCAATTCCACAAGAACAGCCGTAGCGAAAGGCTTCTTGAAGGGAAAGATGTAACTCTGTGAGATGAATTAACAGAACACAGACCAGTTTCTCAGAAAGCTTCTTTCTAGTTTTGAACGGAAGATATTTCTTTTTTCACCATAGCCCTCTATGGGCTTCCAAATATCCCTTTGCCAATTCCACAAGTACAGCCTTAGCGAAAGGCTTCTTGAAGGGAAAGATGTAACTCTGTGTGATGAATTAACAGAACACAGAGCAGTTTCTCGGAAAGCTTCTTTCCAGTTTTGAACGGAAGATATTTCCTTTTTCACCATAGCCCTCTAAGGGCTTCCAAATATCCCTTTGCCAATTCCACAAGAACAGCCTTAGCGAAAGGCTTCTTGAAGGGCAAGATGTAACTCTGTGAGATGAATTAACAAAACACAGAGCAGTTTCTCAGAAAGCTTCTTTCCAGTTTTGAACGGAAGATATTTCCTTTTCCACCATAGCCCTCTATGGGCTTCCAAATATCCCTTTGCCAATTCCACAAGAACAGCCTTAGCGAAAGGCTTCTTGACGGGAAAGGTGTAACTCTGTGAGATGAATTAACAGAACACAGAGCAGTTCCTCAGAAAGCTTCTTTCCAGTTTTGAACGGAAGATATTTCCTTTTTCACCATAGCCCTCTATGGGCTTCCAAATATCCCTTTGCCAATTCCACAAGAACAGCCTTAGCGAAAGGCTTCTTGAATGGAAAGATGTAACTCTGTGAGATGAATTAACAGAACACACAGCAGTTTCTCAGAACGCTTCTTTCCAGTTTTGAACGGAAGATATTTCCTTTTTCACCATAGCCCTCTATTGGCTTCCTAATATCCCATTCCCAATTCCACAAGAACAGCATTAGCGAAAGGTTTCTTGAAGGGAAAGATGTAACTCTGTGAGATGAATTCACAGAACACAGAGCAGTTTCTCAGAAATCTTCTTTCCAGTTTTGAACTTAAGATATTTCCTTTTTCACCATAGCCCTCTATGTGCTCCAAATATCCCTTTGCCAATTCCACAAGAACAGCCTTAGCGAAAGGCTTCTTGAAGGGAAAGATGTAACCCTGTGAGATGAATTAACATAACACCTAGCAGTTTCTCAGAAAGATTCCTTCCAGTTTTGAAAGGAAGATATTTCCTTTTTCACCATAGCCCTCTATGGGCTTCCAAATATCCCTTTGCCAATTCCACAAGAACAGCATTAGCGAAAGGCTTTTAAAAGGGAAAGATGTAACTCTGTGAGATGAATTAACAGAACACAGAGCAGTTTCTCAGAAGGCTTCTTTCCAGTTTTGAACGAAAGGTATTCCCTTTTTCACCATAGCCCTCTATGGGCTTCCAAATATCCCTTTGCCAATTCCACAAGAACAGCCTTAGCGAAAGGCTTCTTGAAGGGAAAGATGTAACTCTGTGTGATGAATTAACAGAACAGAGAGCAGTTTCTCAGAAAGCTTCTTTCCAGTTTTGAACGGAAGATATTTCCTTTTTCACCATAGCCCTCTATGGGTTTCCAAATATCCCTTTGCCAATTCCACAAGAACAGCCTTATCGAAAGGCTTCCTGAGTTGAAAGATGTAACTCTGTGAGATGAATTAACAGAACACAGAGCAGTTTCTCAGATATCTTCTTTCCAGTTTTGCACGGAAGATATTTCCTTTTTCACCATAGCCCTCTAAGGGCTTCCAAATATCCCTTTGCCAATTCCACAAGAACAGCCTTAGCGAAAGACTTCTTGAAGGGAAAGATGTAACTCTGTGAGATGAATTCACAGAACACAGAGCAGTTTCTCAGAAAGCTTCTTTCCAGTTTTAAATGGAAGATATTTCCTTTTTCACCATAGCCCTCTATGGGCTTCCAAATATCCCTTTGCCAATTCCACAAGAACAGCCTTAGCGAAAGGCTTCTTGAAGGGAAAGATGTAACTCTGTGAGATGAATTAGCAGAACACAGAGCAGTTTCTCAGAAAGCTTCTTTCCAGTTTTGAACAGAAGATACTTCCTTTTTCACCATAGCCCTCTATGGGCTTCCAAATATCCCTTTGCCAATTTCACAAGAACAGCCTTAGCGAAAGGCTTCCTGAGTTGAAAGATGTAACTCTGTGAGATGAATTAACAGAACTCAGAGCAGTTTCTCAGAAATCTTCTTTCCAGTTTTGAACGGAAGATATTTCCTTTTTCACCAGAGCCCTCTATGGGCTTCCAAATATCCCTTTGCCAATTCCACAAGAACAGCCTTAGCGAAAGGCTTCCTGAAGGGAAAGATGTAACTCTGTGAGATGAATTAACAGAACACAGAGCAGTTTCTCAGAAAGCTTCTTTCCCGTTTTGAACTGAAGATATTTCCTTTTTCACCATAGCCCTCTATGGGCTTCCAAATATCCCTTTGCCAATTCCACAAGAACAGCCGTAGCGAAAGGCTTCTTGAAGGGAAAGATGTAACTCTGTGAGATGAATTAACAGAACACAGACCAGTTTCTCAGAAAGCTTCTTTCTAGTTTTGAACGGAAGATATTTCTTTTTTCACCATAGCCCTCTATGGGCTTCCAAATATCCCTTTGCCAATTCCACAAGTACAGCCTTAGCGAAAGGCTTCTTGAAGGGAAAGATGTAACTCTGTGTGATGAATTAACAGAACACAGAGCAGTTTCTCAGAAAGCTTCTTTCCAGTTTTGAACGGAAGATATTTCCTTTTTCACCATAGCCCTCTAAGGGCTTCCAAATATCCCTTTGCCAATTCCACAAGAACAGCCTTAGCGAAAGGCTTCTTGAAGGGCAAGATGTAACTCTGTGAGATGAATTAACAAAACACAGAGCAGTTTCTCAGAAAGCTTCTTTCCAGTTTTGAACGGAAGATATTTCCTTTTCCACCATAGCCCTCTATGGGCTTCCAAATATCCCTTTGCCAATTCCACAAGAACAGCCTTAGCGAAAGGCTTCTTGACGGGAAAGGTGTAACTCTGTGAGATGAATTAACAGAACACAGAGCAGTTCCTCAGAAAGCTTCTTTCCAGTTTTGAACGGAAGATATTTCCTTTTTCACCATAGCCCTCTATGGGCTTCCAAATATCCCTTTGCCAATTCCACAAGAACAGCCTTAGCGAAAGGCTTCTTGAATGGAAAGATGTAACTCTGTGAGATGAATTAACAGAACACACAGCAGTTTCTCAGAACGCTTCTTTCCAGTTTTGAACGGAAGATATTTCCTTTTTCACCATAGCCCTCTATTGGCTTCCTAATATCCCATTCCCAATTCCACAAGAACAGCATTAGCGAAAGGTTTCTTGAAGGGAAAGATGTAACTCTGTGAGATGAATTCACAGAACACAGAGCAGTTTCTCAGAAATCTTCTTTCCAGTTTTGAACTTAAGATATTTCCTTTTTCACCATAGCCCTCTATGGGCTCCAAATATCCCTTTGCCAATTCCACAAGAACAGCCTTAGCGAAAGGCTTCTTGAAGGGAAAGATGTAACCCTGTGAGATGAATTAACATAACACCTAGCAGTTTCTCAGAAAGATTCCTTCCAGTTTTGAAAGGAAGATATTTCCTTTTTCACCATAGCCCTCTATGGGCTTCCAAATATCCCTTTGCCAATTCCACAAGAACAGCATTAGCGAAAGGCTTTTAAAAGGGAAAGATGTAACTCTGTGAGATGAATTAACAGAACACAGAGCAGTTTCTCAGAAGGCTTCTTTCCAGTTTTGAACGAAAGGTATTCCCTTTTTCACCATAGCCCTCTATGGGCTTCCAAATATCCCTTTGCCAATTCCACAAGAACAGCCTTAGCGAAAGGCTTCTTGAAGGGAAAGATGTAACTCTGTGTGATGAATTAACAGAACAGAGAGCAGTTTCTCAGAAAGCTTCTTTCCAGTTTTGAACGGAAGATATTTCCTTTTTCACCATAGCCCTCTATGGGTTTCCAAATATCCCTTTGCCAATTCCACAAGAACAGCCTTATCGAAAGGCTTCTTGAAGGGAAAGATGTAACTCTGTGAGATGAATTTACAGAACACAGAGCAGTTTCTCAGAAAGATTCTTTCCAGTTTTGAACGGAAGATATTTCCTTTTTCACCATAGCCATCTATGGGCTTCCAAATATCCCTTTGCCAATTCCACAAGAACAGCCTTATCGAAAGGCTTCTTGAAGGGAAAGATGTAACTCTGTGAGATGAATTAACAGAACACAGAGCAGTTTCTCAGAAAGCTTCTCCCAGTTTTGAACGGAAGATATTTCCTTTTTCACCATAGCCCTCTATGGGCTTGCAAATATCCCTTTGCCAATTTCACAAGAACAGCCTTAGCGAAAGGCTTCTTGACGGGAAAGATGTAACTCTGTGAGATGAATTAACAGAACTCAGAGCAGTTTCTCAGAAAGCTTCTTTCCAGTTTTGAACGGAAGATATTTCCTTTTTCACCATAGCCCTCTATGGGCTTCCAAATATCCCTTTGCCAATTCCACAAGAACAGCCTTAGCGAAAGGCTTCTTGAAAGGAATGATGTAACTCTGTGAGATGAATTAACACAACACAGAGCAGTTTTACAGAAAGCTTCTATCCAGTATTGAACGGAAGATATTTCCTTTTTCACCATAGCCCTCTATGGGCTTCCAAATATCCCTTTGCCAATTCCACAAGAACAGCCTTAGCGAAAGGCTTCCTGAAGGGAAAGATGTAACTCTGTGAGATGAATTAACAGAACACAGAGCAGTTTCTCAGAAAGCTTCTTTCCCGTTTTGAACGGAAGATATTTCCTTTTTCACCATAGCCCTCTAGGGGCTTCCAAATATCCCTTTGCCAATTCCACAAGAACAGCCGTAGCGAAAGGCTTCTTGAAGGGAAAGATGTAACTCTGTGAGATGAATTAACAGAACACAGACCAGTTTCTCAGAAAGCTTCTTTCTAGTTTTGAACGGAAGATATTTCTTTTTTCACCATAGCCCTCTATGGGCTTCCAAATATCCCTTTGCCAATTCCACAAGTACAGCCTTAGCGAAAGGCTTCTTGAAGGGAAAGATGTAACTCTGTGTGATGAATTAACAGAACACAGAGCAGTTTCTCAGAAAGCTTCTTTCCAGTTTTGAACGGAAGATATTTCCTTTTTCACCATAGCCCTCTAAGGGCTTCCAAATATCCCTTTGCCAATTCCACAAGAACAGCCTTAGCGAAAGGCTTCTTGAAGGGCAAGATGTAACTCTGTGAGATGAATTAACAAAACACAGAGCAGTTTCTCAGAAAGCTTCTTTCCAGTTTTGAAAGGAAGATATTTCCTTTTCCACCATAGCCCTCTATGGGCTTGCAAATATCCCTTTGCCAATTCCACAAGAACAGCCTTAGCGAAAGGCTTCTTGACGGGAAAGGTGTAACTCTGTGAGATGAATTAACAGAACACAGAGCAGTTTCTCAGAAAGCTTCTTTCCAGTTTTGAACGGAAGATATTTCCTTTTTCACCATAGCCCTCTATGGGCTTCCAAATATCCCTTTGCCAATTACACAAGAACAGCCTTAGCGAAAGGCTTCTTGAAGGGAAAGATGTAACTCTGTGAGATGAATTCACAGAACACAGAGTAGTTTCTCAGAAAGCTTCTTTCCAGTTTTGCACGGAAGATATTTCCTTTTTCACCATAGCCCTCTATGGGCTTCCAAATATCCCTTTGCCAATTCCACAAGAACAGCCTTAGCGAAAGGCTTCTTGAAGGGAAAGATGTAACTCTGTGAGATGAATTGACAGAACACAGAGCAGTTTCTCAGAAATCTTCTTTCCAGTTTTGAACTTAAGATATTTCCTTTTTCACCATAGCCCTCTATGGGCTTCCAAATATCCCTTTGCCAATTCCACAAGAACAGCCTTAGCGAAAGGCTTCTTGAAGGGAAAGATGTAACCCTGTGTGATGAATTAACATAACACCTAGCAGTTTCTCAGAAAGATTCCTTCCAGTTTTGAAAGGAAGATATTTCCTTTTTCACCATAGCCCTCTATGGGCTTCCAAATATCCATTTGCCAATTCCACAAGAACAGCATTAGCGAAAGGCTTTTAAAAGGGAAAGATGTAACTCTGTGAGATGAATTAACAGAACACAGAGCAGTTTCTCAGAAGGCTTCTTTCCAGTTTTGAACGAAAGGTATTCCCTTTTTCACCATAGCCCTCTATGGGCTTCCAAATATCCCTTTGCCAATTCCACAAGAACAGCCTTAGCGAAAGGCTTCTTGAAGGGAAAGATGTAACTCTGTGTGATGAATTAACAGAACAGAGAGCAGTTTCTCAGAAAGCTTCTTTCCAGTTTTGAACGGAAGATATTTCCTTTTTCACCATAGCCCTCTATGGGTTTCCAAATATCCCTTTGCCAATTCCACAAGAACAGCCTTATCCAAAGGCTTCTTGAAGGGAAAGATGTAACTCTGTGAGATGAATTTACAGAACACAGAGCAGTTTCTCAGAAAGATTCTTTCCAGTTTTCAACGGAAGATATTTCCTTTTTCACCATAGCCATCTATGGGCTTCCAAATATCCCTTTGCCAATTCCACAAGAACAGCCTTAGAGAAAGGCTTCTTGAAGGGAAAGATGTAACTCTGTGAGATGAATTAACAGAACACAGAGCAGTTTCTCAGAAAGCTTCTTTCCAGTTTTGAACGGAAGATATTTCCTTTTTCACCATAGCCCTCTATGGGCTTGCAAATATCCCTTTGCCAATTTCACAAGAACAGCCTTAGCGAAAGGCTTCTTGACGGGAAAGATGTAACTCTGTGAGATGAATTAACAGAACTCAGAGCAGTTTCTCAGAAAGCTTCTTTCCAGTTTTGAACGGAAGATATTTCCTTTTTCACCATAGCCCTCTATGGGCTTCCAAATATCCCTTTGCCAATTCCACAAGAACAGCCTTAGCGAAAGGCTTCTTGAAAGGAATGATGTAACTCTGTGAGATGAATTAACACAACACAGAGCAGTTTTACAGAAAGCTTCTGTCCAGTTTTGAACGGAAGATATTTCCTTTTTCACCATAGCCCTCTATGGGCTTCCAAATATCCCTTTGCCAATTCCACAAGAACAGCCTTAGCGAAAGGCTTCCTGAAGGGAAAGATGTAACTCTGTGAGATGAATTAACAGAACACAGAGCAGTTTCTCAGAAAGCTTCTTTCCCGTTTTGAACGGAAGATATTTCCTTTTTCACCATAGCCCTCTATGGGCTTCCAAATATCCCTTTGCCAATTCCACAAGAACAGCCGTAGCGAAAGGCTTCTTGAAGGGAAAGATGTAACTCTGTGAGATGAATTAACAGAACACAGACCAGTTTCTCAGAAAGCTTCTTTCTAGTTTTGAACGGAAGATATTTCTTTTTTCACCATAGCCCTCTATGGGCTTCCAAATATCCCTTTGCCAATTCCACAAGTACAGCCTTAGCGAAAGGCTTCTTGAAGGGAAAGATGTAACTCTGTGTGATGAATTAACAGAACACAGAGCAGTTTCTCAGAAAGCTTCTTTCCAGTTTTGAACGGAAGATATTTCCTTTTTCACCATAGCCCTCTAAGGGCTTCCAAATATCCCTTTGCCAATTCCACAAGAACAGCCTTAGCGAAAGGCTTCTTGAAGGGCAAGATGTAACTCTGTGAGATTAATTAACAAAACACAGAGCAGTTTCTCAGAAAGCTTCTTTCCAGTTTTGAACGGAAGATATTTCCTTTTCCACCATAGCCCTCTATGGGCTTCCAAATATCCCTTTGCCAATTCCACAAGAACAGCCTTAGCGAAAGGCTTCTTGACGGGAAAGGTGTAACTCTGTGAGATGAATTAACAGAACACAGAGCAGTTTCTCAGAAAGCTTCTTTCCAGCTTTGAACGGAAGATATTTCCTTTTTCACCATAGCCCTCTATGGGCTTCCAAATATCCCTTTGCCAATTCCACAAGAACAGCCTTAGCGAAAGGCTTCTTGAATGGAAAGATGTAACTCTGTGAGATGAATTAACAGAACACACAGCAGTTTCTCAGAACGCTTCTTTCCAGTTTTGAACGGAAGATATTTCCTTTTTCACCATAGCCCTCTACTGGCTTGCAAATATCCCTTTCCTAATTCCACAAGAACAGCCTTAGCGAAAGGTTTCTTGAAGGGAAAGATGTAACTCTGTGAGATGAATTCACAGAACACAGAGCAGTTTCTCAGAAATCTTCTTTCTAGTTTTGAACGGCAGATATTTCCTTTTTCACCATAGCCCTCTATGGGCTTCCAAATATCCCTTTGCCAATTCCACAAGAACAGCATTAGCGAAAGGCTTCTTGAAGGGAAAGATGTAACACTGTGAGATGAATTAACATAACACCGAGCAGTTTCTCAGAAAGATTCCTTCCAGTTTTGAACGGAAGATATTTCCTTTTTCACCATAGCCCTCTATGGGCTTCCAAATATCCCTTTGCCAATTCCACAAGAAAAGCCATAGGGAAAGGCTTCTTGAAGGGAAAGATGTATCTCTGTGAGATGAATTAACGGAACATAGAGCAGTTTCCCAGAAAGCTTCTTTCCATTTTTGAACGGAAGATATTTCCTTTTTCACCATAGCCCTCCATGGGCTTCCAAATATCCCTTTGCCAATTCCACAAGAACAGCTTTGCGAAAGGCTTCTTGAGGGGAAAGATGTAACTCCGTGAGATGAATTTACACAACACAGAGCAGTTTCTCAGAAAGCTTCTTTCCAGTTTTGAACGGAAGATATTTCCTTTTTCACCATAGAACTCTATGGGCGTCCAAATATCCCTTTGCCAATTACACAAGAACAGCCTTAGCGAAAGGCTTCTTGAAGAGAAAGATGTAACTCTGTGAGATGAATTCACAGAACACAGAGTAGTTTCTCAGAAAGCTTCTTTCCAGTTTTGCACGGAAGATATTTCCTTTTTCACCATAGCCCTCTATGGGCTTCCAAATATCCCTTTGCCAATTCCACAAGAACAGCATTAGCGAAAGGCTTCTTGAAGGGAAAGATGTAACTCTGTGAGATGAATTCACAGAACACAGAGCAGTTTCTCAGAAAGCTTCTTTCCAGTTTTAAATGGAAGATATTTCCTTTTTCACCATAGCCCTCTATGGGCTTCCAAATATCCCTTTGCCAATTCCACAAGAACAGCCTTAGCGAAAGGCTTCTTGAAGGGAAAGATGAAACTCTGTGAGATGAATTAGCAGAACACAGAGCAGTTTCTCAGAAAGCTTCTTTCCAGTTTTGAACAGAAGATACTTCCTTTTTCACCATAGCCCTCTATGGGCTTCCAAATATCCCTTTGCCAATTTCACAAGAACAGCCTTAGCGAAAGGCTTCCTGAGTTGAAAGATGTAACTCTGTGAGATGAATTAACAGAACACAGAGCAGTTTCTCAGATATCTTCTTTCCAGTTTTGAACGGAAGATATTTCCTTTTTCACCATAGCCCTCTATGGGCTTCCAAATATCCCTTTGCCAATTCCACAAGAACAGCCTTAGCGAAAGGCTTCTTGAAGGGAAAGATGTAACTCTGTGTGATGAAATAACAGAACACAGAGCAGTTTCTCAGAAAGCTTCTTTCCAGTTTTGAACGGAAGATATTTCCTTTTTCACCATAGCCATCTAGGGGCTTCCAAATATCCCTTTGCCAATTCCACAAGAACAGCCTTAGCGAAAGGCTTCTTGACGGGAAAGATGTAACTCTGTGAGATGAATTAACAGAACACAGAGCAGTTTCTCAGAAAGCTTCTTTCCAGTTTTGAATGGAAAATATTTCCTTTTTCACCATAGCCCTCTATGGGCTTCCAAATATCCCTTTGCCAATTCCACAAGAACAGCCTTAGCGAAAGGCTTCTTGAAGGGAAAGATGTAACTCTGTGAGATGAATTAACAGAACACAGAGCAGTTTCTCAGAAGGCTTCTTTCCAGTTTTGAACGGAAGGTAATTCCTTTTTCACCATAGCCCTCTATGGGCTTCCAAATATCCCTTTGCCAATTCCACAAGAACAGGTTTAGCGAAAGGCTTCTTGAAGGGAAGGATGTAACTCTGTGAGATGAATTAACAGAACACAGAGCAGTTTTTCAGAAAGCTTCTTTCCAGTTTTGAACGGAAGATATTTCCTTTTCCACCATAGCCCTCTATGGGCTTCCAAATATCCCTTTGCCAATTCCACAAGAACAGCCTTAGCGAAAGGCTTCTTGACGGGAAAGATGTAACTCTGTGAGATGAATTAACAGAACACAGAGCAGTTTCTCAGAAAGCTTCTTTCCAGTTTTGAACGGAAGATATTTCCTTTTTCACCATAGCCCTCTATGGGCTTCCAAATATCCCTTTGCCAATTCCACAAGAACAGCCTTAGCGAAAGGCTTCTTGAAGGGAAAGATGTAACCCTGTGAGATGAATTAACATAACACCGAGCAGTTTCTCAGAAAGATTCCTTACAGTTTTGAACGGAAGGTATTTCCTTTTTCACCATAGCCCTCTATGGGCTTCCAAATATCCCTTTGCCAATTCCACAAGAACAGCCATAGGGAAAGGCTTCTTGAAGGGAAAGATGTATCTCTGTGAGATGAATTAACACAACATAGAGCAGTTTCCGAGAAAGCTTCTTTCTATTTTTGTACGGAAGATATTTCCTTTTTCACCATAGCCCTCCATGGGCTTCCAAATATCCCTTTGCAAATTCCACAAGAACTGCTTAGCGAAAGGCTTCTTGAGGGGAAAGATGTAACTCTGTGAGATGAATATACGGAACACAGAGCAGTTTCTCGGAAAGCTTCTTTCCAGTTTTGAACGGAAGATATTTCCTTTTTCACCATAGAACTCTATGGGCGTCCAAATATCCCTTTGCCAATTACACAAGAACAGCCTTAGCGAAAGGCTTCTTGAAGGGAAAGATGTAACTCTGGGAGATGAATTCACAGAACACAGAGTAGTTTCTCAGAAAGCTTCTTTCCAGTTTTGCACGGAAGATATTTCCTTTTTCACCATAGCCCTCTATGGGCTTCCAAATATCCCTTTGCCAATTCCACAAGAACAGCCTTAGCGAAAGGCTTCTTGAAGGGAAAGATGTAATTCTGTGAGATGAATTGACAGAACACAGAGCAGTTTCTCAGAAAGCTTCTTTCCAGTTTTAAATGGAAGATATTTCCTTTTTCACCATAGCCCTCTATGGGCTTCCAAATATCCCTTTGCCAATTCCACAAGAACAGCCTTAGCGAAAGGCTTCTTGAAGGGAAAGATGTAACTCTGTGAGATGAATTTAGAGAACACAGAGCAGTTTCTCAGAAAGCTTCTTTCGAGTTTTGAACGGAAGATATTTCCTTTTTCACCATAGCCCTCTATGAGCTTCCATATATCCCTTTGCCAATTCCACAAGAACAGCCTTAGCGAAAGGCTTCTTGAAGGGCAAGATGTAACCCTGTGAGATGAATTAACAGAACACAGAGCAGTTTCTCAGAAAGCTTCTTTCCAGTTTTGAACGGAAGATATTTCCTTTTTCACCATAGCCCTCTATGGGCTTCCAAATATCATTTGCCAATTCAACAAGAACAGCCTTAGCGAAAGGCTTCTTGAAGGGAAAGATGTAACTCTGTGAGATGAATTAACGGAACACAGAGCAGTTTCTCAGAAAGCTTCTTTCCAGTTTTGAACGGAAGGTATTTCCTTTTTCACCATAGCCCTCTAAGGGCTTCCAAATATCCCTTTGCCAATTCCACAAGAACAGCCTTAGCGAAAGGCTTCTTGAAGGGAAAGATGTAACTCTGTCAGATGAATTAACAGAACACAGAGCAGTTTCTCAGAAGGCTTCTTTCCAGTTTTGAACGGAAGGTATTTCCTTTTTCACCATAGCCCTCTATGGGCTTCCAAATATCCCTTTGCCAATTCCACAAGAACAGGTTTAGCGAAAGGCTTCTTGAAGGGAAGGATGTAACTCTGTGAGATGAATTAACAGAACACAGAGCAGTTTTTCAGAAAGCTTCTTTCCAGTTTTGAACGGAAGATATTTCCTTTTCCACCATAGCCCTCTATGGGCTTCCAAATATCCCTTTGCCAATTCCACAAGAACAGCCTTAGCGAAAGGCTTCTTGAATGGAAAGATGTAACTCTGTGAGATGAATTAACAGAACACACAGCAGTTTCTCAGAACGCTTCTTTCCAGTTTTTAACGGAAGATATTTCCTTTTTCACCATAGCCCTCTATTGGCTTCCAAATATCCCTTTCCCAATTCCACAAGAACAGCCTTAGCGAAAGGTTTCTTGAAGGGAAAGATGTAACTCTGTGAAATGAATTCACAGAACACAGAGCAGTTTCTCAGAAAGCTTCTTTCCAGTTTTGAACGGAAGATATTTCCTTTTTCACCATAGCCCTCTATGGGCTTCCAAATATCCCTTTGCCAATTCCACAAGAACAGCCTTAGCGAAAGGCTTCTTGAAGGGAAAGATGTAACCCTGTGAGATGAATTAACATAACACCGAGCAGTTTCTCAGAAAGATTCCTTACAGTTTTGAACGGAAGGTATTTCCTTTTTCACCATAGCCCTCTATGGGCTTCCAAATATCCCTTTGCCAATTCCACAAGAACAGCCATAGGGAAAGGCTTCTTGAAGGGAAAGATGTATCTCTGTGAGATGAATTAACAGAACATAGAGCAGTTTCCGAGAAAGCTTCTTTCTATTTTTGTACGGAAGATATTTCCTTTTTCACCATAGCCCTCCATGGGCTTCCAAATATCCCTTTGCCAATTCCACAAGAACAGCTTAGCGAAAGGCTTCTTGAGGGGAAAGATGTAACTCTGTGAGATGAATATACGGAACACAGAGCAGTTTCTCGGAAAGCTTCTTTCCAGTTTTGAACGGAAGATATTTCCTTTTTCACCATAGAACTCTATGGGCGTCCAAATATCCCTTTGCCAATTACACAAGAACAGCCTTATCGAAAGGCTTCTTGAAGGGAAAGATGTAACTCTGTGAGATGAATTCACAGAACACAGAGTAGTTTCTCAGAAAGCTTCTTTCCAGTTTTGCACGGAAGATATTTCCTTTTTCACCATAGCCCTCTATGGGCTTCCAAATATCCCTTTGCCAATTCCACAAGAACAGCCTTAGCGAAAGGCTTCTTGAAGGGAAAGATGTAATTCTGTGAGATGAATTGACAGAACACAGAGCAGTTTCTCAGAAAGCTTCTTTCCAGTTTTAAATGGAAGATATTTCCTTTTTCACCATAGCCCTCTATGGGCTTCCAAATATCCCTTTGCCAATTCCACAAGAACAGCCTTAGCGAAAGGCTTCTTGAAGGGAAAGATGTAACTCTGTGAGATGAATTTAGAGAACACAGAGCAGTTTCTCAGAAAGCTTCTTTCGAGTTTTGAACGGAAGATATTTCCTTTTTCACCATAGCCCTCTATGAGCTTCCATATATCCCTTTGCCAATTCCACAAGAACAGCCTTAGCGAAAGGCTTCTTGAAGGGCAAGATGTAACCCTGTGAGATGAATTAACAGAACACAGAGCAGTTTCTCAGAAAGCTTCTTTCCAGTTTTGAACGGAAGATATTTCCTTTTTCACCATAGCCCTCTATGGGCTTCCAAATATCATTTGCCAATTCAACAAGAACAGCCTTAGCGAAAGGCTTCTTGAAGGGAAAGATGTAACTCTGTGAGATGAATTAACGGAACACAGAGCAGTTTCTCAGAAAGCTTCTTTCCAGTTTTGAACGGAAGGTATTTCCTTTTTCACCATAGCCCTCTAAGGGCTTCCAAATATCCCTTTGCCAATTCCACAAGAACAGCCTTAGCGAAATGCTTCTTGAAGGGAAAGATGTAACTCTGTCAGATGAATTAACAGAACACAGAGCAGTTTCTCAGAAGGCTTCTTTCCAGTTTTGAACGGAAGTTATTTCCTTTTTCACCATAGCCCTCTATGGGCTTCCAAATATCCCTTTGCCAATTCCACAAGAACAGGTTTAGCGAAAGGCTTCTTGAAGGGAAGGATGTAACTCTGTGAGATGAATTAACAGAACACAGAGCAGTTTTTCAGAAAGCTTCTTTCCAGTTTTGAACGGAAGATATTTCCTTTTCCACCATAGCCCTCTATGGGCTTCCAAATATCCCTTTGCCAATTCCACAAGAACAGCCTTAGCGAAAGGCTTCTTGACGGGAAAGATGTAACTCTGTGAGACGAATTAACAGAACACAGAGCAGTTTCTCAGAAAGCTTCTTTCCAGTTTTGAACGGAAGATATTTCCTTTTTCACCATAGCCCACTATGGGCTTCCAAATATCCCTTTGCCAATTCCACAAGAACAGCCTTAGCGAAAGGCTTCTTGAATGGAAAGATGTAACTCTGTGAGATGAATTAACAGAACACACAGCAGTTTCTCAGAACGCTTCTTTCCAGTTTTTAACGGAAGATATTTCCTTTTTCACCATAGCCCTCTATTGGCTTCCAAATATCCCTTTCCCAATTCCACAAGAACAGCCTTAGCGAAAGGTTTCTTGAAGGGAAAGATGTAACTCTGTGAAATGAATTCACAGAACACAGAGCAGTTTCTCAGAAAGCTTCTTTCCAGTTTTGAACGGAAGATATTTCCTTTTTCACCATAGCCCTCTATGGGCTTCCAAATATCCCTTTGCCAATTCCACAAGAACAGCCTTAGCGAAAGGCTTCTTGAAGGGAAAGATGTAACCCTGTGAGATGAATTAACATAACACCGAGCAGTTTCTCAGAAAGATTCCTTCCAGTTTTGAACGGAAGGTATTTCCTTTTTCACCATAGCCCTCTATGGGCTTCCAAATATCCCTTTGCCAATTCCACAAGAACAGCCATAGGGAAAGGCTTCTTGAAGGGAAAGATGTATCTCTGTGAGATGAATTAACAGAACATAGAGCAGTTTCCTAGAAAGCTTCTTTCCATTTTTGTACGGAAGATATTTCCTTTCTCACCATAGCCCTCCATGGGCTTCCAAATATCCCTTTGCCAATTCCACAAGAACAGCTTAGCGAAAGGCTTCTTGAGGGGAAAGATGTAACTCTGTGAGATGGATTTACGGAACACAGAGCAGTTTCTCGGAAAGCTTCTTTCCAGTTTTGAACGGAAGATATTTCCTTTTTCACCATAGAACTCTATGGGCGTCCAAATATCCCTTTGCCAATTACACAAGAACAGCCTTAGCGAAAGGCTTCTTGAAGGGAAAGATGTAACTCTGTGAGATGAATTCACAGAACACAGAGTAGTTTCTCAGAAAGCTTCTTTCCTGTTTTGCACGGAAGATATTTCCTTTTTCACCATAGCCCTCTATGGGCTTCCAAATATCCCTTTGCCAATTCCACAAGAACAGCCTTAGCGAAAGGCTTCTTGAAGGGAAAGATGTAATTCTGTGAGATGAATTTATAGAACACAGAGCAGTTTCTCAGAAAGCTTCTTTCCAGTTTTGAACGGAAGATATTTCCTTTTTCACCATAGACCTCTATGGGCTTCCAAATATCCCTTTGCCAATTTCACAAGAACAGCCTTAGCGAAAGGCTTCCTGAGGGGAAAGATGTAACTCTGTGAGATGAATTAACAGAACTCAAAGCAGTTTCTCAGAAAGCTTCTTTTCTATTTTGAACGGAAGATATTTCCTTTTTCACCATAGCCCTCTATGGGCTTCCAAATATCCCTTTGCCAATTCCACAAGAACAGCCTTAGCCAAAGGCTTCTTGAAGGGAAAGATGTAACTCTGTGAGATGAATTAACAGAACACAGAGCAGTATCTCAGAAAGCTTCTTTCCCGTTTTGAACGGAAGATATTTCCTTTTGCACCATAGCCCTCTATCGGCTTCCAAATATCCCTTTGCCAATTCCACAAGAACAGCCTTAGCGAAAGGCTTCTTGAAGGGAAAGATGTAACTCTGTGAGATGAATTAACAGAACACAGAGCAGTTTCTCAGAAAGCTTCTTTCCCCTTTTGAACGGAAGTTATTTCCTTTTTCACCATAGCCCTCTATAGGCTTCCAAATATCCCTTTGCCAATTCCACAAGAACAGCCGTAGCGAAAGGCTTCTTGAAGGGAAAGATGTAACTCTGTGAAATGAATTAAGAGAACACAGAGCAGTTTCTCAGAAAGCTTCTTTCCAGTTTTGAACGGAAGATATTTCTTTTTTCACCATAGCCCTCTATGGGCTTCCAAATATCCCTTTGCCAATTCCACAAGAACAGCCTTAGCGAAAGGCTTCTTGAAGGGAAAGATGTAACTCTGTGAAATGAATTAAGAGAACAGAGAGCAGTTTCTCAGAAAACTTCTTTCGAGTTTTGAACGGAAGATATTTCCTTTTTCACCATAGCCCTCTATGAGCTTCCATATATCCCTTTGCCAATTCCACAAGAACAGCCTTAGCGAAAGGCTTCTTGAAGGGCAAGATGTAACCCTGTTAGATGAATTAACAGAACACAGAGCAGTTTCTCAGAAAGCTTCTTTCCAGTTTTGAACGGAAGATATTTCCTTTTTCACCATAGCCCTCTATGGGCTTCCAAATATCATTTGCCAATTCCACAAGAACAGCCTTAGCGAAAGGCTTCTTGAAGGGAAAGATGTAACTCTGTGAGATGAATTCACAGAACACAGAGCAGTCTCTCAGAAAGCTTCTTTCCAGTTTTGAACGGAAGATATTTCCTTTTTCACCATAGCCCTCTATGGGCTTCCAAATATCCCTTTGCCAATTCAACAAGAACAGCCTTAGCGAAAGGCTTCTTGAAGGGAAAGATATAACTCTGTGAGATGAATTAACAGAACACAGAGCAGTCTCTCAGAAAGCTTCTTTCCAGTTTTGAACGGAAGGTATTTCCTTTTTCACCATAGCCCTCTATGGGCTTCCAAATATCCCTTTGCCAATTCCACAAGAACAGCCTTAGCGAAAGGCTTCTTGAAGGGAAAGATGTAACTCTGTGAGATGAATTAACAGAACACAGAGAAGTTTCTCAGAAAGCTTCTTTCCAGTTTTGAACGGAAGATAATTACTTTTTCAAAATAGCCCTCTATGGGCTTCCAAATATCCCTTTGCCAAATCCACAAGAACAGCATTAGCGAAAGGCTTCTAAAAGGGAAAGATGTAACTCTGTGAGATGAATTAACAGAACACAGAGCAGTTTCTCAGAAAGATTACTTCCAGTTTTGAACGGAAGATATTTCCTTTTTCACCATAGCCCTCTACGGGCTTCCAAATATCCCTTTGCCAATTCCACAAGAACAGCCTTAGCGAAAGGCTTCTTGAAGGGAAAGATGTAACTCTGTGTGATGAATTAACAGAACAGAGAGCAGTTTCTCAGAAAGCTTCTTTCCCGTTTTGAACGGAAGATAATTCCTTTTTCACCATAGCCCTCTATGGGCTTCCAAATATCCCTTTGCCAATTCCACAAGAACAGCCGTAGCGAAAGGCTTCTTGAAGGGAAAGATGTAACTCTGTGAGATGAATTAACAGAACACAGACCAGTTTCTCAGAAAGCTTCTTTCTAGTTTTGAACGGAAGATTTTTCTTTTTTCACCATAGCCCTCTATGGGCTTCCAAATATCCCTTTGCCAATTCCACAAGTACAGCCTTAGCGAAAGGCTTCTTGAAGGGAAAGATGTAACTCTGTGTGATGAATTAACAGAACACAGAGCAGTTTCTCAGAAAGCTTCTTTCCAGTTTCGAACGGAAGATATTTCCTTTTTCACCATAGCCCTCTAAGGGCTTCCAAATATCCCTTTGCCAATTCCACAAGAACAGCCTTAGCGAAAGGCTTCTTGAAGGGCATGATGTAACTCTGTGAGATGAATTAACAGAACACAGAGCAGTTTCTCAGAAAGCTTCTTTCCAGTTTTGAACGGAAGATATTTCCTTTTTCACCATAGCCCTCTAAGGGCTTCCAAATATCCCTTTGCCAATTCCACAAGAACAGCCTTAGCGAAAGGCTTCTTGAAGGGCATGATGTAACTCTGTGAGATGAATTAACAGAACACAGAGCAGTATCTCAGAAAGCTTCTTTCCCGTTTTGAACGGAAGATATTTCCTTTTGCACCATAGCCCTCTATCGGCTTCCAAATATCCCTTTGCCAATTCCACAATAACAGCCTTAGCGAAAGGCTTGTTGAAGGGAAAGATGTAACTCTGTGAGATGAATTAACACAACACAGAGCAGTTTCTCAGAAAGCTTCTTTCCCCTTTTGAACGGAAGTTATTTCCTTTTTCACCATAGCCCTCTATAGGCTTCCAAATATCCCTTTGCCAATTCCACAAGAACAGCCGTAGCGAAAGGCTTCTTGAAGGGAAAGATGTAACTCTGTGAAATGAATTAACAGAACACAGAGCAGTTTCTCAGAAAGCTTCTTTCCAGTTTTGAACGGAAGATATTTCTTTTTTCACCATAGCCCTCTATGGGCTTCCAAATATCCCTTTGCCAATTCCACAAGAACAGCCTTAGCGAAAGGCTTCTTGAAGGGAAAGATGTAACACTGTGTGATGAATTAACAGAACAGAGAGCAGTTTCTCAGAAAACTTCTTTCGAGTTTTGAACGGAAGATATTTCCTTTTTCACCACAGCCCTCTATGAGCTTCCATATATCCCTTTGCCAATTCCACAAGAACAGCCTTAGCGAAAGGCTTCTTGAAGGGCAAGATGTAACCCTGTTAGATGAATTAACAGAACACAGAGCAGTTTCTCAGAAAGCTTCTTTCCAGTTTTGAACGGAAGATATTTCCTTTTCCACCACAGCCCTCTATGGGCTTCCAAATATACCTTTGCCAATTCCACAAGAACAGCCTTAGCGAAAGGCTTCTTGACGGGGAAAGATGTAACACTGTGAGATGAATTAACAGAACACAGAGCAGTTTCTCAGAAAGCTTCTTTCCAGTTTTGAACGGAAGATATTTCCTTTTTCACCATAGCCCTCTATGGGCTTCCAAATATCGCTTTGCCAATTCCACAAGAACAGCCTTAGCGAAAGGCTTCTTGAAGGGAAAGATGTAACTCTGTGAGATGAATTAACAGAACACACAGCAGTTTCTCAGAACGCTTCTTTCCAGTTTTGAACGGAAGATATTTCCTTTTTCACCATAGCCCTCTATGGGTTTCCAAATATCCCTTTGCCAATTCCACAAGAACAGCCTTAGCGAAAGGTTTCTTGAAGGGAAAGATGTAACCCTGTGAGATGAATTCACAGAACACAGAGCAGTTTCTCAGAAATCTTCTTTCCAGTTTTGAACGGAAGATATTTCCTTTTTCATCATAGCCCTCTATGGGCTTCCAAATATCCCTTTGCCAATTCCACAAGAACAGCCTTAGCGAAAGGCTTCTTGAAGGGAAAGATGTAACCCTGTGAGATGAATTAACATAACACCGAGCAGTTTCTCAGAAAGATTCCTTCCATTTTTGAACGGAAGTTATTTCCTTTTTCACCATAGCCCTCTATGGGCTTCCAAATATCCCTTTGCCAATTCCACAAGAACAGCCATAGGGAAAGGCTTCTTGAAGGGAAAGATGTATCTCTGTGAGATGAATTAACAGAACATAGAGCAGTTTCCCAGAAAGCTTCTTTCCATTTTTGAACGGAAGATATTTCCTTTTCCACCATAGCCCTCCATGGGCTTCCAAATATCCCTTTGCCAATTCCACAAGAACAGCTTAGCGAAAGGCTTCTTGAGGGGAAAGATGTAACTCTGTGAGATGAATTTACGGAACACAGAGCAGTTTCTCGGAAAGCTTCTTTCCAGTTTTGAACGGAAGATATTTCCTTTTTCACCATAGAACTCTATGGGCGTCCAAATATCCCTTTGCCAATTACACAGGAACAGCCTTAGCGAAAGGCTTCTTGAAGGGAAAGATGTAACTCTGTGAGATGAATTCACAGAACACAGAGTAGTTTCTCAGAAAGCTTCTTTCCAGTTTTGCACGGAAGATATTTCCTTTTTCAAAATAGCCCTCTAAGGGCTTCCAAATATCGCTTTGCCAATTCCACAAGAACAGCCTTAGCGAAAGGCTTCTTGAAGGGAAAGATGTAATTCTGTGAGATGAATTGACAGAACACAGAGCAGTTTCTCAGAAAGCTTCTTTCCAGTTTTGCACGGAAGATATTTCCTTTTTCACCATAGCCCTCTATGGGCTTCCAAATATCCCTTTGCCAATTCCACAAGAACAGCCTTAGCGAAAGGCTTCTTGAAGGGAAAGATGTAACTCTGTGAGATGAATTAACAGAACACAGAGCAGTTTCTCAGAAAGCTTCTTTCCAGTTTTGAACGGAAGGTATTTCCTTTTTCACCCTAGCCCTCTATGGGCTTCCAAATATCCCTTTGCCAATTCCACAAGAACAGCCTTAGCGAAAGGCTTCTTGAAGGGAAAGATGTAACTCTGTGAGATGAATTAACAGAACACAGAGCAGTTTCTCAGAAAGCTTCTTTCCCCTTTTGAACGGAAGATATTTCCTTTTTCACCATAGCCCTCTATGGGCTTCCAAATATCCCTTTGCCAATTCCACAAGAACAGCATTAGCGAAAGGCTTCTTGAAGGGAAAGATGTAACTCTGTTAAATGAATTAACAAAACACAGAGCAGTTTCTCAGAAAGCTTCTTTCCAGTTTTGAACGGAAGATATTTCCTTTTTCACCATAGCCCTCTATGGGCTTCCAAATATCCCTTTGCCAATTCCACAAGAACAGCCTTAGCGAAAGGCTTCTTGAAGGGAAAGATGTAACTCTGTGAGATGAATTTAGAGAACACAGAGCAGTTTCTCAGAAAGCTTCTTTCCAGTTTTGAACGGAAGATATTTCCTTTTTCACAATAGAACTCTATGGGCTTCCAAATATCCCTTTGCCAATTTCACAAGAACAGCCTTAGCGAAAGGCTTCCTGAGGGGAAAGATGTAACTCTGTGAGATGAATTAACAGAACTCAGAGCAGTTTCTCAGAAAGCTTCTTTCCTGTTTTGAACGGAAGATATTTCCTTTTTCACCATAGCCCTCTATGGGCTTCCAAATATCCCTTTGCCAATTCCACAAGAACAGCCTTAGCCAAAGGCTTCTTGAAGGGAAAGATGTAACTCTGTGAGATGAATTAACAGAACACAGAGCAGTATCTCAGAAAGCTTCTTTCCCGTTTTGAACGGAAGATATTTCCTTTTTCACCATAGCCCTCTATGGGCTTCCAAATATCCCTTTGCCAATTCCACAAGAACAGCCTTAGCGAAAGGCTTCTTGAAGGGAAAGATGTAACTCTGTGAGATGAATTAACAGAACACAGGGCAGTTTCTCAGAAAGCTTCTTTCCCCTTTTGAACGGAAGATATTTCCTTTTTCACCATAGCCCTCTATGGGCTTCCAAATATCCCTTTGCCAATTCCACAAGAACAGCCTTAGCGAAAGGCTTCTTCAAGGGAAAGATGTAACTCTGTGTGATGAATTAACAGAAAGGAGAGCAGTTTCTCAGAAAACTTCTTTCGAGTTTTGAACGGAAGATATTTCCTTTTTCACCATAGCCCTCTATGAGCTTCCATATATCCCTTTGCCAATTCCACAAGAACAGCCTTAGCGAAAGGCTTCTTGAAGGGCAAGATGTAACCCTGTTAGATGATTTAACAGAACACAGAGCAGTTTCTCAGAAAGCTTCTTTCCGGTTTTGAACGGAAGATATTTCCTTTTTCACCATAGCCCTCTATGGGCTTCCAAATATCATTTGCCAATTCAACAAGAACAGCCTTAACGAAAGACTTCTTGAAGGAAAAGATGTAACTCTGTGTGATGAATTAACAGAACACAGAGCCGTTTCTCAGAAAGATTCCTTCCAGTTTTGAACGGAAGATATTCCCTTTTTCACCATAGACCTCTATGGGCTTCCAAATATCCCTTTGCCAATTCCACAAGAACAGCCTTAGCGAAAGGCTTCTTGAAGGGAAAGATGTAACTCTGTCAGATGAATTAACAGAACACAGAGCAGTTTCTCAGAAAGCTTCTTTCCAGTATTGAACGGAAGATATTTCCTTTTTCACCGTAGCCCTCTATGGGCTTCAAAATATCCCTTTGCCAATTCCACAAGAACAACCTTAGCGAAAGGCTTCTTGAAGGGAAAGATGTAACTCTGTGAGATGAATTAACAGAACACAGAACAGTTTCTCCGAAAACTTCTTTCCAGTTTTGAACGTAAGATATTTCCTTTTCCACCATAGCCCTCTATGGGCTTCCAAATATCCCTTTGCCAATTCCACAAGAACAGCCTTAGCGAAAGGCTTCTTAAAGTTAAAGATGTAACTCTGTGAGATGAATTCACAGAACACAGAGCAGTCTCTCAGAAAGCTTCTTTCCAGTTTTGAACGGAAGGTATTTCCTTTTTCACCATAGCCCTCTATGGGCTTCCAAATATCCCTTTGCCAATTCCACAAGAACAGCCTTAGCGAAAGGCTTCTTGAAGGGAAAGATATAACTCTGTGAGATGAATTAACAGAACACAGAGCAGTTTCTCAGAAAGCTTCTTTCCAGTTTTGAACGGAAGATAATTCCTTTTTCACAATAGCCCTCTATGGGCTTCCAAATATCCCTTTGCCAAATCCACAAGAACAGCATTAGCGAAAGGCTTCTAAAAGGGAAAGATGTAACTCTGTGAGATGAATTAACAGAACACAGAGCAGGTTCTCAGAAAGATTACTTCCAGTTTTGAACGGAAGATATTTCCTTTTTCACCATAGCCCTCTACGGGCTTCCAAATATCCCTTTGCCAATTCCACAAGAACAGCCTTAGCGAAAGGCTTCTTGACGGGAAAGATGTAACTCTGTGAGATCAATTCACAGAACACAGAGCAGTTTCTCAGAAAGCTTCTTTTTTTTCAGTTTTGAACGGAAGGTATTTCCTTTTTCACCATAGCCCTCTATTGGCTTCCAAATATCCCTTTCCCAATTCCACAAGAACAGCCTTAGCGAAAGGTTTCTTGAAGGGAAAGATGTAACTCTGTGAGATGAATTCACAGAACACAGAGCAGTTTCTCAGAAATCTTCTTTCCACTTTTGAACGGAAGATATTTCCTTTTTCACCATAGCCCTCTATGGGCTTCCAAATATCCCTTTGCCAATTCCACAAGAACAGCCTTAGCGAAAGGCTTCTTGAAGGGAAAGATGTAACACTGTGAGATGAATTAACATAACACCGAGCAGTTTCTCAGAAAGATTCCTTCCAGTTTTGAACGGAAGATATTTCCTTTTTCACCATAGCCCTCTATGGGCTTCCAAATATCCCTTTGCCAATTCCACAAGAAAAGCCATAGGGAAAGGCTTCTTGAAGGGAAAGATGTATCTCTGTGAGATGAATTAACGGAACATAGAGCAGTTTCCCAGAAAGCTTCTTTCCATTTTTGAACGGAAGATATTTCCTTTTTCACCATAGCCCTCCATGGGCTTCCAAATATCCCTTTCCCAATTCCACAAGAACAGCCTTAGCGAAAGGCTTCTTAAAGGTAAAGATGTAACTCTGTGAGATGAATTCACAGAACACAGAGCAGTTTCTCAGAAATCTTCTTTCCAGTTTTGAACGGAAGATATTTCCTTTTTCACCATAGCCCTCTATGGGCTTCCAAATATCCCTTTGCCAATTCCACAAGAACAGCCTTAGCGAAAGGCTTCTTGAAGGGAAAGATGTAACACTGTGAGATGAATTAACATAACACCGAGCAGTTTCTCAGAAAGATTCCTTCCAGTTTTGAACGGAAGATATTTCCTTTTTCACCATAGCCCTCTATGGGCTTCCAAATATCCCTTTGCCAATTCCACAAGAACAGCCATAGGGAAAGGCTTCTTGAAGGGAAAGATGTATCTCTGTGAGATGAATTAACAGAACACAGAGCAGTTTCCCAGAAAGCTTCTTTCCATTTTTGAACGGAAGATATTTCCTTTTTCACCATAGCCCTCCATGGGCTTCCAAATATCCCTTTGCCAATTCCACAAGAACAGCTTAGCGAAAGACTTCTTGAGGGGAAAGATGTAACTCTGTGAGATGAATTTACAGAACACAGAGCAGTTTCTCGGAAAGCTTCTTTCCAGTTTTGAACGGAAGATATTTCCTTTTTCACCATAGAACTCTATGGGCGTCCAAATATCCCTTTGCCAATTACACAAGAACAGCCTTAGCGAAAGGCTTCTTGAAGGGAAAGATGTAACTCTGTGAGATGAATTAACAGAACACAGAGTAGTTTCTCAGAAAGCTTCTTTCCAGTTTTACACGGAAGATATTTCCTTTTTCACCATAGCCATCTATGGGCTTCCAAATATCCCTTTGCCAATTCCACAAGAACAGCCTTAGCGAAAGGCTTCTTGAAGGAAAAGATGTAACTCTGTGAGATGAATTGACAGAACACAGAGCAGTTTCTCAGAAAGCTTCTTTCCAGTTTTAAATGGAAGATATTTCCTTTTTCACCATAGACCTCTATGGGCTTCCAAATATCCCTTTGCCAATTCCACAAGAACAGCCTTAGCCAAAGGCTTCTTGAAGGGAAAGATGTAACTCTGTGAGATGAATTAACAGAACACAGAGCAGTTTCTCAGAAAGCTTCTTTCCAGTTTTGAACGGAAGATATTTCCTTTTTCACCATAGCCCTCTATGGGCTTCCAAATATCCCTTTGCCAATTTCACAAGAACAGCCTTAGCGAAAGGCTTCCTGGGTTGAAAGATGTAACTCTGTGAGATGAATTAACAGAACTCAGAGCAGTTTCTCAGAAATTTTCTTTCCAGTTTTGAACGGAAGATATTTCCTTTTTCACCATAGCCCTCTATGGGCTTCCAAATATCCCTTTGCCAATTCCACAAGAACAGCCTTAGCGAAAGGCTTCTTGAAGGGAAAGATGTAACTCTGTGTGATGAATTAACAGAACACAGAGCAGTTTCTCAGAAAGCTTCTTTCCAGTTTTGAACGGAAGATATTTCCTTTTTCACCATAGCCCTCTAGGGGCTTCCAAATATCCCTTTGCAAATTCCACAAGAACAGCCTTAGCGAAAGGCTTCTTGAAGGGAAAGATGTAACTCTGTGAGATGAATTAACAGAACACAGAGCAGTTTCTCAGAAAGCTTCTTTCCAGTTTTGAATGGAAAATATTTCCTTTTTCACCATAGCCCTCTATGGGCTTCCAAATATCCCTTTGCCAATTCCACAAGACAGCCTTAGCGAAAGGCTTCTTGAAGGGAAAGATGTACCTCTGTGAGATGAATTAACAGAACACAGAGCAGTTTCTCAGAAAGCTTCTTTATTGTTTTGAACGGAAGATATTTCCTTTTTCACCATAGCCCTCTATGGGCTTCCAAATATCCCTTTGCCAATTCCACAAGAACAGCCTTAGCCAAAGGCTTCTTGAAGGGAAAGATGTAACTCTGTCAGATGAATTAACAGAACACAGAGCAGTATCTCAGAAAACTTCTTTCCCGTTTTGAACGGAAGATATTTCCTTTTTCACCATAGCCCTCTATGGGCTTCCAAATATCCCTTTGCCAATTCCACAAGAACAGCCTTAGCGAAAGGCTTCTTGAAGGGAAAGATGTAACTCTGTGAGATGAATTAACAGAACACAGAGCAGTTTCTCAGAAAGCTTCTTTCCCCTTTTGAACGGAAGATATTTCCTTTTTCATCATAGCCCTCTATGGGCTTCCAAATATCCCTTTGCCAATTCCACAAGAACAGCCGTAGCGAAAGGCTTCTTCAAGGGAAAGATGTAACACTGTGAAATGAATTAACAAAACACAGAGCAGTTTCTCAGAAAGCTTCTTTCCAGTTTTGAACGGAAGATATTTCCTTTTTCACCGTAGCCCTCTATGGGCTTCCAAATATCCCTTTGCCAATCCCACAAGAACAGCCGTAGTGAAAGGCTTCTTGAAGGGAAAGATGTAACTCTGTGAGATGAATTAACAGAACACAGAGCAGTTTCTCAGAAAGCTTCTTTCCAGTTTTGAACGGAAGATATTTCCTTTTCCACCATAGCCCTCTATGGGCTTCCAAATATACCTCTGCCAATTCCACAAGAACAGCCTTAGCGAAAGGCTTCTTGAAGGGAAAGATGTAACTCTGTGAGATGAATTCACAGATCACAGAGCAGTCTCTCAGAAAGCTTCTTTCCAGTTTTGAACGGAAGGTATTTCCTTTTTCACCATAGCCCTCTAGGGGCTTCCAAATATCCCTTTTCCAATTCCACAAGAACAGCCTTAGCGAAAGGCTTCTTGAAGGGAAAGATATAACTCTGTGAGACGAATTAACAGAACACAGAGCAGTTTCTCAGAAAGCTTCTTTCCAGTTTTGAACGGAAGATAATTCCTTTTTCACAATAGCCCTCTATGGGCTTCCAAATATCCCTTTGCCAAATCCACAAGAACAGCATTAGCGAAAGGCTTCTAAAAGGGAAAGATGTAACTCTGTGTGATGAATTTACAGAACAGAGAGCAGTTTCTCAGAAAACTTCTTTCCAGTTTTGAACGGAAGATATTTCCTTTTTCACCATAGCCCTCTATGGGTTTCCAAATATCCCTTTGCCAATTCCACAAGAACAGCCTTAGCGAAAGGCTTCTTGAAGGGAAAGATGTAACTCTGTGAGGTGAATTTACAGAACACAGAGCAGTTTCTCAGAAAGCTTCATTCCAGTTTTGAACGGAAGATATTTCCTTTTTCACCATAGCCATCTATGGGCTTCCAAATATCCCTTTGCCAATTCCACAAGAACAGCCTTAGCGAAAGGCTTCTTGAAGGGAAAGATGTAACTCTGTGAGACGAATTAACAGAACACAGAGTAGTTTCTCAGAAAGCTTCTTTCCAGTTTTGCACAGAAGATAATTCCTTTTTCACCATAGCCCTCTATGGGCTTCCAAATATCCCTTTGCCAATTCCACAAGAACAGCCTTAGCGAAAGGCTTCTTGAAGGGAAAGTTGTAACTCTGTGAGATGAATTGACAGAACACAGAGCAGTTTCTCAGAAAGCTTCTTTCCAGTTTTAAATGGAAGATATTTCCTTTTTCACCATAGCCCTCTATGGGCTTCCAAATATCCCTTTGCCAATTCCACAAAAACAGCCTTAGCGAAAGGCTTCTTGAAGGGAAAGATGTAACTCTGTGAGATGAATTAACAGAACACAGAGCAGTTTCTCAGAAAGCTTCTTTCCAGTTTTGAACGGAAGATATTTCCTTTTCCACCATAGCCCTCTATGGGCTTCCAAATATCCCGTTGCCAATTCCACAAGAACAGCCTTAGCGAAAGGCATCTTGAATGGAAAGATGTAACTCTGTGAGATGAATTAACAGAACACACAGCAGTTTCTCAGAACGCTTCTTTCCAGTTTTGAACGGAAGATATTTCCTTTTTCACCATAGCCCTCTATTGGCTTCCAAATATCCCTTTCCCACTTCCACAAGAAAAGCCATAGGGAAAGGCTTCTTGAAGGGAAAGATGTAACTCTGTGTGATGAATTAACAGAACACAGAGCAGTTTCTCAGAAAGCTTCTTTCCAGTTTTGAACGGAAGATATTTCCTTTTTCACCATAGCCCTCTAGGGGCTTCCAAATATCCCTTTGCCAATTCCACAGGAACAGCCTTAGCGAAAGGCATCTTGAAGGGAAAGATGTAACTCTGTGAGATGAATTAACAGAACACAGAGCAGTTTCTCAGAAAGCTTCTTTCCAGTTTTGAATGGAAAATATTTCCTTTTTCACCATAGCCCTCTATGGGCTTCCAAATATCCCTTTGCCAATTCCACAAGAACAGCCTTAGCGAAAGGCTTCTTGAAGGGAAAGATGTAACTCTGTGATATGAATTAACAGAACACAGAGCAGTTTCTCAGAAAGCTTCTTTCCAGTTTTGAACGGAAGGTATTTCCTTTTTCACCATAGCCCTCTATGGGCTTCCAAATATCCCTTTGCCAATTCCACAAGAACAGCCTTAGCGAAAGGCTTCTTGACGGGAAAGATGTAACTCTGTGAGATGAATTAACAGAACACAGAGCAGTTTCTCAGAAAGCTTCTTTCCAGTTTTGAACGGAAGATATTTCCTTTTTCACCATAGCCCTCTATGGGCTTCCAAATATCCCTTTGCCAATTCCACAAGAACAGCCTTAGCGAAAGGCTTCTTGAATGGAAAGATGTAACTCTGTGAGATGAATTAACAGAACACACAGCAGTTTCTCAGAACGCTTCTTTCCAGTTTTGAACGGAAGATATTTCCTTTTTCACCATAGCCCTCTATTGGCTTCCAAATATCCCTTTCCCAATTCCACAAGAACAGCCTTAGCGAAAAGTTTCTTGAAGGGAAAGATGTAACTCTGTGAAATGAATTCACAGAACACAGAGCAGTTTCTCAGAAATCTTCTTTCCAGTTTTGAACGGAAGATATTTCCTTTTTCACCATAGCCCTCTATGGGCTTCCAAATATCCCTTTGCCAATTCCACAAGAACAGCCTTAGCGAAAGGCTTCTTGAAGGGAAAGATGTAACACTGTGAGATGAATTAACATAACACCGAGCAGTTTCTCAGAAAGATTCCTTCCAGTTTTGAACGGAAGATATTTCCTTTTTCACCATAGCCCTCTATGGGCTTCCAAATATCCCTTTGCCAATTCCACAAGAAAAGCCATAGGGAAAGGCTTCTTGAAGGGAAAGATGTATCTCTGTGAGATGAATTAACGGAACATAGAGCAGTTTCCCAGAAAGCTTCTTTCCATTTTTGAACGGAAGATATTTCCTTTTTCACCATAGCCCTCCATGGGCTTCCAAATATCCCTTTGCCAATTCCACAAGAACAGCTTAGCGAAAGGCTTTTTGAGGGGAAAGATGTAACTCTGTGAGATGAATTTACAGAACACAGAGCAGTTTCTCGGAAAGCTTCTTTCCAGTTTTGAACGGAAGATATTTCCTTTTTCACCATAGAACTCTATGGGCGTCCAAATATCCCTTTGCCAATTACACAAGAACAGCCTTAGCGAAAGGCTTCTTGAAGGGAAAGATGTAACTCTGTGAGATGAATTCACAGAACACAGAGTAGTTTCTCAGAAAGCTTCTTTCCAGTTTTCACGGAAGATATTTCCTTTTTCACCATAGCCCTCTATGGGCTTCCAAATATCCCTTTGCCAATTCCACAAGAACAGCCTTAGCGAAAGGCTTCTTGAAGGGAAAGATGTAACTCTGTGAGATGAATTGACAGAACACAGAGCAGTTTCTCAGAAAGCTTCTTTCCAGTTTTAAATGGAAGATATTTCCTTTTTCACCATAGCCCTCTATGGGCTTCCAAATATCCCTTTGCCAATTAAACAAGAACAGCCTTAGCGAAAGGCTTCTTGAAGGGAAAGATGTAACTCTGTGAGATGAATTAACAGAACACAGAGCAGTTTCTCAGAAAGCTTCTTTCCAGTTTTGAACGGAAGATATTTCCTTTTTCACCATAGCCCTCTAGGGGCTTCCAAATATCCCTTTGCCAATTCCACAAGAACAGCCTTAGCGAAAGGATTCTTGAAGGGAAAGATGTAACTCTGTGAGATGAATTAACAGAACACAGAGCAGTTTCTCAGAAAGCTTCTTTCCAGTTTTGAATGGAAAATATTTCCTTTTTCACCATAGCCCTCTATGGGCTTCCAAATATCCCTTTGCCAATTCCACAAGAACAGCCTTAGCGAAAGGCTTCTTGAAGGGAAAGATGTAACTCTGTGAGATGAATTAACAGAACACAGAGCAGTTTCTCAGAAAGCTTCTTTCCAGTTTTGAACGGAAGGTATTTCCTTTTTCACCATAGCCCTCTATGGGCTTCCAAATATCCCTTTGCCAATTCCACAAGAACAGCCTTAGCGAAAGGCTTCTTGAAGGGAAAGATGTAACTCTGTCAGATGAATTAACAGAACACAGAGCAGTTTCTCAGAAGGCTTCTTTCCAGTTTTGAACGGAAGGTATTTCCTTTTTCACCATAGCCCCCTATGGGCTTCCAAATATCCCTTTGCCAATTCCACAAGAACAGGTTTAGCGAAAGGCTTCTTGAAGGGAAGGATGTAACTCTGTGAGATGAATTAACAGAACACAGAGCAGTTTTTCAGAAAGCTTCTTTCCAGTTTTGAACGGAAGATATTTCCTTTTCCACCATAGCCCTCTATGGGCTTCCAAATATCCCTTTGCCAATTCCACAAGAACAGCCTTAGCGAAAGGCTTCTTGACGGGAAAGATGTAACTCTGTGAGATGAATTAACAGAACACAGAGCAGTTTCTCAGAAAGCTTCTTTCCAGTTTTGAACGGAAGATATTTCCTTTTTCACCATAGCCCGCCATGGGCTTCCAAATATCCCTTATCCAATTCCACAAGAACAGCCTTAGCGAAAGGCTTCTTGAAGGGAAAGATGTAACTCTGTGAGATGAATTTACAGAACACAGAGTAGTTTCTCGGAAAGCTTGTTTCCAGTTTTGAACGGAAGATATTTCCTTTTTCACCATAGCCATCTATGGGCTTCCAAACATCCCTTTGCCAATTACACAAGAATAGTCTTAGCGAAAGGCTTCTTGAAGGGAAAGATGTAACTCTGTGAGATGAATTCAGAGAACACAGAGCAGTTTCTCAGAAAGCTTCTTTCCAGTTTTGAACGGAATGTTTTTCCTTTTTCACCATAGCCGTCTATGGGCTTCCAAATATCCCTTTGCCAATTCCATAAGAACAGCCTTAGCGAAAGGCTTCTTGAAGGGAAACATGAAACTCTGTGAGATGAATTCACAGAACACAGAGCAGTTTCTCAGAAAACTTCTTTCCAGTTTTGAACGGAAGATATTTCCTTTTTCACCATAGCCCTCTATGGGCTTCCAAATATCCCTTTGACAATTCCAAAAGAACAGCCTTAGCGAAAGGCTTCTTGAAGGGAAAGATGTAACTCTCTGAGATGAATTAACAGAACACAGAGCAGTTTCTCTGAAAGCTTCTTTCCAGTTTTGAACGGATTTTATTTCCTTTTTCACCATAGCCCTCTATGGGCTTCCAAATATCCCTTTGCCAATTCCACAAGAACAGCCTTAGCGAAAGGCTTCTTGAGGGGAAAGATGTAACTCTGTGTGATGAATTAACAGAACAGAGAGCAGTTTGTCAGAAAGCTTCTTTCCAGTTTTGAACGGAAGATATTTCCTTTTTCACCATAGCCCTCTATGGGTTTCCAAATATCCCTTTGCCAATTCCACAAGAACAGCCTTAGCGAAAGGCTTCTTGAAGGGAAAGATGTAACTCTGTGAGATGAATTTACAGAACACAGAGCAGTTTCTCAGAAAGCTTCTTTCCAGTTTTGAACGGAAGATATTTCCTTTTTCACCATAGCCCTCTATGGGCTTCCAAATATCCCTTTGCCAATTCCATAAGAACAGCCTTAGCGAAAGGCTTCTTGAAGTGAAAGATGTAACTCTGTGAGATGAACTAGCAGAACACAAAGCAGTTTCTCAGAAAGCTTCTTTCCAGTTTTGAACGGAAGTTTTTTCCTTTTTCCCATAGCCGTCTATGGTCTTCCAAATATCCCTTTGCCAAGTCCATAAGAACAGCCTTAGCGAAAGGCTTCTTGAAAGGAAAGATGAAACTCTGTGAGATGAATTCACAGAACACAGAGCAGTTTCTCAGAAAGCTTCTTTCCAGTTTTGAACAGAAGATATTTCCTTTTTCACCATAGCCCTCTATGGGCTTCCAAATATCCCTTTGCCAATTCCAGAAGAACAGCCTTAGCGAAAGGCTTCTTGAAGGGAAAGATGTAACTCTGTGAGATGAATTAACAGAACACAGAGCAGTTTCTCAGAAAGCTTCTTTCCAGTTTTGAAAGAAAGGTACTTCCTTTTTCACCATAGCCCTCTATGGGCTTCCAAGTATCCCTTTGCCAATTCCACAAGAACAGCCTTAGCGAAAGGCTTCTTGAAGGGAAAGATGTAACTCTGTGAGATGAATTTACAGAACACAGAGCAGTTTCTCAGAAAGCTTCTTTCCAGTTGTGAACGGAAGATATTTCCTTTTTCACCGTGGCCATCTATGGGCTTCGAAATATCCCTTTGCCAATTCCACAAGAACAGCCTTAGCGAAAGGCTTCTTGAAGGGAAAGATGTAACTCTGTGAGATGAATTCACAGAACACAGAGCAGTTTCTCAGAAAGCTTCTTTCCAGTTTTGAACGGAAGATATTTCCTTTTTCACCATAGCCCTCTATGGGCTTCCAAATATCAATTTGCCAATTTCACAAGAACAGCCTTAGCGAAAGGTTTCTTGAGGGGAAAGATGTAACTCTGTGAGATGAATTAACAGAACACAGAGCAGTTTCTCAGAAAGCTTCTTTCCAGTTTTGAACGGAAGATATTTCCTTTTTCACCGTAGCCCTCTATGGGCTTCCAAATATCCCTTTGCCAATTCCACAAGAACAGCCTTAGCGAAAGGCTTCTTGAAGGGAAAGATGTAACTCTGTGAGATGAATTAACAGAACAAAGAGCAGTTTCTCAGAAAGCTTCTTTCCAGTTTTGAACGAAAGGTACTTCCTTTTTCACCATAGCCCTCTATGATCTTCCAAGTATCCCTTTCCCAATTCCACAAGAACAGTCTTAGCGAAAGGTTTCTTGAAGGGAAAGATGTAACTCTGTGAGATGAATTCACAGAACACAGAGCAGTTTCTCAGAAAGCTTTTTTCCAGTTTTGAACGGAAGATATTTCCTTTTTCACCATAGCCCTCTAGGGGCTTTCAAATATCCCTTTGCCAATTCCACAAGAACAGCGTTAGCGAAAGGCTTCTTGAAGGGAAAGATGTAACTCTGTGAGATGAATTAACAGAACACAGAGCAGTTTCTCAGAAAGCTTCTTTCCAGTTTTGAAGGAAAGATATTTCCTTTTTCACCATAACCCTCTATGGGCTTCCAAATATCCCTTTGCCAATTCCACAAGAACAGCCTTAGCGAAAGGCTTCTTGAAGGGAAAGATGTAACTCTGTGAGATGAATTAACAGAACACAGAGCAGTTTCTCAGAAAGCTTCTTTCCAGTTTTGAACGGAAGATATTTCCTTTTTCACCATAGCCCTCTATGGGCTTCCAAATATCCCTTTGCCAATTTCACAAGAACAGCCTTAGCGAAAGGCTTCCTGGGTTGAAAGATGTAACTCTGTGAGATGAATTAACAGAACTCAGAGCAGTTTCTCAGAAATTTTCTTTCCAGTTTTGAACGGAAGATATTTCCTTTTTCACCATAGCCCTCTATGGGCTTCCAAATATCCCTTTGCCAATTCCACAAGAACAGCCTTAGCGAAAGGCTTCTTGAAGGGAAAGATGTAACTCTGTGTGATGAATTAACAGACCACAGAGCAGTTTCTCAGAAAGCTTCTTTCAAGTTTTGAACGGAAGATATTTCCTTTTTCACCATAGCCCTCTAGGGGCTTCCAAATATCCCTTTGCAAATTCCACAAGAACAGCCTTAGCGAAAGGCTTCTTGAAGGGAAAGATGTAACTCTGTGAGATGAATTAACAGAACACAGAGCAGTTTCTCAGAAAGCTTCTTTCCAGTTTTGAATGGAAAATATTTCCTTTTTCACCAGAGCCCTCTATGGGCTTCCAAATATCCCTTTGCCAATTCCACAAGACAGCCTTAGCGAAAGGCTTCTTGAAGGGAAAGATGTACCTCTGTGAGATGAATTAACAGAACACAGAGCAGTTTCTCAGAAAGCTTCTTTCCAGTTTTGAACGGAAGGTATTTCCTTTTTCACCATAGCCCTCTATGGGCTTCCAAATATCCCTTTGCCAATTCCACAAGAACAGGTTTAGCGAAAGGCTTCTTGAAGGGAAGGATGTAACTCTGTGAGATGAATTAACAGAACACAGAGCAGTTTTTCAGAAAGCTTCTTTCCAGTTTTGAACGGAAGATATTTCCTTTTCCACCATAGCCCTCTATGGGCTTCCAAATATCCCTTTGCCAATTCCACAAGAACAGCTTAGCGAAAGGCTTCTTGAGGGGAAAGATGTAACTCTGTGAGATGAATTTACGGAACACAGAGCAGTTTCTCGGAAAGCTTCTTTCCAGTTTTGAACGGAAGATATTTCCTTTTTCACCATAGAACTCTATGGGCGTCCAAATATCCCTTTGCCAATTACACAAGAACAGCCTTAGCGAAAGGCTTCTTGAAGGGAAAGATGTAACTCTGTGAGATGAATTCACAGAACACAGAGTAGTTTCTCAGAAAGCTTCTTTCCAGTTTTGCACGGAAGATATTTCCTTTTTCACCATAGCCCTCTATGGGTTTCCAAATATCCCTTTGCCAATTCCAGAAGAACAGCCTTAGCGAAAGGCTTCTTGAAGGGAAAGATGTACTTCTGTGAGATGAATTGACAGAACACAGAGCAGTTTCTCAGAAAGCTTCTTTCCAGTTTTAAATGGAAGATATTTCCTTTTTCACCATAGCCCTCTATGGGCTTCCTAATATCCCTTTGCCAATTCCACAAGAACAGGTTTAGCGAAAGGTTCCTTGAAGGGAAAGATGTAACTCTGTGAGATGAATTTAGAGAACACAGAGCAGTTTCTCAGAAAGCTTCTTTCCAGTTTTGAACGGAAGATATTTCCTTTTTCACCATAGCCCTCTATGGGCTTCCAAATATCCCTTTGCCAATTTCACAAGAACAGCCTTAGCGAAAGGCTTCCTGAGGGGAAAGATGTAACTCTGTGAGATGAATTAACATAACTCAGAGCAGTTTCTCAGAAAGCTTCTTTATTGTTTTGAACGGAAGATATTTCCTTTTTCACCATAGCCCTCTATGGGCTTCCAAATATCCCTTTGCCAATTCCACAAGAACAGCCTTAGCCAAAGGCTTCTTGAAGGGAAAGATGTAACTCTGTCAGATGAATTAACAGAACACAGAGCAGTATCTCAGAAAGCTTCTTTCCCGTTTTGAACGGAAGATATTTCCTTTTTCACCATAGCCCTCTATGGGCTTCCAAATATCCCTTTGCCAATTCCACAAGAACAGCCTTAGCGAAAGGCTTCTTGAAGGGAAAGATGTAACTCTGTGAGATGAATTAACAGAACACAGACCAGTTTCTCAGAAAGCTTCTTTCCCCTTTTGAACGGAAGATATTTCCTTTTTCATCATAGCCCTCTATGGGCTTCCAAATATCCCTTTGCCAATTCCACAAGAACAGCCGTAGCGAAAGGCTTCTTCAAGGGAAAGATGTAACACTATGAAATGAATTAACAAAACACAGAGCAGTTTCTCAGAAAGCTTCTTTCCAGTTTTGAACGGAAGATATTTCCTTTTTCACCGTAGCCCTCTATGGGCTTCCAAATATCCCTTTGCCAATCCCACAAGAACAGCCGTAGCGAAAGGCTTCTTGAAGGGAAAGATGTAACTCTGTGAGATGAATTAACAGAACACAGAGCAGTTTCTCAGAAAGCTTCTTTCCAGTTTTGAACGGAAGATATTTCCTTTTCCACCATAGCCCTCTATGGGCTTCCAAATATACCTCTGCCAATTCCACAAGAACAGCCTTAGCGAAAGGCTTCTTGAAGGGAAAGATATAACTCTGTGAGACGAATTAACAGAACACAGAGCAGTTTCTCAGAAAGCTTCTTTCCAGTTTTGAACGGAAGATAATTCCTTTTTCACAATAGCCCTCTATGGGCTTCCAAATATCCCTTTGCCAAATCCACAAGAACAGCATTAGCGAAAGGCTTCTAAAAGGGAAAGATGTAACTCTGTGTGATGAATTAACAGAACAGAGAGCAGTTTCTCAGAAAGCTTCTTTCCAGTTTTGCACGGAAGATATTTCCTTTTTCACCATAGCCCTCTATGGGTTTCCAAATATCCCTTTGCCAATTCCAGAAGAACAGCCTTAGCGAAAGGCTTCTTGAAGGGAAAGATGTACTTCTGTGAGATGAATTGACAGAACACAGAGCAGTTTCTCAGAAAGCTTCTTTCCAGTTTTAAATGGAAGATATTTCCTTTTTCACCATAGCCCTCTATGGGCTTCCAAATATCCCTTTGCCAATTCCACAAGAACAGGTTTAGCGAAAGGTTCCTTGAAGGGAAAGATGTAACTCTGTGAGATGAATTTAGAGAACACAGAGCAGTTTCTCAGAAAGCTTCTTTCCAGTTTTGAACGGAAGATATTTCCTTTTTCACCATAGCCCTCTATGGGCTTCCAAATATCCCTTTGCCAATTTCACAAGAACAGCCTTAGCGAAAGGCTTCCTGAGGGGAAAGATGTAACTCTGTGAGATGAATTAACGTAATTCAGAGCAGTTTCTCAGAAAGCTTCTTTATTGTTTTGAACGGAAGATATTTCCTTTTTCACCATAGCCCTCTATGGGCTTCCAAATATCCCTTTGCCAATTCCACAAGAACAGCCTTAGCCAAAGGCTTCTTGAAGGGAAAGATGTAACTCTGTCAGATGAATTAACAGAACACAGAGCAGTATCTCAGAAAGCTTCTTTCCCGTTTTGAACGGAAGATATTTCCTTTTTCACCATAGCCCTCTATGGGCTTCCAAATATCCCTTTGCCAATTCCACAAGAACAGCCTTAGCGAAAGGCTTCTTGAAGGGAAAGATGTAACTCTGTGAGATGAATTAACAGAACACAGAGCAGTTTCTCAGAAAGCTTCTTTCCCCTTTTGAACGGAAGATATTTCCTTTTTCATCATAGCCCTCTATGGGCTTCCAAATATCCCTTTGCCAATTCCACAAGAACAGCCGTAGCGAAAGGCTTCTTCAAGGGAAAGATGTAACACTATGAAATGAATTAACAAAACACAGAGCAGTTTCTCAGAAAGCTTCTTTCCAGTTTTGAACGGAAGATATTTCCTTTTTCACCGTAGCCCTCTATGGGCTTCCAAATATCCCTTTGCCAATCCCACAAGAACAGCCGTAGCGAAAGGCTTCTTGAAGGGAAAGATGTAACTCTGTGAGATGAATTAACAGAACACAGAGCAGTTTCTCAGAAAGCTTCTTTCCAGTTTTGAACGGAAGATATTTCCTTTTCCACCATAGCCCTCTATGGGCTTCCAAATATACCTCTGCCAATTCCACAAGAACAGCCTTAGCGAAAGGCTTCTTGAAGGGAAAGATGTAACTCTGTGAGATGAATTCACAGATCACAGAGCAGTCTCTCAGAAAGCTTCTTTCCAGTTTTGAACGGAAGGTATTTCCTTTTTCACCATAGCCCTCTAGGGGCTTCCAAATATCCCTTTTCCAATTCCACAAGAACAGCCTTAGCGAAAGGCTTCTTGAAGGGAAAGATATAACTCTGTGAGACGAATTAACAGAACACAGAGCAGTTTCTCAGAAAGCTTCTTTCCAGTTTTGAACGGAAGATAATTCCTTTTTCACAATAGCCCTCTATGGGCTTCCAAATATCCCTTTGCCAAATCCACAAGAACAGCATTAGCGAAAGGCTTCTAAAAGGGAAAGATGTAACTCTGTGTGATGAATTAACAGAACAGAGAGCAGTTTCTCAGAAAGCTTCTTTCCAGTTTTGAACGGAAGATATTTCCTTTTTCACCATAGCCCTCTATGGGTTTCCAAATATCCCTTTGCCAATTCCACAAGAACAGCCTTAGCGAAAGGCTTCTTGAAGGGAAAGATGTAACTCTGTGAGGTGAATTTACAGAACACAGAGCAGTTTCTCAGAAAGCTTCATTCCAGTTTTGAACGGAAGATATTTCCTTTTTCACCATAGCCATCTATGGGCTTCCAAATATCCCTTTGCCAATTCCACAAGAACAGCCTTAGCGAAAGGCTTCTTGAAGGGAAAGATGTAACTCTGTGAGACGAATTAACAGAACACAGAGTAGTTTCTCAGAAAGCTTCTTTCCAGTTTTGCACAGAAGATATTTCCTTTTTCACCATAGCCCTCTATGGGCTTCCAAATATCCCTTTGCCAATTCCACAAGAACAGCCTTAGCGAAAGGCTTCTTGAAGGGAAAGATGTAACTCTGTGAGATGAATTGACAGAACACAGAGCAGTTTCTCAGAAAGCTTCTTTCCAGTTTTAAATGGAAGATATTTCCTTTTTCACCATAGCCCTCTATGGGCTTCCAAATATCCCTTTGCCAATTCCACAAAAACAGCCTTAGCGAAAGGCTTCTTGAAGGGAAAGATGTAACTCTGTGAGATGAATTAACAGAACACAGAGCAGTTTCTCAGAAAGCTTCTTTCCAGTTTTGAACGGAAGATATTTCCTTTTTCACCATAGCCCTCTATGGGCTTCCAAATATCCCGTTGACAATTCCACAAGAACAGCCTTAGCGAAAGGCTTCTTGACGGGAAAGATGTAACTCTGTGAGATGAATTAACAGAACACAGAGCAGTTTCTCAGAAAGCTTCTTTCCAGTTTTGAACGGAAGATATTTCCTTTTTCACCATAGCCCTCTATGGGCTTCCAAATATCCCTTTGCCAATTCCACAAGAACAGCCTTAGCGAAAGGCATCTTGAATGGAAAGATGTAACTCTGTGAGATGAATTAACAGAACACACAGCAGTTTCTCAGAACGCTTCTTTCCAGTTTTGAACGGAAGATATTTCCTTTTTCACCATAGCCCTCTATGGGCTTCCAAATATCCCTTTGCCAATTAAACAAGAACAGCCTTAGCGAAAGGCTTCTTGAAGGGAAAGATGTAACTCTGTGAGATGAATTAACAGAACACAGAGCAGTTTCTCAGAAAGCTTCTTTCCAGTTTTGAACGGAAGATATTTCCTTTTTCACCATAGCCCTCTAGGGGCTTCCAAATATCCCTTTGCCAATTCCACAAGAACAGCCTTTGCGAAAGGATTCTTGAAGGGAAAGATGTAACTCTGTGAGATGAATTAACAGAACACAGAGCAGTTTCTCAGAAAGCTTCTTTCCAGTTTTGAATGGAAAATATTTCCTTTTTCACCATAGCCCTCTATGGGCTTCCAAATATCCCTTTGCCAATTCCACAAGAACAGCCTTAGCGAAAGGCTTCTTGAAGGGAAGGATGTAACTCTGTGAGATGAATTAACAGAACACAGAGCAGTTTCTCAGAAAGCTTCTTTCCAGTTTTGAACGGAAGGTATTTCCTTTTTCACCATAGCCCTCTATGGGCTTCCAAATATCCCTTTGCCAATTCCACAAGAACAGCCTTAGCGAAAGGCTTCTTGAAGGGAAAGATGTAACTCTGTCAGATGAATTAACAGAACACAGAGCAGTTTCTCAGAAGGCTTCTTTCCAGTTTTGAACGGAAGGTATTTCCTTTTTCACCATAGCCCTCTATGGGCTTCCAAATATCCCTTTGCCAATTCCACAAGAACAGGTTTAGCGAAAGGCTTCTTGAAGGGAAGGATGTAACTCTGTGAGATGAATTAACAGAACACAGAGCAGTTTTTCAGAAAGCTTCTTTCCAGTTTTGAACGGAAGATATTTCCTTTTCCACCATAGCCCTCTATGGGCTTCCAAATATCCCTTTGCCAATTCCACAAGAACAGCCTTAGCGAAAGGCTTCTTGACGGGAAAGATGTAACTCTGTGAGATGAATTAACAGAACACAGAGCAGTTTCTCAGAAAGCTTCTTTCCAGTTTTGAACGGAAGATATTTCCTTTTTCACCATAGCCCGCCATGGGCTTCCAAATATCCCTTATCCAATTCCACAAGAACAGCCTTAGCGAAAGGCTTCTTGAAGGGAAAGATGTAACTCTGTGAGATGAATTTACAGAACACAGAGTAGTTTCTCGGAAAGCTTGTTTCCAGTTTTGAACGGAAGATATTTCCTTTTTCACCATAGCCATCTATGGGCTTCCAAACATCCCTTTGCCAGTTACACAAGAATAGTCTTAGCGAAAGGCTTCTTGAAGGGAAAGATGTAACTCTGTGAGATGAATTCAGAGAACACAGAGCAGTTTCTCAGAAAGCTTCTTTCCAGTTTTGAACGGAATGTTTTTCCTTTTTCACCATAGCCGTCTATGGGCTTCCAAATATCCCTTTGCCAATTCCATAAGAACAGCCTTAGCGAAAGGCTTCTTGAAGGGAAACATGAAACTCTGTGAGATGAATTCACAGAACACAGAGCAGTTTCTCAGAAAACTTCTTTCCAGTTTTGAACGGAAGATATTTCCTTTTTCACCATAGCCCTCTATGGGCTTCCAAATATCCCTTTGACAATTCCAAAAGAACAGCCTTAGCGAAAGGCTTCTTGAAGGGAAAGATGTAACTCTCTGAGATGAATTAACAGAACACAGAGCAGTTTCTCTGAAAGCTTCTTTCCAGTTTTGAACGGATTTTATTTCCTTTTTCACCATAGCCCTCTATGGGCTTCCAAATATCCCTTTGCCAATTCCACAAGAACAGCCTTAGCGAAAGGCTTCTTGAGGGGAAAGATGTAACTCTGTGTGATGAATTAACAGAACAGAGAGCAGTTTGTCAGAAAGCTTCTTTCCAGTTTTGAACGGAAGATATTTCCTTTTTCACCATAGCCCTCTATGGGTTTCCAAATATCCCTTTGCCAATTCCACAAGAACAGCCTTAGCGAAAGGCTTCTTGAAGGGAAAGATGTAACTCTGTGAGATGAATTTACAGAACACAGAGCAGTTTCTCAGAAAGCTTCTTTCCAGTTTTGAACGGAAGATATTTCCTTTTTCACCATAGCCCTCTATGGGCTTCCAAATATCCCTTTGCCAATTCCATAAGAACAGCCTTAGCGAAAGGCTTCTTGAAGTGAAAGATGTAACTCTGTGAGATGAACTAGCAGAACACAGAGCAGTTTCTCAGAAAGCTTCTTTCCAGTTTTGAACGGAAGTTTTTTCCTTTTTCCCATAGCCGTCTATGGTCTTCCAAATATCCCTTTGCCAAGTCCATAAGAACAGCCTTAGCGAAAGGCTTCTTGAAAGGAAAGATGAAACTCTGTGAGATGAATTCACAGAACACAGAGCAGTTTCTCAGAAAGCTTCTTTCCAGTTTTGAACAGAAGATATTTCCTTTTTCACCATAGCCCTCTATGGGCTTCCAAATATCCCTTTGCCAATTCCAGAAGAACAGCCTTAGCGAAAGGCTTCTTGAAGGGAAAGATGTAACTCTGTGAGATGAATTAACAGAACACAGAGCAGTTTCTCAGAAAGCTTCTTTCCAGTTTTGAAAGAAAGGTACTTCCTTTTTCACCATAGCCCTCTATGGGCTTCCAAGTATCCCTTTGCCAATTCCACAAGAACAGCCTTAGCGAAAGGCTTCTTGAAGGGAAAGATGTAACTCTGTGAGATGAATTTACAGAACACAGAGCAGTTTCTCAGAAAGCTTCTTTCCAGTTGTGAACGGAAGATATTTCCTTTTTCACCGTGGCCATCTATGGGCTTCGAAATATCCCTTTGCCAATTCCACAAGAACAGCCTTAGCGAAAGGCTTCTTGAAGGGAAAGATGTAACTCTGTGAGATGAATTCACAGAACACAGAGCAGTTTCTCAGAAAGCTTCTTTCCAGTTTTGAACGGAAGATATTTCCTTTTTCACCATAGCCCTCTATGGGCTTCCAAATATCAATTTGCCAATTTCACAAGAACAGCCTTAGCGAAAGGTTTCTTGAGGGGAAAGATGTAACTCTGTGAGATGAATTAACAGAACACAGAGCAGTTTCTCAGAAAGCTTCTTTCCAGTTTTGAACGGAAGATATTTCCTTTTTCACCGTAGCCCTCTATGGGCTTCCAAATATCCCTTTGCCAATTCCACAAGAACAGCCTTAGCGAAAGGCTTCTTGAAGGGAAAGATGTAACTCTGTGAGATGAATTAACAGAACAAAGAGCAGTTTCTCAGAAAGCTTCTTTCCAGTTTTGAACGAAAGGTACTTCCTTTTTCACCATAGCCCTCTATGATCTTCCAAGTATCCCTTTCCCAATTCCACAAGAACAGTCTTAGCGAAAGGTTTCTTGAAGGGAAAGATGTAACTCTGTGAGATGAATTCACAGAACACAGAGCAGTTTCTCAGAAAGTTTCTTTCCAGTTTTTAATGGAAGATATTTCCTTTTTCACCACAGCCCTCTATGGGCTTCCAAATATCCCTTTGCCAATTCCACAAGAACAGCCTTAGGGAAAGGCTTCTTGAAGGGAAAGATGTAACTCTGTGAGATGAATTAATAGAACACAGAGCAGTTTCTCAGAAAGCTTTTTTCCAGTTTTGAACGGAAGATATTTCCTTTTTCACCATAGCCCTCTAGGGGCTTTCAAATATCCCTTTGCCAATTCCACAAGAACAGCGTTAGCGAAAGGCTTCTTGAAGGGAAAGATGTAACTCTGTGAGATGAATTAACAGAACACAGAGCAGTTTCTCAGAAAGCTTCTTTCCAGTTTTGAAGGAAAGATATTTCCTTTTTCACCATAACCCTCTATGGGCTTCCAAATATCCCTTTGCCAATTCCACAAGAACAGCCTTAGCGAAAGGCTTCTTGAAGGGAAAGATGTAACTCTGTGAGATGCATTAACAGAACACAGAGCAGTTTCTCAGAAAGCTTCTTTCCAGTTTTGAACGGAAGATATTTCCTTTTTCACCATAGCCCTCTATGGGCTTCCAAATATCCCTTTGCCAATTTCACAAGAACAGCCTTAGCGAAAGGCTTCCTGGGTTGAAAGATGTAACTCTGTGAGATGAATTAACAGAACTCAGAGCAGTTTCTCAGAAATTTTCTTTCCAGTTTTGAACGGAAGATATTTCCTTTTTCACCATAGCCCTCTATGGGCTTCCAAATATCCCTTTGTCAATTCCACAAGAACAGCCTTAGCGAAAGGCTTCTTGAAGGGAAAGATGTAACTCTGTGTGATGAATTAACAGAACACAGAGCAGTTTCTCAGAAAGCTTCTTTCAAATTTTGAACGGAAGATATTTCCTTTTTCACCATAGCCCTCTAGGGGCTTCCAAATATCCCTTTGCAAATTCCACAAGAACAGCCTTAGCGAAAGGCTTCTTGAAGGGAAAGATGTAACTCTGTGAGATGAATTAACAGAACACAGAGCAGTTTCTCAGAAAGCTTCTTTCCAGTTTTGAATGGAAAATATTTCCTTTTTCACCATAGCCCTCTATGGGCTTCCAAATATCCCTTTGCCAATTCCACAAGACAGCCTTAGCGAAAGGCTTCTTGAAGGGAAAGATGTACCTCTGTGAGATGAATTAACAGAACACAGAGCAGTTTCTCAGAAAGCTTCTTTCCAGTTTTGAACGGAAGGTATTTCCTTTTTCACCATAGCCCTCTATGGGCTTCCAAATATCCCTTTGCCAATTCCACAAGAACAGGTTTAGCGAAAGGCTTCTTGAAGGGAAGGATGTAACTCTGTGAGATGAATTAACAGAACACAGAGCAGTTTTTCAGAAAGCTTCTTTCCAGTTTTGAACGGAAGATATTTCCTTTTCCACCATAGCCCTCTATGGGCTTCCAAATATCCCTTTGCCAATTCCACAAGAACAGCTTAGCGAAAGGCTTCTTGAGGGGAAAGATGTAACTCTGTGAGATGAATTTACGGAACACAGAGCAGTTTCTCGGAAAGCTTCTTTCCAGTTTTGAACGGAAGATATTTCCTTTTTCACCATAGAACTCTATGGGCGTCCAAATATCCCTTTGCCAATTACACAAGAACAGCCTTAGCCAAAGGCTTCTTGAAGGGAAAGATGTAACTCTGTCAGATGAATTAACAGAACACAGAGCAGTATCTCAGAAAGCTTCTTTCCCGTTTTGAACGGAAGATATTTCCTTTTTCACCATAGCCCTCTATGGGCTTCCAAATATCCCTTTGCCAATTCCACAAGAACAGCCTTAGCGAAAGGCTTCTTGAAGGGAAAGATGTAACTCTGTGAGATGAATTAACAGAACACAGAGCAGTTTCTCAGAAAGCTTCTTTCCCCTTTTGAACGGAAGATATTTCCTTTTTCATCATAGCCCTCTATGGGCTTCCAAATATCCCTTTGCCAATTCCACAAGAACAGCCGTAGCGAAAGGCTTCTTCAAGGGAAAGATGTAACACTGTGAAATGAATTAACAAAACACAGAGCAGTTTCTCAGAAAGCTTCTTTCCAGTTTTGAACGGAAGATATTTCCTTTTTCACCGTAGCCCTCTATGGGCTTCCAAATATCCCTTTGCCAATCCCACAAGAACAGCCGTAGCGAAAGGCTTCTTGAAGGGAAAGATGTAACTCTGTGAGATGAATTAACAGAACACAGAGCAGTTTCTCAGAAAGCTTCTTTCCAGTTTTGAACGGAAGATATTTCCTTTTCCACCATAGCCCTCTATGGGCTTCCAAATATACCTCTGCCAATTCCACAAGAACAGCCTTAGCGAAAGGCTTCTTGAAGGGAAAGATGTAACTCTGTGAGATGAATTCACAGATCACAGAGCAGTCTCTCAGAAAGCTTCTTTCCAGTTTTGAACGGAAGGTATTTCCTTTTTCACCATAGCCCTCTAGGGGCTTCCAAATATCCCTTTTCCAATTCCACAAGAACAGCCTTAGCGAAAGGCTTCTTGAAGGGAAAGATATAACTCTGTGAGACGAATTAACAGAACACAGAGCAGTTTCTCAGAAAGCTTCTTTCCAGTTTTGAACGGAAGATAATTCCTTTTTCACAATAGCCCTCTATGGGCTTCCAAATATCCCTTTGCCAAATCCACAAGAACAGCATTAGCGAAAGGCTTCTAAAAGGGAAAGATGTAACTCTGTGTGATGAATTAACAGAACAGAGAGCAGTTTCTCAGAAAGCTTCTTTCCAGTTTTGCACGGAAGATATTTCCTTTTTCACCATAGCCCTCTATGGGTTTCCAAATATCCCTTTGCCAATTCCACAAGAACAGCCTTAGCGAAAGGCTTCTTGAAGGGAAAGATGTAACTCTGTGAGGTGAATTTACAGAACACAGAGCAGTTTCTCAGAAAGCTTCATTCCAGTTTTGAACGGAAGATATTTCCTTTTTCACCATAGCCATCTATGGGCTTCCAAATATCCCTTTGCCAATTCCACAAGAACAGCCTTAGCGAAAGGCTTCTTGAAGGGAAAGATGTAACTCTGTGAGACGAATTAACAGAACACAGAGTAGTTTCTCAGAAAGCTTCTTTCCAGTTTTGCACAGAAGATATTTCCTTTTTCACCATAGCCCTCTATGGGCTTCCAAATATCCCTTTGCCAATTCCACAAGAACAGCCTTAGCGAAAGGCTTCTTGAAGGGAAAGATGTAACTCTGTGAGATGAATTGACAGAACACAGAGCAGTTTCTCAGAAAGCTTCTTTCCAGTTTTAAATGGAAGATATTTCCTTTTTCACCATAGCCCTCTATGGGCTTCCAAATATCCCTTTGCCAATTCCACAAAAACAGCCTTAGCGAAAGGCTTCTTGAAGGGAAAGATGTAACTCTGTGAGATGAATTAACAGAACACAGAGCAGTTTCTCAGAAAGCTTCTTTCCAGTTTTGAACGGAAGATATTTCCTTTTTCACCATAGCCCTCTATGGGCTTCCAAATATCCCGTTGACAATTCCACAAGAACAGCCTTAGCGAAAGGCTTCTTGACGGGAAAGATGTAACTCTGTGAGATGAATTAACAGAACACAGAGCAGTTTCTCAGAAAGCTTCTTTCCAGTTTTGAACGGAAGATATTTCCTTTTCCACCATAGCCCTCTATGGGCTTCCAAATATCCCTTTGCCAATTCCACAAGAACAGCTTAGCGAAAGGCTTCTTGAGGGGAAAGATGTAACTCTGTGAGATGAATTTACGGAACACAGAGCAGTTTCTCGGAAAGCTTCTTTCCAGTTTTGAACGGAAGATATTTCCTTTTTCACCATAGAACTCTATGGGCGTCCAAATATCCCTTTGCCAATTACACAAGAACAGCCTTAGCGAAAGGCTTCTTGAAGGGAAAGATGTAACTCTGTGAGATGAATTCACAGAACACAGAGTAGTTTCTCAGAAAGCTTCTTTCCAGTTTTGCACGGAAGATATTTCCTTTTTCACCATAGCCCTCTATGGGTTTCCAAATATCCCTTTGCCAATTCCACAAGAACAGCCTTAGCGAAAGGCTTCTTGAAGGGAAAGATGTACTTCTGTGAGATGAATTGACAGAACACAGAGCAGTTTCTCAGAAAGCTTCTTTCCAGTTTTAAATGGAAGATATTTCCTTTTTCACCATAGCCCTCTATGGGCTTCCAAATATCCCTTTGCCAATTCCAGAAGAACAGGTTTAGCGAAAGGTTCCTTGAAGGGAAAGATGTAACTCTGTGAGATGAATTTAGAGAACACAGAGCAGTTTCTCAGAAAGCTTCTTTCCAGTTTTGAACGGAAGATATTTCCTTTTTCACCATAGCCCTCTATGGGCTTCCAAATATCCCTTTGCCAATTTCACAAGAACAGCCTTAGCGAAAGGCTTCCTGAGGGGAAAGATGTAACTCTGTGAGATGAATTAACATAACTCAGAGCAGTTTCTCAGAAAGCTTCTTTATTGTTTTGAACGGAAGATATTTCCTTTTTCACCATAGCCCTCTATGGGCTTCCAAATATCCCTTTGCCAATTCCACAAGAACAGCCTTAGCCAAAGGCTTCTTGAAGGGAAAGATGTAACTCTGTCAGATGAATTAACAGAACACAGAGCAGTATCTCAGAAAGCTTCTTTCCCGTTTTGAACGGAAGATATTTCCTTTTTCACCATAGCCCTCTATGGGCTTCCAAATATCCCTTTGCCAATTCCACAAGAACAGCCTTAGCGAAAGGCTTCTTGAAGGGAAAGATGTAACTCTGTGAGATGAATTAACAGAACACAGAGCAGTTTCTCAGAAAGCTTCTTTCCCCTTTTGAACGGAAGATATTTCCTTTTTCATCATAGCCCTCTATGGGCTTCCAAATATCCCTTTGCCAATTCCACAAGAACAGCCGTAGCGAAAGGCTTCTTCAAGGGAAAGATGTAACACTGTGAAATGAATTAACAAAACACAGAGCAGTTTCTCAGAAAGCTTCTTTCCAGTTTTGAACGGAAGATATTTCCTTTTTCACCGTAGCCCTCTATGGGCTTCCAAATATCCCTTTGCCAATCCCACAAGAACAGCCGTAGCGAAAGGCTTCTTGAAGGGAAAGATGTAACTCTGTGAGATGAATTAACAGAACACAGAGCAGTTTCTCAGAAAGCTTCTTTCCAGTTTTGAACGGAAGATATTTCCTTTTCCACCATAGCCCTCTATGGGCTTCCAAATATACCTCTGCCAATTCCACAAGAACAGCCTTAGCGAAAGGCTTCTTGAAGGGAAAGATGTAACTCTGTGAGATGAATTCACAGATCACAGAGCAGTCTCTCAGAAAGCTTCTTTCCAGTTTTGAACGGAAGGTATTTCCTTTTTCACCATAGCCCTCTAGGGGCTTCCAAATATCCCTTTTCCAATTCCACAAGAACAGCCTTAGCGAAAGGCTTCTTGAAGGGAAAGATATAACTCTGTGAGACGAATTAACAGAACACAGAGCAGTTTCTCAGAAAGCTTCTTTCCAGTTTTGAACGGAAGATAATTCCTTTTTCACAATAGCCCTCTATGGGCTTCCAAATATCCCTTTGCCAAATCCACAAGAACAGCATTAGCGAAAGGCTTCTAAAAGGGAAAGATGTAACTCTGTGTGATGAATTAACAGAACAGAGAGCAGTTTCTCAGAAAGCTTCTTTCCAGTTTTGAACGGAAGATATTTCCTTTTTCACCATAGCCCTCTATGGGTTTCCAAATATCCCTTTGCCAATTCCACAAGAACAGCCTTAGCGAAAGGCTTCTTGAAGGGAAAGATGTAACTCTGTGAGGTGAATTTACAGAACACAGAGCAGTTTCTCAGAAAGCTTCATTCCAGTTTTGAACGGAAGATATTTCCTTTTTCACCATAGCCATCTATGGGCTTCCAAATATCCCTTTGCCAATTCCACAAGAACAGCCTTAGCGAAAGGCTTCTTGAAGGGAAAGATGTAACTCTGTGAGACGAATTAACAGAACACAGAGTAGTTTCTCAGAAAGCTTCTTTCCAGTTTTGCACAGAAGATATTTCCTTTTTCACCATAGCCCTCTATGGGCTTCCAAATATCCCTTTGCCAATTCCACAAGAACAGCCTTAGCGAAAGGCTTCTTGAAGGGAAAGATGTAACTCTGTGAGATGAATTGACAGAACACAGAGCAGTTTCTCAGAAAGCTTCTTTCCAGTTTTAAATGGAAGATATTTCCTTTTTCACCATAGCCCTCTATGGGCTTCCAAATATCCCTTTGCCAATTCCACAAAAACAGCCTTAGCGAAAGGCTTCTTGAAGGGAAAGATGTAACTCTGTGAGATGAATTAACAGAACACAGAGCAGTTTCTCAGAAAGCTTCTTTCCAGTTTTGAACGGAAGATATTTCCTTTTTCACCATAGCCCTCTATGGGCTTCCAAATATCCCGTTGACAATTCCACAAGAACAGCCTTAGCGAAAGGCTTCTTGACGGGAAAGATGTAACTCTGTGAGATGAATTAACAGAACACAGAGCAGTTTCTCAGAAAGCTTCTTTCCAGTTTTGAACGGAAGATATTTCCTTTTTCACCATAGCCCTCTATGGGCTTCCAAATATCCCTTTGCCAATTCCACAAGAACAGCCTTAGCGAAAGGCATCTTGAATGGAAAGATGTAACTCTGTGAGATGAATTAACAGAACACACAGCAGTTTCTCAGAACGCTTCTTTCCAGTTTTGAACGGAAGATATTTCCTTTTTCACCATAGCCCTCTATTGGCTTCCAAATATCCCTTTCCCACTTCCACAAGAACAGCCTTAGCGAAAGGTTTCTTGAAGGGAAAGATGTAACTCTGTGAGATGAATTCACAGAACACAGAGCAGTTTCTCAGAAATCTTCTTTCCAGTTTTGAACGGAAGATATTTCCTTTTTCACCATAGCCCTCTATGGGCTTCCAAATATCCCTTTGCCAATTCCACAAGAACAGCCTTAGCGAAAGGCTTCTTGAAGGGAAAGATGTAACACTGTGAGATGAATTAACATAACACCGAGCAGTTTCTCAGAAAGATTCCTTCCAGTTTTGAACGGAAGATATTTCCTTTTTCACCATAGACCTCTATGGGCTTCCAAATATCCCTTTGCCAATTCCACAAGAAAAGCCATAGGGAAAGGCTTCTTGAAGGAAAGATGTATCTCTGTGAGATGAATTAACGGAACATAGAACAGTTTCCCAGAAAGCTTCTTTCCATTTTTGAACGGAAGATATTTCCTTTTTCACCATAGCCCTCCATGGGCTTCCAAATATCCCTTTGCCAATTCCACAAGAACAGCTTAGCGAAAGGCTTTTTGAGGGGAAAGATGTAACTCTGTGAGATGAATTTACAGAACACAGAGCAGTTTCTCGGAAAGCTTCTTTCCAGTTTTGAACGGAAGATATTTCCTTTTTCACCATAGAACTCTATGGGCGTCCAAATATCCCTTTGCCAATTACACAAGAACAGCCTTAGCGAAAGGCTTCTTGAAGAGAAAGATGTAACTCTGTGAGATGAATTCACAGAACACAGAGTAGTTTCTCAGAAAGCTTCTTTCCAGTTTTGCACGGAAGATATTTCCTTTTTCACCATAGCCCTCTATGGGCTTCCAAATATCCCTTTGCCAATTCCACAAGAACAGCCTTAGCGAAAGGCTTCTTGAAGGGAAAGATGTAACTCTGTGAGATGAATTGACAGAACACAGAGCAGTTTCTCAGAAAGCTTCTTTCCAGTTTTAAATGGAAGATATTTCCTTTTTCACCATAGCCCTCTATGGGCTTCCAAATATCCCTTTGCCAATTCCACAAGAACAGCCTTAGCGAAAGGCTTCTTGAAGGGAAAGATGTAACTCTGTGAGATGAATTAACAGAACACAGAGCAGTTTCTCAGAAAGCTTCTTTCCAGTTTTGAACGGAAGATATTTCCTTTTTCACCATAGCCCTCTATGGGCTTCCAAATATCCCTTTGCCAATTTCACAAGAACAGCCTTAGCGAAAGGCTTCCTGAGTTGAAAGATGTAACTCTGTGTGATGAATTAACAGAACACAGAGCAGTTTCTCAGAAATCTTCTTTCCAGTTTTGAACGGAAGATATTTCCTTTTTCACCATAGCCCTCTATGGGCTTCCAAATATCCCTTTGCCAATTCCACAAGAACAGCCTTAGCGAAAGGCTTCTTGAAGGGAAAGATGTAACTCTGTGTGATGAATTAACAGAACACAGAGCAGTTTCTCAGAAAGCTTCTTTCCAGTTTTGAACGGAAGATATTTCCTTTTTCACCATAGCCCTCTAGGGGCTTCCAAATATCCCTTTGCCAATTCCACAAGAACAGCCTTAGCGAAAGGCTTCTTGAAGGGAAAGATGTAACTCTGTGAGATGAATTAACAGAACACAGAGCAGTTTCTCAGAAAGCTTCTTTCCAGTTTTGAACGGAAGGTATTTCCTTTTTCACCATAGCCCTCTATGGGCTTCCAAATATCCCTTTGCCAATTCCACAAGAACAGCCTTAGCGAAAGGCTTCTTGACGGGAAAGATGTAACTCTGTGAGATGAATTAACAGAACACAGAGCAGTTTCTCAGAAAGCTTCTTTCCAGTTTTGAACGGAAGATATTTCCTTTTTCACCATAGCCCTCTATGGGCTTCCAAATATCCCTTTGCCAATTCCACAAGAACAGCCTTAGCGAAAGGCTTCTTGAATGGAAAGATGTAACTCTGTGAGATGAATTAACAGAACACACAGCAGTTTCTCAGAACGCTTCTTTCCAGTTTTGAACGGAAGATATTTCCTTTTTCACCATAGCCCTCTATTGGCTTCCAAATATCCCTTTCCCAATTCCACAAGAACAGCCTTAGCGAAAAGTTTCTTGAAGGGAAAGATGTAACTCTGTGAAATGAATTCACAGAACACAGAGCAGTTTCTCAGAAAGTTTCTTTCCAGTTTTGAACGGAAGATATTTCCTTTTTCACCATAGCCCTCTATGGGCTTCCAAATATCCCTTTGCCCATTCCACAAGAACAGCCTTAGCGAAAGGCTTCTTGAAGGGAAAGATGTAACCCTGTGAGATGAATTAACATAACACCGAGCAGTTTCTCAGAAAGATTCCTTCCAGTTTTGAACGGAAGGTATTTCCTTTTTCACCATAGCCCTCTATGGGCTTCCAAATATCCCTTTGCCAATTCCACAAGAACAGCCATAGGGAAAGGCTTCTTGAAGGGAAAGATGTATCTCTGTGAGATGAATTAAGAGAACATAGAGCAGTTTCTCGGAAAGCTTCTTTCCAGTTTTGAACGGAAGATATTTCCTTTTTCACCATAGCCCTCTATGGGCTTCCAAATATCCCTTTGCCAATTCCACAAGAACAGCTTAGCGAAAGGCTTCCTGATGGGAAAGATGTAACTCTGTGAGATGAATTAACAGAACTCAGAGCAGTTTCTCAGAAAGCTTCTTTCCTGTTTTGAACGGAAGATATTTCCTTTTTCACCATAGCCCTCTATGGGCTTCCAAATATCCCTTTGCCAATTCCACAAGAACAGCCTTAGCGAAAGGCATCTTGAATGGAAAGATGTAACTCTGTGAGATGAATTAACAGAACACACAGCAGTTTCTCAGAACGCTTCTTTCCAGTTTTGAACGGAAGATATTTCCTTTTTCACCATAGCCCTCTATTGGCTTCCAAATATCCCTTTCCCACTTCCACAAGAACAGCCTTAGCGAAAGGTTTCTTGAAGGGAAAGATGTAACTCTGTGAGATGAATTCACAGAACACAGAGCAGTTTCTCAGAAATCTTCTTTCCAGTTTTGAACGGAAGATATTTCCTTTTTCACCATAGCCCTCTATGGGCTTCCAAATATCCCTTTGCCAATTCCACAAGAACAGCCTTAGCGAAAGGCTTCTTGAAGGGAAAGATGTAACACTGTGAGATGAATTAACATAACACCGAGCAGTTTCTCAGAAAGATTCCTTCCAGTTTTGAACGGAAGATATTTCCTTTTTCACCATAGCCCTCTATGGGCTTCCAAATATCCCTTTGCCAATTCCACAAGAAAAGCCATAGGGAAAGGCTTCTTGAAGGGAAAGATGTATCTCTGTGAGATGAATTAACGGAACATAGAGCAGTTTCCCAGAAAGCTTCTTTCCATTTTTGAACGGAAGATATTTCCTTTTTCACCATAGCCCTCCATGGGCTTCCAAATATCCCTTTGCCAATTCCACAAGAACAGCTTAGCGAAAGGCTTTTTGAGGGGAAAGATGTAACTCTGTGAGATGAATTTACAGAACACAGAGCAGTTTCTCGGAAAGCTTCTTTCCAGTTTTGAACGGAAGATATTTCCTTTTTCACCATAGAACTCTATGGGCGTCCAAATATCCCTTTGCCAATTACACAAGAACAGCCTTAGCGAAAGGCTTCTTGAAGGGAAAGATGTAACTCTGTGAGATGAATTCACAGAACACAGAGTAGTTTCTCAGAAAGCTTCTTTCCAGTTTTCACGGAAGATATTTCCTTTTTCACCATAGCCCTCTATGGGCTTCCAAATATCCCTTTGCCAATTCCACAAGAACAGCCTTAGCGAAAGGCTTCTTGAAGGGAAAGATGTAACTCTGTGAGATGAATTGACAGAACACAGAGCAGTTTCTCAGAAAGCTTCTTTCCAGTTTTAAATGGAAGATATTTCCTTTTTCACCATAGCCCTCTATGGGCTTCCAAATATCCCTTTGCCAATTAAACAAGAACAGCCTTAGCGAAAGGCTTCTTGAAGGGAAAGATGTAACTCTGTGAGATGAATTAACAGAACACAGAGCAGTTTCTCAGAAAGTTTCTTTCCAGTTTTGAACGGAAGATATTTCCTTTTTCACCATAGCCCTCTATGGGCTTCCAAATATCCCTTTGCCAATTCCACAAGAACAGGTTTAGCGAAAGGCTTCTTGAAGGGAAGGATGTAACTCTGTGAGATGAATTAACAGAACACAGAGCAGTTTTTCAGAAAGCTTCTTTCCAGTTTTGAACGGAAGATATTTCCTTTTCCACCATAGCCCTCTATGGGCTTCCAAATATCCCTTTGCCAATTCCACAAGAACAGCCTTAGCGAAAGGCTTCTTGACGGGAAAGATGTAACTCTGTGAGATGAATTAACAGAACACAGAGCAGTTTCTCAGAAAGCTTCTTTCCAGTTTTGAACGGAAGATATTTCCTTTTTCACCATAGCCCGCCATGGGCTTCCAAATATCCCTTATCCAATTCCACAAGAACAGCCTTAGCGAAAGGCTTCTTGAAGGGAAAGATGCAACTCTGTGAGATGAATTTACAGAACACAGAGTAGTTTCTCGGAAAGCTTGTTTCCAGTTTTGAACGGAAGATATTTCCTTTTTCACCATAGCCATCTATGGGCTTCCAAACATCCCTTTGCCAATTACACAAGAATAGTCTTAGCGAAAGGCTTCTTGAAGGGAAAGATGTAACTCTGTGAGATGAATTCAGAGAACACAGAGCAGTTTCTCAGAAAGCTTCTTTCCAGTTTTGAACGGAATGTTTTTCCTTTTTCACCATAGCCGTCTATGGGCTTCCAAATATCCCTTTGCCAATTCCATAAGAACAGCCTTAGCGAAAGGCTTCTTGAAGGGAAACATGAAACTCTGTGAGATGAATTCACAGAACACAGAGCAGTTTCTCAGAAAACTTCTTTCCAGTTTTGAACGGAAGATATTTCCTTTTTCACCATAGCCCTCTATGGGCTTCCAAATATCCCTTTGACAATTCCAAAAGAACAGCCTTAGCGAAAGGCTTCTTGAAGGGAAAGATGTAACTCTCTGAGATGAATTAACAGAACACAGAGCAGTTTCTCTGAAAGCTTCTTTCCAGTTTTGAACGGATTTTATTTCCTTTTTCACCATAGCCCTCTATGGGCTTCCAAATATCCCTTTGCCAATTCCACAAGAACAGCCTTAGCGAAAGGCTTCTTGAGGGGAAAGATGTAACTCTGTGTGATGAATTAACAGAACAGAGAGCAGTTTGTCAGAAAGCTTCTTTCCAGTTTTGAACGGAAGATATTTCCTTTTTCACCATAGCCCTCTATGGGTTTCCAAATATCCCTTTGCCAATTCCACAAGAACAGCCTTAGCGAAAGGCTTCTTGAAGGGAAAGATGTAACTCTGTGAGATGAATTTACAGAACACAGAGCAGTTTCTCAGAAAGCTTCTTTCCAGTTTTGAACGGAAGATATTTCCTTTTTCACCATAGCCCTCTATGGGCTTCCAAATATCCCTTTGCCAATTCCATAAGAACAGCCTTAGCGAAAGGCTTCTTGAAGTGAAAGATGTAACTCTGTGAGATGAACTAGCAGAACACAGAGCAGTTTCTCAGAAAGCTTCTTTCCAGTTTTGAACGGAAGTTTTTTCCTTTTTCACCATAGCCGTCTATGGTCTTCCAAATATCCCTTTGCCAAGTCCATAAGAACAGCCTTAGCGAAAGGCTTCTTGAAAGGAAAGATGAAACTCTGTGAGATGAATTCACAGAACACAGAGCAGTTTCTCAGAAAGCTTCTTTCCAGTTTTGAACAGAAGATATTTCCTTTTTCACCATAGCCCTCTATGGGCTTCCAAATATCCCTTTGCCAATTCCAGAAGAACAGCCTTAGCGAAAGGCTTCTTGAAGGGAAAGATGTAACTCTGTGAGATGAATTAACAGAACACAGAGCAGTCTCTCAGAAAGCTTCTTTCCAGTTTTGAAAGAAAGGTACTTCCTTTTTCACCATAGCCCTCTATGGGCTTCCAAGTATCCCTTTGCCAATTCCACAAGAACAGCCTTAGCGAAAGGCTTCTTGAAGGGAAAGATGTAACTCTGTGAGATGAATTTACAGAACACAGAGCAGTTTCTCAGAAAGCTTCTTTCCAGTTGTGAACGGAAGATATTTCCTTTTTCACCGTAGCCATCTATGGGCTTCGAAATATCCCTTTGCCAATTCCACAAGAACAGCCTTAGCGAAAGGCTTCTTGAAGGGAAAGATGTAACTCTGTGAGATGAATTCACAGAACACAGAGCAGTTTCTCAGAAAGCTTCTTTCCAGTTTTGAACGGAAGATATTTCCTTTTTCACCATAGCCCTCTATGGGCTTCCAAATATCAATTTGCCAATTTCACAAGAACAGCCTTAGCGAAAGGTTTCTTGAGGGGAAAGATGTAACTCTGTGAGATGAATTAACAGAACACAGAGCAGTTTCTCAGAAAGCTTCTTTCCAGTTTTGAACGGAAGATATTTCCTTTTTCACCGTAGCCCTCTATGGGCTTCCAAATATCCCTTTGCCAATTCCACAAGAACAGCCTTAGCGAAAGGCTTCTTGAAGGGAAAGATGTAACTCTGTGAGATGAATTAACAGAACAAAGAGCAGTTTCTCAGAAAGCTTCTTTCCAGTTTTGAACGAAAGGTACTTCCTTTTTCACCATAGCCCTCTATGATCTTCCAAGTATCCCTTTCCCAATTCCACAAGAACAGTCTTAGCGAAAGGTTTCTTGAAGGGAAAGATGTAACTCTGTGAGATGAATTCACAGAACACAGAGCAGTTTCTCAGAAAGTTTCTTTCCAGTTTTTAATGGAAGATATTTCCTTTTTCACCACAGCCCTCTATGGGCTTCCAAATATCCCTTTGCCAATTCCACAAGAACAGCCTTAGCGAAAGGCTTCTTGAAGGGAAAGATGTAACTCTGTGAGATGAATTAATAGAACACAGAGCAGTTTCTCAGAAAGCTTTTTTCCAGTTTTGAACGGAAGATATTTCCTTTTTCACCATAGCCCTCTAGGGGCTTTCAAATATCCCTTTGCCAATTCCAGAAGAACAGCGTTAGCGAAAGGCTTCTTGAAGGGAAAGATGTAACTCTGTGAGATGAATTAACAGAACACAGAGCAGTTTCTCAGAAAGCTTCTTTCCAGTTTTGAAGGAAAGATATTTCCTTTTTCACCATAACCCTCTATGGGCTTCCAAATATCCCTTTGCCAATTCCACAAGAACAGCCTTAGCGAAAGGCTTCTTGAAGGGAAAGATGTAACTCTGTGAGATGAATTAACAGAACACAGAGCAGTTTCTCAGAAAGCTTCTTTCCAGTTTTGAACGGAAGATATTTCCTTTTTCACCATAGCCCTCTATGGGCTTCCAAATATCCCTTTGCCAATTTCACAAGAACAGCCTTAGCGAAAGGCTTCCTGGGTTGAAAGATGTAACTCTGTGAGATGAATTAACAGAACTCAGAGCAGTTTCTCAGAAATTTTCTTTCCAGTTTTGAACGGAAGATATTTCCTTTTTCACCATAGCCCTCTATGGGCTTCCAAATATCCCTTTGCCAATTCCACAAGAACAGCCTTAGCGAAACGCTTCTTGAAGGGAAAGATGTATCTCTGTGTGATGAATTAACAGAACACAGAGCAGTTTCTCAGAAAGCTTCTTTCCAGTTTTGAACGGAAGATATTTCCTTTTCCACCATAGCCCTCTATGGGCTTCCAAATATCCCTTTGCCAATTCCACAAGAACAGCTTAGCGAAAGGCTTCTTGAGGGGAAAGATGTAACTCTGTGAGATGAATTTACGGAACACAGAGCAGTTTCTCGGAAAGCTTCTTTCCAGTTTTGAACGGAAGATATTTCCTTTTTCACCATAGAACTCTATGGGCGTCCAAATATCCCTTTGCCAATTACACAAGAACAGCCTTAGCGAAAGGCTTCTTGAAGGGAAAGATGTAACTCTGTGAGATGAATTCACAGAACACAGAGTAGTTTCTCAGAAAGCTTCTTTCCAGTTTTGCACGGAAGATATTTCCTTTTTCACCATAGCCCTCTATGGGTTTCCAAATATCCCTTTGCCAATTCCAGAAGAACAGCCTTAGCGAAAGGCTTCTTGTAGGGAAAGATGTACTTCTGTGAGATGAATTGACAGAACACAGAGCAGTTTCTCAGAAAGCTTCTTTCCAGTTTTAAATGGAAGATATTTCCTTTTTCACCATAGCCCTCTATGGGCTTCCAAATATCCCTTTGGCAATTCCACAAGAACAGGTTTAGCGAAAGGCTCCTTGAAGGGAAAGATGTAACTCTGTGAGATGAATTTAGAGACCACAGAGCAGTTTCTCAGAAAGCTTCTTTCCAGTTTTGAACGGAAGATATTTCCTTTTTCACCATAGCCCTCTATGGGCTTCCAAATATCCCTTTGCCAATTTCACAAGAACAGCCTTAGCGAAAGGCTTCCTGAGGGGAAAGATGTAACTCTGTGAGATGAATTAACAGAACTCAGAGCAGTTTCTCAGAAAGCTTCTTTCCTGTTTTGAACGGAAGATATTTCCTTTTTCACCATAGCCCTCTATGGGCTTCCAAATATCCCTTTGCCAATTCCACAAGAACAGCCTTAGCCAAAGGCTTCTTGAAGGGAAAGATGTAACTCTGTCAGATGAATTAACAGAACACAGAGCAGTATCTCAGAAAGCTTCTTTCCCGTTTTGAACGGAAGATATTTCCTTTTTCACCATAGCCCTCTATGGGCTTCCAAATATCCCTTTGCCAATTCCACAAGAACAGCCTTAGCGAAAGGCTTCTTGAAGGGAAAGATGTAACTCTGTGAGATGAATTAACAGAACACAGAGCAGTTTCTCAGAAAGCTTCTTTCCCCTTTTGAACGGAAGATATTTCCTTTTTCATCATAGCCCTCTATGGGCTTCCAAATATCCCTTTGCCAATTCCACAAGAACAGACGTAGCGAAAGGCTTCTTCAAGGGAAAGATGTAACACTGTGAAATGAATTAACAAAACACAGAGCAGTTTCTCAGAAAGCTTCTTTCCAGTTTTGAACGGAAGATATTTCCTTTTTCACCGTAGCCCTCTATGGGCTTCCAAATATCCCTTTGCCAATCCCACAAGAACAGCCGTAGCGAAAGGCTTCTTGAAGGGAAAGATGTAACTCTGTGAGATGAATTAACAGAACACAGAGCAGTTTCTCAGAAAGCTTCTTTCCAGTTTTGAACGGAAGATATTTCCTTTTCCACCATAGCCCTCTATGGGCTTCCAAATATACCTCTGCCAATTCCACAAGAACAGCCTTAGCGAAAGGCTTCTTGAAGGGAAAGATGTAACTCTGTGAGATGAATTCACAGATCACAGAGCAGTCTCTCAGAAAGCTTCTTTCCAGTTTTGAACGGAAGGTATTTCCTTTTTCACCATAGCCCTCTATGGGCTTCCAAATATCCCTTTTCCAATTCCACAAGAACAGCCTTAGCGAAAGGCTTCTTGAAGGGAAAGATATAACTCTGTGAGATGAATTAACAGAACACAGAGCAGTTTCTCAGAAAGCTTCTTTCCAGTTTTGAACGGAAGATAATTCCTTTTTCACAATAGCCCTCTATGGGCTTCCAAATATCCCTTTGCCAAATCCACAAGAACAGCATTAGCGAAAGGCTTCTAAAAGGGAAAGATGTAACTCTGTGTGATGAATTAACAGAACAGAGAGCAGTTTCTCAGAAAGCTTCTTTCCAGTTTTGAACGGAAGATATTTCCTTTTTCACCATAGCCCTCTATGGGTTTCCAAATATCCCTTTTCCAATTCCACAAGAACAGCCTTAGCGAAAGGCTTCTTGAAGGGAAAGATGTAACTCTGTGAGGTGAATTTACAGAACACAGAGCAGTTTCTCAGAAAGCTTCATTCCAGTTTTGAACGGAAGATATTTCCTTTTTCACCATAGCCATCTATGGGCTTCCAAATATCCCTTTGCCAATTCCACAAGAACAGCCTTAGCGAAAGGCTTCTTGAAGGGAAAGATGTAACTCTGTGAGACGAATTAACAGAACACAGAGTAGTTTCTCAGAAAGCTTCTTTCCAGTTTTGCACAGAAGATATTTCCTTTTTCACCATAGCCCTCTATGGGCTTCCAAATATCCCTTTGCCAATTCCACAAGAACAGCCTTAGCGAAAGGCTTCTTGAAGGGAAAGATGTAACTCTGTGAGATGAATTGACAGAACACAGAGCAGTTTCTCAGAAAGCTTCTTTCCAGTTTTAAATGGAAGATATTTCCTTTTTCACCATAGCCCTCTATGGGCTTCCAAATATCCCTTTGCCAATTCCACAAAAACAGCCTTAGCGAAAGGCTTCTTGAAGGGAAAGATGTAACTCTGTGAGATGAATTAACAGAACACAGAGCAGTTTCTCAGAAAGCTTCTTTCCAGTTTTGAACGGAAGATATTTCCTTTTCCACCATAGCCCTCTATGGGCTTCCAAATATCCCTTTGACAATTCCACAAGAACAGCCTTAGCGAAAGGCTTCTTGACGGGAAAGATGTAACTCTGTGAGATGAATTAACAGAACACAGAGCAGTTTCTCAGAAAGCTTCTTTCCAGTTTTGAACGGAAGATATTTCCTTTTTCACCATAGCCCTCTATGGGCTTCCAAATATCCCTTTGCCAATTCCACAAGAACAGCCTTAGCGAAAGGCATCTTGAATGGAAAGATGTAACTCTGTGAGATGAATTAACAGAACACACAGCAGTTTATCAGAACGCTTCTTTCCAATTTTGAACGGAAGATATTTCCTTTTTCACCATAGCCCTCTACTGGCTTCCAAATATCCCTTTCCCACTTCCACAAGAACAGCCTTAGCGAAAGGTTTCTTGAAGGGAAAGATGTAACTCTGTGAGATGAATTAACGGAACATAGAGCAGTTTCCCAGAAAGCTTCTTTCCATTTTTGAACGGAAGATATTTCCTTTTTCACCATAGCCCTCCATGGGCTTCCAAATATCCCTTTGCCAATTCCACAAGAACAGCTTAGCGAAAGGCTTTTTGAGGGGAAAGATGTAACTCTGTGAGATGAATTTACAGAACACAGAGCAGTTTCTCGGAAAGCTTCTTTCCAGTTTTGAACGGAAGATATTTCCTTTTTCACCATAGAACTCTATGGGCGTCCAAATATCCCTTTGCCAATTACACAAGAACAGCCTTAGCGAAAGGCTTCTTGAAGGGAAAGATGTAACTCTGTGAGATGAATTCACAGAACACAGAGTAGTTTCTCAGAAAGCTTCTTTCCAGTTTTCACGGAAGATATTTCCTTTTTCACCATAGCCCTCTATGGGCTTCCAAATATCCCTTTGCCAATTCCACAAGAACAGCCTTAGCGAAAGGCTTCTTGAAGGGAAAGATGTAACTCTCTGAGATGAATTGACAGAACACAGAGCAGTTTCTCAGAAAGCTTCTTTCCAGTTTTAAATGGAAGATATTTCCTTTTTCACCATAGCCCTCTATGGGCTTCCAAATATCCCTTTGCCAATTAAACAAGAACAGCCTTAGCGAAAGGCTTCTTGAAGGGAAAGATGTAACTCTGTGAGATGAATTAACAGAACACAGAGCAGTTTCTCAGAAAGCTTCTTTCCAGTTTTGAACGGAAGATATTTCCTTTTTCACCATAGCCCTCTAGGGGCTTCCAAATATCCCTTTGCCAATTCCACAAGAACAGCCTTAGCGAAAGGATTCTTGAAGGGAAAGATGTAACTCTGTGAGATGAATTAACAGAACACAGAGCAGTTTCTCAGAAAGCTTCTTTCCAGTTTTGAATGGAAAATATTTCCTTTTTCACCATAGCCCTCTATGGGCTTCCAAATATCCCTTTGCCAATTCCACAAGAACAGCCTTAGCGAAAGGCTTCTTGAAGGGAAAGATGTAACTCTGTGAGATGAATTAACAGAACACAGAGCAGTTTCTCAGAAAGCTTCTTTCCAGTTTTGAACGGAAGGTATTTCCTTTTTCACCATAGCCCTCTATGGGCTTCCAAATATCCCTTTGCCAATTCCACAAGAACAGCCTTAGCGAAAGGCTTCTTGAAGGGAAAGATGTAACTCTGTCAGATGAATTAACAGAACACAGAGCAGTTTCTCAGAAGGCTTCTTTCCAGTTTTGAACGGAAGGTATTTCCTTTTTCACCATAGCCCTCTATGGGCTTCCAAATATCCCTTTGCCAATTCCACAAGAACAGGTTTAGCGAAAGGCTTCTTGAAGGGAAGGATGTAACTCTGTGAGATGAATTAACAGAACACAGAGCAGTTTTTCAGAAAGCTTCTTTCCAGTTTTGAACGGAAGGTATTTCCTTTTCCACCATAGCCCTCTATGGGCTTCCAAATATCCCTTTGCCAATTCCACAAGAACAGCCTTAGCGAAAGGCTTCTTGACGGGAAAGATGTAACTCTGTGAGATGAATTAACAGAACACAGAGCAGTTTCTCAGAAAGCTTCTTTCCAGTTTTGAACGGAAGATATTTCCTTTTTCACCATAGCCCGCCATGGGCTTCCAAATATCCCTTATCCAATTCCACAAGAACAGCCTTAGCGAAAGGCTTCTTGAAGGGAAAGATGTAACTCTGTGAGATGAATTTACAGAACACAGAGTAGTTTCTCGGAAAGCTTGTTTCCAGTTTTGAACGGAAGATATTTCCTTTTTCACCATAGCCATCTATGGGCTTCCAAACATCCCTTTGCCAATTACACAAGAATAGTCTTAGCGAAAGGCTTCTTGAAGGGAAAGATGTAACTCTGTGAGATGAATTCAGAGAACACAGAGCAGTTTCTCAGAAAGCTTCTTTCCAGTTTTGAACGGAATGTTTTTCCTTTTTCACCATAGCCGTCTATGGGCTTCCAAATATCCCTTTGCCAATTCCATAAGAACAGCCTTAGCGAAAGGCTTCTTGAAGGGAAACATGAAACTCTGTGAGATGAATTCACAGAACACAGAGCAGTTTCTCAGAAAACTTCTTTCCAGTTTTGAACGGAAGATATTTCCTTTTTCACCATAGCCCTCTATGGGCTTCCAAATATCCCTTTGACAATTCCAAAAGAACAGCCTTAGCGAAAGGCTTCTTGAAGGGAAAGATGTAACTCTCTGAGATGAATTAACAGAACACAGAGCAGTTTCTCTGAAAGCTTCTTTCCAGTTTTGAACGGATTTTATTTCCTTTTTCACCATAGCCCTCTATGGGCTTCCAAATATCCCTTTGCCAATTCCACAAGAACAGCCTTAGCGAAAGGCTTCTTGAGGGGAAAGATGTAACTCTGTGTGATGAATTAACAGAACAGAGAGCAGTTTGTCAGAAAGCTTCTTTCCAGTTTTGAACGGAAGATATTTCCTTTTTCACCATAGCCCTCTATGGGTTTCCAAATATCCCTTTGCCAATTCCACAAGAACAGCCTTAGCGAAAGGCTTCTTGAAGGGAAAGATGTAACTCTGTGAGATGAATTTACAGAACACAGAGCAGTTTCTCAGAAAGCTTCTTTCCAGTTTTGAACGGAAGATATTTCCTTTTTCACCATAGCCCTCTATGGGCTTCCAAATATCCCTTTGCCAATTCCATAAGAACAGCCTTAGCGAAAGGCTTCTTGAAGTGAAAGATGTAACTCTGTGAGATGAACTAGCAGAACACAGAGCAGTTTCTCAGAAAGCTTCTTTCCAGTTTTGAACGGAAGTTTTTTCCTTTTTCACCATAGCCGTCTATGGTCTTCCAAATATCCCTTTGCCAAGTCCATAAGAACAGCCTTAGCGAAAGGCTTCTTGAAAGGAAAGATGAAACTCTGTGAGATGAATTCACAGAACACAGAGCAGTTTCTCAGAAAGCTCCTTTCCAGTTTTGAACAGAAGATATTTCCTTTTTCACCATAGCCCTCTATGGGCTTCCAAATATCCCTTTGCCAATTCCAGAAGAACAGCCTTAGCGAAAGGCTTCTTGAAGGGAAAGATGTAACTCTGTGAGATGAATTAACAGAACACAGAGCAGTTTCTCAGAAAGCTTCTTTCCAGTTTTGAAAGAAAGGTACTTCCTTTTTCACCATAGCCCTCTATGGGCTTCCAAGTATCCCTTTGCCAATTCCACAAGAACAGCCTTAGCGAAAGGCTTCTTGAAGGGAAAGATGTAACTCTGTGAGATGAATTTACAGAACACAGAGCAGTTTCTCAGAAAGCTTCTTTCCAGTTGTGAACGGAAGATATTTCCTTTTTCACCGTAGCCATCTATGGGCTTCGAAATATCCCTTTGCCAATTCCACAAGAACAGCCTTAGCGAAAGGCTTCTTGAAGGGAAAGATGTAACTCTGTGAGATGAATTCACAGAACACAGAGCAGTTTCTCAGAAAGCTTCTTTCCAGTTTTGAACGGAAGATATTTCCTTTTTCACCATAGCCCTCTATGGGCTTCCAAATATCAATTTGCCAATTTCACAAGAACAGCCTTAGCGAAAGGTTTCTTGAGGGGAAAGATGTAACTCTGTGAGATGAATTAACAGAACACAGAGCAGTTTCTCAGAAAGCTTTTTTCCAGTTTTGAAGGGAAGATATTTCCTTTTTCACCATAGCCCTCTAGGGGCTTCCAAATATCCCTTTGCCAATTCCAGAAGAACAGCGTTAGCGAAAGGCTTCTTGAAGGGAAAGATGTAACTCTGTGAGATGAATTAACAGAACACAGAGCAGTTTCTCAGAAAGCTTCTTTCCAGTTTTGAAGGAAAGATATTTCCTTTTTCACCATAACCCTCTATGGGCTTCCAAATATCCCTTTGCCAATTCCACAAGAACAGCCTTAGCGAAAGGCTTCTTGAAGGGAAAGATGTAACTCTGTGAGATGAATTAACAGAACACAGAGCAGTTTCTCAGAAAGCTTCTTTCCAGTTTTGAACGGAAGATATTTCCTTTTTCACCATAGCCCTCTATGGGCTTCCAAATATCCCTTTGCCAATTTCACAAGAACAGCCTTAGCGAAAGGCTTCCTGGGTTGAAAGATGTAACTCTGTGAGATGAATTAACAGAACTCAGAGCAGTTTCTCAGTAATTTTCTTTCCAGTTTTGAACGGAAGATATTTCCTTTTTCACCATAGCCCTCTATGGGCTTCCAAATATCCCTTTGCCAATTCCACAAGAACAGCCTTAGCGAAAGGCTTCTTGAAGGGAAAGATGTAACTCTGTGTGATGAATTAACAGAACACAGAGCAGTTTCTCAGAAAGCTTCTTTCCAGTTTTGAACGGAAGATATTTCCTTTTTCACCATAGCCCTCTAGGGGCTTCCAAATATCCCTTTGCAAATTCCACAAGAACAGCCTTAGCGAAAGGCTTCTTGAAGGGAAAGATGTAACTCTGTGAGATGAATTAACAGAACACAGAGCAGTTTCTCAGAAAGCTTCTTTCCAGTTTTGAATGGAAAATATTTCCTTTTTCACCATAGCCCTCTATGGGCTTCCAAATATCCCTTTGCCAATTCCACAAGACAGCCTTAGCGAAAGGCTTCTTGAAGGGAAAGATGTACCTCTGTGAGATGAATTAACAGAACACAGAGCAGTTTCTCAGAAAGCTTCTTTCCAGTTTTGAACGGAAGGTATTTCCTTTTTCACCATAGCCCTCTATGGGCTTCCAAATATCCCTTTGCCAATTCCACAAGAACAGGTTTAGCGAAAGGCTTCTTGAAGGGAAGGATGTAACTCTGTGAGATGAATTAACAGAACATAGAGCAGTTTTTCAGAAAGCTTCTTTCCAGTTTTGAACGGAAGATATTTCCTTTTCCACCATAGCCCTCTATGGGCTTCCAAATATCCCTTTGCCAATTCCACAAGAACAGCTTAGCGAAAGGCTTCTTGAGGGGAAAGATGTAACTCTGTGAGATGAATTTACGGAACACAGAGCAGTTTCTCGGAAAGCTTCTTTCCAGTTTTGAACGGAAGATATTTCCTTTTTCACCATAGAACTCTATGGGCGTCCAAATATCCCTTTGCCAATTACACAAGAACAGCCTTAGCGAAAGGCTTCTTGAAGGGAAAGATGTAACTCTGTGAGATGAATTCACAGAACACAGAGTAGTTTCTCAGAAAGCTTCTTTCCAGTTTTGCACGGAAGATATTTCCTTTTTCACCATAGCCCTCTATGGGTTTCCAAATATCCCTTTGCCAATTCCAGAAGAACAGCCTTAGCGAAAGGCTTCTTGAAGGGAAAGATGTACTTCTGTGAGATGAATTGACAGAACACAGAGCAGTTTCTCAGAAAGCTTCTTTCCAGTTTTAAATGGAAGATATTTCCTTTTTCACCATAGCCCTCTATGGGCTTCCAAATATCCCTTTGGCAATTCCACAAGAACAGGTTTAGCGAAAGGCTCCTTGAAGGGAAAGATGTAACTCTGTGAGATGAATTTAGAGAACACAGAGCAGTTTCTCAGAAAGCTTCTTTCCAGTTTTGAACGGAAGATATTTCCTTTTTCACCATAGCCCTCTATGGGCTTCCAAATATCCCTTTGCCAATTTCACAAGAACAGCCTTAGCGAAAGGCTTCCTGAGGGGAAAGATGTAACTCTGTGAGATGAATTAACAGAACTCAGAGCAGTTTCTCAGAAAGCTTCTTTCCTGTTTTGAACGGAAGATATTTCCTTTTTCACCATAGCCCTCTATGGGCTTCCAAATATCCCTTTGCCAATTCCACAAGAACAGCCTTAGCCAAAGGCTTCTTGAAGGGAAAGATGTAACTCTGTCAGATGAATTAACAGAACACAGAGCAGTATCTCAGAAAGCTTCTTTCCCGTTTTGAACGGAATATATTTCCTTTTTCACCATAGCCCTCTATGGGCTTCCAAATATCCCTTTGCCAATTCCACAAGAACAGCCTTAGCGAAAGGCTTCTTGAAGGGAAAGATGTAACTCTGTGAGATGAATTAACAGAACACAGAGCAGTTTCTCAGAAAGCTTCTTTCCCCTTTTGAACGGAAGATATTTCCTTTTTCATCATAGCCCTCTATGGGCTTCCAAATATCCCTTTGCCAATTCCACAAGAACAGCCGTAGCGAAAGGCTTCTTCAAGGGAAAGATGTAACACTGTGAAATGAATTAACAAAACACAGAGCAGTTTCTCAGAAAGCTTCTTTCCAGTTTTGAACGGAAGATATTTCCTTTTTCACCGTAGCCCTCTATGGGCTTCCAAATATCCCTTTGCCAATCCCACAAGAACAGCCGTAGCGAAAGGCTTCTTGAAGGGAAAGATGTAACTCTGTGAGATGAATTAACAGAACACAGAGCAGTTTCTCAGAAAGCTTCTTTCCAGTTTTGAACGGAAGATATTTCCTTTTCCACCATAGCCCTCTATGGGCTTCCAAATATACCTCTGCCAATTCCACAAGAACAGCCTTAGCGAAAGGCTTCTTGAAGGGAAAGATGTAACTCTGTGAGATGAATTCACAGATCACAGAGCAGTCTCTCAGAAAGCTTCTTTCCAGTTTTGAACGGAAGGTATTTCCTTTTTCACCATAGCCCTCTATGGGCTTCCAAATATCCCTTTTCCAATTCCACAAGAACAGCCTTAGCGAAAGGCTTCTTGAAGGGAAAGATATAACTCTGTGAGATGAATTAACAGAACACAGAGCAGTTTCTCAGAAAGCTTCTTTCCAGTTTTGAACGGAAGATAATTCCTTTTTCACAATAGCCCTCTATGGGCTTCCAAATATCCCTTTGCCAAATCCACAAGAACAGCATTAGCGAAAGGCTTCTAAAAGGGAAAGATGTAACTCTGTGTGATGAATTAACAGAACAGAGAGCAGTTTCTCAGAAAGCTTCTTTCCAGTTTTGAACGGAAGATATTTCCTTTTTCACCATAGCCCTCTATGGGTTTCCAAATATCCCTTTGCCAATTCCACAAGAACAGCCTTAGCGAAAGGCTTCTTGAAGGGAAAGATGTAACTCTGTGAGGTGAATTTACAGAACACAGAGCAGTTTCTCAGAAAGCTTCATTCCAGTTTTGAACGGAAGATATTTCCTTTTTCACCATAGCCATCTATGGGCTTCCAAATATCCCTTTGCCAATTCCACAAGAACAGCCTTAGCGAAAGGCTTCTTGAAGGGAAAGATGTAACTCTGTGAGACGAATTAACAGAACACAGAGTAGTTTCTCAGAAAGCTTCTTTCCAGTTTTGCACAGAAGATATTTCCTTTTTCACCATAGCCCTCTATGGGCTTCCAAATATCCCTTTGCCAATTCCACAAGAACAGCCTTAGCGAAAGGCTTCTTGAAGGGAAAGATGTAACTCTGTGAGATGAATTGACAGAACACAGAGCAGTTTCTCAGAAAGCTTCTTTCCAGTTTTAAATGGAAGATATTTCCTTTTTCACCATAGCCCTCTATGGGCTTCCAAATATCCCTTTGCCAATTCCACAAAAACAGCCTTAGCGAAAGGCTTCTTGAAGGGAAAGATGTAACTCTGTGAGATGAATTAACAGAACACAGAGCAGTTTCTCAGAAAGCTTCTTTCCCCTTTTGAACGGAAGATATTTCCTTTTTCACCATAGCCCTCTATGGGCTTCCAAATATCCCTTTGCCAATTCCACAAGAACAACCGTAGCGAAAGGCTTCTTGAAGGGAAAGATGTAACTCTGTGTGATGAATTAACAGAACAGAGAGTAGTTTCTCAGAAAACTTCTTTCGTGTTTTGAACGGAAGATATTTCCTTTTTCACCATAGCCCTCTATGAGCTTCCATATATCCCTTTGCCAATTCCACAAGAACAGCCTTAGCGAAAGGCTTCTTGAAGGGAAAGATGTAACTCTGTGTGATGAATTAACGGAACATAGAGCAGTTTCCCAGAAAGCTTCTTTCCATTTTTGAACGGAAGATATTTCCTTTTTCACCATAGCCCTCCATGGGCTTCCAAATATCCCTTTGCCAATTAAACAAGAACAGCCTTAGCGAAAGGCTTCTTGAAGGGAAAGATGTAACTCTGTGAGATGAATTAACAGAACACAGAGCAGTTTCTCAGAAAGCTTCTTTCCAGTTTTGAACGGAAGATATTTCCTTTTTCACCATAGCCCTCTAGGGGCTTCCAAATATCCCTTTGCCAATTCCACAAGAACAGCCTTAGCGAAAGGATTCTTGAAGGGAAAGATGTAACTCTGTGAGATGAATTAACAGAACACAGAGCAGTTTCTCAGAAAGCTTCTTTCCAGTTTTGAATGGAAAATATTTCCTTTTTCACCATAGCCCTCTATGGGCTTCCAAATATCCCTTTGCCAATTCCACAAGAACAGCCTTAGCGAAAGGCTTCTTGAAGGGAAAGATGTAACTCTGTGAGATGAATTAACAGAACACAGAGCAGTTTCTCAGAAAGCTTCTTTCCAGTTTTGAACGGAAGGTATTTCCTTTTTCACCATAGCCCTCTATGGGCTTCCAAATATCCCTTTGCCAATTCCACAAGAACAGCCTTAGCGAAAGGCTTCTTGAAGGGAAAGATGTAACTCTGTCAGATGAATTAACAGAACACAGAGCAGTTTCTCAGAAGGCTTCTTTCCAGTTTTGAACGGAAGTTATTTCCTTTTTCACCATAGCCCTCTAGGGGCTTCCAAATATCCCTTTGCCAATTCCACAAGAACAGGTTTAGCGAAAGGCTTCTTGAAGGGAAGGATGTAACTCTGTGAGATGAATTAACAGAACACAGAGCAGTTTTTCAGAAAGCTTCTTTCCAGTTTTGAACGGAAGATATTTCCTTTTTCACCATAGCCCTCTATGGGTTTCCAAATATCCCTTTGCCAATTCCACAAGAACAGCCTTAGCGAAAGGCTTCTTGACGGGAAAGATGTAACTCTGTGAGATGAATTAACAGAACACAGAGCAGTTTCTCAGAAAGCTTCTTTCCAGTTTTGAACGGAAGATATTTCCTTTTTCACCATAGCCCGCCATGGGCTTCCAAATATCCCTTATCCAATTCCACAAGAACAGCCTTAGCGAAAGGCTTCTTGAAGGGAAAGATGTAACTCTGTGAGATGAATTTACAGAACACAGAGTAGTTTCTCGGAAGGCTTGTTTCCAGTTTTGAACGGAAGATATTTCCTTTTTCACCATAGCCATCTATGGGCTTCCAAACATCCCTTTGCCAATTACACAAGAATAGTCTTAGCGAAAGGCTTCTTGAAGGGAAAGATGTAACTCTGTGAGATGAATTCAGAGAACACAGAGCAGTTTCTCAGAAAGCTTCTTTCCAGTTTTGAACGGAATGTTTTTCCTTTTTCACCAGAGCCGTCTATGGGCTTCCAAATATCCCTTTGCCAATTCCATAAGAACAGCCTTAGCGAAAGGCTTCTTGAAGGGAAACATGAAACTCTGTGAGATGAATTCACAGAACACAGAGCAGTTTCTCAGAAAACTTCTTTCCAGTTTTGAACGGAAGATATTTCCTTTTTCACCATAGCCCTCTATGGGCTTCCAAATATCCCTTTGACAATTCCAAAAGAACAGCCTTAGCGAAAGGCTTCTTGAAGGGAAAGATGTAACTCTCTGAGATGAATTAACAGAACACAGAGCAGTTTCTCTGAAAGCTTCTTTCCAGTTTTGAACGGATTTTATTTCCTTTTTCACCATAGCCCTCTATGGGCTTCCAAATATCCCTTTGCCAATTCCACAAGAACAGCCTTAGCGAAAGGCTTCTTGAAGGGAAAGATGTACCTCTGTGTGATGAATTAACAGAACACAGAGCAGTTTGTCAGAAAGCTTCTTTCCAGTTTTGAACGGAAGATATTTCCTTTTTCACCATAGCCCTCTATGGGTTTCCAAATATCCCTTTGCCAATTCCACAAGAACAGCCTTAGCGAAAGGCTTCTTGAAGGGAAAGATGTAACTCTGTGAGATGAATTTACAGAACACAGAGCAGTTTCTCAGAAAGCTTCTTTCCAGTTTTGAACGGAAGATATTTCCTTTTTCACCATAGCCCTCTATGGGCTTCCAAATATCCCTTTGCCAATTCCATAAGAACAGCCTTAGCGAAAGGCTTCTTGAAGTGAAAGATGTAACTCTGTGAGATGAACTAGCAGAACACAGAGCAGTTTCTCAGAAAGCTTCTTTCCAGTTTTGAACGGAAGTTTTTTCCTTTTTCACCATAGCCGTCTATGGTCTTCCAAATATCCCTTTGCCAAGTCCATAAGAACAGCCTTAGCGAAAGACTTCTTGAAAGGAAAGATGAAACTCTGTGAGATGAATTCACAGAACACAGAGCAGTTTCTCAGAAAGCTTCTTTCCAGTTTTGAACAGAAGATATTTCCTTTTTCACCATAGCCCTCTATGGGCTTCCAAATATCCCTTTGCCAATTCCAGAAGAACAGCCTTAGCGAAAGGCTTCTTGAAGGGAAAGATGTAACTCTGTGAGATGAATTAACAGAACACAGAGCAGTTTCTCAGAAAGCTTCTTTCCAGTTTTGAAAGAAAGGTACTTCCTTTTTCACCATAGCCCTCTATGGGCTTCCAAGTATCCCTTTGCCAATTCCACAAGAACAGCCTTAGCGAAAGGCTTCTTGAAGGGAAAGATGTAACTCTGTGAGATGAATTTACAGAACACAGAGCAGTTTCTCAGAAAGCTTCTTTCCAGTTGTGAACGGAAGATATTTCCTTTTTCACCGTAGCCATCTATGGGCTTCGAAATATCCCTTTGCCAATTCCACAAGAACAGCCTTAGCGAAAGGCTTCTTGAAGGGAAAGATGTAACTCTGTGAGATGAATTCACAGAACACAGAGCAGTTTCTCAGAAAGCTTCTTTCCAGTTTTGAACGGAAGATATTTCCTTTTTCACCATAGCCCTCTATGGGCTTCCAAATATCAATTTGCCAATTTCACAAGAACAGCCTTAGCGAAAGGTTTCTTAAGGGGAAAGATGTAACTCTGTGAGATGAATTAACAGAACACAGAGCAGTTTCTCAGAAAGCTTCTTTCCAGTTTTGAACGGAAGATATTTCCTTTTTCACCGTAGCCCTCTATGGGCTTCCAAATATCCCTTTGCCAATTCCACAAGAACAGCCTTAGCGAAAGGCTTCTTGAAGGGAAAGATGTAACTCTGTGAGATGAATTAACAGAACAAAGAGCAGTTTCTCAGAAAGCTTCTTTCCAGTTTTGAACGAAAGGTACTTCCTTTTTCACCATAGCCCTCTATGATCTTCCAAGTATCCCTTTCCCAATTCCACAAGAACAGTCTTAGCGAAAGGTTTCTTGAAGGGAAAGATGTAACTCTGTGAGATGAATTCACAGAACACAGAGCAGTTTCTCAGAAAGTTTCTTTCCAGTTTTTAATGGAAGATATTTCCTTTTTCACCACAGCCCTCTATGGGCTTCCAAATATCCCTTTGCCAATTCCACAAGAACAGCCTTAGGGAAAGGCTTCTTGAAGGGAAAGATGTAACTCTGTGAGATGAATTAATAGAACACAGAGCAGTTTCTCAGAAAGCTTTTTTCCAGTTTTGAACGGAAGATATTTCCTTTTTCACCATAGCCCTCTAGGGGCTTCCAAATATCCCTTTGCCAATTCCAGAAGAACAGCGTTAGCGAAAGGCTTCTTGAAGGGAAAGATGTAACTCTGTGAGATGAATTAACAGAACACAGAGCAGTTTCTCAGAAAGCTTCTTTCCAGTTTTGAAGGAAAGATATTTCCTTTTTCACCATAACCCTCTATGGGCTTCCAAATATCCCTTTTCCAATTCCACAAGAACAGCCTTAGCGAAAGGCTTCTTGAAGGGAAAGATGTAACTCTGTGAGATCAATTAACAGAACACAGAGCAGTTTCCCAGAAAGCTTCTTTCCAGTTTTGAACGGAAGATATTTCCTTTATCAATATAGCCCTCCATGGGCTTCCAAATATCCCTTTGCCTATTCCATAAGAACAGCCTTAGCGAAAGGCTTCTTGAAGGGAAAGATGTAACTCTGTGAGATGAATTTACAGAACACAGAGCAGTTTCTCAGAAAGCTTCTTTCCAGTTTTGAACGGAAGATATTTCCTTTTTCACCATAGCCATCTATGGGCTTCCAAACATAACTTTGCCAATTACACAAGAACAGTCTTAGCGAAAGGCTTCTTGAAGGGAAAGATGTAACTCTCTGAGATGAATTCACAGAACACAGAGCAGTTTCTCAGAAAGTTTCTTTCCAGTTTTGAATGGAAGATATTTCCTTTTTCACCATAGCCCTCTATGGTCTTCCAAATATCCCTTTGCCAATTACACAAGAACAGCCTTAGCGAAAGGCTTCTTGAAGGGAAAGATGTAACTCTGTGAGATGAATTAACAGAACACAGAGCAGTTTCTCAGAAAGCTTCTTTCCAGTTTTGAACGGAAGATATTTCCTTTTCCACCATAGCCCTCTATGGGCTTCCAAATATCCCTTTGCCAATTCCACAAGAACAGCCTTAGCGAAAGGCTTCTTGAAGGGAAAGATGTAACTCTGTGAGATGAATTGACAGAACACAGAGCAGTTTCTCAGAAAGCTTCTTTCCAGTTTTAAATGGAAGATATTTCCTTTTTCACCATAGCCCTCTATGGGCTTCCAAATATCCCTTTGCCAATTCCACAAAAACAGCCTTAGCGAAAGGCTTCTTGAAGGGAAAGATGTAACTCTGTGAGATGAATTAACAGAACACAGAGCAGTTTCTCAGAAAGCTTCTTTCCAGTTTTGAACGGAAGATATTTCCTTTTCCACCATAGCCCTCTATGGGCTTCCAAATATCCCTTTGACAATTCCACAAGAACAGCCTTAGCGAAAGGCTTCTTGACGGGAAAGATGTAACTCTGTGAGATGAATTAACAGAACACAGAGCAGTTTCTCAGAAAGCTTCTTTCCAGTTTTGAACGGAAGATATTTCCTTTTTCACCATAGCCCTCTATGGGCTTCCAAATATCCCTTTGCCAATTCCACAAGAACAGCCTTAGCGAAAGGCTTCTTGAAGGGAAAGATGTATCTCTGTGAGATGAATTAACGGAACATAGAGCAGTTTCCCAGAAAGCTTCTTTCCATTTTTGAACGGAAGATATTTCCTTTTTCACCATAGCCCTCCATGGGCTTCCAAATATCCCTTTGCCAATTCCACAAGAACAGCTTAGCGAAAGGCTTTTTGAGGGGAAAGATGTAACTCTGTGAGATGAATTTACAGAACACAGAGCAGTTTCTCGGAAAGCTTCTTTCCAGTTTTGAACGGAAGATATTTCCTTTTTCACCATAGCACTCTATGGGCGTCCAAATATCCCCTTGCCAATTACACAAGAACAGCCTTAGCGAAAGGCTTCTTGAAGGGAAAGATGTAACTCTGTGAGATGAATTCACAGAACACAGAGTAGTTTCTCAGAAAGCTTCTTTCCAGTTTTCACGGAAGATATTTCCTTTTTCACCATAGCCCTCTATGGGCTTCCAAATATCCCTTTGCCAATTCCACAAGAACAGCCTTAGCGAAAGGCTTCTTGAAGGGAAAGATGTAACTCTGTGAGATGAATTGACAGAACACAGAGCAGTTTCTCAGAAAGCTTCTTTCCAGTTTTAAATGGAAGATATTTCCTTTTTCACCATAGCCCTCTATGGGCTTCCAAATATCCCTTTGCCAATTAAACAAGAACAGCCTTAGCGAAAGGCTTCTTGAAGGGAAAGATGTAACTCTGTGAGATGAATTAACAGAACACAGAGCAGTTTCTCAGAAAGCTTCTTTCCAGTTTTGAACGGAAGATATTTCCTTTTTCACCATAGCCCTCTAGGGGCTTCCAAATATCCCTTTGCCAATTCCACAAGAACAGCCTTAGCGAAAGGATTCTTGAAGGGAAAGATGTAACTCTGTGAGATGAATTAACAGAACACAGAGCAGTTTCTCAGAAAGCTTCTTTCCAGTTTTGAATGGAAAATATTTCCTTTTTCACCATAGCCCTCTATGGGCTTCCAAATATCCCTTTGCCAATTCCACAAGAACAGCCTTAGCGAAAGGCTTCTTGAAGGGAAAGATGTAACTCTGTGAGATGAATTAACAGAACACAGAGCAGTTTCTCAGAAAGCTTCTTTCCAGTTTTGAACGGAAGGTATTTCCTTTTTCACCATAGCCCTCTATGGGCTTCCAAATATCCCTTTGCCAATTCCACAAGAACAGCCTTAGCGAAAGGCTTCTTGAAGGGAAAGATGTAACTCGGTCAGATGAATTAACAGAACACAGAGCAGTTTCTCAGAAGGCTTCTTTCCAGTTTTGAACGGAAGGTATTTCCTTTTTCACCATAGCCCTCTATGGGCTTCCAAATATCCCTTTGCCAATTCCACAAGAACAGGTTTAGCGAAAGGCTTCTTGAAGGGAAGGATGTAACTCTGTGAGATGAATTAACAGAACACAGAGCAGTTTTTCAGAAAGCTTCTTTCCAGTATTGAACGGAAGATATTTCCTTTTTCACCATAGCCCTCTATGGGTTTCCAAATATCCCTTTGCCAATTCCACAAGAACAGCCTTAGCGAAAGGCTTCTTGACGGGAAAGATGTAACTCTGTGAGATGAATTAACAGAACACAGAGCAGTTTCTCAGAAAGCTTCTTTCCAGTTTTGAACGGAAGATATTTCCTTTTTCACCATAGCCCGCCATGGGCTTCCAAATATCCCTTATCCAATTCCACAAGAACAGCCTTAGCGAAAGGCTTCTTGAAGGGAAAGATGTAACTCTGTGAGATGAATTTACAGAACACAGAGTAGTTTCTCGGAAGGCTTGTTTCCAGTTTTGAACGGAAGATATTTCCTTTTTCACCATAGCCATCTATGGGCTTCCAAACATCCCTTTGCCAATTACACAAGAATAGTCTTAGCGAAAGGCTTCTTGAAGGGAAAGATGTAACTCTGTGAGATGAATTCAGAGAACACAGAGCAGTTTCTCAGAAAGCTTCTTTCCAGTTTTGAACGGAATGTTTTTCCTTTTTCACCATAGCCGTCTATGGGCTTCCAAATATCCCTTTGCCAATTCCATAAGAACAGCCTTAGCGAAAGGCTTCTTGAAGGGAAACATGAAACTCTGTGAGATGAATTCACAGAACACAGAGCAGTTTCTCAGAAAACTTCTTTCCAGTTTTGAACGGAAGATATTTCCTTTTTCACCATAGCCCTCTATGGGCTTCCAAATATCCCTTTGACAATTCCAAAAGAACAGCCTTAGCGAAAGGCTTCTTGAAGGGAAAGATGTAACTCTCTGAGATGAATTAACAGAACACAGAGCAGTTTCTCTGAAAGCTTCTTTCCAGTTTTGAACGGATTTTATTTCCTTTTTCACCATAGCCCTCTATGGGCTTCCAAATATCCCTTTGCCAATTCCACAAGAACAGCCTTAGCGAAAGGCTTCTTGAAGGGAAAGATGTAACTCTGTGTGATGAATTAACAGAACAGAGAGCAGTTTGTCAGAAAGCTTCTTTCCAGTTTTGAACGGAAGATATTTCCTTTTTCACCATAGCCGTCTATGGTCTTCCAAATATCCCTTTGCCAAGTCCATAAGAACAGCCTTAGCGAAAGGCTTCTTGAAAGGAAAGATGAAACTCTGTGAGATGAATTCACAGAACACAGAGCAGTTTCTCAGAAAGCTTCTTTCCAGTTTTGAACAGAAGATATTTCCTTTTTCACCATAGCCCTCTATGGGCTTCCAAATATCCCTTTGCCAATTCCAGAAGAACAGCCTTAGCGAAAGGCTTCTTGAAGGGAAAGATGTAACTCTGTGAGATGAATTAACAGAACACAGAGCAGTTTCTCAGAAAGCTTCTTTCCAGTTTTGAAAGAAAGGTACTTCCTTTTTCACCATAGCCCTCTATGGGCTTCCAAGTATCCCTTTGCCAATTCCACAAGAACAGCCTTAGCGAAAGGCTTCTTGAAGGGAAAGATGTAACTCTGTGAGATGAATTTACAGAACACAGAGCAGTTTCTCAGAAAGCTTCTTTCCAGTTGTGAACGGAAGATATTTCCTTTTTCACCGTAGCCATCTATGGGCTTCGAAATATCCCTTTGCCAATTCCACAAGAACAGCCTTAGCGAAAGGCTTCTTGAAGGGAAAGATGTAACTCTGTGAGATGAATTCACAGAACACAGAGCAGTTTCTCAGAAAGCTTCTTTCCAGTTTTGAACGGAAGATATTTCCTTTTTCACCATAGCCCTCTATGGGCTTCCAAATATCAATTTGCCAATTTCACAAGAACAGCCTTAGCGAAAGGTTTCTTGAGGGGAAAGATGTAACTCTGAGATGAATTAACAGAACACAGAGCAGTTTCTCAGAAAGCTTCTTTCCAGTTTTGAACGGAAGATATTTCCTTTTTCACCGTAGCCCTCTATGGGCTTCCAAATATCCCTTTGCCAATTCCACAAGAACAGCCTTAGCGAAAGGCTTCTTGAAGGAAAAGATGTAACTCTGTGAGATGAATTAACAGAACAAAGAGCAGTTTCTCAGAAAGCTTCTTTCCAGTTTTGAACGAAAGGTACTTCCTTTTTCACCATAGCCCTCTATGATCTTCCAAGTATCCCTTTCCCAATTCCACAAGAACAGTCTTAGCGAAAGGTTTCTTGAAGGGAAAGATGTAACTCTGTGAGATGAATTCACAGAACACAGAGCAGTTTCTCAGAAAGTTTCTTTCCAGTTTTTAATGGAAGATATTTCCTTTTTCACCACAGCCCTCTATGGGCTTTCAAATATCCCTTTGCCAATTCCACAAGAACAGCCTTAGGGAAAGGCTTCTTGAAGGGAAAGATGTAACTCTGTGAGATGAATTAATAGAACACAGAGCAGTTTCTCAGAAAGCTTTTTTCCAGTTTTGAACGGAAGATATTTCCTTTTTCACCATAGCCCTCTAGGGGCTTCCAAATATCCCTTTGCCAATTCCAGAAGAACAGCGTTAGCGAAAGGCTTCTTGAAGGGAAAGATGTAACTCTGTGAGATGAATTAACAGAACACAGAGCAGTTTCTCAGAAAGCTTCTTTTCAGTTTTGAAGGAAAGATATTTCCTTTTTCACCATAACCCTCTATGGGCTTCCAAATATCCCTTTTCCAATTCCACAAGAACAGCCTTAGCGAAAGGCTTCTTGAAGGGAAAGATGTAACTCTGTGAGATCAATTAACAGAACACAGAGCAGTTTCCCAGAAAGCTTCTTTCCAGTTTTGAACGGAAGATATTTCCTTTATCAATATAGCCCTCCATGGGCTTCCAAATATCCCTTTGCCTATTCCATAAGAACAGCCTTAGCGAAAGGCTTCTTGAAGGGAAAGATGTAACTCTGTGAGATGAATTTACAGAACACAGAGCAGTTTCTCAGAAAGCTTCTTTCCAGTTTTGAACGGAAGATATTTCCTTTTTCACCATAGCCATCTATGGGCTTCCAAACATCCCTTTGCCAATTACACAAGAACAGTCTTAGCGAAAGGCTTCTTGAAGGGAAAGATGTAACTCTCTGAGATGAATTCACAGAACACAGAGCAGTTTCTCAGAAAGTTTCTTTCCAGTTTTGAATGGAAGATATTTCCTTTTTCACCATAGCCCTGTATGGTCTTCCAAATATCCCTTTGCCAATTACACAAGAACAGCCTTAGCGAAAGGCTTCTTGAAGGGAAAGATGTAACTCTGTGAGATGAATTAACAGAACACAGAGCAGTTTCTCAGAAAGCTTCTTTCCAGTTTTGAACGGAAGATATTTCCTTTTCCACCATAGCCCTCTATGGGCTTCCAAATATCCCTTTGCCAATTCCACAAGAACAGCCTTAGCGAAAGGCTTCTTGAAGGGAAAGATGTAACTCTGTGAGATGAATTGACAGAACACAGAGCAGTTTCTCAGAAAGCTTCTTTCCAGTTTTAAATGGAAGATATTTCCTTTTTCACCATAGCCCTCTATGGGCTTCCAAATATCCCTTTGCCAATTCCACAAAAACAGCCTTAGCGAAAGGCTTCTTGAAGGGAAAGATGTAACTCTGTGAGATGAATTAACAGAACACAGAGCAGTTTCTCAGAAAGCTTCTTTCCAGTTTTGAACGGAAGATATTTCCTTTTCCACCATAGCCCTCTATGGGCTTCCAAATATCCCTTTGACAATTCCACAAGAACAGCCTTAGCGAAAGGCTTCTTGACGGGAAAGATGTAACTCTGTGAGATGAATTAACAGAACACAGAGCAGTTTCTCAGAAAGCTTCTTTCCAGTTTTGAACGGAAGATATTTCCTTTTTCACCATAGCCCTCTATGGGCTTCCAAATATCCCTTTGCCAATTCCACAAGAACAGCCTTAGCGAAAGGCATCTTGAATGGAAAGATGTAACTCTGTGAGATGAATTAACAGAACACACAGCAGTTTCTCAGAACGCTTCTTTCCAGTTTTGAACGGAAGATATTTCTTTTTCACCATAGCCCTCTATTGGCTTCCAAATATCCCTTTCCCACTTCCACAAGAACAGCCTTAGCGAAAGGTTTCTTGAAGGGAAAGATGTAACTCTGTGAGATGAATTCACAGAACACAGAGCAGTTTCTCAGAAATCTTCTTTCCAGTTTTGAACGGAAGATATTTCCTTTTTCACCATAGCCCTCTATGGGCTTCCAAATATCCCTTTGCCAATTCCACAAGAACAGCCTAAGCGAAAGGCTTCTTGAAGGGAAAGATGTAACACTGTGAGATGAATTAACATAACACCGAGCAGTTTCTCAGAAAGATTCCTTCCAGTTTTGAACGGAAGATATTTCCTTTTTCACCATAGCCCTCTATGGGCTTCCAAATATCCCTTTGCCAATTCCACAAGAAAAGCCATAGGGAAAGGCTTCTTGAAGGGAAAGATGTATCTCTGTGAGATGAATTAACGGAACATAGAACAGTTTCCCAGATAGCTTCTTTCCATTTTTGAACGGAAGATATTTCCTTTTTCACCATAGCCCTCCATGGGCTTCCAAATATCCCTTTGCCAATTCCACAAGAACAGCTTAGCGAAAGGCTTTTTGAGGGGAAAGATGTAACACTGTGAGATGAATTTACAGAACACAGAGCAGTTTCTCGGAAAGCTTCTTTCCGGTTTTGAACGGAAGATATTTCCTTTTTCACCATAGAACTCTATGGGCGTCCAAATATCCCTTTGCCAATTACACAAGAACAGCCTTAGCGAAAGGCTTCTTGAAGAGAAAGATGTAATTCTGTGAGATGAATTCACAGAACACAGAGTAGTTTCTCAGAAAGCTTCTTTCCAGTTTTGCACGGAAGATATTTCCTTTTTCACCATAGCCCTCTATGGGCTTCCAAATATCCCTTTGCCAATTCCACAAGAACAGCCTTAGCGAAAGGCTTCTTGAAGGGAAAGATGTAACTCTGTGAGATGAATTGACAGAACACAGAGCAGTTTCTCAGAAAGCTTCTTTCCAGTTTTAAATGGAAGATATTTCCTTTTTCACCATAGCCCTCTATGGGCTTCCAAATATCCCTTTGCCAATTCCACAAGAACAGCCTTAGCGAAAGGCTTCTTGAAGGGAAAGATGTAACTCTGTGAGATGAATTAACAGAACACAGAGCAGTTTCTCAGAAAGCTTCTTTCCAGTTTTGAACGGAAGATATTTCCTTTTTCACCATAGCCCTCTATGGGCTTCCAAATATCCCTTTGCCAATTTCACAAGAACAGCCTTAGCGAAAGGCTTCCTGAGTTGAAAGATGTAACTCTGTGTGATGAATTAACAGAACACAGAGCAGTTTCTCAGAAATCTTCTTTCCAGTTTTGAACGGAAGATATTTCCTTTTTCACCATAGCCCTCTATGGGCTTCCAAATATCCCTTTGCCAATTCCACAAGAACAGCCTTAGCGAAAGGCTTCTTGAAGGGAAAGATGTAACTCTGTGTGATGAATTAACAGAACACAGAGCAGTTTCTCAGAAAGCTTCTTTCCAGTTTTGAACGGAAGATATTTCCTTTTTCACCATAGCCCTCTAGGGGCTTCCAAATATCCCTTTGCCAATTCCACAGGAACAGCCTTAGCGAAAGGATTCTTGAAGGGAAAGATGTAACTCTGTGAGATGAATTAACAGAACACAGAGCAGTTTCTCAGAAAGCTTCTTTCCAGTTTTGAATGGAAAATATTTCCTTTTTCACCATAGCCCTCTATGGCCTTCCAAATATCCCTTTGCCAATTCCACAAGAACAGCCTTAGCGAAAGGCTTCTTGAAGGGAAAGATGTAACTCTGTGAGATGAATTAACAGAACACAGAGCAGTTTCTCAGAAAGCTTCTTTCCAGTTTTGAACGGAAGGTATTTCCTTTTTCACCATAGCCCTCTATGGGCTTCCAAATATCCCTTTGCCAATTCCACAAGAACAGCCTTAGCGAAAGGCTTCTTGAAGGGAAAGATGTAACTCTGTCAGATGAATTAACAGAACACAGAGCAGTTTCTCAGAAGGCTTCTTTCCACTTTTGAATGGAAGGTATTTCCTTTTTCACCATAGCCCTCTATGGGCTTCCAAATATCCCTTTGCCAATTCCACAAGAACAGGTTTAGCGAAAGGCTTCTTGAAGGGAAGGATGTAACTCTGTGAGATGAATTAACAGAACACGGAGCAGTTTTTCAGAAAGCTTCTTTCCAGTTTTGAACGGAAGATATTTCCTTTTCCACCATAGCCCTCTATGGGCTTCCAAATATCCCTTTGCCAATTCCACAAGAACAGTCTTAGCGAAAGGCTTCTTGACGGGAAAGATGTAACTCTGTGAGATGAATTAACAGAACACAGAGCAGTTTCTCAGAAAGCTTCTTTCCAGTTTTGAACGGAAGATATTTCCTTTTTCACCATAGCCCTCTATGGGCTTCCAAATATCCCTTTGCCAATTCCACAAGAACAGCCTTAGCGAAAGGCTTCTTGAATGGAAAGATGTAACTCTGTGAGATGAATTAACAGAACACACAGCAGTTTCTCAGAACGCTTCTTTCCAGTTTTGAACGGAAGATATTTCCTTTTTCACCATAGCCCTCTATTGGCTTCCAAATATCCCTTTCCCAATTCCACAAGAACAGCCTTAGCGAAAAGTTTCTTGAAGGGAAAGATGTAACTCTGTGAAATGAATTCACAGAACACAGAGCAGTTTCTCAGAAAGTTTCTTTCCAGTTTTGAACGGAAGATATTTCCTTTTTCACCATAGCCCTCTATGGGCTTCCAAATATCCCTTTGCCCATTCCACAAGAACAGCCTTAGCGAAAGGCTTCTTGAAGGGAAAGATGTAACCCTGTGAGATGAATTAACATAACACCGAGCAGTTTCTCAGAAAGATTCCTTCCAGTTTTGAACGGAAGGTATTTCCTTTTTCACCATAGCCCTCTATGGGCTTCCAAATATCCCTTTGCCAATTACACAAGAACAGCCATAGGGAAAGGCTTCTTGAAGGGAAAGATGTATCTCTGTGAGATGAATTAAGGGAACATAGAGCAGTTTCTCGGAAAGCTTCTTTCCAGTTTTGAACGGAAGATATTTCCTTTTTCACCATAGCCCTCTATGGGCTTCCAAATATCCCTTTGCCAATTCCACAAGAACAGCTTAGCGAAAGGCTTCTTGAGGGGAAAGATGTAACTCTGTGAGATGAATTTACGGAACACAGAGCAGTTTCTCGGAAAGCTTCTTTCCAGTTTTGAGCGGAAGATATTTCCTTTTTCACCATAGCCCTCTATGTGCTTCCAAATATCCCTTTGCCAATTTCACAAGAACAGCCTTAGCGAAAGGCTTCCTGATGGGAAAGATGTAACTCTGTGAGATGAATTAACAGAACTCAGAGCAGTTTCTCAGAAAGCTTCTTTCCTGTTTTGAACGGAAGATATTTCCTTTTTCACCATGGCCCTCTATGGGCTTCCAAATATCCCTTTGCCAATTCCACAAGAACAGCCTTAGCCAAAGGCTTCTTGAAGGGAAAGATGTAACTCTGTGAGATGAATTAACAGAACACAGAGCAGTATCTCAGAAAGCTTCTTTCCCGTTTTGAACGGAAGATATTTCCTTTTTCACCATAGCCCTCTATGGGCTTCCAAATATCCCTTTGCCAATTCCACAAGAACAGCCTTAGCAAAGGCTTCTTGAAGGGAAAGATGTAACTCTGTGAGATCAATTCACAGAACACAGAGCAGTTTCTCAGAAAGCTTCTTTTTTTTCAGTTTTGAACGGAAGGTATTTCCTTTTTCACCATAGCCCTCTATGGGCTTCCAAATATCCCTTTGCCAATTCCACAAGAACAGGTTTAGCGAAAGGCTTCTTGAAGGGAAAGATGTAACTCTGTGAGATGAATTAACAGAACACAGAGCAGTTTCTCAGAAAGCTTCTTTCCAGTTTTGAACGGAAGATATTTCCTTTTCCACCATAGCCCTCTATGGGCTTCCAAATATCCCTTTGACAATTCCACAAGAACAGCCTTAGCGAAAGGCTTCTTGACGGGAAAGATGTAACTCTGTGAGATGAATTAACAGAACACAGAGCAGTTTCTCAGAAAGCTTCTTTCCAGTTTTGAACGGAAGATATTTCCTTTTTCACCATAGCCCTCTATGGGCTTCCAAATATCCCTTTGCCAATTCCACAAGAACAGCCTTAGCGAAAGGCATCTTGAATGGAAAGATGTAACTCTGTGAGATGAATTAACAGAACACACAGCAGTTTCTCAGAACGCTTCTTTCCAGTTTTGAACGGAAGATATTTCCTTTTTCACCATAGCCCTCTATTGGCTTCCAAATATCCCTTTCCCACTTCCACAAGAACAGCCTTAGCGAAAGGTTTCTTGAAGGGAAAGATGTAACTCTGTGAGATGAATTCACAGAACACAGAGCAGTTTCTCAGAAATCTTCTTTCCAGTTTTGAACGGAAGATATTTCCTTTTTCACCATAGCCCTCTATGGGCTTCCAAATATCCCTTTGCCAATTCCACAAGAACAGCCTTAGCGAAAGGCTTCTTGAAGGGAAAGATGTAACACTGTGAGATGAATTAACATAACACCGAGCAGTTTCTCAGAAAGATTCCTTCCAGTTTTGAACGGAAGATATTTCCTTTTTCACCATAGCCCTCTATGGGCTTCCAAATATCCCTTTGCCAATTCCACAAGAAAAGCCATAGGGAAAGGCTTCTTGAAGGGAAAGATGTATCTCTGTGAGATGAATTAACGGAACATAGAGCAGTTTCCCAGAAAGCTTCTTTCCATTTTTGAACGGAAGATATTTCCTTTTTCACCATAGCCCTCCATGGGCTTCCAAATATCCCTTTGCCAATTCCACAAGAACAGCTTAGCGAAAGGCTTTTTGAGGGGAAAGATGTAACTCTGTGAGATGAATTTACAGAACACAGAGCAGTTTCTCGGAAAGCTTCTTTCCAGTTTTGAACGGAAGATATTTCCTTTTTCACCATAGAACTCTATGGGCGTCCAAATATCCCTTTGCCAATTACACAAGAACAGCCTTAGCGAAAGGCTTCTTGACGGGAAAGATGTAACTCTGTGAGATGAATTGACAGAACACAGAGCAGTTTCTCAGAAAGCTTCTTTCCAGTTTTAAATGGAAGATATTTCCTTTTTCACCATAGCCCTCTATGGGCTTCCAAATATCCCTTTGCCAATTAAACAAGAACAGCCTTAGCGAAAGGCTTCTTGAAGGGAAAGATGTAACTCTGTGAGATGAATTAACAGAACACAGAGCAGTTTCTCAGAAAGCTTCTTTCCAGTTTTGAACGGAAGATATTTCCTTTTTCACCATAGCCCTCTAGGGGCTTCCAAATATCCCTTTGCCAATTCCACAAGAACAGCCTTAGCGAAAGGATTCTTGAAGGGAAAGATGTAACTCTGTGAGATGAATTAACAGAACACAGAGCAGTTTCTCAGAAAGCTTCTTTCCAGTTTTGAATGGAAAATATTTCCTTTTTCACCATAGCCCTCTATGGGCTTCCAAATATCCCTTTGCCAATTCCACAAGAACAGCCTTAGCGAAAGGCTTCTTGAAGGGAAAGATGTAACTCTGTGAGATGAATTAACAGAACACAGAGCAGTTTCTCAGAAAGCTTCTTTCCAGTTTTGAACGGAAGGTATTTCCTTTTTCACCATAGCCCTCTATGGGCTTCCAAATATCCCTTTGCCAATTCCACAAGAACAGCCTTAGCGAAAGGCTTCTTGAAGGGAAAGATGTAACTCTGTCAGATGAATTAACAGAACACAGAGCAGTTTCTCAGAAGGCTTCTTTCCAGTTTTGAACGGAAGGTATTTCCTTTTTCACCATAGCCCTCTATGGGCTTCCAAATATCCCTTTGCCAATTCCACAAGAACAGGTTTAGCGAAAGGCTTCTTGAAGGGAAGGATGTAACTCTGTGAGATGAATTAACAGAACACAGAGCAGTTTTTCAGAAAGCTTCTTTCCAGTTTTGAACGGAAGATATTTCCTTTTTCACCATAGCCCTCTATGGGTTTCCAAATATCCCTTTGCCAATTCCACAAGAACAGCCTTAGCGAAAGGCTTCTTGACGGGAAAGATGTAACTCTGTGAGATGAATTAACAGAACACAGAGCAGTTTCTCAGAAAGCTTCTTTCCAGTTTTGAACGGAAGATATTTCCTTTTTCACCATAGCCCGCCATGGGCTTCCAAATATCCCTTATCCAATTCCACAAGAACAGCCTTAGCGAAAGGCTTCTTGAAGGGAAAGATGTAACTCTGTGAGATGAATTTACAGAACACAGAGTAGTTTCTCGGAAGGCTTGTTTCCAGTTTTGAACGGAAGATATTTCCTTTTTCACCATAGCCATCTATGGGCTTCCAAATATCCCTTTGCCAATTACACAAGAATAGTCTTAGCGAAAGGCTTCTTGAAGGGAAAGATGTAACTCTGTGAGATGAATTCAGAGAACACAGAGCAGTTTCTCAGAAAGCTTCTTTCCAGTTTTGAACGGAATGTTTTTCCTTTTTCACCATAGCCGTCTATGGGCTTCCAAATATCCCTTTGCCAATTCCATAAGAACAGCCTTAGCGAAAGGCTTCTTGAAGGGAAACATGAAACTCTGTGAGATGAATTCACAGAACACAGAGCAGTTTCTCAGAAAACTTCTTTCCAGTTTTGAACGGAAGATATTTCCTTTTTCACCATAGCCCTCTATGGGCTTCCAAATATCCCTTTGACAATTCCAAAAGAACAGCCTTAGCGAAAGGCTTCTTGAAGGGAAAGATGTAACTCTCTGAGATGAATTAACAGAACACAGAGCAGTTTCTCTGAAAGCTTCTTTCCAGTTTTGAACGGATTTTATTTCCTTTTTCACCATAGCCCTCTATGGGCTTCCAAATATCCCTTTGCCAATTCCACAAGAACAGCCTTAGCGAAAGGCTTCTTGAAGGGAAAGATGTAACTCTGTGTGATGAATTAACAGAACAGAGAGCAGTTTGTCAGAGAGCTTCTTTCCAGTTTTGAACGGAAGATATTTCCTTTTTCACCATAGCCCTATATGGGTTTCCAAATATCCCTTTGCCAATTCCACAAGAACAGCCTTAGCGAAAGGCTTCTTGAAGGGAAAGATGTAACTCTGTGAGATGAATTTACAGAACACAGAGCAGTTTCTCAGAAAGCTTCTTTCCAGTTTTGAACGGAAGATATTTCCTTTTTCACCATAGCCCTCTATGGGCTTCCAAATATCCCTTTGCCAATTCCATAAGAACAGCCTTAGCGAAAGGCTTCTTGAAGTGAAAGATGTAACTCTGTGAGATGAACTAGCAGAACACAGAGCAGTTTCTCAGAAAGCTTCTTTCCAGTTTTGAACGGAAGTTTTTTCCTTTTTCACCATAGCCGTCTATGGTCTTCCAAATATCCCTTTGCCAAGTCCATAAGAACAGCCTTAGCGAAAGGCTTCTTGAAAGGAAAGATGAAACTCTGTGAGATGAATTCACAGAACACAGAGCAGTTTCTCAGAAAGCTTCTTTCCAGTTTTGAACAGAAGATATTTCCTTTTTCACCATAGCCCTCTATGGGCTTCCAAATATCCCTTTGCCAATTCCAGAAGAACAGCCTTAGCGAAAGGCTTCTTGAAGGGAAAGATGTAACTCTGTGAGATGAATTAACAGAACACAGAGCAGTTTCTCAGAAAGCTTCTTTCCAGTTTTGAAAGAAAGGTACTTCCTTTTTCACCATAGCCCTCTATGGGCTTCCAAGTATCCCTTTGCCAATTCCACAAGAACAGCCTTAGCGAAAGGCTTCTTGAAGGGAAAGATGTAACTCTGTGAGATGAATTTACAGAACACAGAGCAGTTTCTCAGAAAGCTTCTTTCCAGTTGTGAACGGAAGATATTTCCTTTTTCACCGTAGCCATCTATGGGCTTCGAAATATCCCTTTGCCAATTCCACAAGAACAGCCTTAGCGAAAGGCTTCTTGAAGGGAAAGATGTAACTCTGTGAGATGAATTCACAGAACACAGAGCAGTTTCTCAGAAAGCTTCTTTCCAGTTTTGAACGGAAGATATTTCCTTTTTCACCATAGCCCTCTATGGGCTTCCAAATATCAATTTGCCAATTTCACAAGAACAGCCTTAGCGAAAGGTTTCTTGAGGGGAAAGATGTAACTCTGTGAGATGAATTAAGAGAACACAGAGCAGTTTCTCAGAAAGCTTCTTTCCAGTTTTGAACGGAAGATATTTCCTTTTTCACCGTAGCCCTCTATGGGCTTCCAAATATCCCTTTGCCAATTCCACAAGAACAGCCTTAGCGAAAGGCTTCTTGAAGGGAAAGATGTAACTCTGTGAGATGAATTAACAGAACAAAGAGCAGTTTCTCAGAAAGCTTCTTTCCAGTTTTGAACGAAAGGTACTTCCTTTTTCACCATAGCCCTCTATGATCTTCCAAGTATCCCTTTCCCAATTCCACAAGAACAGTCTTAGCGAAAGGTTTCTTGAAGGGAAAGATGTAACTCTGTGAGATGAATTCACAGAACACAGAGCAGTTTCTCAGAAAGTTTCTTTCCAGTTTTTAATGGAAGATATTTCCTTTTTCACCACAGCCCTCTATGGGTTTCCAAATATCCCTTTGCCAATTCCACAAGAACAGCCTTAGGGAAAGGCTTCTTGAAGGGAAAGATGTAACTCTGTGAGATGAATTAATAGAACACAGAGCAGTTTCTCAGAAAGCTTTTTTCCAGTTTTGAACGGCAGATATTTCCTTTTTCACCATAGCCCTCTAGGGGCTTCCAAATATCCCTTTGCCAATTCCAGAAGAACAGCGTTAGCGAAAGGCTTCTTGAAGGGAAAGATGTAACTCTGTGAGATGAATTAACAGAACACAGAGCAGTTTCTCAGAAAGCTTCTTTCCAGTTTTGAAGGAAAGATATTTCCTTTTTCACCATAACCCTCTATGGGCTTCCAAATATCCCTTTTCCAATTCCACAAGAACAGCCTTAGCGAAAGGCTTCTTGAAGGGAAAGATGTAACTCTGTGAGATCAATTAACAGAACACAGAGCAGTTTCCCAGAAAGCTTCTTTCCAGTTTTGAACGGAAGATATTTCCTTTATCAATATAGCCCTCCATGGGCTTCCAAATATCCCTTTGCCTATTCCATAAGAACAGCCTTAGCGAAAGGCTTCTTGAAGGGAAAGATGTAACTCTGTGAGATGAATTTACAGAACACAGAGCAGTTTCTCAGAAAGCTTCTTTCCAGTTTTGAACGGAAGATATTTCCTTTTTCACCATAGCCATCTATGGGCTTCCAAACATCCCCTTGCCAATTACACAAGAACAGTCTTAGCGAAAGGCTTCTTGAAGGGAAAGATGTAACTCTCTGAGATGAATTCACAGAACACAGAGCAGTTTCTCAGAAAGTTTCTTTCCAGTTTTGAATGGAAGATATTTCCTTTTTCACCATAGCCCTCTATGGTCTTCCAAATATCCCTTTGCCAATTCCACAAGAACAGCCTTAGCGAAAGGCTTCTTGAAGGGAAAGATGTAACTCTGTGAGATGAATTAACAGAACACAGAGCAGTTTCTCAGAAAGCTTCTTTCCAGTTTTGAACGGAAGATATTTCCTTTTCCACCATAGCCCTCTATTGGCTTCCAAATATCCCTTTGCCAATTCCACAAGAACAGCCTTAGCGAAAGGCTTCATGAAGGGCAAGTTGTGACACTGTGAGATGAATTAACAGAACTCAGAGCAGTTTCTCAGAAAGCTTCCTTCCAGTTTTGAATGGAAGATATTTCCTTTTCCACCATAGCCCTCTATGGGCTTCCAAATATCCCTTTGCCAATTCCACCAGAACACGTTTAGCGAAAGGCTTCTTGAAGGGCAAGATGTAACTCAGTGAGATGAATTAACAGAACACAGAGCAGTTTCTCAGAAAACTTCTTTCCGGTTTTGAACGGAAGATATTTCCTTTTCCACCATAGCCCTCTATGGGCTTCCAAATATCCCTTTGCCAATTCCACAAGAACAGCCTTAGCGAAAGGCTTCTTGAAGGGAAAGATGTAACTCTGTGAGATGAATTAACAGAACACAGAGCAGTTTCTCAGAAAGCTTCTTTCCAGTTTTGAACGGAAGATAATTCCTTTTTCACCATAGCCCTCTATGGGCTTCCAAATATCCCTTTGCCAATTCCACAAGAACAGCATTAGCGAAAGGCTTCTAAAAGGGAAAGATGTAACTCTGTGTGATGAATTAACAGAACACAGAGCAGTTTCTCAGAAAGCTTCTTTCCAGTTTTGAACGGAAGATATTTCCTTTTTCACATAGCCCGCTATGGGCTTCCAAATATCCCTTTGCCAATTCCACAAGAACATCCTTAGAGAAAGGCTACTTGAAGGGAAAGATGTAACTCTTTGAGATGAATTAACAGAACTCAGAGCAGTTTCTCAGAAAGCTTCTTTCCAGTTTTGAACGAAAGGTACTTCCTTTTTCACGATAGCCCTCTATGGGCTTCCAAGTATCCCTTTCCCAATTCCACAAGAACAGTCTTAGCGAAAGGCTTCTTGAAGGGAAAGATGTAACTCTGTGAGATGAATTCACAGAACACAGAGCAGTTTCTCAGAAAGTTTCTTTCCAGTTTTGAATGGAAGATATTTCCTTTTTCACCATAGCCCTCTATGTTCTTCCAAATATCCCTTTGCCAATTCCACAAGAACAGCCTTAGCGAAAGGCTTCTTGAAGGGAAAGATGTAACTCTGTGTGATGAATTAACAGAACAGAGAGCAGTTTCTCAGAAAACTTCTTTCGAGTTTTGAACGGAAGATATTTCCTTTTTCACCAAGCCCTCTATGGGCTTCCAAATATCATTTGCCAATTCAACAAGAACAGCCTTAGCGAAAGACTTCTTGAAGGAAAAGATGTAACTCTGTGCGATGAATTAACAGAACACAGAGCAGTTTCTCAGAAAGATTCCTTCCAGTTTTGAACGGAAGATATTTCGTTTTTCACCATAGCCCTCTATGGGCTTCCAAATATCCCTTTGCCAATTCCACAAGAACAGCCTTAGCGAAAGGCTCCTTGAAGGGAAAGATGTAACTCTGTGAGATGTATTAATAGAACACAGAGCAGTTTCTTAGAAAGCTTTTTTCCAGTTTTGAACGGAAGATATTTTCTTTTTCACCATAGCCCTCTAGGGGCTTCCAAATATCCCTTTGCCAATTCCACAAGAACAGCCTTAGCGAAAGGCTTCTTGAAGGGAAAGATGTAACTCTGTGAGATAAATTAACAGAACACCGAGCAGTTTCTCAGAAAGATTCCCTCTGTTTTGAACGGAAGATATTTCCTTTTTCACCATAGCCCTCTCTGGGCTTCCAAATATCCCTTTGCCAATTCCATAAGAACAGCCTTAGCGAAAGGCTTCTTGAAGGGCAAGATGTAACTCTGTGAGATGAATTAACAGAACACAGAGCAGTTTCTCAGAAAGCTTCTTTCCAGTTTTGAACGGAAGATATTTCCTTTTTCACCATAGCCCTCTACGGGCTTCCAAATATCCCTTTGCCAATTACACAAGAACAGCCTTAGCGAAAGGATTCTTGAAGGGAAAGATATAACTCTGTGAGATGAGTTAAAAGAACACCGTGCACTTTTTCAGAAAGCTTCTTTCCAGTTATGAAAGGAAGATATTTCCTTTTTCACCATAGCCCTCTATGGGCTTCCAAATATCCCTTTGCCAATTCCACAAGAACAGCCTTAGCGAAAGGCTTCTTGAAGGGAAAGATGTAACTCTGTGTGATGAATTAACAGAACAGATAGCAGTTTCTCGGAAAGCTTCTTTCCAGTTTTGAACGGAAGATATTTCCTTTTTCACCATAGCCCGCTATGGGTTTCCAAATATCCCTTTGCCAATTCCACAAGAACAGCCTTAGCGAAAGGCTTCTTAAAGGGAAAGATGTAACTCTGTGAGATGAATTTACAGAACACAGAGCCGTTTCTCAGAAAGCTTCTTTCCAATTTTGAACGGAAGATATTTCCTTTTTCACCGTAGCCATCTATGGGCTTCGAAATATCCCTTTGCCAATTCCACAAGAACAGCCTTAGCGAAAGGCTTCTTGAAGGGAAAGATGTAACTCTGTGAGATGAATTAACAGAACACAGAGCAGTTTCTCAGAAAGCTTCTTTCCAGTTATGAAAGGAAGATATTTCCTTTTTCACCATAGCCCTCTATGGGCTTCCAAATATCCCTTTGCCAATTCCACAAGAACAGCCTTAGCGAAAGGCTTCTTGAAGGGAAAGATGTAACTCTCTGAGATGAATTAACAGAACACAGAGCAGTTTCTCTGAAAGCTTCTTTCCAGTTTTGAACGGATTGTATTTCCTTTTTCACCATAGCCCTCTATGGGCTTCCAAATATCCCTTTGCCAATTCCACAAGAACAGCCTTAGCGAAAGGCTTCTTGAAGAGAAACATGTAACTCTGTGAAATGAATTAACAGAACACAGAGCAGTTTCTCAGAAAGCTTCTTTCCAGTTTTGAACGGAAGATATTTCCTTTTTCGCCATACCCTTCTATGGGCTTCCAAATATCCCTTTGACAATTCCACAAGAACAGTCTTAGCGAAAGGCTTCTTGAAGGGAAAGATGTAACTCTGTGAGATGAATTCACAGAACACAGAGCAGTCTCTCAGAAAGCTTCTTTCCAGTTTTGAACGGAAGATATTTCCTTTTTCACCATAACCCTATCTGGGCTTCCAAATATCCCTTTGCCAATTCCACAAGAACAGCCTTAGCGAAATGCTTCTTGAAGGGAAACATGTAACTCTGTGAGATGAATTAAGAGAAGACAGAGCAGTTTCTCGGAAAGCTTCTTTCCTGTTTTGAATGGAAGTTTTTTCCTTTTTCACCATAACCCTTTATCGGCTTCCAAATATAACTTTCCCAATTCCACAAGAACAGCCTTAGCGAAAGGCTTCTTGAAGGGAAAGATGTAACTCTGTGGGATGAATTCACAGAACACAGAGCAGTTTCTCAGAAAGCTTCTTTCCAGTTTTGAACGGAAGATATTTCCTTTTTCACCATAGCCCTCTAGGGGATTCCAAATATCCCTTTGCCAATTCCACAAGAACAGCCTTAGCAAAAGGCTTCTTGAAGGGAAAGATGTAACTCTGTGAGATGAATTCACAGAACACAGAGCAGTTTCTCAGAAAGCTTGTTTCCTGTTTGAATGGAAGATATTTCCTTTTTCACCATAACCCTTTATGGGCTTCCAAATATAACTTTCCCAATTCCACAAGAACAGCCTTAGCGAAAGGCTTCTTGAAGGGAAAGATGTAACTCTGTGAGATGAATTCACAGAACACAGAGCAGTTTCTCAGAAAGCTTCTTTCCACTTTTGAACGGAAGATATTTCCTTTTTCACCATAGCCCTCTATGGGCTTCCAAATATCCCTTTGCCAGTTCCACAAGAACAGCCTTAGCGAAAGGATTCTTGAATGGAAAGATGTAACTCTGTGAGATGAATTAACAGAACACAGAGCAGTTTCTCAGAAAGCTTCTTTCCAGTTTTGAACGGAAGATATTTCCTTTTTCACCGTAGCCCTCTATGGGCTTCCAAATATCCCTTTGCCAATTCCACAAGAACAGCCTTAGCGAAAGGCTTCTTGAAGGGAAAGATGTAACTCTGTGATATGAATTCACAGAACACAGAGCAGTTTCTCAGAAAGCTTCTTTCCAGTTTTGAACGGAAGATATTTCCTTTTTCACCATAGCCCTCTATGGGCTTCCAAATATCCCTTTGCCAATTCCACAAGAACAGCCTTAGCGAAAGGCTTCTTGAAGGGAAAGATGTAACTCTGTGATATGAATTCACAGAACACAGAGCAGTTTCTCAGAAAGCTTCTTTCCAGTTTTGAACGGAAGATATTTCCTTTTTCACCATAGCCCTCTATGGGCTTCCAAATATCCCTTTGCCAGTTCCACAAGAACAGCCTTAGCGAAAGGATTCTTGAATGGAAAGATGTAACTCTGTGAGATGAATTAACAGAACACAGAGCAGTTTCTCAGAAAGCTTCTTTCCAGTTTTGAACGGAAGATATTTTCTTTTTCACCATAGCCCTCCAAGGGCTTCCAAATATCCCTTTGCCAATTCCACAAGAACAGCGTCAGCGAAAGGCTTCTTGAAGGGAAAGATGTAACTCTGTGTGATGAATTCACAGAACCCAGAGCATTTTCTCAGAAAGCTTCTTTCCAGTTTTGAATGGAAGATATTTCCTTTTTCACCATATCCCTCTATGGACTTCCAAATATCCCCTTGCCAATTCCACAAGAACAGCCTTTAGCGAATGGCTTCTTGAAAGGAAAGATGTACTTCTGTGAGATGAATTCACAGAACACAGAGCAGTTTCTCAGAAAGCTTCTTTCCAGTTTTGAACGGAAGATATTTCCTTTTTCACCATAGCCCTCGATGGGCTTCCAAATATCCCTTTGACAATTCCACAAGAACAGTCTTAACGAAAGGCTTCTTGAAGGGAAAGATGTAACTCTGTGGGATGAATTAACAGAACACGGAGCAGTTTCTCAGAAAGCTTCTTTCCAGTTTTGAGCGGAAGATATTTCCTTTTTCACCATAGCCCTCTAGGGGTTTCCAAATATCCCTTTGCCAATTGCACAAGAACAGCCTTAGCGAAAGGCTTATTGAAGGGAAAGATGTAACTCTGTGAGATGAATTCACAGAACACAGAGCAGTTTCTCAGAAAGCTTCTTTCCAGTTTTGAACGGAAGATATTTCCTTTTTCACCATAACCCTCTATGGGCTTCCAAATATACCTTTGCCAATTCCAAAAGAACAGCCTTAGCGAAAGGCTTCTTGAAAGGAAACATGTAACTCTGTGAGATGAATTAAGAGAACACAGAGCAGTTTCTCAGAAAGCTTCTTTCCAGTTTTGAACGGAAGATAATTCCTTTTTCACCATAGCCATCTATGTGCTTCCAAATATCCCTTTGCCAACTCCACAAGAAGAGCCTTAACGAAAGCCTTCTTGAAGGGAAAGATGTAACTCTGTGGGATGAATTCACAGAACACAGAGCAGTTTCTCAGAAAGCTTCTTTCCAGTTTTGAACGGAAGATATTTCCTCTTTCACCATAGCCCTCTATGGGCTTCCAAATATCCCTTTGCCAATTGCACAAGAACAGCCTTAGCGAAAGGCTTCTTGAAGGTAAAGATGTAACTCTGTGAGATGAATTAACAGAACACAGAGCACTTTCTCAGAAAGCTTCTTTCCAGTTTTGAGCGGAAGATATTTCCTTTTTCACCTTAGCCCTCAATGGCTTCGAAATATCCCTTTGACAATTCCACAAGAACAGCCTTAGCGAAAGGCTTTTTGAAGGGAAAGATGTAACTCTGTGAGATGAATTAAGAGAACACAGAGCAGTTTCTCAGAAAGCTTCTTTCCAGTTTTGAACGGAAGATACTTCCTTTTTCACCATAGCCCTCTATGGGCTTCCAAATATCCCTTTGCCGATTCCACAAGAACAGCCTTAGCGAAAGGCTTCTTGAAGGGATAGATGTAACTCTGGGAGATGAATTCACAGAACACAGAGCAGTCTCTCAGAAAGCTTCTTTCCAGTTTTGAACGGAAGATATTTCCTTTTTCACCATAGCCCTCTATGGGCTTCCAAATATCACTTTCCCAATTCCACAAGAACAGCCTTAGCGAAAGGCTTCTTGAAGGGAAAGATGTAACTCTGTGAGACGAATTCACAGAACACAGAGCAGTTTCTCAGAAAGCTTCTTTTCAGTTTTGAACGGAAGATATTTCCTTTTTCACCGTAGCCCTCTATGGGCTTCCAAATATCCCTTTGCCAATTCCACAAGAACAGCCTTAGCGAAAGGCTTCTTGAAGGGAAAGATGTAACTCTGTGAGATGAATTAACAGAACTCAGAGCAGTTTCTCAGAAAGCTTCTTTCCAGTTTTGAACGTTAGATATTTCCTTTTTCACCATAGCCCTCTATGGGCTTCCAAATATCCCTTTGACAATTCCACAAGAACAGTCTTAACGAAAGGCTTCTTGAAGGGAAAGATGTAACTCTGTGGGATGAATTAACAGAACACGGAGCAGTTTCTCAGAAAGCTTCTTTCCAGTTTTGAGCGGAAGATATTTCCTTTTTCACCTTAGCCCTCAATGGCTTCGAAATATCCCTTTGACAATTCCACAAGAACAGCCTTAGCGAAAGGCTTCTTGAAGGGAAAGATGTAACTCTGTGAGATGAATTAACAGAACACAGAGCAGTTTCTCAGAAAGCTTCTTTCCAGTTTTGAACGGAAGATATTTCCTTTTTCACCATTGCCCTCTATGGGCTTCCAAATATCCCTTTGCCGATTCCACAAGAACAGCCTTAGCGAAAGGCTTCTTGAAGGGAAAGATGTAACTCTGTGAGATGAATTCACAGAACACAGAGCAGTTTCTCAGAAAGCTTCTTTCCAGTTTTGAACGGAAGATATTTCCTTTTTCACCATAGCCCTCTATGGGCTTCCAAATATCCCTTTGCCAATTCCACAAGAACAGCCTTAGCGAAAGGCTTCTTGAAGGGATAGATGTAACTCTGGGAGATGAAATCACAGAACACAGAGCAGTCTCTCAGAAAGCTTATTTCCAGTTTTGAACGGAAGATATTTCCTTTTTCACCATAGCCCTCTATGGGCTTCCAAATATCACTTTCCCAATTCCACAAGAACAGCCTTAGCGAAAGGCTTCTCGAAGGGAAAGATGTAACGTTGTGAGACGAATTCACAGAACACAGAGCAGTTTCTCAGAAAGCTTCTTTCCAGTTTTGAACGGAAGATATTTCCTTTTTCACCATAGCCCTCTATGGGCTTCCAAATATCCCTTTGCCAATTCCACAAGAACAGCCTTAGCGAAAGGCTTCTTGAAGGGAAAGATGTAACTCTGTGAGATGAATTCACAGAACACAGAGCAGTTTCTCAGAAAGCTTCTTTCCAGTTTTGAACGGAAGATATTTCCTTTTTCACCATAGCCCTCTATGGGCTTCCAAATATTCCTTTGCCAATTCCACAAGAACAGCCTTAGCGAAAGGCTTCTTGAAGGGAAACATGGAACTCTGTGAGACGAATTCACAGAACATAGAGCAGTTTCTCAGAAAGCTTCTTTCCAGTATTGAATGGAAGATATTTCCTTTTTCACCATAGCCCTCTATGGGCTTCCAAATATCCCTTTGCCAATTCCACAAGAACAGCCTTAGCGAAAGAATTCTTGAAAGGAAACATGTAACTCTGTGAAATGAATTAAGGGAACACAGAGCAGTTTCTCAGAAAGTTTCCTTCCAGTTTTGAACGGAAGATATTTCCTTTTTCACCATAGCCCTCTATGGGCTTCCAAATATCCCTTTGACAATTCCACAAGAACAGTCTTAACGAAAGGCTTCTTGAAGGGAAAGATGTAACTCTGTGGGATGAATTAACAGAACACGGAGCAGTTTCTCAGAAAGCTTCTTTCCAGTTTTGAGCGGAAGATATTTCCTTTTTCACCTTAGCCCTCAATGGCTTCGAAATATCCCTTTGACAATTCCACAAGAACAGCCTTAGCGAAAGGCTTCTTGAAGGGAAAGATGTAACTCTGTGAGATGAATTAACAGAACACAGAGCAGTTTCTCAGAAAGCTTCTTTCCAGTTTTGAACGGAAGATATTTCCTTTTTCACCATTGCCCTCTATGGGCTTCCAAATATCCCTTTGCCGATTCCACAAGAACAGCCTTAGCGAAAGGCTTCTTGAAGGGAAAGATGTAACTCTGTGAGATGAATTCACAGAACACAGAGCAGTTTCTCAGAAAGCTTCTTTCCAGTTTTGAACGGAAGATATTTCCTTTTTCACCATAGCCCTCTATGGGCTTCCAAATATCCCTTTGCCAATTCCACAAGAACAGCCTTAGCGAAAGGCTTCTTGAAGGGAAACATGGAACTCTGTGAGACGAATTCACAGAACATAGAGCAGTTTCTCAGAAAGCTTCTTTCCAGTATTGAATGGAAGATATTTCCTTTTTCACCATAGCCCTCTATGGGCTTCCAAATATCCCTTTGCCAATTCCACAAGAACAGCCTTAGCGAAAGAATTCTTGAAAGGAAACATGTAACTCTGTGAAATGAATTAAGGGAACACAGAGCAGTTTCTCAGAAAGTTTCTTTCCAGTTTTGAACGGAAGATATTTCCTTTTTCACCATAGCCCTCTATGGGCTTCCAAATATCCCTTTGACAATTCCACAAGAACAGTCTTAACGAAAGGCTTCTTGAAGGGAAAGATGTAACTCTGTGGGATGAATTAACAGAACACGGAGCAGTTTCTCAGAAAGCTTCTTTCCAGTTTTGAGCGGAATATATTTCCTTTTTCACCTTAGCCCTCTATGGGCTTCCAAATATCCCTTTGCCAATTCCACAAGAACAGCCTTAGCGAAAGGCTTCTTGAAGGGAAAGATGTAACTCTGTGATATGTATTCACAGAACAGAGCAGTTTCTCAGAAAGCTTCTTTCCAGTTTTGAACGGAAGATATTTCCTTTTTCACCATAGCCCTCTATGGGCTTCCAAATATCCCTTTGCCGATTCCACAAGAACAGCCTTAGCGAAAGGCTTCTTGAAGGGAAAGATGTAACTCTGTGAGACGAATTCACAGAACACAGAGCAGTTTCTCAGAAAGCTTCTTTCCAGTTTTGAACGGAAGATATTTCCTTTTTCACCTTAGCCCTCTATGGGCTTCCAAATATCCCTTTGCCAATTCCACAAGAACAGCCTTAGCGAAAGGCTTCTTGAAGGGAAAGATGTAACTCTGTGAGATGAATTCACAGAACACAGAGCAGTTTCTCAGAAAGCTTCTTTCCAGTTTTGAACGGAAGATATTTCCTTTTTCACCATAGCCCTCTATGGGCTTCCAAATATCCCTTTGCCAATTCCACAAGAACAGCCTTAGAGAAAGACTTCTTGAAAGGAAACATGTAACGCTGTGAAATGAATTAAGAGAACACAGAGCAGTTTCTCAGAAAGCTTCTTTCCAGTTTTGAACGGAAGATATTTCCTTTTTCACCGTAGCCCTCTATGGGCTTCCAAATATCCCTTTGCCAATTCCACAAGAACAGCCTTAGCGAAAGGCTTCTTGAAGGGAAAGATGTAACTCTTTGGGATGAATTAACAGAACACAGAGCAGTTTCTCAGAAAGCTTCTTTCCAGTTTTGAACGAAAGATATTTCCTTTTTCACCATAGCCCTCTATGGGCTTCCAAATATCCCTTTGCCAATTCCACAAGAACAGCCTTAGCGTAAGGCCTCTTGAAGGGAAAGATGCAACTCTGTGAGATGAATTAACAGAACACAGAGCAGTTTCTCAGAAAGCTTCTTTCCAGTTTTGAACGGAAGATATTTCCTTTTTCGCCATACCCCTCTATGGGCTTCCAAATATCCCTTTGACAATTCCACAAGAACAGTCTTAGCGAAAGGCTTCTTGAAGGGAAAGATGTAACTCTGTGAGATGAATTCACAGAACACAGAGCAGTCTCTCAGAAAGCTTCTTTCCAGTTTTGAACGGAAGATATTTCCTTTTTCACCATAACCCTATCTGGGCTTCCAAATATCCCTTTGCCAAATCCACAAGAACAGCCTTAGCGAAAGGCTTCTTGAAGGGAAACATGTAACTCTGTGAGATGAATTAAGAGAAGACAGAGCAGTTTCTCGGAAAGCTTCTTTCCTGTTTTGAATGGAAGTTTTTTCCTTTTTCACCATAACCCTTTATGGGCTTCCAAATATAACTTTCCCAATTCCACAAGAACAGCCTTAGCGAAAGGCTTCTTGAAGGGAAAGATGTAACTCTGTGGGATGAATTCACAGAACACAGAGCAGTTTCTCAGAAAGCTTCTTTCCAGTTTTGAACGGAAGATATTTCCTTTTTCACCATAGCCCTCTAGGGGATTCCAAATATCCCTTTGCCAATTCCACAAGAACAGCCTTAGCGAAAGGCTTCTTGAAGGGAAAGATGTAACTCTGTGAGATGAATTCACAGAACACAGAGCAGTTTCTCAGAAAGCTTGTTTCCTGTTTGAATGGAAGATATTTCCTTTTTCACCATAACCCTTTATGGGCTTCCAAATATAACTTTCCCAATTCCACAAGAACAGCCTTAGCGAAAGGCTTCTTGAAGGAAAAGATGTAACTCTGTGAGATGAATTCACAGAACACAGAGCAGTTTCTCAGAAAGCTTCTTTCCACTTTTGAACGGAAGATATTTCCTTTTTCACCATAGCCCTCTATGGGCTTCCAAATATCCCTTTGCCGATTCCACAAGAACAGCCTTAGCGAAAGGCTTCTTGAAGGGAAAGATGTAACTCTGTGAGACGAATTCACAGAACACAGAGCAGTTTCTCAGAAAGCTTCTTTCCAGTTTTGAACGGAAGATATTTCCTTTTTCACCGTAGCCCTCTATGGGCTTCCAAATATCCCTTTGCCAATTCCACAAGAACAGCCTTAGCGAAAGGCTTCTTGAAGGGAAAGATGTAACTCTGTGATATGAATTCACAGAACACAGAGCAGTTTCTCAGAAAGCTTCTTTCCAGTTTTGAACGGAAGATATTTCCTTTTTCACCGTAGCCCTCTATGGGCTTCCAAATATCCCTTTGCCAATTCCACAAGAACAGCCTTAGCGAAAGGCTTCTTGAAGGGAACGATGTATCCCTGTGAGATGAATTCACAGACCACAGAGCAGTTTCTCAGAAAGCTTCTTTCCAGTTTTGAACGGAAGATATTTTCTTTTTCACCATAGCCCTCCAAGGGCTTCCAAATATCCCTTTGCCAATTCCACAAGAACAGCGTCAGTGAAAGGCTTCTTGAAGGGAAAGATGTAACTCTGTGTGTTGAATTCACAGAACCCAGAGCATTTTCTCAGAAAGCTTCTTTCCAGTTTTGAATGGAAGATATTTCCTTTTTCACCATATCCCTCTATGGACTTCCAAATATCCCCTTGCCAATTCCACAAGAACAGCCTTTAGCGAATGGCTTCTTGAAAGGAAAGATGTACTTCTGTGAGATGAATTCACAGAACACAGAGCAGTTTCTCAGAAAGCTTCTTTCCAGTTTTGAGCGGAAGATATTTCCTTTTTCACCTTAGCCCTCAATGGCTTCGAAATATCCCTTTGACAATTCCACAAGAACAGCCTTAGCGAAAGGCTTCTTGAAGGGAAAGATGTAACTCTGTGAGATGAATTAACAGAACACAGAGCAGTTTCTCAGAAAGCTTCTTTCCAGTTTTGAACGGAAGATATTTCCTTTTTCACCATTGCCCTCTATGGGCTTCCAAATATCCCTTTGCCGATTCCACAAGAACAGCCTTAGGGAAAGGCTTCTTGAAGGGAAAGATGTAACTCTGTGAGATGAATTCACAGAACACAGAGCAGTCTCTCAGAAAGCTTCTTTCCAGTTTTGAACGGAAGATATTTCCTTTTTCACCATAGCCCTCTATGGGCTTCCAAATATCCCTTTGCCAATTCCACAAGAACAGCCTTAGCGAAAGGCTTCTTGAAGGGATAGATGTAACTCTGGGAGATGAAATCACAGAACACAGAGCAGTCTCTCAGAAAGCTTCTTTCCAGTTTTGAACGGAAGATATTTCCTTTTTCACCATAGCCCTCTATGGGCTTCCAAATATCACTTTCCCAATTCCACAAGAACAGCCTTAGCGAAAGGCTTCTTGAAGGGAAAGATGTAACTCTGTGAGACGAATTCACAGAACACAGAGCAGTTTCTCAGAAAGCTTCTTTCCAGTTTTGAACGGAAGATATTTCCTTTTTCACCGTAGGCCTCTATGGTCTTCCAAATATCCCTTTGCCAATTCCACAAGAACAGCCTTAGCGAAAGGTTTCTTGAAGGGAAAGATGTAACTCTGTGTGATGAATTCACAGAACACAGAGCAGTTTCTCAGAAAGCTTCTTTCCAGTTTTGAACGGAAGATATTTCCTTTTTCACCATAGCCCTCTATGGGCTTCCAAATATCCCTTTGCCAATTCCACAAGAACAGCCTTAGCGAAAGGCTTCTTGAAGGGAAAGATGTAACTCTGTGAGATGAATTCACAGAACACAGAGCAGTTTCTCAGAAAGCTTCTTTCCAGTTTTGAACGGAAGATATTTCCTTTTTCACCATAGCCCTCTATGGGCTTCCAAATATTCCTTTGCCAATTCCACAAGAACAGCCTTAGCGAAAGGCTTCTTGAAGGGAAACCTGGAACTCTGTGAGACGAATTCACAGAACATAGAGCAGTTTCTCAGAAAGCTTCTTTCCAGTATTGAATGGAAGATATTTCCTTTTTCACCATAGCCCTCTATGGGCTTCCAAATATCCCTTTGCCAATTCCACAAGAACAGCCTTAGCGAAAGAATTCTTGAAAGGAAACATGTAACTCTGTGAAATGAATTAAGGGAACACAGAGCAGTTTCTCAGAAAGTTTCTTTCCAGTTTTGAACGGAAGATATTTCCTTTTTCACCATAGCCCTCTATGGGCTTCCAAATATCCCTTTGACAATTCCACAAGAACAGTCTTAACGAAAGGCTTCTTGAAGGAAAAGATGTAACTCTGTGGGATGAATTAACAGAACACGGAGCAGTTTCTCAGAAAGCTTCTTTCCAGTTTTGAACGGAAGATATTTCCTTTTTCACCATTGCCCTCTATGGGCTTCCAAATATCCCTTTGCCGATTCCACAAGAACAGCCTTAGCGAAAGGCTTCTTGAAGGGAAAGATGTAACTCTGTGAGATGAATTCACAGAACACAGAGCAGTTTCTCAGAAAGCTTCTTTCCAGTTTTGAACGGAAGATATTTCCTTTTTCACCATAGCCCTCTATGGGCTTCCAAATATCCCTTTGCCAATTCCACAAGAACAGCCTTAGCGAAAGGCTTCTTGAAGGGATAGATGTAACTCTGGGAGATGAAATCACAGAACACAGAGCAGTCTCTCAGAAAGCTTCTTTCCAGTTTTGAACGGAAGATATTTCCTTTTTCACCATAGCCCTCTATGGGCTTCCAAATATCACTTTCCCAATTCCACAAGAACAGCCTTAGCGAAAGGCTTCTTGAAGGGAAAGATGTAACTCTGTGAGACGAATTCACAGAACACAGAGCAGTTTCTCAGAAAGCTTCTTTCCAGTTTTGAACGGAAGATATTTCCTTTTTCACCGTAGCCCTCTATGGTCTTCCAAATATCCCTTTGCCAATTCCACAAGAACAGCCTTAGCGAAAGGTTTCTTGAAGGGAAAGATGTAACTCTGTGAGATGAATTCACAGAACACAGAGCAGTTTCTCAGAAAGCTTCTTTCCAGTTTTGAACGGAAGATATTTCCTTTTTCACCATAGCCCTCTATGGGCTTCCAAATATCCCTTTGCCAATTCCACAAGAACAGCCTTAGCGAAGGGCTTCTTGAAGGGAAAGATGCAACTCTGTGAGATGAATTCACAGAACACAGAGCAGTTTCTCAGAAAGCTTCTTTCCAGTTTTGAACGGAAGATATTTCCTTTTTCACCATAGCCCTCTACGGGCTTCCAAATATTCCTTTGCCAATTCCACAAGAACAGCCTTAGCGAAAGGCTTCTTGAAGGGAAACATGGAACTCTGTGAGACGAATTCACAGAACATAGAGCAGTTTCTCAGAAAGCTTCTTTCCAGTATTGAATGGAAGATATTTCCTTTTTCACCATAGCCCTCTATGGGCTTCCAAATATCCCTTTGCCAATTCCACAAGAACAGCCTTAGCGAAAGAATTCTTGAAAGGAAACATGTAACTCTGTGAAATGAATTAAGGGAACACAGAGCAGTTTCTCAGAAAGTTTCTTTCCAGTTTTGAACGGAAGATATTTCCTTTTTCACCATAGCCCTCTATGGGCTTCCAAATATCCCTTTGACAATTCCACAAGAACAGTCTTAACGAAAGGCTTCTTGAAGGGAAAGATGTAACTCTGTGGGATGAATTAACAGAACACGGAGCAGTTTCTCAGAAAGCTTCTTTCCAGTTTTGAGCGGAAGATATTTCCTTTTTCACCTTAGCCCTCAATGGCTTCGAAATGTCCCTTTGACAATTCCACAAGAACAGCCTTAGCGAAAGGCTTCTTGAAGGGAAAGATGTAACTCTGTGAGATGAATTAACAGAACACAGAGCAGTTTCTCAGAAAGCTTCTTTCCAGTTTTGAACGGAAGATATTTCCTTTTTCACCATTGCCCTCTATGGGCTTCCAAATATCCCTTTGCCGATTCCACAAGAACAGCCTTAGCGAAAGGCTTCTTGAAGGGAAAGATGTAACTCTGTGAGATGAATTCACAGAACACAGAGCAGTTTCTCAGAAAGCTTCTTTCCAGTTTTGAACGGAAGATATTTCCTTTTTCACCATAGCCCTCTATGGGCTTCCAAATATCCCTTTGCCAATTCCACAAGAACAGCCTTAGCGAAAGGCTTCTTGAAGGGATAGATGTAACTCTGGGAGATGAAATCACAGAACACAGAGCAGTCTCTCAGAAAGCTTCTTTCCAGTTTTGAACGGAAGATATTTCCTTTTTCACCATAGCCCTCTATGGGCTTCCAAATATCACTTTCCCAATTCCACAAGAACAGCCTTAGCGAAAGGCTTCTTGAAGGGAAAGATGTAACTCTGTGAGACGAATTCACAGAACACAGAGCAGTTTCTCAGAAAGCTTCTTTCCAGTTTTGAACGGAAGATATTTGCTTTTTCACCGTAGCCCTCTATGGTCTTCCAAATATCCCTTTGCCAATTCCACAAGAACAGCCTTAGCGAAAGGTTTCTTGAAGGGAAAGATGTAACTCTGTGAGATGAATTCACAGAACACAGAGCAGTTTCTCAGAAAGCTTCTTTCCAGTTTTGAACGGAAGATATTTCCTTTTTCACCGTAGCCCTCTATGGGCTTCCAAATATCCCTTTGCCAATTCCACAAGAACAGCCTTAGCGAAAGGCTTCTTGAAGGGAAAGATGTAACTCTGTGAGATGAATTAACAGAACACAGAGCAGTTTCTCAGAAAGCTTCTTTCCAGTTTTGAACGGAAGATATTTCCTTTTTCACCATAGCCCTCTATGGGCTTCCAAATATTCCTTTGCCAATTCCACAAGAACAGCCTTAGCGAAAGGCTTCTTGAAGGGAAACATGGAACTCTGTGAGACGAATTCACAGAACATAGAGCAGTTTCTCAGAAAGCTTCTTTCCAGTATTGAATGGAAGATATTTCCTTTTTCACCATAGCCCTCTATGGGCTTCCAAATATCCCTTTGCCAATTCCACAAGAACAGCCTTAGCGAAAGAATTCTTGAAAGGAAACATGTAACTCTGTGAAATGAATTAAGGGAACACAGAGCAGTTTCTCAGAAAGTTTCTTTCCAGTTTTGAACGGAAGATATTTCCTTTTTCACCATAGCCCTCTATGGGCTTCCAAATATCCCTTTGACAATTCCACAAGAACAGTCTTAACGAAAGGCTTCTTGAAGGGAAAGATGTAACTCTGTGGGATGAATTAACAGAACACGGAGCAGTTTCTCAGAAAGCTTCTTTCCAGTTTTGAGCGGAATATATTTCCTTTTTCACCTTAGCCCTCTATGGGCTTCCAAATATCCCTTTGCCAATTCCACAAGAACAGCCTTAGCGAAAGGCTTCTTGAAGGGAAAGATGTAACTCTGTGATATGTATTCACAGAACAGAGCAGTTTCTCAGAAAGCTTCTTTCCAGTTTTGAACGGAAGATATTTCCTTTTTCACCATAGCCCTCTATGGGCTTCCAAATATCCCTTTGCCGATTCCACAAGAACAGCCTTAGCGAAAGGCTTCTTGAAGGGAAAGATGTAACTCTGTGAGACGAATTCACAGAACACAGAGCAGTTTCTCAGAAAGCTTCTTTCCAGTTTTGAACGGAAGATATTTCCTTTTTCACCTTAGCCCTCTATGGGCTTCCAAATATCCCTTTGCCAATTCCACAAGAACAGCCTTAGCGAAAGGCTTCTTGAAGGGAAAGATGTAACTCTGTGAGATGAATTCACAGAACACAGAGCAGTTTCTCAGAAAGCTTCTTTCCAGTTTTGAACGGAAGATATTTCCTTTTTCACCATAGCCCTCTATGGGCTTCCAAATATCCCTTTGCCAATTCCACAAGAACAGCCTTAGAGAAAGACTTCTTGAAAGGAAACATGTAACGCTGTGAAATGAATTAAGAGAACACAGAGCAGTTTCTCAGAAAGCTTCTTTCCAGTTTTGAACGGAAGATATTTCCTTTTTCACCGTAGCCCTCTATGGGCTTCCAAATATCCCTTTGCCAATTCCACAAGAACAGCCTTAGCGAAAGGCTTCTTGAAGGGAAAGATGTAACTCTGTGGGATGAATTAACAGAACACAGAGCAGTTTCTCAGAAAGCTTCTTTCCAGTTTTGAACGGAAGATATTTCCTTTTTCACCATAGCCCTCTATGGGCTTCCAAATATCCCTTTGCCAATTCCACAAGAACAGCCTTAGCGTAAGGCTTCTTGAAGGGAAAGATGCAACTCTGTGAGATGAATTAACAGAACACAGAGCAGTTTCTCAGAAAGCTTCTTTCCAGTTTTGAACGGAAGATATTTCCTTTTTCGCCATACCCCTCTATGGGCTTCCAAATATCCCTTTGACAATTCCACAAGAACAGTCTTAGCGAAAGGCTTCTTGAAGGGAAAGATGTAACTCTGTGAGATGAATTCACAGAACACAGAGCAGTCTCTCAGAAAGCTTCTTTCCAGTTTTGAACGGAAGATATTTCCTTTTTCACCATAAACCTATCTGGGCTTCCAAATATCCCTTTGCCAATTCCACAAGAACAGCCTTAGCGAAAGGCTTCTTGAAGGGAAACATGTAACTCTGTGAGATGAATTAAGAGAAGACAGAGCAGTTTCTCGGAAAGCTTGTTTCCTGTTTGAATGGAAGATATTTCCTTTTTCACCATAACCCTTTATGGGCTTCCAAATATAACTTTCCCAATTCCACAAGAACAGCCTTAGCGAAAGGCTTCTTGAAGGGAAAGATGTAACTCTGTGAGATGAATTCACAGAACACAGAGCAGTTTCTCAGAAAGCTTCTTTCCACTTTTGAACGGAAGATATTTCCTTTTTCACCATAGCCCTCTATGGGCTTCCAAATATCCCTTTGCCGATTCCACAAGAACAGCCTTAGCGAAAGGCTTCTTGAAGGGAAAGATGTAACTCTGTGAGACGAATTCACAGAACACAGAGCAGTTTCTCAGAAAGCTTCTTTCCAGTTTTGAACGGAAGATATTTCCTTTTTCACCTTAGCCCTCTATGGGCTTCCAAATATCCCTTTGCCAATTCCACAAGAACAGCCTTAGCGAAAGGCTTCTTGAAGGGAAAGATGTAACTCTGTGAGATGAATTCACCGAACACAGAGCAGTTTCTCAGAAAGCTTCTTTCCAGTTTTGAACGGAAGATATTTCCTTTTTCACCATAGCCCTCTATGGGCTTCCAAATATCCCTTTGCCAATTCCACAAGAACAGCCTTAGCGAAAGGCTTCTTGAAGGGATAGATGTAACTCTGGGAGATGAAATCACAGAACACAGAGCAGTCTCTCAGAAAGCTTCTTTCCAGTTTTGAACGGAAGATATTTCCTTTTTCACCATAGCCCTCTATGGGCTTCCAAATATCACTTTCCCAATTCCACAAGAACAGCCTTAGCGAAAGGCTTCTTGAAGGGAAAGATGTAACTCTGTGAGACGAATTCACAGAACACAGAGCAGTTTCTCAGAAAGCTTCTTTCCAGTTTTGAACGGAAGATATTTCCTTTTTCACCGTAGCCCTCTATGGGCTTCCAAATATCCCTTTGCCAATTCCACAAGAACAGCCTTAGCGAAAGGTTTCTTGAAGGGAAAGATGTAACTCTGTGAGATGAATTCACAGAACACAGAGCAGTTTCTCAGAAAGCTTCTTTCCAGTTTTGAACGGAAGATATTTCCTTTTTCACCATAGCCCTCTATGGGCTTCCTAATATCCCTTTGCCAATTCCACAAGAACAGCCTTAGCGAAAGGCTTCTTGAAGGGAAAGATGTAACTCTGTGAGATGAATTCACAGAACACAGAGCAGTTTCTCAGAAAGTTTCTTTCCAGTTTTGAACGGAAGATATTTCCTTTTTCACCATAGCCCTCTATGGGCTTCCAAATATTCCTTTGCCAATTCCACAAGAACAGCCTTAGCGAAAGGCTACTTGAAGGGAAACATGGAACTCTGTGAGACGAATTCACAGAACATAGAGCAGTTTCTCAGAAAGCTTCTTTCCAGTATTGAATGGAAGATATTTCCTTTTTCACCATAGCCCTCTATGGGCTTCCAAATATCCCTTTGCCAATTCCACAAGAACAGCCTTAGCGAAAGAATTCTTGAAAGGAAACATGTAACTCTGTGAAATGAATTAAGGGAACACAGAGCAGTTTCTCAGAAAGTTTCTTTCCAGTTTTGAACGGAAGATATTTCCTTTTTCACCATAGCCCTCTATGGGCTTCCAAATATCCCTTTGACAATTCCACAAGAACAGTCTTAACGAAAGGCTTCTTGAAGGGAAAGATGTAACTCTGTGGGATGAATTAACAGAACACGGAGCAGTTTCTCAGAAAGCTTCTTTCCAGTTTTGAGCGGAATATATTTCCTTTTTCACCTTAGCCCTCTATGGGCTTCCAAATATCCCTTTGCCAATTCCACAAGAACAGCCTTAGCGAAAGGCTTCTTGAAGGGAAAGATGTAACTCTGTGATATGTATTCACAGAACAGAGCAGTTTCTCAGAAAGCTTCTTTCCAGTTTTGAACGGAAGATATTTCCTTTTTCACCATAGCCCTCTATGGGCTTCCAAATATCCCTTTGCCGATTCCACAAGAACAGCCTTAGCGAAAGGCTTCTTGAAGGGAAAGATGTAACTCTGTGAGACGAATTCACAGAACACAGAGCAGTTTCTCAGAAAGCTTCTTTCCAGTTTTGAACGGAAGATATTTCCTTTTTCACCTTAGCCCTCTATGGGCTTCCAAATATCCCTTTGCCAATTCCACAAGAACAGCCTTAGCGAAAGGCTTCTTGAAGGGAAAGATGTAACTCTGTGAGATGAATTCACAGAACACAGAGCAGTTTCTCAGAAAGCTTCTTTCCAGTTTTGAACGGAAGATATTTCCTTTTTCACCATAGCCCTCTATGGGCTTCCAAATATCCCTTTGCCAATTCCACAAGAACAGCCTTAGAGAAAGACTTCTTGAAAGGAAACATGTAACTCTGTGAAATGAATTAAGAGAACACAGAGCAGTTTCTCAGAAAGCTTCTTTCCAGTTTTGAACGGAAGATATTTCATTTTTCACCGTAGCCCTCTATGGGCTTCCAAATATCCCTTTGCCAATTCCACAAGAACAGCCTTAGCGAAAGGCTTCTTGAAGGGAAAGATGTAACTCTGTGGGATGAATTAACAGAACACAGAGCAGTTTCTCAGAAAGCTTCTTTCCAGTTTTGAACGGAAGTTATTTCCTTTTTCACCATAGCCCTCTATGGGCTTCCAAATATCCCTTTGCCAATTCCACAAGAACAGCCTTAGCGTAAGGCTTCTTGAAGGGAAAGATGCAACTCTGTGAGATGAATTAACAGAACACAGAGCAGTTTCTCAGAAAGCTTCTTTCCAGTTTTGAACGGAAGATATTTCCTTTTTCGCCATACCCCTCTATGGGCTTCCAAATATCCCTTTGACAATTCCACAAGAACAGTCTTAGCGAAAGGCTTCTTGAAGGGAAAGATGTAACTCTGTGAGATGAATTCACAGAACACAGAGCAGTCTCTCAGAAAGCTTCTTTCCAGTTTTGAACGGAAGATATTTCCTTTTTCACCATAACCCTATCTGGGCTTCCAAATATCCCTTTGCCAATTCCACAAGAACAGCCTTAGCGAAAGGCTTCTTGAAGGGAAACATGTAACTCTGTGAGATGAATTAAGAGAAGACAGAGCAGTTTCTCGGAAAGCTTCTTTCCTGTTTTGAATGGAAGTTTTTTCCTTTTTCACCATAACCCTTTATGGGCTTCCAAATATAACTTTCCCAATTCCACAAGAACAGCCTTAGCGAAAGGCTTCTTGAAGGGAAAGATGTAACTCTGTGGGATGAATTCACAGAACACAGAGCAGTTTCTCAGAAAGCTTCTTTCCAGTTTTGAACGGAAGATATTTCCTTTTTCACCATAGCCCTCTAGGGGATTCCAAATATCCCTTTGCCAATTCCACAAGAACAGCCTTAGCGAAAGGCTTCTTGAAGGGAAAGATGTAACTCTGTGAGATGAATTCACAGAACACAGAGCAGTTTCTCAGAAAGCTTGTTTCCTGTTTGAATGGAAGATATTTCCTTTTTCACCATAACCCTTTATGGGCTTCCAAATATAACTTTCCCAATTCCACAAGAACAGCCTTAGCGAAAGGCTTCTTGAAGGGAAAGATGTAACTCTGTGAGATGAATTCACAGAACACAGAGCAGTTTCTCAGAAAGTTTCTTTCCACTTTTGAACGGAAGATATTTCCTTTTTCACCATAGCCCTCTATGGGCTTCCAAATATCCCTTTGCCAGTTCCACAAGAACAGCCTTAGCGAAAGGATTCTTCAATGGAAAGATGTAACTCTGTGAGATGAATTAACAGAACACAGAGCAGTTTCTCAGAAAGCTTCTTTCCAGTTTTGAACGGAAGATATTTCGTTTTGCACCGTAGCCCTCTATGGGCTTCCAAATATCCCTTTGCCAATTCCACAAGAACAGCCTTAGCGAAAGGCTTCTTGAAGGGAAAGATGTAACTCTGTGATATGAATTCACAGAACACAGAGCAGTTTCTCAGAAAGCTTCTTTCCAGTTTTGAACGGAAGATATTTCCTTTTTCACCATAGCCCTCTATGGGCTTCCAAATATCCCTTTGCCAATTCCACAAGAACAGCCTTAGCGAAAGGCTTCTTGAAGGGAACGATGTATCCCTGTGAGATGAATTCACAGACCACAGAGCAGTTTCTCAGAAAGCTTCTTTCCAGTTTTGAACGGAAGATATTTCCTTTTTCACCATAGCCCTCCAAGGGCTTCCAAATATCCCTTTGCCAATTCCAGAAGAACAGCGTCAGCGAAAGGCTTCTTGAAGGGAAAGATGTAACTCTGTGTGATGAATTCACAGAACCCAGAGCATTTTCTCAGAAAGCTTCTTTCCAGTTTTGAATGGAAGATATTACCTTTTTCACCATATCCCTCTATGGACTTCCAAATATCCCCTTGCCAATTCCAAAAGAACAGCCTTTAGCGAATGGCTTCTTGAAAGGAAAGATGTACCTCTGTGAGATGAATTCACAGAACACAGAGCAGTTTCTCAGAAAGCTTCTTTCCAGTTTTGAACGGAAGATATTTCCTTTTTCACCATAGCCCTCGATGGGCTTCCAAATATCCCTTTGACAATTCCACAAGAACCGTCTTAACGAAAGGCTTCTTGAAGGGAAAGATGTAACTCTGTGGGATGAATTAAAAGAACACGGAGCAGTTTCTCAGAAAGCTTCTTTCCAGTTTTGAGCGGAAGATATTTCCTTTTTCACCATAGCCCTCTAGGGGTTTCCAAATATCCCTTTGCCAATTGCACAAGAACAGCCTTAGCGAAAGGCTTATTGAAGGGAAAGATGTAACTCTGTGAGATGAATTCACAGAACACAGAGCAGTTTCTCAGAAAGCTTCTTTCCAGTTTTGAACGGAAGATATTTCCTTTTTCACCATAGCCCTCTATGGGCTTCCAAATATACCTTTGCCAATTCCAAAAGAACAGCCTTAGCGAAAGGCTTCTTGAAAGGAAACATGTAACTCTGTGAGATGAATTAAGAGAACACAGAGCAGTTTCTCAGAAAGCTTCTTTCCAGTTTTGAACGGAAGATAATTCCTTTTTCACCATAGCCATCTATGTGCTTCCAAATATCCCTTTGCCAACTCCACAAGAACAGCCTTAACGAAAGGCTTCTTGAAGGGAAAGATGTAACTCTGTGGGATGAATTCACAGAACACAGAGCAGTTTCTCAGAAAGCTTCTTTCCAGTTTTGAACGGAAGATATTTCCTCTTTCACCATAGCCCTCTATGGGCTTCCAAATATCCCTTTGCCAATTGCACAAGAACAGTCTTAACGAAAGGCTTCTTGAAGGGAAAGATGTAACTCTGTGGGATGAATTAACAGAACACGGAGCAGTTTCTCAGAAAGCTTCTTTCCAGTTTTGAGCGGAAGATATTTCCTTTTTCACCTTAGCCCTCAATGGCTTCGAAATATCCCTTTGACAATTCCACAAGAACAGCCTTAGCGAAAGGCTTCTTGAAGGGAAAGATGTAACTCTGTGAGATGAATTAACAGAACACAGAGCAGTTTCTCAGAAAGCTTCTTTCCAGTTTTGAAAGGAAGATATTTCCTTTTTCACCATAGCCCTCTATGGGCTTCCAAATATCCCTTTGCCGATTCCACAAGAACAGCCTTAGCGAAAGGCTTCTTGAAGGGAAAGATGTAACTCTGTGAGATGAATTCACAGAACACAGAGCAGTTTCTCAGAAAGCTTCTTTCCAGTTTTGAACGGAAGATATTTCCTTTTTCACCGTAGCCCTCTAGGGGCTTCCAAATATCCCTTTGCCAATTCCACAAGAACAGCCTTAGCGAAAGGTTTCTTGAAGGGAAAGATGTAACTCTGTGAAATGAATTCACAGAACACAGAGCAGTTTCTCAGAAAGCTTCTTTCCAGTTTTGAACGGAAGATATTTCCTTTTTCACAATAGCCCTCTATGGGCTTCCAAATATCCCTTTGCCAATTCCACAAGAACAGCCTTAGCGAAAGGCTTCTTGAAGGGAAAGATGTAACTCTGTGAGATGAATTCACAGAACACAGAGCAGTCTCTCTGAAAGCTTCTTTCCAGTTTTGAACGGAAGATATTTCCTTTTTCACCATAGCCCTCTATGGGCTTCCAAATATCCCTTTCCCAATTCCACAAGAACAGCCTTAGCGAAAGGCTTCTTGAAGGGAAACATGTAACTCTGTGAGACGAATTCACAGAACACAGAGCAGTTTCTCAGAAAGCTTCTTTCCAGTTTTGAACGGAAGATATTTCCTTTTTCACCGTAGCCCTCTATGGGCTTCCAAATATCCCTTTGCCAATTCCACAAGAACAGCCTTAGCGAAAGGTTTCTTGAAGGGAAAGATGTAACTCTGTGAGATGAATTCACAGAACACAGAGCAGTTTCTCAGAAAGCTTCTTTCCAGTTTTGAACGGAAGATATTTCCTTTTTCACCATAGCCCTCTATGGGCTTCCTAATATCCCTTTGCCAATTCCACAAGAACAGCCTTAGCGAAAGGCTTCTTGAAGGGAAAGATGTAACTCTGTGAGATGAATTCACAGAACACAGAGCAGTTTCTCAGAAAGTTTCTTTCCAGTTTTGAACGGAAGATATTTCCTTTTTCACCATAGCCCTCTATGGGCTTCCAAATATTCCTTTGCCAATTCCACAAGAACAGCCTTAGCGAAAGGCTACTTGAAGGGAAACATGGAACTCTGTGAGACGAATTCACAGAACATAGAGCAGTTTCTCAGAAAGCTTCTTTCCAGTATTGAATGGAAGATATTTCCTTTTTCACCATAGCCCTCTATGGGCTTCCAAATATCCCTTTGCCAATTCCACAAGAACAGCCTTAGCGAAAGAATTCTTGAAAGGAAACATGTAACTCTGTGAAATGAATTAAGGGAACACAGAGCAGTTTCTCAGAAAGTTTCTTTCCAGTTTTGAACGGAAGATATTTCCTTTTTCACCATAGCCCTCTATGGGCTTCCAAATATCCCTTTGACAATTCCACAAGAACAGTCTTAACGAAAGGCTTCTTGAAGGGAAAGATGTAACTCTGTGGGATGAATTAACAGAACACGGAGCAGTTTCTCAGAAAGCTTCTTTCCAGTTTTGAGCGGAATATATTTCCTTTTTCACCTTAGCCCTCTATGGGCTTCCAAATATCCCTTTGCCAATTCCACAAGAACAGCCTTAGCGAAAGGCTTCTTGAAGGGAAAGATGTAACTCTGTGATATGTATTCACAGAACAGAGCAGTTTCTCAGAAAGCTTCTTTCCAGTTTTGAACGGAAGATATTTCCTTTTTCACCATAGCCCTCTATGGGCTTCCAAATATCCCTTTGCCGATTCCACAAGAACAGCCTTAGCGAAAGGCTTCTTGAAGGGAAAGATGTAACTCTGTGAGACGAATTCACAGAACACAGAGCAGTTTCTCAGAAAGCTTCTTTCCAGTTTTGAACGGAAGATATTTCCTTTTTCACCTTAGCCCTCTATGGGCTTCCAAATATCCCTTTGACAATTCCACAAGAACAGCCTTAGCGAAAGGCTTCTTGAAGGGAAAGATGTAACTCTGTGAGATGAATTCACAGAACACAGAGCAGTTTCTCAGAAAGCTTCTTTCCAGTTTTGAACGGAAGATATTTCCTTTTTCACCATAGCCCTCTATGGGCTTCCAAATATCCCTTTGCCAATTCCACAAGAACAGCCTTAGAGAAAGACTTCTTGAAAGGAAACATGTAACTCTGTGAAATGAATTAAGAGAACACAGAGCAGTTTCTCAGAAAGCTTCTTTCCAGTTTTGAACGGAAGATATTTCATTTTTCACCGTAGCCCTCTATGGGCTTCCAAATATCCCTTTGCCAATTCCACAAGAACAGCCTTAGCGAAAGGCTTCTTGAAGGGAAAGATGTAACTCTGTGGGATGAATTAACAGAACACAGAGCAGTTTCTCAGAAAGCTTCTTTCCAGTTTTGAACGGAAGTTATTTCCTTTTTCACCATAGCCCTCTATGGGCTTCCAAATATCCCTTTGCCAATTCCACAAGAACAGCCTTAGCGTAAGGCTTCTTGAAGGGAAAGATGCAACTCTGTGAGATGAATTAACAGAACACAGAGCAGTTTCTCAGAAAGCTTCTTTCCAGTTTTGAACGGAAGATATTTCCTTTTTCGCCATACCCCTCTATGGGCTTCCAAATATCCCTTTGACAATTCCACAAGAACAGTCTTAGCGAAAGGCTTCTTGAAGGGAAAGATGTAACTCTGTGAGATGAATTCACAGAACACAGAGCAGTCTCTCAGAAAGCTTCTTTCCAGTTTTGAACGGAAGATATTTCCTTTTTCACCATAACCCTATCTGGGCTTCCAAATATCCCTTTGCCAATTCCACAAGAACAGCCTTAGCGAAAGGCTTCTTGAAGGGAAACATGTAACTCTGTGAGATGAATTAAGAGAAGACAGAGCAGTTTCTCGGAAAGCTTCTTTCCTGTTTTGAATGGAAGTTTTTTCCTTTTTCACCATAACCCTTTATGGGCTTCCAAATATAACTTTCCCAATTCCACAAGAACAGCCTTAGCGAAAGGCTTCTTGAAGGGAAAGATGTAACTCTGTGGGATGAATTCACAGAACACAGAGCAGTTTCTCAGAAAGCTTCTTTCCAGTTTTGAACGGAAGATATTTCCTTTTTCACCATAGCCCTCTAGGGGATTCCAAATATCCCTTTGCCAATTCCACAAGAACAGCCTTAGCGAAAGGCTTCTTGAAGGGAAAGATGTAACTCTGTGAGATGAATTCACAGAACACAGAGCAGTTTCTCAGAAAGCTTGTTTCCTGTTTGAATGGAAGATATTTCCTTTTTCACCATAACCCTTTATGGGCTTCCAAATATAACTTTCCCAATTCCACAAGAACAGCCTTAGCGAAAGGCTTCTTGAAGGGAAAGATGTAACTCTGTGAGATGAATTCACAGAACACAGAGCAGTTTCTCAGAAAGCTTCTTTCCACTTTTGAACGGAAGATATTTCCTTTTTCACCATAGCCCTCTATGGGCTTCCAAATATCCCTTTGCCAGTTCCACAAGAACAGCCTTAGCGAAAGGATTCTTCAATGGAAAGATGTAACTCTGTGAGATGAATTAACAGAACACAGAGCAGTTTCTCAGAAAGCTTCTTTCCAGTTTTGAACGGAAGATATTTCGTTTTGCACCGTAGCCCTCTATGGGCTTCCAAATATCCCTTTGCCAATTCCACAAGAACAGCCTTAGCGAAAGGCTTCTTGAAGGGAAAGATGTAACTCTGTGATATGAATTCACAGAACACAGAGCAGTTTCTCAGAAAGCTTCTTTCCAGTTTTGAACGGAAGATATTTCCTTTTTCACCATAGCCCTCTATGGGCTTCCAAATATCCCTTTGCCAATTCCACAAGAACAGCCTTAGCGAAAGGCTTCTTGAAGGGAACGATGTATCCCTGTGAGATGAATTCACAGACCACAGAGCAGTTTCTCAGAAAGCTTCTTTCCAGTTTTGAACGGAAGATATTTCCTTTTTCACCATAGCCCTCCAAGGGCTTCCAAATATCCCTTTGCCAATTCCAGAAGAACAGCGTCAGCGAAAGGCTTCTTGAAGGGAAAGATGTAACTCTGTGTGATGAATTCACAGAACCCAGAGCATTTTCTCAGAAAGCTTCTTTCCAGTTTTGAATGGAAGATATTACCTTTTTCACCATATCCCTCTATGGACTTCCAAATATCCCCTTGCCAATTCCAAAAGAACAGCCTTTAGCGAATGGCTTCTTGAAAGGAAAGATGTACCTCTGTGAGATGAATTCACAGAACACAGAGCAGTTTCTCAGAAAGCTTCTTTCCAGTTTTGAACGGAAGATATTTCCTTTTTCACCATAGCCCTCGATGGGCTTCCAAATATCCCTTTGACAATTCCACAAGAACCGTCTTAACGAAAGGCTTCTTGAAGGGAAAGATGTAACTCTGTGGGATGAATTAAAAGAACACGGAGCAGTTTCTCAGAAAGCTTCTTTCCAGTTTTGAGCGGAAGATATTTCCTTTTTCACCATAGCCCTCTAGGGGTTTCCAAATATCCCTTTGCCAATTGCACAAGAACAGCCTTAGCGAAAGGCTTATTGAAGGGAAAGATGTAACTCTGTGAGATGAATTCACAGAACACAGAGCAGTTTCTCAGAAAGCTTCTTTCCAGTTTTGAACGGAAGATATTTCCTTTTTCACCATAGCCCTCTATGGGCTTCCAAATATACCTTTGCCAATTCCAAAAGAACAGCCTTAGCGAAAGGCTTCTTGAAAGGAAACATGTAACTCTGTGAGATGAATTAAGAGAACACAGAGCAGTTTCTCAGAAAGCTTCTTTCCAGTTTTGAACGGAAGATAATTCCTTTTTCACCATAGCCATCTATGTGCTTCCAAATATCCCTTTGCCAACTCCACAAGAACAGCCTTAACGAAAGGCTTCTTGAAGGGAAAGATGTAACTCTGTGGGATGAATTCACAGAACACAGAGCAGTTTCTCAGAAAGCTTCTTTCCAGTTTTGAACGGAAGATATTTCCTCTTTCACCATAGCCCTCTATGGGCTTCCAAATATCCCTTTGCCAATTGCACAAGAACAGTCTTAACGAAAGGCTTCTTGAAGGGAAAGATGTAACTCTGTGGGATGAATTAACAGAACACGGAGCAGTTTCTCAGAAAGCTTCTTTCCAGTTTTGAGCGGAAGATATTTCCTTTTTCACCTTAGCCCTCAATGGCTTCGAAATATCCCTTTGACAATTCCACAAGAACAGCCTTAGCGAAAGGCTTCTTGAAGGGAAAGATGTAACTCTGTGAGATGAATTAACAGAACACAGAGCAGTTTCTCAGAAAGCTTCTTTCCAGTTTTGAAAGGAAGATATTTCCTTTTTCACCATAGCCCTCTATGGGCTTCCAAATATCCCTTTGCCGATTCCACAAGAACAGCCTTAGCGAAAGGCTTCTTGAAGGGAAAGATGTAACTCTGTGAGATGAATTCACAGAACACAGAGCAGTTTCTCAGAAAGCTTCTTTCCAGTTTTGAACGGAAGATATTTCCTTTTTCACCGTAGCCCTCTAGGGGCTTCCAAATATCCCTTTGCCAATTCCACAAGAACAGCCTTAGCGAAAGGTTTCTTGAAGGGAAAGATGTAACTCTGTGAAATGAATTCACAGAACACAGAGCAGTTTCTCAGAAAGCTTCTTTCCAGTTTTGAACGGAAGATATTTCCTTTTTCACAATAGCCCTCTATGGGCTTCCAAATATCCCTTTGCCAATTCCACAAGAACAGCCTTAGCGAAAGGCTTCTTGAAGGGAAAGATGTAACTCTGTGAGATGAATTCACAGAACACAGAGCAGTCTCTCTGAAAGCTTCTTTCCAGTTTTGAACGGAAGATATTTCCTTTTTCACCATAGCCCTCTATGGGCTTCCAAATATCCCTTTCCCAATTCCACAAGAACAGCCTTAGCGAAAGGCTTCTTGAAGGGAAACATGTAACTCTGTGAGATGAATTCACAGAACACAGAGCAGTCTCTCAGAAAGCTTCTTTCCAGTTTTGAACGGAAGATATTTCCTTTTTCACCATAGCCCTCTATGGGCTTCCAAATATTCCTTTGCCAATTCCACAAGAACAGCCTTAGCGAAAGGCTTCTTGAAGGGAAACATGGAACTCTGTGAGACGAATTCACAGAACATAGAGCAGTTTCTCAGAAAGCTTCTTTCCAGTATTGAATGGAAGATATTTCCTTTTTCACCATAGCCCTCTATGGGCTTCCAAATATCCCTTTGCCAATTCCACAAGAACAGCCTTAGCGAAAGAATTCTTGAAAGGAAACATGTAACTCTGTGAAATGAATTAAGGGAACACAGAGCAGTTTCTCAGAAAGTTTCTTTCCAGTTTTGAACGGAAGATATTTCCTTTTTCACCATAGCCCTCTATGGGCTTCCAAATATCCCTTTGACAATTCCACAAGAACAGTCTTAACGAAAGGCTTCTTGAAGGGAAAGATGTAACTCTGTGGGATGAATTAACAGAACACGGAGCAGTTTCTCAGAAAGCTTCTTTCCAGTTTTGAGCGGAATATATTTCCTTTTTCACCTTAGCCCTCTATGGGCTTCCAAATATCCCTTTGCCAATTCCACAAGAACAGCCTTAGCGAAAGGCTTCTTGAAGGGAAAGATGTAACTCTGTGATATGTATTCACAGAACAGAGCAGTTTCTCAGAAAGCTTCTTTCCAGTTTTGAACGGAAGATATTTCCTTTTTCACCATAGCCCTCTATGGCCTTCCAAATATCCCTTTGCCGATTCCACAAGAACAGCCTTAGCGAAAGGCTTCTTGAAGGGAAAGATGTAACTCTGTGAGACGAATTCACAGAACACAGAGCAGTTTCTCAGAAAGCTTCTTTCCAGTTTTGAACGGAAGATATTTCCTTTTTCACCTTAGCCCTCTCTGGGCTTCCAAATATCCCTTTGCCAATTCCACAAGAACAGCCTTAGCGAAAGGCTTCTTGAAGGGAAAGATGTAACTCTGTGAGATGAATTCACAGAACACAGAGCAGTTTCTCAGAAAGTTTCTTTCCAGTTTTGAACGGAAGATATTTCCTTTTTCACCATAGCCCTCTATGGGCTTCCAAATATTCCTTTGCCAATTCCACAAGAACAGCCTTAGCGAAAGGCTACTTGAAGGGAAACATGGAACTCTGTGAGACGAATTCACAGAACATAGAGCAGTTTCTCAGAAAGCTTCTTTCCAGTATTGAATGGAAGATATTTCCTTTTTCACCATAGCCCTCTATGGGCTTCCAAATATCCCTTTGCCAATTCCACAAGAACAGCCTTAGCGAAAGAATTCTTGAAAGGAAACATGTAACTCTGTGAAATGAATTAAGGGAACACAGAGCAGTTTCTCAGAAAGTTTCTTTCCAGTTTTGAACGGAAGATATTTCCTTTTTCACCATAGCCCTCTATGGGCTTCCAAATATCCCTTTGACAATTCCACAAGAACAGTCTTAACGAAAGGCTTCTTGAAGGGAAAGATGTAACTCTGTGGGATGAATTAACAGAACACGGAGCAGTTTCTCAGAAAGCTTCTTTCCAGTTTTGAGCGGAATATATTTCCTTTTTCACCTTAGCCCTCTATGGGCTTCCAAATATCCCTTTGCCAATTCCACAAGAACAGCCTTAGCGAAAGGCTTCTTGAAGGGAAAGATGTAACTCTGTGATATGTATTCACAGAACAGAGCAGTTTCTCAGAAAGCTTCTTTCCAGTTTTGAACGGAAGATATTTCCTTTTTCACCATAGCCCTCTATGGGCTTCCAAATATCCCTTTGCCGATTCCACAAGAACAGCCTTAGCGAAAGGCTTCTTGAAGGGAAAGATGTAACTCTGTGAGACGAATTCACAGAACACAGAGCAGTTTCTCAGAAAGCTTCTTTCCAGTTTTGAACGGAAGATATTTCCTTTTTCACCTTAGCCCTCTATGGGCTTCCAAATATCCCTTTGCCAATTCCACAAGAACAGCCTTAGCGAAAGGCTTCTTGAAGGGAAAGATGTAACTCTGTGAGATGAATTCACAGAACACAGAGCAGTTTCTCAGAAAGCTTCTTTCCAGTTTTGAACGGAAGATATTTCCTTTTTCACCATAGCCCTCTATGGGCTTCCAAATATCCCTTTGCCAATTCCACAAGAACAGCCTTAGAGAAAGACTTCTTGAAAGGAAACATGTAACTCTGTGAAATGAATTAAGAGAACACAGAGCAGTTTCTCAGAAAGCTTCTTTCCAGTTTTGAACGGAAGATATTTCATTTTTCACCGTAGCCCTCTATGGGCTTCCAAATATCCCTTTGCCAATTCCACAAGAACAGCCTTAGCGAAAGGCTTCTTGAAGGGAAAGATGTAACTCTGTGGGATGAATTAACAGAACACAGAGCAGTTTCTCAGAAAGCTTCTTTCCAGTTTTGAACGGAAGTTATTTCCTTTTTCACCATAGCCCTCTATGGGCTTCCAAATATCCCTTTGCCAATTCCACAAGAACAGCCTTAGCGTAAGGCTTCTTGAAGGGAAAGATGCAACTCTGTGAGATGAATTAACAGAACACAGAGCAGTTTCTCAGAAAGCTTCTTTCCAGTTTTGAACGGAAGATATTTCCTTTTTCGCCATACCCCTCTATGGGCTTCCAAATATCCCTTTGACAATTCCACAAGAACAGTCTTAGCGAAAGGCTTCTTGAAGGGAAAGATGTAACTCTGTGAGATGAATTCACAGAACACAGAGCAGTCTCTCAGAAAGCTTCTTTCCAGTTTTGAACGGAAGATATTTCCTTTTTCACCATAACCCTATCTGGGCTTCCAAATATCCCTTTGCCAATTCCACAAGAACAGCCTTAGCGAAAGGCTTCTTGAAGGGAAACATGTAACTCTGTGAGATGAATTAAGAGAAGACAGAGCAGTTTCTCGGAAAGCTTCTTTCCTGTTTTGAATGGAAGTTTTTTCCTTTTTCACCATAACCCTTTATGGGCTTCCAAATATAACTTTCCCAATTCCACAAGAACAGCCTTAGCGAAAGGCTTCTTGAAGGGAAAGATGTAACTCTGTGGGATGAATTCACAGAACACAGAGCAGTTTCTCAGAAAGCTTCTTTCCAGTTTTGAACGGAAGATATTTCCTTTTTCACCATAGCCCTCTAGGGGATTCCAAATATCCCTTTGCCAATTCCACAAGAACAGCCTTAGCGAAAGGCTTCTTGAAGGGAAAGATGTAACTCTGTGAGATGAATTCACAGAACACAGAGCAGTTTCTCAGAAAGCTTGTTTCCTGTTTGAATGGAAGATATTTCCTTTTTCACCATAACCCTTTATGGGCTTCCAAATATAACTTTCCCAATTCCACAAGAACAGCCTTAGCGAAAGGCTTCTTGAAGGGAAAGATGTAACTCTGTGAGATGAATTCACAGAACACAGAGCAGTTTCTCAGAAAGCTTCTTTCCACTTTTGAACGGAAGATATTTCCTTTTTCACCATAGCCCTCTATGGGCTTCCAAATATCCCTTTGCCAGTTCCACAAGAACAGCCTTAGCGAAAGGATTCTTCAATGGAAAGATGTAACTCTGTGAGATGAATTAACAGAACACAGAGCAGTTTCTCAGAAAGCTTCTTTCCAGTTTTGAACGGAAGATATTTCGTTTTGCACCGTAGCCCTCTATGGGCTTCCAAATATCCCTTTGCCAATTCCACAAGAACAGCCTTAGCGAAAGGCTTCTTGAAGGGAAAGATGTAACTCTGTGATATGAATTCACAGAACACAGAGCAGTTTCTCAGAAAGCTTCTTTCCAGTTTTGAACGGAAGATATTTCCTTTTTCACCATAGCCCTCTATGGGCTTCCAAATATCCCTTTGCCAATTCCACAAGAACAGCCTTAGCGAAAGGCTTCTTGAAGGGAACGATGTATCCCTGTGAGATGAATTCACAGACCACAGAGCAGTTTCTCAGAAAGCTTCTTTCCAGTTTTGAACGGAAGATATTTCCTTTTTCACCATAGCCCTCCAAGGGCTTCCAAATATCCCTTTGCCAATTCCAGAAGAACAGCGTCAGCGAAAGGCTTCTTGAAGGGAAAGATGTAACTCTGTGTGATGAATTCACAGAACCCAGAGCATTTTCTCAGAAAGCTTCTTTCCAGTTTTGAATGGAAGATATTACCTTTTTCACCATATCCCTCTATGGACTTCCAAATATCCCCTTGCCAATTCCAAAAGAACAGCCTTTAGCGAATGGCTTCTTGAAAGGAAAGATGTACCTCTGTGAGATGAATTCACAGAACACAGAGCAGTTTCTCAGAAAGCTTCTTTCCAGTTTTGAACGGAAGATATTTCCTTTTTCACCATAGCCCTCGATGGGCTTCCAAATATCCCTTTGACAATTCCACAAGAACCGTCTTAACGAAAGGCTTCTTGAAGGGAAAGATGTAACTCTGTGGGATGAATTAAAAGAACACGGAGCAGTTTCTCAGAAAGCTTCTTTCCAGTTTTGAGCGGAAGATATTTCCTTTTTCACCATAGCCCTCTAGGGGTTTCCAAATATCCCTTTGCCAATTGCACAAGAACAGCCTTAGCGAAAGGCTTATTGAAGGGAAAGATGTAACTCTGTGAGATGAATTCACAGAACACAGAGCAGTTTCTCAGAAAGCTTCTTTCCAGTTTTGAACGGAAGATATTTCCTTTTTCACCATAGCCCTCTATGGGCTTCCAAATATACCTTTGCCAATTCCAAAAGAACAGCCTTAGCGAAAGGCTTCTTGAAAGGAAACATGTAACTCTGTGAGATGAATTAAGAGAACACAGAGCAGTTTCTCAGAAAGCTTCTTTCCAGTTTTGAACGGAAGATAATTCCTTTTTCACCATAGCCATCTATGTGCTTCCAAATATCCCTTTGCCAACTCCACAAGAACAGCCTTAACGAAAGGCTTCTTGAAGGGAAAGATGTAACTCTGTGGGATGAATTCACAGAACACAGAGCAGTTTCTCAGAAAGCTTCTTTCCAGTTTTGAACGGAAGATATTTCCTCTTTCACCATAGCCCTCTATGGGCTTCCAAATATCCCTTTGCCAATTGCACAAGAACAGTCTTAACGAAAGGCTTCTTGAAGGGAAAGATGTAACTCTGTGGGATGAATTAACAGAACACGGAGCAGTTTCTCAGAAAGCTTCTTTCCAGTTTTGAGCGGAAGATATTTCCTTTTTCACCTTAGCCCTCAATGGCTTCGAAATATCCCTTTGACAATTCCACAAGAACAGCCTTAGCGAAAGGCTTCTTGAAGGGAAAGATGTAACTCTGTGAGATGAATTAACAGAACACAGAGCAGTTTCTCAGAAAGCTTCTTTCCAGTTTTGAAAGGAAGATATTTCCTTTTTCACCATAGCCCTCTATGGGCTTCCAAATATCCCTTTGCCGATTCCACAAGAACAGCCTTAGCGAAAGGCTTCTTGAAGGGAAAGATGTAACTCTGTGAGATGAATTCACAGAACACAGAGCAGTTTCTCAGAAAGCTTCTTTCCAGTTTTGAACGGAAGATATTTCCTTTTTCACCGTAGCCCTCTAGGGGCTTCCAAATATCCCTTTGCCAATTCCACAAGAACAGCCTTAGCGAAAGGTTTCTTGAAGGGAAAGATGTAACTCTGTGAAATGAATTCACAGAACACAGAGCAGTTTCTCAGAAAGCTTCTTTCCAGTTTTGAACGGAAGATATTTCCTTTTTCACAATAGCCCTCTATGGGCTTCCAAATATCCCTTTGCCAATTCCACAAGAACAGCCTTAGCGAAAGGCTTCTTGAAGGGAAAGATGTAACTCTGTGAGATGAATTCACAGAACACAGAGCAGTCTCTCTGAAAGCTTCTTTCCAGTTTTGAACGGAAGATATTTCCTTTTTCACCATAGCCCTCTATGGGCTTCCAAATATCCCTTTCCCAATTCCACAAGAACAGCCTTAGCGAAAGGCTTCTTGAAGGGAAACATGTAACTCTGTGAGATGAATTCACAGAACACAGAGCAGTCTCTCAGAAAGCTTCTTTCCAGTTTTGAACGGAAGATATTTCCTTTTTCACCATAGCCCTCTATGGGCTTCCAAATATTCCTTTGCCAATTCCACAAGAACAGCCTTAGCGAAAGGCTTCTTGAAGGGAAACATGGAACTCTGTGAGACGAATTCACAGAACATAGAGCAGTTTCTCAGAAAGCTTCTTTCCAGTATTGAATGGAAGATATTTCCTTTTTCACCATAGCCCTCTATGGGCTTCCAAATATCCCTTTGCCAATTCCACAAGAACAGCCTTAGCGAAAGAATTCTTGAAAGGAAACATGTAACTCTGTGAAATGAATTAAGGGAACACAGAGCAGTTTCTCAGAAAGTTTCTTTCCAGTTTTGAACGGAAGATATTTCCTTTTTCACCATAGCCCTCTATGGGCTTCCAAATATCCCTTTGACAATTCCACAAGAACAGTCTTAACGAAAGGCTTCTTGAAGGGAAAGATGTAACTCTGTGGGATGAATTAACAGAACACGGAGCAGTTTCTCAGAAAGCTTCTTTCCAGTTTTGAGCGGAATATATTTCCTTTTTCACCTTAGCCCTCTATGGGCTTCCAAATATCCCTTTGCCAATTCCACAAGAACAGCCTTAGCGAAAGGCTTCTTGAAGGGAAAGATGTAACTCTGTGATATGTATTCACAGAACAGAGCAGTTTCTCAGAAAGCTTCTTTCCAGTTTTGAACGGAAGATATTTCCTTTTTCACCATAGCCCTCTATGGCCTTCCAAATATCCCTTTGCCGATTCCACAAGAACAGCCTTAGCGAAAGGCTTCTTGAAGGGAAAGATGTAACTCTGTGAGACGAATTCACAGAACACAGAGCAGTTTCTCAGAAAGCTTCTTTCCAGTTTTGAACGGAAGATATTTCCTTTTTCACCTTAGCCCTCTCTGGGCTTCCAAATATCCCTTTGCCAATTCCACAAGAACAGCCTTAGCGAAAGGCTTCTTGAAGGGAAAGATGTAACTCTGTGAGATGAATTCACAGAACACAGAGCCGTTTCTCAGAAAGCTTCTTTCCAGTTTTGAACGGAAGATATTTCCTTTTTCACCATAGCCCTCTATGGGCTTCCAAATATCCCTTTGCCAATTCCACAAGAACAGCCTTAGAGAAAGACTTCTTGAAAGGAAACATGTAACTCTGTGAAATGAATTAAGAGAACACAGAGCAGTTTCTCAGAAAGCTTCTTTCCAGTTTTGAACGGAAGATATTTCCTTTTTCACCGTAGCCCTCTATGGGCTTCCAAATATCCCTTTGCCAATTCCACAAGAACAGCCTTAGCGAAAGGCTTCTTGAAGGGAAAGATGTAACTCTGTGGGATGAATTAACAGAACACAGAGCAGTTTCTCAGAAAGCTTCTTTCCAGTTTTGAACGGAAGATATTTCCTTTTTCACCATAGCCCTCTATGGGCTTCCAAATATCCCTTTGCCAATTCCACAAGAACAGCCTTAGCGTAAGGCTTCTTGAAGGGAAAGATGCAACTCTGTGAGATGAATTAACAGAACACAGAGCAGTTTCTCAGAAAGCTTCTTTCCAGTTTTGAACGGAAGATATTTCCTTTTTCGCCATACCCCTCTATGGGCTTCCAAATATCCCTTTGACAATTCCACAAGAACAGTCTTAGCGAAAGGCTTCTTGAAGGGAAAGATGTAACTCTGTGAGATGAATTCACAGAACACAGAGCAGTCTCTCAGAAAGCTTCTTTCCAGTTTTGAACGGAAGATATTTCCTTTTTCACCATAACCCTATCTGGGCTTCCAAATATCCCTTTGCCAATTCCACAAGAACAGCCTTAGCGAAAGGCTTCTTGAAGGGAAACATGTAACTCTGTGAGATGAATTAAGAGAAGACAGAGCAGTTTCTCGGAAAGCTTCTTTCCTGTTTTGAATTTAAGTTTTTTCCTTTTTCACCATAACCCTTTATGGGCTTCCAAATATAACTTTCCCAATTCCACAAGAACAGCCTTAGCGAAAGGCTTCTTGAAGGGAAAGATGTAACTCTGTGGGATGAATTCACAGAACACAGAGCAGTTTCTCAGAAAGCTTCTTTCCAGTTTTGAACGGAAGATAATTCCTTTTTCACCATAGCCATCTATGTGCTTCCAAATATCCCTTTGCCAACTCCACAAGAACAGCCTTAACGAAAGGCTTCTTGAAGGGAAAGATGTAACTCTGTGGGATGAATTCACAGAACACAGAGCAGTTTCTCAGAAAGCTTCTTTCCAGTTTTGAACGGAAGATATTTCCTCTTTCACCATAGCCCTCTATGGGCTTCCAAATATCCCTTTGCCAATTGCACAAGAACAGTCTTAACGAAAGGCTTCTTGAAGGGAAAGATGTAACTCTGTGGGATGAATTAACAGAACACGGAGCAGTTTCTCAGAAAGCTTCTTTCCAGTTTTGAGCGGAAGATATTTCCTTTTTCACCTTAGCCCTCAATGGCTTCGAAATATCCCTTTGACAATTCCACAAGAACAGCCTTAGCGAAAGGCTTCTTGAAGGGAAAGATGTAACTCTGTGAGATGAATTAACAGAACACAGAGCAGTTTCTCAGAAAGCTTCTTTCCAGTTTTGAACGGAAGATATTTCCTTTTTCACCATAGCCCTCTATGGGCTTCCAAATATCCCTTTGCCGATTCCACAAGAACAGCCTTAGCGAAAGGCTTCTTGAAGGGAAAGATGTAACTCTGTGAGATGAATTCACAGAACACAGAGCAGTTTCTCAGAAAGCTTCTTTCCAGTTTTGAACGGAAGATATTTCCTTTTTCACCATAGCCCTCTATGGGCTTCCAAATATCACTTTCCCAATTCCACAAGAACAGCCTTAGCGAAAGGCTTCTTGAAGGGAAAGATGTAACTCTGTGAGACGAATTCACAGAACACAGAGCAGTTTCTCAGAAAGCTTCTTTCCAGTTTTGAACGGAAGATATTTCCTTTTTCACCGTAGCCCTCTAGGGGCTTCCAAATATCCCTTTGCCAATTCCACAAGAACAGCCTTAGCGAAAGGTTTCTTGAAGGGAAAGATGTAACTCTGTGAGATGAATTCACAGAACACAGAGCAGTTTCTCAGAAAGCTTCTTTCCAGTTTTGAACGGAAGATATTTCCTTTTTCACAATAGCCCTCTATGGGCTTCCAAATATCCCTTTGCCAATTCCACAAGAACAGCTTTAGCGAAAGGCTTCTTGAAGGGAAAGATGTAACTCTCTGAGATGAATTCACAGAACACAGAGCAGTCTCTCTGAAAGCTTCTTTCCAGTTTTGAATGGAAGATATTTCCTTTTTCACCATAGCCCTCTATGGGCTTCCAAATATCCCTTTCCCAATTCCACAAGAACAGCCTTAGCGAAAGGCTTCTTGAAGGGAAACATGTAACTCTGTGAGATGAATTCACAGAACACAGAGCAGTCTCTCAGAAAGCTTCTTTCCAGTTTTGAACGGAAGATATTTCCTTTTTCACCATAGCCCTCTATGGGCTTCCAAATATCCCTTTCCCAATTCCACAAGAACAGCCTTAGCGAAAGGCTTCTTGGAGGGAAACATGTAACTCTGTGAGATGAATTAAGAGAACACAGAGCAGTTTCTCAGAAAGTTTCTTTCCAGTTTTGAATGGAAGATATTTCCTTTTTCACCATAGCCCTCTATGGACTTCCAAATATCCCTTTGCCAATTCCACAAGAACAGCCTTTAGCGAATGGCTTCTTGAAGGGAAAGATGTACCTCTGTGAGATGAATTCACAGAACACAGAGCAGTTTCTCAGAAAGCTTCTTTCCAGTTTTGAACGGAAGATATTTCCTTTTTCACCATAGCCCTCTATGGGCTTGCAAATATTCCTTTGCCAATTCCACAAGAACAGCCTTAGCGAAAGGCTTCTTGAAGGGAAACATGGAACTCTGTGAGACGAATTCACAGAACATAGAGCAGTTTCTCAGAAAGCTTCTTTCCAGTATTGAATGGAAGATATTTCCTTTTTCACCATAGCCCTCTATGGGCTTCCAAATATCCCTTTGCCAATTCCACAAGAACAGCCTTAGCGAAAGAATTCTTGAAAGGAAACATGTAACTCTGTGAAATGAATTAAGGGAACACAGAGCAGTTTCTCAGAAAGTTTCTTTCCAGTTTTGAACGGAAGATATTTCCTTTTTCACCATAGCCCTCTATGGGCTTCCAAATATCCCTTTGACAATTCCACAAGAACAGTCTTAACGAAAGGCTTCTTGAAGGGAAAGATGTAACTCTGTGGGATGAATTAACAGAACACGGAGCAGTTTCTCAGAAAGCTTCTTTCCAGTTTTGAGCGGAATATATTTCCTTTTTCACCTTAGCCCTCTATGGGCTTCCAAATATCCCTTTGCCAATTCCACAAGAACAGCCTTAGCGAAAGGCTTCTTGAAGGGAAAGATGTAACTCTGTGATATGTATTCACAGAACAGAGCAGTTTCTCAGAAAGCTTCTTTCCAGTTTTGAACGGAAGATATTTCCTTTTTCACCATAGCCCTCTATGGCCTTCCAAATATCCCTTTGCCGATTCCACAAGAACAGCCTTAGCGAAAGGCTTCTTGAAGGGAAAGATGTAACTCTGTGAGACGAATTCACAGAACACAGAGCAGTTTCTCAGAAAGCTTCTTTCCAGTTTTGAACGGAAGATATTTCCTTTTTCACCTTAGCCCTCTATGGGCTTCCAAATATCCCTTTGCCGATTCCACAAGAACAGCCTTAGCGAAAGGTTTCTTGAAGGGAAAGATGTAACTCTGTGAGATGAATTCACAGAACACAGAGCCGTTTCTCAGAAAGCTTCTTTCCAGTTTTGAACGGAAGATATTTCCTTTTTCACCATAGCCCTCTATGGGCTTCCAAATATCCCTTTGCCAATTCCACAAGAACAGCCTTAGAGAAAGACTTCTTGAAAGGAAACATGTAACTCTGTGAAATGAATTAAGAGAACACAGAGCAGTTTCTCAGAAAGCTTCTTTCCAGTTTTGAACGGAAGATATTTCCTTTTTCACCGTAGCCCTCTATGGGCTTCCAAATATCCCTTTGCCAATTCCACAAGAACAGCCTTAGCGAAAGGCTTCTTGAAGGGAAAGATGTAACTCTGTGGGATGAATTAACAGAACACAGAGCAGTTTCTCAGAAAGCTTCTTTCCAGTTTTGAACGGAAGATATTTCCTTTTTCACCATAGCCCTCTATGGGCTTCCAAATATCCCTTTGCCAATTCCACAAGAACAGCCTTAGCGTAAGGCTTCTTGAAGGGAAAGATGCAACTCTGTGAGATGAATTAACAGAACACAGAGCAGTTTCTCAGAAAGCTTCTTTCCAGTTTTGAACGGAAGATATTTCCTTTTTCGCCATACCCCTCTATGGGCTTCCAAATATCCCTTTGACAATTCCACAAGAACAGTCTTAGCGAAAGGCTTCTTGAAGGGAAAGATGTAACTCTGTGAGATGAATTCACAGAACACAGAGCAGTCTCTCAGAAAGCTTCTTTCCAGTTTTGAACGGAAGATATTTCCTTTTTCACCATAACCCTATCTGGGCTTCCAAATATCCCTTTGCCAATTCCACAAGAACAGCCTTAGCGAAAGGCTTCTTGAAGGGAAACATGTAACTCTGTGAGATGAATTAAGAGAAGACAGAGCAGTTTCTCGGAAAGCTTCTTTCCTGTTTTGAATGGAAGTTTTTTCCTTTTTCACCATAACCCTTTATGGGCTTCCAAATATAACTTTCCCAATTCCACAAGAACAGCCTTAGCGAAAGGCTTCTTGAAGGGAAAGATGTAACTCTGTGGGATGAATTCACAGAACACAGAGCAGTTTCTCAGAAAGCTTCTTTCCAGTTTTGAACAGAAGATATTTCCTTTTTCACCATAGCCCTCTAGGGGATTCCAAATATCCCTTTGCCAATTCCACAAGAACAGCCTTAGCGAAAGGCTTATTGAAGGGAAAGATGTAACTCTGTGAGATGAATTCACAGAACACAGAGCAGTTTCTCAGAAAGCTTGTTTCCTGTTTGAATGGAAGATATTTCCTTTTTCACCATAACCCTTTATGGGCTTCCAAATATAACTTTCCCAATTCCACAAGAACAGCCTTAGCGAAAGGCTTCTTGAAGGGAAAGATGTAACTCTGTGAGATGAATTCACAGAACACAGAGCAGTTTCTCAGAAAGCTTCTTTCCACTTTTGAACGGAAGATATTTCCTTTTTCACCATAGCCCTCTATGGGCTTCCAAATATCCCCTTGCCGATTCCACAAGAACAGCCTTAGCGAAAGGCTTCTTGAAGGGAAAGATGTAACTCTGTGAGACGAATTCACAGAACACAGAGCAGTTTCTCAGAAAGCTTCTTTCCAGTTTTGAACGGAAGATATTTCCTTTTTCACCTTAGCCCTCTATGGGCTTCCAAATATCCCTTTGCCAATTCCACAAGAACAGCCTTAGCGAAAGGCTTCTTGAAGGGAAAGATGTAACTCTGTGAGATGAATTCACAGAACACAGAGCAGTTTCTCAGAAAGCTTCTTTCCAGTTTTGAACGGAAGATATTTCCTTTTTCACCATAGCCCTCTATGGGCTTCCAAATATCCCTTTGCCAATTCCACAAGAACAGCCTTAGCGAAAGGCTTCTTGAAGGGATAGATGTAACTCTGGGAGATGAAATCACAGAACACAGAGCAGTCTCTCAGAAAGCTTCTTTCCAGTTTTGAACGGAAGATATTTCCTTTTTCACCATAGCCCTCTATGGGCTTCCAAATATCACTTTCCCAATTCCACAAGAACAGCCTTAGCGAAAGGCTTCTTGAAGGGAAAGATGTAACTCTGTGAGACGAATTCACAGAACACAGAGCAGTTTCTCAGAAAGCTTCTTTCCAGTTTTGAACGGAAGATATTTCCTTTTTCACCGTAGCCCTCTATGGGCTTCCAAATATCCCTTTGCCAATTCCACAAGAACAGCCTTAGCGAAAGGTTTCTTGAAGGGAAAGATGTAACTCTGTGAGATGAATTCACAGAACACAGAGCAGTTTCTCAGAAAGCTTCTTTCCAGTTTTGAACGGAAGATATTTCCTTTTTCACCATAGCCCTCTATGGGCTTCCAAATATCCCTTTGCCAATTCCACAAGAACAGCCTTAGCGAAAGGCTTCTTGAAGGGAAACATGGAACTCTGTGAGATGAATTCACAGAACACAGAGCAGTTTCTCAGAAAGCTTCTTTCCAGTTTTGAACGGAAGATATTTCCTTTTTCACCATAGCCCTCTATGGGCTTCCAAATATTCCTTTGCCAATTCCACAAGAACAGCCTTAGCGAAAGGCTTCTTGAAGGGAAACATGGAACTCTGTGAGCCGAATTCACAGAACATAGAGCAGTTTCTCAGAAAGCTTCTTTCCAGTATTGAATGGAAGATATTTCCTTTTTCACCATAGCCCTCTATGGGCTTCCAAATATCCCTTTGCCAATTCCACAAGAACAGCCTTAGCGAAAGAATTCTTGAAAGGAAACATGTAACTCTGTGAAATGAATTAAGGGAACACAGAGCAGTTTCTCAGAAAGTTTCTTTCCAGTTTTGAACGGAAGATATTTCCTTTTTCACCATAGCCCTCTATGGGCTTCCAAATATCCCTTTGGCAATTCCACAAGAACAGTCTTAACGAAAGGCTTCTTGAAGGGAAAGATGTAACTCTGTGGGATGAATTAACAGAACACGGAGCAGTTTCTCAGAAAGCTTCTTTCCAGTTTTGAGCGGAATATATTTCCTTTTTCACCTTAGCCCTCTATGGGCTTCCAAATATCCCTTTGCCAATTCCACAAGAACAGCCTTAGGGAAAGGCTTCTTGAAGGGAAAGATGTAACTCTGTGATATGTATTCACAGAACAGAGCAGTTTCTCAGAAAGCTTCTTTCCAGTTTTGAACGGAAGATATTTCCTTTTTCACCATAGCCCTCTATGGGCTTCCAAATATCCCTTTGCCGATTCCACAAGAACAGCCTTAGCGAAAGGCTTCTTGAAGGGAAAGATGTAACTCTGTGAGACGAATTCACAGAACACAGAGCAGTTTCTCAGAAAGCTTCTTTCCAGTTTTGAACGGAAGATATTTCCTTTTTCACCTTAGCCCTCTATGGGCTTCCAAATATCCCTTTGCCAATTCCACAAGAACAGCCTTAGCGAAAGGCTTCTTGAAGGGAAAGATGTAACTCTGTGAGATGAATTCACAGAACACAGAGCAGTTTCTCAGAAAGCTTCTTTCCAGTTTTGAACGGAAGATATTTCCTTTTTCACCATAGCCCTCTATGGGCTTCCAAATATCCCTTTGCCAATTCCACAAGAACAGCCTTAGAGAAAGACTTCTTGAAAGGAAACATGTAACTCTGTGAAATGAATTAAGAGAACACAGAGCAGTTTCTCAGAAAGCTTCTTTCCAGTTTTGAACGGAAGATATTTCCTTTTTCACCGTAGCCCTCTATGGGCTTCCAAATATCCCTTTGCCAATTGCACAAGAACAGCCTTAGCGAAAGGCTTATTGAAGGGAAAGATGTAACTCTGTGAGATGAATTCACGGAACACAGAGCAGTTTCTCAGAAAGCTTCTTTCCAGTTTTGAACGGAAGATATTTCCTTTTTCACCATAGCCCTCTATGGGCTTCCAAATGTCCCTTTGCCAATTCCACAAGAACAGCCTTAGCGAAAGGCTTCTTGAAGGGAAAGATGTAACTCTGTGAGATGAATTAACAGAACACAGAGCAGTTTCTCAGAAAGCTTCTTTCCAGTTTTGAACAGAAGATATTTCCTTTTTCGCCATACCCCTCTATGGGCTTCCAAATATCCCTTTGACAATTCCACAAGAACAGTCTTAGCGAAAGGCTTCTTGAAGGGAAAGATGTAACTCTGTGAGATGAATTCACAGAACACAGAGCAGTCTCTCAGAAAGCTTCTTTCCAGTTTTGAACGGAAGATATTTCCTTTTTCACCATAACCCTATCTGGGCTTCCAAATATCCCTTTGCCAATTCCACAAGAACAGCCTTAGCGAAAGGCTTCTTGAAGGGAAACATGTAACTCTGTGAGATGAATTAAGAGAAGACAGAGCAGTTTCTCGGAAAGCTTCTTTCCTGTTTTGAATGGAAGTTTTTTCCTTTTTCACCATAACCCTTTATGGGCTTCCAAATATAACTTTCCCAATTCCACAAGAACAGCCTTAGCGAAAGGCTTCTTGAAGGGAAAGATGTAACACTGTGGGATGAATTCACAGAACACAGAGCAGTTTCTCAGAAAGCTTCTTTCCAGTTTTGAACGGAAGATATTTCCTTTTTCACCATAGCCCTCTAGGGGATTCCAAATATCCCTTTGCCAATTCCACAAGAACAGCCTTAGCGAAAGGCTTCTTGAAGGGAAAGATGTAACTCTGTGAGATGAATTCACAGAACACAGAGCAGTTTCTCAAAAAGCTTGTTTCCTGTTTGAATGGAAGATATTTCCTTTTTCACCATAACCCTTTATGGGCTTCCAAATATAACTTTCCCAATTCCACAAGAACAGCCTTAGCGAAAGGCTTCTTGAAGGGAACGATGTAACTCGGTGAGATGAATTCACAGAACACAGAGCAGTTTCTCAGAAAGCTTCTTTCCACTTTTGAACGGAAGATATTTCCTTTTTCACCATAGCCCTCTATGGGCTTCCAAATATCCCTTTGCCAGTTCCACAAGAACAGCCTTAGCGAAAGGATTCTTGAATGGAAAGATGTAACTCTGTGAGATGAATTAACAGAACACAGAGCAGTTTCTCAGAAAGCTTCTTTCCAGTTTTGAACGGAAGATATTTCCTTTTTCACCGTAGCCCGCTATGGGCTTCCAAATATCCCTTTGCCAATTCCACAAGAACAGACTTAGCGAAAGGCTTCTTGAAGGGAAAGATGTAACTCTGTGATATGAATTCACAGAACACAGAGCAGTTTCTCAGAAAGCTTCTTTCCAGTTTTGAACGGAAGATATTTCCTTTTTCACCATAGCCCTCTATGGGCTTCCAAATATCCCTTTGCCAATTCCACAAGAACAGCCTTAGCGAAAGGCTTCTTGAAGGGAACGATGTATCCCTGTGAGATGAATTCACAGACCACAGAGCAGTTTCTCAGAAAGCTTCTTTCCAGTTTTGAACGGAAGATATTTCCTTTTTCACCATAGCCCTCCAAGGGCTTCCAAATATCCCTTTGCCAATTCCACAAGAACAGCGTCAGCGAAAGGCTTCTTGAAGGGAAAGATGTAACTCTGTGTGATGAATTCACAGAACCCAGAGCATTTTCTCAGAAAGCTTCTTTCCAGTTTTGAATGGAAGATATTTCCTTTTTCACCATATCCCTCTATGGACTTCCAAATATCCCCTTGCCAATTCCACAAGAACAGCCTTTAGCGAATGGCTTCTTGAAAGGAAAGATGTACCTCTGTGAGATGAATTCACAGAACACAGAGCAGTTTCTCAGAAAGCTTCTTTCCAGTTTTGAACGGAAGATATTTCCTTTTTCACCATAGCCCTCGATGGGCTTCCAAATATCCCTTTGACAATTCCACAAGAACCGTCTTAACGAAAGGCTTCTTGAAGGGAAAGATGTAACTCTGTGGGATGAATTAACAGAACACGGAGCAGTTTCTCACAAAGCTTCTTTCCAGTTTTGAGCGGAAGATATTTCCTTTTTCACCATAGCCCTCTAGGGGTTTCCAAATATCCCTTTGCCAATTGCACAAGAACAGCCTTAGCGAAAGGCTTCTTGAAGGGAAAGATGTAACTCTGTGAGATGAATTCACAGAACACAGAGCAGTTTCTCAGAAAGCTTGTTTCCTGTTTGAATGGAAGATATTTCCTTTTTCACCATAACCCTTTATGGGCTTCCAAATATAACTTTCCCATTTCCACAAGAACAGCCTTAGCGAAAGGCTTCTTGAAGGGAAAGATGTAACTCTGTGAGATGAATTCACAGAACACAGAGCAGTTTCTCAGAAAACTTGTTTCCTGTTTGAATGGAAGATATTTCCTTTTTCACCATAACCCTTTAGGGGCTTCCAAATATAACTTTCCCAATTCCACAAGAACAGCCTTAGCGAAAGGCTTCTTGAAGGGAAAGATGTAACTCTGTGAGATGAATTCACAGAACACAGAGCAGTTTCTCAGAAAGCTTCTTTCCACTTTTGAACGGAAGATATTTCCTTTTTCACCATAGCCCTCTATGGGCTTCGAAATATCCCTTTGCCAGTTCCACAAGAACAGCCTTAGCGAAAGGCTTCTTGAATGGAAAGATGTAACTCTGTGAGATGAATTAACAGAACACAGAGCAGTTTCTCAGAAAGCTTCTTTCCAGTTTTGAACGGAAGATATTTCCTTTTTCACCGTAGCCCTCTATGGGCTTCCAAATATCCCTTTGCCAATTCCACAAGAACAGCCTTAGCGAAAGGCTTCTTGAAGGGAAAGATGTAACTCTGTGATATGAATTCACAGAACACAGAGCAGTTTCTCAGAAAGCTTCTTTCCAGTTTTGAACGGAAGATATTTCCTTTTTCACCATAGCCCTCTATGGGCTTCCAAATATCCCTTTGCCAATTCCACAAGAACAGCCTTAGCGAAAGGCTTCTTGAAGGGAACGATGTATCCCTGTGAGATGAATTCACAGACCACAGAGCAGTTTCTCAGAAAGCTTCTTTCCAGTTTTGAACGGAAGATATTTCCTTTTTCACCATAGCCCTCCAAGGGCTTCCAAATATCCCTTTGCCAATTCCACAAGAAGAGCGTCAGCGAAAGGCTTCTTGAAGGGAAAGATGTAACTCTGTGTGATGAATTCACAGAACCCAGAGCATTTTCTCAGAAAGCGTCTTTCCAGTTTTGAATGGAAGATATTTCCTTTTTCACCATATCCCTCTATGGACTTCCAAATATCCCCTTGCCAATTCCACAAGAACAGCCTTTAGCGAATGGCTTCTTGAAGGGAAAGATGTAACTCTGTGAGATGAATTAACGGAACACAGAGAAGATTCTCAGAAAGCATCTTTCCAGTTTTGAACGGAAGATATTTCCTTTTTCACCATAGCCCTCGATGGGCTTCCAAATATCCCTTTGACAATTCCACAAGAACCGTCTTAACGAAAGGCTTCTTGAAGGGAAAGATGTAACTCTGTGGGATGAATTAACAGAACACGGAGCAGTTTCTCAGAAAGCTTCTTTCCAGTTTTGAGCGGAAGATATTTCCTTTTTCACCTTAGCCCTCAATGGCTTCGAAATATCCCTTTGCCAATTGCACAAGAACAGCCTTAGCGAAAGGCTTCTTGAAGGGAAAGATGTAACTCTGTGAGATGAATTCACAGAACACAGAGCAGTTTCTCAGAAAGCTTCTTTCCAGTTTTGAACGGAAGATATTTCCTTTTTCACCATAGCCCTCTATGGGCTTCCAAATATACCTTTGCCAATTCCAAAAGAACAGCCTTAGCGAAAGGCTTCTTGAAGGGAAAGATGTAACTCTGTGAGATGAATTCACAGAACACAGAGCAGTTTCTCAGAAAGCTTCTTTCCAGTTTTGAACGGAAGATATTTCCTTTTTCACCATAGCCCTCTATGTGCTTCCAAATATCCCTTTGCCAACTCCACAAGAACAGCCTTAACGAAAGGCTTCTTGAAGGGAAAGATGTAACTCTGGGAGATGAAATCACAGAACACAGAGCAGTCTCTCAGAAAGCTTCTTTCCAGTTTTGAACGGAAGATATTTCCTTTTTCACCATAGCCCTCTATGGGCTTCCAAATATCACTTTCCCAATTCCACAAGAACAGCCTTAGCGAAAGGCTTCTTGAAGGGAAAGATGTAACTCTGTGAGACGAATTCACAGAACACAGAGCAGTTTCTCAGAAAGCTTCTTTCCAGTTTTGAACGGAAGATATTTCCTTTTTCACCGTAGCCCTCTAGGGGCTTCCAAATATCCCTTTGCCAATTCCACAAGAACAGCCTTAGCGAAAGGTTTCTTGAAGGGAAAGATGTAACTCTGTGAGATGAATTCACAGAACACAGAGCAGTTTCTCAGAAAGCTTCTTTCCAGTTTTGAACGGAAGATATTTCCTTTTTCACCATAGCCCTCTATGGGCTTCCAAATATCCCTTTGCCGATTCCACAAGAACAGCCTTAGCGAAAGGCTTCTTGAAGGGAAAGATGTAACTCTGTGAGATGAATTCACAGAACACAGAGCAGTTTCTCAGAAAGCTTCTTTCCAGTTTTGAACGGAAGATATTTCCTTTTTCACCATAGCCCTCTATGGGCTTCCAAATATTCCTTTGCCAATTCCACAAGAACAGCCTTAGCGAAAGGCTTCTTGAAGGGAAAGATGGAACTCTGTGAGACGAATGCACAGAACATAGAGCAGTTTCTCAGAAAGCTTCTTTCCAGTATTGAATGGAAGATATTTCCTTTTTCACCGTAGCCCTCTATGGGCTTCCAAATATCCCTTTGCCAATTCCACAAGAACAGCCTTAGCGAAAGAATTCTTGAAAGGAAACATGTAACTCTGTGAAATGAATTAAGGGAACACAGAGCAGTTTCTCAGAAAGTTTCTTTCCAGTTTTGAACGGAAGATATTTCCTTTTTCACCATAGCCCTCTATGGGCTTCCAAATATCCCTTTGACAATTCCACAAGAACAGTCTTAACGAAAGGCTTCTTGAAGGGAAAGATGTAACTCTGTGGGATGAATTAACAGAACACGGAGCAGTTTCTCAGAAAGCTTCTTTCCAGTTTTGAGCGGAATATATTTCCTTTTTCACCATAGCTCTCTAGGGGTTTCCAAATATCCCTTTGCCATTTCCACAAGAACAGCCTTAGCGAAAGGTTTCTTGAAGGGAAAGATATAACTCTGTGAGATGAATTCACAGAACACAGAGCAGTTTCTCAGGAAGCTTCTTTCCAGTTTTGAGCGGAAGATATTTTCTTTTTCACATAGCCCTCTACGGGCTTCCAAATATCCCTTTGCAAATTACACAAGAAAGGCCTCAGCGAAACGCTTTTTGAATCGAAAGATGTAACTCTGTGAGATGAATTCACAGAACACAGAGCAGTATCTCAGAAAGCTTCTTTCCAGTTTTGAACGGAAGATATTTCCTTTTTCACCATAGCCCTCTATGGGCTTCCAAATATCCCTTTGCCAATTCCTCAAGAACAGCGTTAGCGAAAGGCTTCTTGAAGGGAAAGATGTAACTCTGTGAGATGAATTCACAGAACACAGAGCAGTCTCTCAGAAAGCTTCTTTCCAGTTTTGAACGGAAGATATTTCCTTTTTCACCATAGCCCTCTATGGGCTTCCAAATATCCCTTTGCCAATTCCACAAAAACAGACTTAGCGAAAGGCTTCTTGAAGGGAAACATGTAACTCTGTGAGATGAATTAAGAGAAGACAGAGGAGTTTCTCAGAAAGCTTCTTTCCAGTTTTGAACGGAAGATATTTCCTTTTTCACCATAGCCCTCTATGGCCTTCCAAATATTCCTTTGCCAATTCCACAAGAACAGCCTTAGCGAAAGGCTTCTTGAAGGGAAAGATGGAACTCTGTGAGACGAATTCACAGAACATAGAGCAGTATCTCAGAAAGCTTCTTTCCAGTATTGAATGGAAGATATTTCCTTTTTCACCATAGCCCTCTATGGGCTGCCAAATATCCCTTTGCCAATTCCACAAGAACAGCCTTAGCGAAAGACTTCTTGAAAGGAAACATGTAACTCTGTGAGATGAATTAAGAGAACACAGAGCAGTTTCTCAGAAAGCTTCTTTCCTGTTTTGAACGGAAGATATTACCTTTTTCACCATAGCCCTCTATGGGCTTCCAAATATCCCTTTGACAATTCCACAAGAACAGTCTTAACGAAAGGCTTCTTGAAGGGAAAGATGTAACTTTGTGGGATGAATTAACAGAACACGGAGCAGTTTCTCAGAAAGCTTCTTTCCAGTTTTGAGCGGAATATATTTCCTTTTTCACCATAGCCCTCTAGGGGATTCCAAGTATCCCTTTGCCAATTCCACAAGAACAGCCTTAGCGAAAGGCTTCTTGAAGGGAAACATGTAACTCTGTGAGATGAATTCACAGAACACAGAGCAGTTTCTCAGAAAGCTTCTTTCCTGTTTGAATGGAAGATATTTCCTTTTTCACCATAACCCTTTATGGGCTTCCAAATATAACATACCCAATTCCACAAGAACAGCCTTAGCGAAAGGCTTCTTGAAGGGAAAGATGTAACTCTGTGGGATGAATTCACAGAACACAGAGCAGTTTCTCAGAAAGCTTCTTTCCAGTTTTGAACGGAAGATATTTCCTTTTTCACCATAGCCCTCTATGGGCTTCCAAATATTCCTTTGCCAATTCCACAAGAACAGCCTTAGCGAAAGGCTTCTTGAAGAGAAAGATGGAACTCTGTGAGACGAATTCACAGAACATAGAGCAGTTTCTCAGAAAGTTTCTTTCCAGTATTGAATGGAAGATATTTCCTTTTACACCATAGCCCTCTATGGGCTGCCAAATATCCCTTTGCCAATTCCACAAGAACAGCCTTAGCGAAAGACTTCTTGAAAGGAAACATGTAACTCTGTGAGATGAATTAAGAGAACACAGAGCAGTTTCTCAGAAAGCTTCTTTCCTGTTTTGAACGGAAGATATTACCTTTTTCACCATAGCCCTCTATGGGCTTCCAAATATCCCTTTGCCAATTCCACAAGAACAGCCTTAGCGAAAGGATTCTTGAATGGAAAGATGTAACTCTGTGAGATGAATTAACAGATCACAGAGCAGTTTCTCAGAAAGCTTCTTTCCAGTTTTGAACGGAAGATATTTCCTTTTTCACCGTAGCCCTCTATGGGCTTCCAAATATCCGTTTGCCAATTCCACAAGAACAGCCTTAGCGAAAGGCTTCTTGAAGGGAAAGATGTAACTCTGTGATATGAATTCACAGAACACAGAGCAGTTTCTCAGAAAGCTTCTTTCCAGTTTTGAACGGAAGATATTTCCTTTTTCACCATAGCCCTCTATGGGCTTCCAAATATCCCTTTGCCAATTCCACAAGAACAGCCTTAGCGAAAGGCTTCTTGAAGATAAAGATGTAACCCTGTGAGATGAATTCACAGAACACAGAGCAGTTTCTCAGAAAGCTTCTTTCCAGTTTTGAACGGAAGATAGTTCCTTTTTCACCATAGCCCTCTATGGGCTTCCAAATATACCTTTGCCAATTCCAAAAGAACAGCCTTAGCGAAAGGCTTCTTGATTGGAAAGATGTAACTCTGTGAGATGAATTAACAGAACACAGAGCAGTTTCTCAGAAAGCTTCTTTCCAGTTTTGAATGGAAGATATTTCCTTTTTCACCATAGCCCTCTATGGACTTCCAAATATCCCCTTGCCAATTCCACAAGAACAGCCTTTAGCGAATGGCTTCTTGAAGGGAAAGATGTACCTCTGTGAGATGAATTCACAGAACACAGAGCAGTTTCTCAGAAAGCTTCTTTCCAGTTTTGAACGGAAGATATTTCCTTTTTCACCATAGCCCTCGATGGGCTTCCAAATATCCCTTTGAAAATTCCACAGGAACAGTCTTAACGAAAGGCTTCTTGAAGGGAAAGATGTAACTCTGTGGGATGAATTAACAGAACACGGAGCAGTTTCTCAGAAAGCTTCTTTCCAGTTTTGAGCGGAATATATTTCCTTTTTCACCATAGCCCTCTAGGGGTTTCCAAATATCCCTTTCCCAATTCCACAAGAACAGCCTTAGCGAAAGGCTTCTTGAAGGGAATGATGTAACTCTCTGAGATGAATTCACAGAACACAGAGCAGTTTCTCAGAAAGCTTCTTTCCATTTTGAACGGAAGAAACTTCCTTTTTCACCATAGCCCTCTATGGGCTTCCAAATATACCTTTGCCAATTCCAAAAGAACAGCCTTAGCGAAAGACTCCTTGAAACGAAACTTGTAACTCTGTGAGATGAATTAAGAGAACACAGAGCAGTTTCTCAGAAAGCTTCTTTCCAGTTTTGAACGGAAGATAATTCCTTTTTAACCATAGCCCTCTATGGGCTTCCAAATATCCCTTTGCCAACTCCACAAGAAGAGCCTTAACGAAAGGCTTCTTGAAGGGAAAGATGTAACTCTGTGGGATGAATTCACAGAACACAGAGCAGTTTCTCAGAAAGCTTCTTTCCAGTTTTGAACGGAAGATATTTCCTTTTTCACCATAGCCCTCTATGGGCTTCCAAATATCCCTTTGCCAATTGCACAAGAACAGCCTTAGCGAAAGGCTTCTTGAAGGTAAAGATGTAACTCTGTGAGATGAATTAACAGAACACAGAGCAGTTTATGAGAAAGCTTCTTTCCAGTTTTGAGCGGAAGATATTTCCTTTTTCACCTTAGCCCTCAATGGCATCGAAATATCCCTTTGACAATTCCACAAGAACAGCCTTAGCGAAAGGCTTCTTGAAGGGAAAGATGTAACTCTGTGAGATGAATTAACAGAACACAGAGCAGTTTCTCAGAAAGCTTCTTTCCAGTTTTGAACGGAAGATATTTCCTTTTTCACCATAGCCCTCTATGGGCTTCCAAATATCCCTTTGCCGATTCCACAAGAACAGCCTTAGCGAAAGGCTTCTTGAAGGGAAAGATGTAACTCTGTGAGATGAATTCACAGAACACAGAGCAGTTTCTCAGAGAGCTTCTTTCCAGTTTTGAATGGAAGATATTTCCTTTTTCACCATAGCCCTCTATGGACTTCCAAATATCCCTTTGCCAATTCCACAAGAACAGCCTTTAGCGAATGGCTTCTTGAAGGGAAAGATGTACCTCTGTGAGATGAATTAACAGAACACAGAGCAGTTTCTCAGAAAGCTTCTTTCCAGTTTTGAACGGAAGATATTTCCTTTTTCACCATAGCCCTCTATGGGCTTCCAAATATCCCTTTGCCAATTCCACAAGAACAGCCTTAACGAAAGGCTTCTTGAAGGGAAAGATGTAACTCTGTGAGACGAATTCACAGAACACAGAGCAATGTCTCAGAAAGCTTCTTTCCAGTATTGAATGGAAGATATTTCCTTTTTCACCATAGCCCTCTATGGGCTTCCAAATATCCTTTTGCCAATTCCACAAGAACAGCCTTAGCGAAAGGCTTCTTGAAAGGAAACATGTAACTCTGTGATATGAATTAAGAGAACACAGAGCAGTTTCTCAGAAAGCTTCTTTCCAGTTTTGAACGGAAGATAATTCCTTTTTCACCATAGCCCTCTATGGGCTTCCAAATATCCTTTTGCCAATTCCACAAGAACAGCCTTAGCGAAAGGCTTCTTGAAGGTAAAGATGTATCTCTGTGAGATGAATTAACAGAACACAGAGCAGTTTCTCAGAAAGCTTCTTTCCAGTTTTGAGCGGAAGATATTTCCTTTTTCAACATAGCCCTCAATGGCTTCCAAATATCCCTTTGACAATTCCACAAGAACAGCCTTAGCGAAAGGCTTCTTGAAGGGAAAGATGTAACTCTGTGAGATGAATTAACAGAACACAGAGCAGTTTCTCAGAAAGCTTCTTTCCAGTTTTGAACGGAAGATATTTCCTTTTTCAACATAGCCCTCTATGGGCTTCCAAATATCCCTTTACCGATTCCACAAGAACAGCCTTAGCGAAAGGCTTCTTGAAGGGAAAGATGTAACTCTGTGAGACGAATTCACAGAACACAGAGCAGTTTCTCAGAAAGCTTCTTTCCAGTTTTGAACGTAAGATATTTCCTTTTTCACCGTAGCCCTCTATGGACTTCCAAATATCCCTTTGCCGATTGCACAAGAACAGCCTTAGCAAAAGGCTTCTTGAAGGGAAAGATGTAACTCTGTGATATGAATTCACAGAACACAGAGCAGTTTCTCAGAAAGCTTCTTTCCAGTTTTGAACGCAAGATATTTCCTTTTTCACCATAGCCCTCTATGGGCTTCCAAATATACCTTTGCCAATTCCAAAAGAACAGCCTTAGCGAAAGGCTTCTTGAAAGGAAACATGTAAATCTGTGAGATGAATTAAGAGAACACAGAGCAGTTTCTCAGAAAGCTTCTTTCCAGTTTTGAACGGAAGATAATTCCTTTTTCACCATAGCCCTCTAAGGGCTTCCAAATATCCCTTTGCCAACTCCACAAGAACAGCCTTAACGAAAGGCTTCTTGAAGGGAAAGATGTAACTCTGTGGGATGAATTCACAGAACACAGAGCAGTTTCTCAGAAAGCTTCTTTCCAGTTTTGAACGGAAGATATTTCCTTTTTCACCATATACCTCTATGGGCTTCCAAATATCCCTTTGCCAATTGCACAAGAACAGCCTTAGCGAAAGGCTTCTTGAAGGTAAAGATGTAACTCTTTGAGATGAATTAACAGAACAGAGAGCAGTTTCTCAGAAAGCTTCTTTCCAGTTTTGAGTGGAATATATTTCCTTTTTCACCTTAGCCCTCAATGGCTTCGAAATATCCCTTTGACAATTCCACAAGAACAGCCTTAGCGAAAGGCTTCTTGAAGGGAAAGATGTAACTCTGTGAGATGAATTAGCAGAACACAGAGCAGTTTCTCAGAAAGCTTCTTTCCAGTTTTGAACGGAAGATATTTCCTTTTTCACCATAGCCCTCTATGGGCTTCCAAATATCCCTTTGCCAATTCCACAAGAACAGCCTTAGCGAAAGGCTTCTTGAAGGGAAAGATGTAACTCTGTGAGATGAATTCACAGAACACAGAGCAGTCTCTCAGAAAGCTTCTTTCCAGTTTTGAACGGAAGATATTTCCTTTTTCACCATAACCCTCTATGGGCTTCCAAATATCCCTTTGCCAATTCCACAAGAACAGCCTTAGCGAAAGGCTTCTTGAAGGGTAACATGTAACTCTGTGAGATGAATTAAGAGAACACAGAGCAGTTTCTCAGAAAGGTTCTTTCCTGTTTTGAATGGAAGATATTTCCTTTTTCACCATAACCCTTTATGGGCTTCCAAATATCCCTTTGCCAATTCCACAAGAACAGCCTTAGCGAAAGGCTTCTTGAAGGGAAAGATGTAACTCTGTGTGATGAATTCACAGAACACAGAGCAGTTTCTCAGAAAGCTTCTTTCCAGTTTTGAACGGAAGATATTTCCTTTTTCACCATAGCCCTCTAAGGGCTTCCAAATATCCCTTTGCCAATTTCACAAGAACAGCCTTAGCGAAAGGATTCTTGAATGGAAAGATGTAACTCTGTGAGATGAATTAAGAGAACACAGAGCAGTTTCTCAGAAAGCTTCTTTCCTGTTTTGAACGGAAGATATTACCTTTTTCACCATAGCCCTCTATGGGCTTCCAAATATCCCTTTGACAATTCAACAAGAACAGTCTTAACGAAAGGCTTCTTGAAGGAAAAGATGTAACTTTGTGAGATGAATTAAGAGAACACAGAGAAGTTTCTCAGAAAGCTTCTTTCCTGTTTTGAACGGAAGATATTTCCTTTTTCATCATAGCACTCTATGGGCTTCCAAATATCCCTTTGCCAATTGCACAAGAACAGCCTTAGCGAAAGGCTTCTTGAAGGTAAAGATGTATCTCTGTGAGATGAATTAACAGAACACAGAGCCGTTTCTCAGAAAGCTTCTTTCCAGTTTTGAGCGGAAGATATTTCCTTTTTCAACATAGCCCTCAATGGCTTCCAAATATCCCTTTGACAATTCCACAAGAACAGCCTTAGCGAAAGGCTTCTTGAAGGGAAAGATGTAACTCTGTGAGATGAATTAACAGAACACAGAGCAGTTTCTCAGAAAGCTTCTTTCCAGTTTTGAACGGAAGATATTTCCTTTTTCACCATAGCCCTCTATGGGCTTCCAAATATCCCTTTACCGATTCCACAAGAACAGCCTTAGCGAAAGGCTTCTTGAAGGGAAAGATGTAACTCTGTGAGATGAATTAACAGAACAGAGAGCAGTTTCTCAGAAAGCTTCTTTCCAGTTTTGAACGGAAGATATTTCCTTTTTCACCATAGCCCTCTATGGGCTTCCAAATATCCCTTTGCCAATTCCACAAGAACAGCCTTAGCGAAAGGCTTCTTGAAGGGAAAGATGTAACTCTGGGAGACGAATTCACAGAACACAGAGCAGTCTCTCAGAAAGCTTCTTTCCAGTTTTGTACGGAAGATATTTCCTTTTTCACCATAGCCCTCTATGGGCTTCCAAATATCACTTTCCCAATTCCACAAGAACAGCCTTAGCGAAAGGCTTCTTGAAGGGAAAGATGTAACTCTGTGAGACGAATTCACAGAACACAGAGCAGTTTCTCAGAAAGCTTCTTTCCAGTTTTGAACGGAAGATATTTCCTTTTTCACCGTAGCCCTCTATGGGCTTCCAAATATCCCTTTGACAATTGCACAAGAACAGCCTTAGTGAAAGGCTTCTTGAAGGGAAAGATGTAACTCTGTGATATGAATTCATAGAACACAGAGCAGTTTCTCAGAAAGCTTCTTTCCAGTTTTGAACGCAAGATATTTCCTTTTTCACCATAGCCCTCTATGGGCTTCCAAATATCCCTTTGCCAACTCCACAAGAACAGCCTTAGCGAAAGGCTTCTTGAAAGGAAACATGTAACTCTGTGAGATGAATTAAGAGATCACAGAGCAGTTTCTCAGAAAGTTTCTTTCCTGTTTTGAACAGAAGATATTTCCTTTTTCACCATAGCCCTCTATGGGCTTCCAAATATCCCTTTGCCAATTCCACAAGAACAGACTTAGCGAAATTCTTCTTGAAGGAAAACCTGTAACTCTCTGAGATGAATTAACAGAACACAGAGGAGTTTCTCAGAAAGTTTCTTTCCTGTTTTCAACGGAAGATATTTCCTTTTTCACCATAGCCCTCTATGGGCTTCCAAATATCCATTTGCCAATTCCACAAGAACACCCTTAGCGTAAGGCTTCTTGAAGGGAAAGATGCAACTCTGTGAGACGAATTAACAGAACATAGAGCAGTTTCTCAGAAAGCTTCTTTCCAGTTTTGAACGGAAGATATTTCCTTTTTCGCCATAGCCCTCTATGGGCTTCCAAATATCCCTTTGACAATTCCACAAGAACAGTCTTAGCGAAAGGCTTCTTGAAGGGAAAGATGTAACTCTGTGAGATGAATTCACAGAACACAGAGCAGTCTCTCAGAAAGCTTCTTTCCAGTTTTGAACGGAAGATATTTCCTTTTTCACCATAGCCCTCTATGGGCTTCCAAATATCCCTTTGACAATTCCACAAGAACAGTCTTAACGAAAGGCTTCTCGAAGGGAAAGATGTAACTCTGTGGGATGAATTAACAGAACACGGAGCAGTTTCTCAGAAAGCTTCTTTCCAGTTTGGAGCGGAATATATTTCCTTTTTCACCATAGCCCTCTAGGGGTTTCCAAATATCCCTTTGTCAATTCCACAAGAACAGCCTTAGCGAAAGGCTTATTGAAGGGAAAGATGTAACTCTGTGAGATGAATTCACAGAACACAGAGCAGTTTCTCAGATAGCTTCTTTCCAGTTTTGAACGGAAGATATTTCCTTTTTCACCATAGCCCTCTATGGGCTTCCAAATATACCTTTGCCAATTCCAAAAGAACAGCCTTAGCGAAAGGCTTCTTGAAAGGAAACATGTAACTCTGTGAGATGAATTAAGAGAACACAGAGCAGTTTCTCAGAAAGCTTCTTTCCAGTTTTGAACGGAAGATAATTCCTTTTTAACCATAGCCCTCTATGGGCTTCCAAATATCCCTTTGCCAACTCCACAAGAACAGCCTTAACGAAAGGCTTCTTGAAGGGAAAGATGTAACTCTGTGGGATGAATTCACAGAACACAGAGCAGTTTCTCAGAAAGCTTCTTTCCAGTTTGGAACGGAAGATATTTCCTTTTTCACCATATCCCTCTATGGGCTTCCAAATATCCCTTTGCCAATTGCACAAGAACAGCCTTAGAGAAAGGCTTCTTGAAGGTAAAGATGTAACTCTGTGAGATGAATTAACAGAACACAGAGCAGTTTCTCAGAATGCTTCTTTCCAGTTTTGAGCGGAAGATATTTCCTTTTTCACCTTAGCCCTCAATGGCTTCGAAATATCCCTTTGACAATTCCACAAGAACAGCCTTAGCGAAAGGCTTCTTGAAGGGAAAGATGTAACTCTGTGAGATGAATTAGCAGAACACAGAGCAGTTTCTCAGAAAGCTTCTTTCCTGTTTTGAATGGAAGATATTTCCTTTTTCACCATAACCCTTTATGGGCTTCCAAATATAACTTTCCCAATTCCACAAGAACAGCCTTAGCGAAAGGCTTCTTGAAGGGAAAGATGTAACTCTGTGAGATGAATTCACAGAACACAGAGCAGCTTCTCAGAAAGCTTCTTTCCAGTTTTGAACGGAAGATAATTCCTTTTTCACCATAGCCCTCTAAGGGCTTCCAAATATCCCTTTGCCAATTCCACAAGAACAGCCTTAGCGAAAGGATTCTTGAATGGAAAGATGTAACTCTGCGCGATGAATTAAGAGAACACAGAGCAGTTTCTCAGAAAGCTTCTTTCCTGTTTTGAACGGAAGATATTACCTTTTTCACCATAGCCCTCTATGGGCTTCCAAATATCCCTTTGACAATTCAACAAGAACAGTCTTAACGAAAGGGTTCTTGAAGGAAAAGATGTAACTTTGTGGGATGAATTAACAGAACACGGAGCAGTTTCTCAGAAAGCTTCTTTCCAGTTTTGAGCGGAATATATTTCCTTTTTCTCCATAGCCCTCTAGGGGATTCCAAATATCCCTTTGCCGATTCCACAAGAACAGCCTTAGCGAAAGGCTTCTTGAAGGGAAAGATGTAACTCTGTGAGATGAATTCACAGAAAACAGAGCAGTCATTCAGAAAGCTTCTTTCCTGTTTTGAACGGAAGATATTTCCTTTTTCACCATAGCCCTCTATGGGCTTCCAAATATCCCTTTCCCAATTCCACAAGAACAGCCTTAGCGAAAGGCTTCTTGAAGGGAAACATGTAACTCTGTGAGATGAATTAAGAGAACACAGAGAAGTTTCTCAGAAAGCTTTTTTCCAGTTTTGAACGGAATATATTTCCTTTTTCACCATAGCCCTCTATGGGCTTCCAAATATCCCTTTGCCAATTCCACAAGAACAGCCTTAGCGAAAGGCTTCTTGAAGGGAAAGATGTAACTCTGTGAGATGAATTCACAGAACACAGAGCAGTTTCTCAGAAAGCTTCTTTCCAGTTTTGAACGGAAGATATTTCCTTTTTCACCATAGCCCTCTATGGGCTTCCAAATATCCCTTTGACAATTCCACAAGAACAGACTTAACGAAAGGCTTCTTGAAGGGAAAGATGTAACTCTGTGGGATGAATTAACAGAAAAAGGAGCAGTTTCTCAGAAAGCTTCTTTCCAGTTTTGAGCGGAATGTATTTCCTTTTTCACCATAGCCCTCTAGGGGTTTCCAAATATCCCTTTGCCAATTCCAAAAGAACAGCCTTAGCGAAAGGCTTATTGAAGGGAAAGATGTAACTCTGTGAGATGAATTAACAGAACACAGAGCAGTTTCTCAGAAAGCTTCTTTCCAGTTTTGAACGGAAGATATTTCCTTTTTCACCATAGCCCTCTATGGGCTTCCAAATATCCCTTTGCAAATTGCACAAGAACAGCCTCAGCGAAAGGCTTCTTGAATGGAAAGATGTAACTCTGTGAGATGAATTAACAGAACACAGAGCAGTTTCTCAGAAATCTTCTTTCCAGTTTTGAACGGAAGATATTTCCTTTTTCACCGTAGCCCTCTATGGGCTTCCAAATATCCCTTTGCCAATTCCACAAGAACAGCCTTAGCGAAAGGCTTCTTGAAGGGAAAGATATAATTCTGTGATATGAATTCACAGAACACAGAGCAGTTTCTCAGAAAGCTTCTTTCCAGTTTTGAACGGAAGATATTTCCTTTTTCACCATAGCCCTCTATGGGCTTCCAAATATCCCTTTGCCAATTCCACAAGAACAGCCTTAGCGAAAGGCTTCTTGAAGGGAAAGATGTAACTATGTGAGATGAATTCACAGAACACAGAGCAGTTTCTCAGAAAGCCTCTTTCCAGTTTTGAACGGAAGATATTTCCTTTTTCACCATAGCCCTCTATGGGCTTCCAAATATCACTTTGCCAATTCCACAAGAACAGCCTTAGCGAAAGGCTTCTTGAAGGGAAAGATGTAACTCTGTGAGATGAATTCACAGAACACAGAGCAGTCTCTCAGAAAGCTTCTTTCCAGTTTGGAACGGAAGATATTTCCTTTTTCACCATAGCCCTCTCTGGGCTTCCAAATATCCCTTTGCCAATTCCACAAGAACTGCCTTAGCGAAAGGCTTCTTGAAGGGAAAGATGTAACTCTGTGAGATGAATTCACAGAACACAGAGCAGTCTCTCAGAAAGCTTCTTTCCAGTTTTGAACGGAAGATACTTCCTTTTTCACCATATCTCTCTATGGGCTTCCAAATATCCCTTTGCCAATTCCACAAGAACAGCCTTAGCGAAAGGCTTCTTGAAAGGAAACATGTAACTCTGTGAGATGAATTAAGAGAACACAGAGCAGTTTCTCAGAAAGCTTCTTTCCTGTTTTGAACAGAAGATATTTCCTTTTTCACCATAGCCCTCTATGGGGTTTCAAATATCCCTTTGCCAATTCCACAAGAACAGACTTAGCGAAATTCTTCTTGAAGGGAAACCTGTAACTCTGTGAGATGAATTAACAGAACACAGAGGAGTTTCTCAGAAAGTTTCTTTCCTGTTTTGAACGGAAGATATTTCCTTTTTCACCATAGCCCTCTATGGGCTTCCAAATATCCATTTGCCAATTCCACAAGAACAGCCTTAGCGTAAGGCTTCTTGAAGGGAAAGATGCAACTCTGTGAGATGAATTAACAGAACACAGAGCAGTTTCTCAGAAAGCTTCTTTCCAGTTTTGAACGGAAGATATTTCCTTTTTCGCCATAGCCCTCTATGGGCTTCCAAATATCCCTTTGACAATTCCACAAGAACAGTCTTAGCGAAAGGCTTCTTGAAGGGAAAGATGTAACTCTGTGAGATGAATTCACAGAACACAGAGCAGTCTCTCAGAAAGCTTCTTTCCAGTTTTGAACGGAAGATATTTCCTTTTTCACCATAGCCCTCTATGGGCTTCCAAATATCCCTTTGCCAATTCCACAAGAACAGCCTTAGCGAAAGGCTTCTTGGAGGGAAACATGTAACTCTGTGAGATGAATTAAGAGAAGACAGAGCAGTTTCTCGGGAAGCTTCTTTCCTGTTTTAAATGGAAGTTATTTCCTTTTTCACCATAACCCTTTATGGGCTTCCAAATATAACTTTCCCAATTCCACAAGAACAGCCTTAGCGAAAGGCTTCTTGAAGGGAAAGATGTAACTCTGTGGGATGAATTCACAGAACACAGAGCAGTTTCTCAGAAAGCTTCTTTCCAGTTTTGAGCGGAAGATATTTCCTTTTTCACCATAGCCAGCTATGGGCTTCCAAATATTCCTTTGCCAATTCCACAAGAACAGCCTTAGCGAAAGGCTTCTTGAAGGGAAAGATGGAACTCTGTGAGACGAATTCACAGAACATAGAGCAGTTTCTCAGAAAGCTTCTTTCCAGTATTGAATGGAAGATATTTCCTTTTTCACCATAGCCCTCTATGGGCTGCCAAATATCCCTTTGCCAATTCCACAAGAACAGCCTTAGCGAAAGACTTCTTGAAAGGAAACATGTAACTCTGTGAGATGAATTAAGAGAACACAGAGCAGTTTCTCAGAAAGCTTCTTTCCTGTTTTGAACGGAAGATATTACCTTTTTCACCATAGCCCTCTATGGGCTTCCAAATATCCCTTTGACAATTCCACAAGAACAGTCTTAACGAAAGGCTTCTTGAAGGGAAAGATGGAATTTTGTGGGATGAATTAACAGAACACGGAGCAGTTTCTCAGAAAGATTCTTTCCAGTTTTGAGCGGAATATATTTCCTTTTTCTCCATAGCCCTCTAGGGGATTCCAAATATCCCTTTGCCAATTCCACAAGAACAGCCTTAGCGAAAGGCTTCTTGAAAGGAAAGATGTAACTCTGTGAGATGAATTCACAGAACACAGAGCAGTCTTTCAGAAAGCTTCTTTCCAGTTTTGAACGGAAGATATTTCCTTTTTCACCATAACCCTCTATGGGCTTCCAAATATCCCTTTGCCAATTCCACAAGAACAGCCTTAGCGAAAGGATTCTGGAATGGAAAGATGTAACTCTGTGAGATGAATTAACAGAACACACAGCAGTTTCTCAGAAAGCTTCTTTCCAGTATTGAACGGAAGATATTTCCTTTTTCACCATAGCCCTCTATGGGCTTCCAAATATCCCTTTGCCAATTCCACAAGAACAGCCTTAGCGAAAGAATTCTTGAAAGGAAACATGTAACTCTGTGAAATGAATTAAGGGAACACAGAGCAGTTTCTCAGAAAGTTTCTTTCCAGTTTTGAACGGAAGATATTTCCTTTTTCACCATAGCCCTCTATGGGCTTCCAAATATCCCTTTGACAATCCCACAAGAACAGTCTTAACGAAAGGCTTCTTGAAGGGAAAGATGTAACTCTGTGGGATGAATTAACAGAACACGGAGCAGTTTCTCAGAAAGCTTCTTTCCAGTTTTGAGCGGAATATATTTCCTTTTTCACCTTAGCCCTCTATGGGCTTCCAAATATCCCTTTGCCAATTCCACAAGAACAGCCTTAGCGAAAGGCTTCTTGAAGGGAAAGATGTAACTCTGTGATATGTATTCACAGAACAGAGCAGTTTCTCAGAAAGCTTCTTTCCAGTTTTGAACGGAAGATATTTCCTTTTTCACCATAGCCCTCTATGGGCTTCCAAATATCCCTTTGCCGATTCCACAAGAACAGCCTTAGCGAAAGGCTTCTTGAAGGGAAAGATGTAACTCTGTGAGACGAATTCACAGAACACAGAGCAGTTTCTCAGAAAGCTTCTTTCCAGTTTTGAACGGAAGATATTTCCTTTTTCACCTTAGCCCTCTATGGGCTTCCAAATATCCCTTTGCCAATTCCACAAGAACAGCCTTAGCGAAAGGCTTCTTGAAGGGAAAGATGTAACTCTGTGAGATGAATTCACAGAACACAGAGCAGTTTCTCAGAAAGCTTCTTTCCAGTTTTGAACGGAAGATATTTCCTTTTTCACCATAGCCCTCTATGGGCTTCCAAATATCCCTTTGCCAATTCCACAAGAACAGCCTTAGAGAAAGACTTCTTGAAAGGAAACATGTAACTCTGTGAAATGAATTAAGAGAACACAGAGCAGTTTCTCAGAAAGCTTCTTTCCAGTTTTGAACGGAAGATATTTCCTTTTTCACCGTAGCCCTCTATGGGCTTCCAAATATCCCTTTGCCAATTCCACAAGAACAGCCTTAGCGAAAGGCTTCTTGAAGGGAAAGATGTAACTCTGTGGGATGAATTAACAGAACACAGAGCAGTTTCTCAGAAAGCTTCTTTCCAGTTTTGAACGGAAGATATTTCCTTTTTCACCATAGCCCTCTATGGGCTTCCAAATATCCCTTTGCCAATTCCACAAGAACAGCCTTAGCGTAAGGCTTCTTGAAGGGAAAGATGCAACTCTGTGAGATGAATTAACAGAACACAGAGCAGTTTCTCAGAAAGCTTCTTTCCAGTTTTGAACGGAAGATATTTCCTTTTTCGCCATACCCCTCTATGGGCTTCCAAATATCCCTTTGACAATTCCACAAGAACAGTCTTAGCGAAAGGCTTCTTGAAGGGAAAGATGTAACTCTGTGAGATGAATTCACAGAACACAGAGCAGTCTCTCAGAAAGCTTCTTTCCAGTTTTGAACGGAAGATATTTCCTTTTTCACCATAACCCTATCTGGGCTTCCAAATATCCCTTTGCCAATTCCACAAGAACAGCCTTAGCGAAAGGCTTCTTGAAGGGAAACATGTAACTCTGTGAGATGAATTAAGAGAAGACAGAGCAGTTTCTCGGAAAGCTTCTTTCCTGTTTTGAATGGAAGTTTTTTCCTTTTTCACCATAACCCTTTATGGGCTTCCAAATATAACTTTCCCAATTCCACAAGAACAGCCTTAGCGAAAGGCTTCTTGAAGGGAAAGATGTAACTCTGTGGGATGAATTCACAGAACACAGAGCAGTTTCTCAGAAAGCTTCTTTCCAGTTTTGAACGGAAGATATTTCCTTTTTCACCATAGCCCTCTAGGGGATTCCAAATATCCCTTTGCCAATTCCACAAGAACAGCCTTAGCGAAAGGCTTCTTGAAGGGAAAGATGTAACTCTGTGAGATGAATTCACAGAACACAGAGCAGTTTCTCAGAAAGCTTGTTTCCTGTTTGAATGGAAGATATTTCCTTTTTCACCATAACCCTTTATGGGCTTCCAAATATAACTTTCCCAATTCCACAAGAACAGCCTTAGCGAAAGGCTTCTTGAAGGGAAAGATGTAACTCTGTGAGATGAATTCACAGAACACAGAGCAGTTTCTCAGAAAGCTTCTTTCCACTTTTGAACGGAAGATATTTCCTTTTTCACCATAGCCCTCTATGGGCTTCCAAATATACCTTTGCCAGTTCCACAAGAACAGCCTTAGCGAAAGGATTCTTCAATGGAAAGATGTAACTCTGTGAGATGAATTAACAGAACACAGAGCAGTTTCTCAGAAAGCTTCTTTCCAGTTTTGAACGGAAGATATTTCGTTTTGCACCGTAGCCCTCTATGGGCTTCCAAATATCCCTTTGCCAATTCCACAAGAACAGCCTTAGCGAAAGGCTTCTTGAAGGGAAAGATGTAACTCTGTGATATGAATTCACAGAACACAGAGCAGTTTCTCAGAAAGCTTCTTTCCAGTTTTGAACGGAAGATATTTCCTTTTTCACCATAGCCCTCTATGGGCTTCCAAATATCCCTTTGCCAATTCCACAAGAACAGCCTTAGAGAAAGGCTTCTTGAAGGGAACGATGTATCCCTGTGAGATGAATTCACAGACCACAGAGCAGTTTCTCAGAAAGCTTCTTTCCAGTTTTGAACGGAAGATATTTCCTTTTTCACCATAGCCCTCCAAGGGCTTCCAAATATCCCTTTGCCAATTCCAGAAGAACAACGTCAGCGAAAGGCTTCTTGAAGGGAAAGATGTAACTCTGTGTGATGAATTCACAGAACCCAGAGCATTTTCTCAGAAAGCTTCTTTCCAGTTTTGAATGGAAGATATTACCTTTTTCACCATATCCCTCTATGGACTTCCAAATATCCCCTTGCCAATTCCAAAAGAACAGCCTTTAGCGAATGGCTTCTTGAAAGGAAAGATGTACCTCTGTGAGATGAATTCACAGAACACAGAGCAGTTTCTCAGAAAGCTTCTTTCCAGTTTTGAACGGAAGATATTTCCTTTTTCACCATAGCCCTCGATGGGCTTCCAAATATCCCTTTGACCATTCCAAAAGAACCGTCTTAACGAAAGGCTTCTTGAAGGGAAAGATGTAACTCTGTGGGATGAATTAAAAGAACACGGAGCAGTTTCTCAGAAAGCTTCTTTCCAGTTTTGAGCGGAAGATATTTCCTTTTTCACCATAGCCCTCTAGGGGTTTCCAAATATCCCTTTGCCAATTGCACAAGAACAGCCTTAGCGAAAGGCTTATTGAAGGGAAAGATGTAACTCTGTGAGATGAATTCACAGAACACAGAGCAGTTTCTCAGAAAGCTTCTTTCCAGTTTTGAACGGAAGATATTTCCTTTTTCACCATAGCCCTCTATGGGCTTCCAAATATACCTTTGCCAATTCCAAAAGAACAGCCTTAGCGAAAGGCTTCTTGAAAGGAAACATGTAACTCTGTGAGATGAATTAAGAGAACACAGAGCAGTTTCTCAGAAAGCTTCTTTCCAGTTTTGAACGGAAGATAATTCCTTTTTCACCATAGCCATCTATGTGCTTCCAAATATCCCTTTGCCAACTCCACAAGAACAGCCTTAACGAAAGGCTTCTTGAAGGGTAAGATGTAACTCTGTGGGATGAATTCACAGAACACAGAGCAGTTTCTCAGAAAGCTTCTTTCCAGTTTTGAACGGAAGATATTTCCTCTTTCACCATAGCCCTCTATGGGCTTCCAAATATCCCTTTGCCAATTGTACAAGAACAGTCTTAACGAAAGGCTTCTTGAAGGGAAAGATGTAACTCTGTGGGATGAATTAACAGAACACGGAGCAGTTTCTCAGAAAGCTTCTTTCCAGTTTTGAGCGGAAGATATTTCCTTTTTCACCTTAGCCCTCAATGGCTTCGAAATATCCCTTTGACAATTCCACAAGAACAGCCTTAGCGAAAGGCTTCTTGAAGGGAAAGATGTAACTCTGTGAGATGAATTAACAGAACACAGAGCAGTTTCTCAGAAAGCTTCTTTCCAGTTTTGAACGGAAGATATTTCCTTTTTCACCATAGCCCTCTATGGGCTTCCAAATATCCCTTTGCCGATTCCACAAGAACAGCCTTAGCGAAAGGCTTCTTGAAGGGAAAGATGTAACTCTGTGAGATGAATTCACAGAACACAGAGCAGTTTCTCAGAAAGCTTCTTTCCAGTTTTGAACGGAAGATATTTGCTTTTTCACCATAGCCCTCTATGGGCTTCCAAATATCCCTTTGCCAATTCCACAAGAACAGCCTTAGCGAAAGGCTTCTTGAAGGGATAGATGTAACTCTGGGAGATGAAATCACAGAACACAGAGCAGTCTCTCAGAAAGCTTCTTTCCAGTTATGAACGGAAGATATTTCCTTTTTCACCATAGCCCTCTATGGGCTTCCAAATATCACTTTCCCAATTCCACAAGAACAGCCTTAGCGAAAGGCTTCTTGAAGGGAAAGATGTAACTCTGTGAGACGAATTCACAGAACACAGAGCAGTTTCTCAGAAAGCTTCTTTCCAGTTTTGAACGGAAGATATTTCCTTTTTCACCGTAGCCCTCTAGGGGCTTCCAAATATCCCTTTGCCAATTCCACAAGAACAGCCTTAGCGAAAGGTTTCTTGAAGGGAAAGATGTAACTCTGTGAGATGAATTCACAGAACACAGAGCAGTTTCTCAGAAAGCTTCTTTCCAGTTTTGAACGGAAGATATTTCCTTTTTCACAATAGCCCTCTATGGGCTTCCAAATATCCCTTTGCCAATTCCACAAGAACAGCCTTAGCGAAAGGCTTCTTGAAGGGAAAGATGTAACTCTGTGAGATGAATTCACAGAACACAGAGCAGTCTCTCTGAAAGCTTCTTTCCAGTTTTGAACGGAAGATATTTCCTTTTTCACCATAGCCCTCTATGGGCTTCCAAATATCCCTTTCCCAATTCCACAAGAACAGCCTTAGCGAAAGGCTTCTTGAAGGGAAACATGTAACTCTGTGAGATGAATTCACAGAACACAGAGCAGTCTCTCAGAAAGCTTCTTTCCAGTTTTGAACGGAAGATATTTCCTTTTTCACCATAGCCCTCTATGGGCTTCCAAATATCCCTTTCCCAATTCCACAAGAACAGCCTTAGCGAAAGGCTTCTTGGAGGGAAACATGTAACTCTGTGAGATGAATTAAGAGAACACAGAGCAGTTTCTCAGAAAGTTTCTTTCCAGTTTTGAATGGAAGATATTTCCTTTTTCACCATAGCCCTCTATGGACTTCCAAATATCCCTTTGCCAATTCCACAAGAACAGCCTTTAGCGAATGGCTTCTTGAAGGGAAAGATGTACCTCTGTGAGATGAATTCACAGAACACAGAGCAGTTTCTCAGAAAGCTTCTTTCCAGTTTTGAACGGAAGATATTTCCTTTTTCACCATAGCCCTCTATGGGCTTCCAAATATTCCTTTGCCAATTCCACAAGAACAGCCTTAGCGAAAGGCTTCTTGAAGGGAAACATGGAACTCTGTGAGACGAATTCACAGAACATAGAGCAGTTTCTCAGAAAGCTTCTTTCCAGTATTGAATGGAAGATATTTCCTTTTTCACCATAGCCCTCTATGGGCTTCCAAATATCCCTTTGCCAATTCCACAAGAACAGCCTTAGCGAAAGAATTCTTGAAAGGAAACATGTAACTCTGTGAAATGAATTAAGGGAACACAGAGCAGTTTCTCAGAAAGTTTCTTTCCAGTTTTGAACGGAAGATATTTCCTTTTTCACCATAGCCCTCTATGGGCTTCCAAATATCCCTTTGACAATTCCACAAGAACAGTCTTAACGAAAGGCTTCTTGAAGGGAAAGATGTAACTCTGTGGGATGAATTAACAGAACACGGAGCAGTTTCTCAGAAAGCTTCTTTCCAGTTTTGAGCGGAATATATTTCCTTTTTCACCTTAGCCCTCTATGGGCTTCCAAATATCCCTTTGCCAATTCCACAAGAACAGTCTTAGCGAAAGGCTTCTTGAAGGGAAAGATGTAACTCTGTGATATGTATTCACAGAACAGAGCAGTTTCTCAGAAAGCTTCTTTCCAGTTTTGAACGGAAGATATTTCCTTTTTCACCATAGCCCTCTATGGCCTTCCAAATATCCCTTTGCCGATTCCACAAGAACAGCCTTAGCGAAAGGCTTCTTGAAGGGAAAGATGTAACTCTGTGAGACGAATTCACAGAACACAGAGCAGTTTCTCAGAAAGCTTCTTTCCAGTTTTGAACGGAAGATATTTCCTTTTTCACCTTAGCCCTCTATGGGCTTCCAAATATCCCTTTGCCAATTCCACAAGAACAGCCTTAGCGAAAGGCTTCTTGAAGGGAAAGATGTAACTCTGTGAGATGAATTCACAGAACACAGAGCCGTTTCTCAGAAAGCTTCTTTCCAGTTTTGAACGGAAGATATTTCCTTTTTCACCATAGCCCTCTATGGGCTTCCAAATATCCCTTTGCCAATTCCACAAGAACAGCCTTAGAGAAAGACTTCTTGAAAGGAAACATGTAACTCTGTGAAATGAATTAAGAGAACACAGAGCAGTTTCTCAGAAAGCTTCTTTCCAGTTTTGAACGGAAGATATTTCCTTTTTCACCGTAGCCCTCTATGGGCTTCCAAATATCCCTTTGCCAATTCCACAAGAACAGACTTAGCGAAATTCTTCTTGAAGGAAAACCTGTAACTCTCTGAGATGAATTAACAGAACACAGAGGAGTTTCTCAGAAAGTTTCTTTCCTGTTTTCAACGGAAGATATTTCCTTTTTCACCATAGCCCTCTATGGGCTTCCAAATATCCATTTGCCAATTCCACAAGAACACCCTTAGCGTAAGGCTTCTTGAAGGGAAAGATGCAACTCTGTGAGACGAATTAACAGAACATAGAGCAGTTTCTCAGAAAGCTTCTTTCCAGTTTTGAACGGAAGATATTTCCTTTTTCGCCATAGCCCTCTATGGGCTTCCAAATATCCCTTTGACAATTCCACAAGAACAGTCTTAGCGAAAGGCTTCTTGAAGGGAAAGATGTAACTCTGTGAGATGAATTCACAGAACACAGAGCAGTCTCTCAGAAAGCTTCTTTCCAGTTTTGAACGGAAGATATTTCCTTTTTCACCATAGCCCTCTATGGGCTTCCAAATATCCCTTTGACAATTCCACAAGAACAGTCTTAACGAAAGGCTTCTCGAAGGGAAAGATGTAACTCTGTGGGATGAATTAACAGAACACGGAGCAGTTTCTCAGAAAGCTTCTTTCCAGTTTGGAGCGGAATATATTTCCTTTTTCACCATAGCCCTCTAGGGGTTTCCAAATATCCCTTTGCCAATTCCACAAGAACAGCCTTAGCGAAAGGCTTATTGAAGGGAAAGATGTAACTCTGTGAGATGAATTCACAGAACACAGAGCAGTTTCTCAGATAGCTTCTTTCCAGTTTTGAACGGAAGATATTTCCTTTTTCACCATAGCCCTCTATGGGCTTCCAAATATACCTTTGCCAATTCCAAAAGAACAGCCTTAGCGAAAGGCTTCTTGAAAGGAAACATGTAACTCTGTGAGATGAATTAAGAGAACACAGAGCAGTTTCTCAGAAAGCTTCTTTCCAGTTTTGAACGGAAGATAATTCCTTTTTAACCATAGCCCTCTATGGGCTTCCAAATATCCCTTTGCCAACTCCACAAGAACAGCCTTAACGAAAGGCTTCTTGAAGGGAAAGATGTAACTCTGTGGGATGAATTCACAGAACACAGAGCAGTTTCTCAGAAAGCTTCTTTCCAGTTTGGAACGGAAGATATTTCCTTTTTCACCATATCCCTCTATGGGCTTCCAAATATCCCTTTGCCAATTGCACAAGAACAGCCTTAGAGAAAGGCTTCTTGAAGGTAAAGATGTAACTCTGTGAGATGAATTAACAGAACACAGAGCAGTTTCTCAGAATGCTTCTTTCCAGTTTTGAGCGGAAGATATTTCCTTTTTCACCTTAGCCCTCAATGGCTTCGAAATATCCCTTTGACAATTCCACAAGAACAGCCTTAGCGAAAGGCTTCTTGAAGGGAAAGATGTAACTCTGTGAGATGAATTAGCAGAACACAGAGCAGTTTCTCAGAAAGCTTCTTTCCAGTTTTGAACGGAAGATATTTCCTTTTTCACCATAGCCCTCTATGGGCTTCCAAATATCCCTTTGCCAATTCCACAAGAACAGCCTTAGCGAAAGGCTTCTTGAAGGGAAAGATGTAACTCTGTGAGATGAATTCACAGAACACAGAGCAGTCTCTCAGAAAGCTTCTTTCCAGTTTTGAACGGAAGATATTTCCTTTTTCACCATAACCCTCTATGGGCTTCCAAATATCCCTTTGCCAATTCCACAAGAACAGCCTTAGCGAAAGGCTTCTTGAAGGGAAACATGTAACTCTGTGAGATGAATTAAGAGAACACAGAGCAGTTTCTCAGAAAGGTTCTTTCCTGTTTTGAATGGAAGATATTTCCTTTTTCACCATAACCCTTTATGGGCTTCCAAATATAACTTTCCCAATTCCACAAGAACAGCCTTAGCGAAAGGCTTCTTGAAGGGAAAGATGTAACTCTGTGAGATGAATTCACAGAACACAGAGCAGCTTCTCAGAAAGCTTCTTTCCAGTTTTGAACGGAAGATAATTCCTTTTTCACCATAGCCCTCTAAGGGCTTCCAAATATCCCTTTGCCAATTCCACAAGAACAGCCTTAGCGAAAGGATTCTTGAATGGAAAGATGTAACTCTGCGCGATGAATTAAGAGAACACAGAGCAGTTTCTCAGAAAGCTTCTTTCCTGTTTTGAACGGAAGATATTACCTTTTTCACCATAGCCCTCTATGGGCTTCCAAATATCCCTTTGACAATTCAACAAGAACAGTCTTAACGAAAGGCTTCTTGAAGGAAAAGATGTAACTTTGTGGGATGAATTAACAGAACACGGAGCAGTTTCTCAGAAAGCTTCTTTCCAGTTTTGAGCGGAATATATTTCCTTTTTCTCCATAGCCCTCTAGGGGATTCCAAATATCCCTTTGCCGATTCCACAAGAACAGCCTTAGCGAAAGGCTTCTTGAAGGGAAAGATGTAACTCTGTGAGATGAATTCACAGAAAACAGAGCAGTCATTCAGAAAGCTTCTTTCCTGTTTTGAACGGAAGATATTTCCTTTTTCACCATAGCCCTCTATGGGCTTCCAAATATCCCTTTCCCAATTCCACAAGAACAGCCTTAGCGAAAGGCTTCTTGAAGGGAAACATGTAACTCTGTGAGATGAATTAAGAGAACACAGAGAAGTTTCTCAGAAAGCTTTTTTCCAGTTTTGAACGGAATATATTTCCTTTTTCACCATAGCCCTCTATGGGCTTCCAAATATCCCTTTGCCAATTCCACAAGAACAGCCTTAGCGAAAGGCTTCTTGAAGGGAAAGATGTAACTCTGTGAGATGAATTCACAGAACACAGAGCAGTTTCTCAGAAAGCTTCTTTCCAGTTTTGAACGGAAGATATTTCCTTTTTCACCATAGCCCTCTATGGGCTTCCAAATATCCCTTTGACAATTCCACAAGAACAGACTTAACGAAAGGCTTCTTGAAGGGAAAGATGTAACTCTGTGGGATGAATTAACAGAAAAAGGAGCAGTTTCTCAGAAAGCTTCTTTCCAGTTTTGAGCGGAATGTATTTCCTTTTTCACCATAGCCCTCTAGGGGTTTCCAAATATCCCTTTGCCAATTCCAAAAGAACAGCCTTAGCGAAAGGCTTATTGAAGGGAAAGATGTAACTCTGTGAGATGAATTAACAGAACACAGAGCAGTTTCTCAGAAAGCTTCTTTCCAGTTTTGAACGGAAGATATTTCCTTTTTCACCATAGCCCTCTATGGGCTTCCAAATATCCCTTTGCAAATTGCACAAGAACAGCCTCAGCGAAAGGCTTCTTGAATGGAAAGATGTAACTCTGTGAGATGAATTAACAGAACACAGAGCAGTTTCTCAGAAATCTTCTTTCCAGTTTTGAACGGAAGATATTTCCTTTTTCACCGTAGCCCTCTATGGGCTTCCAAATATCCCTTTGCCAATTCCACAAGAACAGCCTTAGCGAAAGGCTTCTTGAAGGGAAAGATGTAACTATGTGAGATGAATTCACAGAACACAGAGCAGTTTCTCAGAAAGCCTCTTTCCAGTTTTGAACGGAAGATATTTCCTTTTTCACCATAGCCCTCTATGGGCTTCCAAATATCACTTTGCCAATTCCACAAGAACAGCCTTAGCGAAAGGCTTCTTGAAGGGAAAGATGTAACTCTGTGAGATGAATTCACAGAACACAGAGCAGTCTCTCAGAAAGCTTCTTTCCAGTTTGGAACGGAAGATATTTCCTTTTTCACCATAGCCCTCTCTGGGCTTCCAAATATCCCTTTGCCAATTCCACAAGAACTGCCTTAGCGAAAGGCTTCTTGAAGGGAAAGATGTAACTCTGTGAGATGAATTCACAGAACACAGAGCAGTCTCTCAGAAAGCTTCTTTCCAGTTTTGAACGGAAGATACTTCCTTTTTCACCATATCTCTCTATGGGCTTCCAAATATCCCTTTGCCAATTCCACAAGAACAGCCTTAGCGAAAGGCTTCTTGAAAGGAAACATGTAACTCTGTGAGATGAATTAAGAGAACACAGAGCAGTTTCTCAGAAAGCTTCTTTCCTGTTTTGAACAGAAGATATTTCCTTTTTCACCATAGCCCTCTATGGGCTTTCAAATATCCCTTTGCCAATTCCACAAGAACAGACTTAGCGAAATTCTTCTTGAAGGGAAACCTGTAACTCTGTGAGATGAATTAACAGAACACAGAGGAGTTTCTCAGAAAGTTTCTTTCCTGTTTTGAACGGAAGATATTTCCTTTTTCACCATAGCCCTCTATGGGCTTCCAAATATCCATTTGCCAATTCCACAAGAACAGCCTTAGCGTAAGGCTTCTTGAAGGGAAAGATGCAACTCTGTGAGATGAATTAACAGAACACAGAGCAGTTTCCCAGAAAGCTTCTTTCCAGTTTTGAACGGAAGATATTTCCTTTTTCGCCATAGCCCTCTATGGGCTTCCAAATATCCCTTTGACAATTCCACAAGAACAGTCTTAGCGAAAGGCTTCTTGAAGGGAAAGATGTAACTCTGTGAGATGAATTCACAGAACACAGAGCAGTCTCTCAGAAAGCTTCTTTCCAGTTTTGAACGGAAGATATTTCCTTTTTCACCATAGCCCTCTATGGGCTTCCAAATATCCCTTTGCCAATTCCACAAGAACAGCCTTAGCGAAAGGCTTCTTGGAGGGAAACATGTAACTCTGTGAGATGAATTAAGAGAAGACAGAGCAGTTTCTCGGGAAGCTTCTTTCCTGTTTTAAATGGAAGTTATTTCCTTTTTCACCATAACCCTTTATGGGCTTCCAAATATAACTTTCCCAATTCCACAAGAACAGCCTTAGCGAAAGGCTTCTTGAAGGGAAAGATGTAACTCTGTGGGATGAATTCACAGAACACAGAGCAGTTTCTCAGAAAGCTTCTTTCCAGTTTTGAGCGGAAGATATTTCCTTTTTCACCATAGCCAGCTATGGGCTTCCAAATATTCCTTTGCCAATTCCACAAGAACAGCCTTAGCGAAAGGCTTCTTGAAGGGAAAGATGGAACTCTGTGAGACGAATTCACAGAACATAGAGCAGTTTCTCAGAAAGCTTCTTTCCAGTATTGAATGGAAGATATTTCCTTTTTCACCATAGCCCTCTATGGGCTGCCAAATATCCCTTTGCCAATTCCACAAGAACAGCCTTAGCGAAAGACTTCTTGAAAGGAAACATGTAACTCTGTGAGATGAATTAAGAGAACACAGAGCAGTTTCTCAGAAAGCTTCTTTCCTGTTTTGAACGGAAGATATTACCTTTTTCACCATAGCCCTCTATGGGCTTCCAAATATCCCTTTGACAATTCCACAAGAACAGTCTTAACGAAAGGCTTCTTGAAGGGAAAGATGGAATTTTGTGGGATGAATTAACAGAACACGGAGCAGTTTCTCAGAAAGATTCTTTCCAGTTTTGAGCGGAATATATTTCCTTTTTCTCCATAGCCCTCTAGGGGATTCCAAATATCCCTTTGCCAATTCCACAAGAACAGCCTTAGCGAAAGGCTTCTTGAAAGGAAAGATGTAACTCTGTGAGATGAATTCACAGAACACAGAGCAGTCTTTCAGAAAGCTTCTTTCCAGTTTTGAACGGAAGATATTTCCTTTTTCACCATAACCCTCTATGGGCTTCCAAATATCCCTTTGCCAATTCCACAAGAACAGCCTTAGCGAAAGGATTCTGGAATGGAAAGATGTAACTCTGTGAGATGAATTAACAGAACACACAGCAGTTTCTCAGAAAGCTTCTTTCCAGTATTGAACGGAAGATATTTCCTTTTTCACCATAGCCCTCTATGGGCTTCCAAATATCCCTTTGCCAATTCCACAAGAACAGCCTTAGCGAAAGAATTCTTGAAAGGAAACATGTAACTCTGTGAAATGAATTAAGGGAACACAGAGCAGTTTCTCAGAAAGTTTCTTTCCAGTTTTGAACGGAAGATATTTCCTTTTTCACCATAGCCCTCTATGGGCTTCCAAATATCCCTTTGACAATTCCACAAGAACAGTCTTAACGAAAGGCTTCTTGAAGGGAAAGATGTAACTCTGTGGGATGAATTAACAGAACACGGAGCAGTTTCTCAGAAAGCTTCTTTCCAGTTTTGAGCGGAATATATTTCCTTTTTCACCTTAGCCCTCTATGGGCTTCCAAATATCCCTTTGCCAATTCCACAAGAACAGCCTTAGCGAAAGGCTTCTTGAAGGGAAAGATGTAACTCTGTGATATGTATTCACAGAACAGAGCAGTTTCTCAGAAAGCTTCTTTCCAGTTTTGAACGGAAGATATTTCCTTTTTCACCATAGCCCTCTATGGGCTTCCAAATATCCCTTTGCCGATTCCACAAGAACAGCCTTAGCGAAAGGCTTCTTGAAGGGAAAGATGTAACTCTGTGAGACGAATTCACAGAACACAGAGCAGTTTCTCAGAAAGCTTCTTTCCAGTTTTGAACGGAAGATATTTCCTTTTTCACCTTAGCCCTCTATGGGCTTCCAAATATCCCTTTGCCAATTCCACAAGAACAGCCTTAGCGAAAGGCTTCTTGAAGGGAAAGATGTAACTCTGTGAGATGAATTCACAGAACACAGAGCAGTTTCTCAGAAAGCTTCTTTCCAGTTTTGAACGGAAGATATTTCCTTTTTCACCATAGCCCTCTATGGGCTTCCAAATATCCCTTTGCCAATTCCACAAGAACAGCCTTAGAGAAAGACTTCTTGAAAGGAAACATGTAACTCTGTGAAATGAATTAAGAGAACACAGAGCAGTTTCTCAGAAAGCTTCTTTCCAGTTTTGAACGGAAGATATTTCCTTTTTCACCGTAGCCCTCTATGGGCTTCCAAATATCCCTTTGCCAATTCCACAAGAACAGCCTTAGTGAAAGGCTTCTTGAAGGGAAAGATGTAACTCTGTGGGATGAATTAACAGAACACAGAGCAGTTTCTCAGAAAGCTTCTTTCCAGTTTTGAACGGAAGATATTTCCTTTTTCACCATAGCCCTCTATGGGCTTCCAAATATCCCTTTGCCAATTCCACAAGAACAGCCTTAGCGTAAGGCTTCTTGAAGGGAAAGATGCAACTCTGTGAGATGAATTAACAGAACACAGAGCAGTTTCTCAGAAAGCTTCTTTCCAGTTTTGAACGGAAGATATTTCCTTTTTCGCCATACCCCTCTATGGGCTTCCAAATATCCCTTTGACAATTCCACAAGAACAGTCTTAGCGAAAGGCTTCTTGAAGGGAAAGATGTAACTCTGTGAGATGAATTCACAGAACACAGAGCAGTCTCTCAGAAAGCTTCTTTCCAGTTTTGAACGGAAGATATTTCCTTTTTCACCATAACCCTATCTGGGCTTCCAAATATCCCTTTGCCAATTCCACAAGAACAGCCTTAGCGAAAGGCTTCTTGAAGGGAAACATGTAACTCTGTGAGATGAATTAAGAGAAGACAGAGCAGTTTCTCGGAAAGCTTCTTTCCTGTTTTGAATGGAAGTTTTTTCCTTTTTCACCATAACCCTTTATGGGCTTCCAAATATAACTTTCCCAATTCCACAAGAACAGCCTTAGCGAAAGGCTTCTTGAAGGGAAAGATGTAACTCTGTGGGATGAATTCACAGAACACAGAGCAGTTTCTCAGAAAGCTTCTTTCCAGTTTTGAACGGAAGATATTTCCTTTTTCACCATAGCCCTCTAGGGGATTCCAAATATCCCTTTGCCAATTCCACAAGAACAGCCTTAGCGAAAGGCTTCTTGAAGGGAAAGATGTAACTCTGTGAGATGAATTCACAGAACACAGAGCAGTTTCTCAGAAAGCTTGTTTCCTGTTTGAATGGAAGATATTTCCTTTTTCACCATAACCCTTTATGGGCTTCCAAATATAACTTTCCCAATTCCACAAGAACAGCCTTAGCGAAAGGCTTCTTGAAGGGAAAGATGTAACTCTGTGAGATGAATTCACAGAACACAGAGCAGTTTCTCAGAAAGCTTCTTTCCACTTTTGAACGGAAGATATTTCCTTTTTCACCATAGCCCTCTATGGGCTTCCAAATATCCCTTTGCCAGTTCCACAAGAACAGCCTTAGCGAAAGGATTCTTCAATGGAAAGATGTAACTCTGTGAGATGAATTAACAGAACACAGAGCAGTTTCTCAGAAAGCTTCTTTCCAGTTTTGAACGGAAGATATTTCGTTTTGCACCGTAGCCCTCTATGGGCTTCCAAATATCCCTTTGCCAATTCCACAAGAACAGCCTTAGCGAAAGGCTTCTTGAAGGGAAAGATGTAACTCTGTGATATGAATTCACAGAACACAGAGCAGTTTCTCAGAAAGCTTCTTTCCAGTTTTGAACGGAAGATATTTCCTTTTTCACCATAGCCCTCTATGGGCTTCCAAATATCCCTTTGCCAATTCCACAAGAACAGCCTTAGAGAAAGGCTTCTTGAAGGGAACGATGTATCCCTGTGAGATGAATTCACAGACCACAGAGCAGTTTCTCAGAAAGCTTCTTTCCAGTTTTGAACGGAAGATATTTCCTTTTTCACCATAGCCCTCCAAGGGCTTCCAAATATCCCTTTGCCAATTCCAGAAGAACAACGTCAGCGAAAGGCTTCTTGAAGGGAAAGATGTAACTCTGTGTGATGAATTCACAGAACCCAGAGCATTTTCTCAGAAAGCTTCTTTCCAGTTTTGAATGGAAGATATTACCTTTTTCACCATATCCCTCTATGGACTTCCAAATATCCCCTTGCCAATTCCAAAAGAACAGCCTTTAGCGAATGGCTTCTTGAAAGGAAAGATGTACCTCTGTGAGATGAATTCACAGAACACAGAGCAGTTTCTCAGAAAGCTTCTTTCCAGTTTTGAACGGAAGATATTTCCTTTTTCACCATAGCCCTCGATGGGCTTCCAAATATCCCTTTGACCATTCCAAAAGAACCGTCTTAACGAAAGGCTTCTTGAAGGGAAAGATGTAACTCTGTGGGATGAATTAAAAGAACACGGAGCAGTTTCTCAGAAAGCTTCTTTCCAGTTTTGAGCGGAAGATATTTCCTTTTTCACCATAGCCCTCTAGGGGTTTCCAAATATCCCTTTGCCAATTGCACAAGAACAGCCTTAGCGAAAGGCTTATTGAAGGGAAAGATGTAACTCTGTGAGATGAATTCACAGAACACAGAGCAGTTTCTCAGAAAGCTTCTTTCCAGTTTTGAACGGAAGATATTTCCTTTTTCACCATAGCCCTCTATGGGCTTCCAAATATACCTTTGCCAATTCCAAAAGAACAGCCTTAGCGAAAGGCTTCTTGAAAGGAAACATGTAACTCTGTGAGATGAATTAAGAGAACACAGAGCAGTTTCTCAGAAAGCTTCTTTCCAGTTTTGAACGGAAGATAATTCCTTTTTCACCATAGCCATCTATGTGCTTCCAAATATCCCTTTGCCAACTCCACAAGAACAGCCTTAACGAAAGGCTTCTTGAAGGGTAAGATGTAACTCTGTGGGATGAATTCACAGAACACAGAGCAGTTTCTCAGAAAGCTTCTTTCCAGTTTTGAACGGAAGATATTTCCTCTTTCACCATAGCCCTCTATGGGCTTCCAAATATCCCTTTGCCAATTGTACAAGAACAGTCTTAACGAAAGGCTTCTTGAAGGGAAAGATGTAACTCTGTGGGATGAATTAACAGAACACGGAGCAGTTTCTCAGAAAGCTTCTTTCCAGTTTTGAGCGGAAGATATTTCCTTTTTCACCTTAGCCCTCAATGGCTTCGAAATATCCCTTTGACAATTCCACAAGAACAGCCTTAGCGAAAGGCTTCTTGAAGGGAAAGATGTAACTCTGTGAGATGAATTAACAGAACACAGAGCAGTTTCTCAGAAAGCTTCTTTCCAGTTTTGAACGGAAGATATTTCCTTTTTCACCATAGCCCTCTATGGGCTTCCAAATATCCCTTTGCCGATTCCACAAGAACAGCCTTAGCGAAAGGCTTCTTGAAGGGAAAGATGTAACTCTGTGAGATGAATTCACAGAACACAGAGCAGTTTCTCAGAAAGCTTCTTTCCAGTTTTGAACGGAAGATATTTGCTTTTTCACCATAGCCCTCTATGGGCTTCCAAATATCCCTTTGCCAATTCCACAAGAACAGCCTTAGCGAAAGGCTTCTTGAAGGGATAGATGTAACTCTGGGAGATGAAATCACAGAACACAGAGCAGTCTCTCAGAAAGCTTCTTTCCAGTTATGAACGGAAGATATTTCCTTTTTCACCATAGCCCTCTATGGGCTTCCAAATATCACTTTCCCAATTCCACAAGAACAGCCTTAGCGAAAGGCTTCTTGAAGGGAAAGATGTAACTCTGTGAGACGAATTCACAGAACACAGAGCAGTTTCTCAGAAAGCTTCTTTCCAGTTTTGAACGGAAGATATTTCCTTTTTCACCGTAGCCCTCTAGGGGCTTCCAAATATCCCTTTGCCAATTCCACAAGAACAGCCTTAGCGAAAGGTTTCTTGAAGGGAAAGATGTAACTCTGTGAGATGAATTCACAGAACACAGAGCAGTTTCTCAGAAAGCTTCTTTCCAGTTTTGAACGGAAGATATTTCCTTTTTCACAATAGCCCTCTATGGGCTTCCAAATATCCCTTTGCCAATTCCACAAGAACAGCCTTAGCGAAAGGCTTCTTGAAGGGAAAGATGTAACTCTGTGAGATGAATTCACAGAACACAGAGCAGTCTCTCTGAAAGCTTCTTTCCAGTTTTGAACGGAAGATATTTCCTTTTTCACCATAGCCCTCTATGGGCTTCCAAATATCCCTTTCCCAATTCCACAAGAACAGCCTTAGCGAAAGGCTTCTTGAAGGGAAACATGTAACTCTGTGAGATGAATTCACAGAACACAGAGCAGTCTCTCAGAAAGCTTCTTTCCAGTTTTGAACGGAAGATATTTCCTTTTTCACCATAGCCCTCTATGGGCTTCCAAATATCCCTTTCCCAATTCCACAAGAACAGCCTTAGCGAAAGGCTTCTTGGAGGGAAACATGTAACTCTGTGAGATGAATTAAGAGAACACAGAGCAGTTTCTCAGAAAGTTTCTTTCCAGTTTTGAATGGAAGATATTTCCTTTTTCACCATAGCCCTCTATGGACTTCCAAATATCCCTTTGCCAATTCCACAAGAACAGCCTTTAGCGAATGGCTTCTTGAAGGGAAAGATGTACCTCTGTGAGATGAATTCACAGAACACAGAGCAGTTTCTCAGAAAGCTTCTTTCCAGTTTTGAACGGAAGATATTTCCTTTTTCACCATAGCCCTCTATGGGCTTCCAAATATTCCTTTGCCAATTCCACAAGAACAGCCTTAGCGAAAGGCTTCTTGAAGGGAAACATGGAACTCTGTGAGACGAATTCACAGAACATAGAGCAGTTTCTCAGAAAGCTTCTTTCCAGTATTGAATGGAAGATATTTCCTTTTTCACCATAGCCCTCTATGGGCTTCCAAATATCCCTTTGCCAATTCCACAAGAACAGCCTTAGCGAAAGAATTCTTGAAAGGAAACATGTAACTCTGTGAAATGAATTAAGGGAACACAGAGCAGTTTCTCAGAAAGTTTCTTTCCAGTTTTGAACGGAAGATATTTCCTTTTTCACCATAGCCCTCTATGGGCTTCCAAATATCCCTTTGACAATTCCACAAGAACAGTCTTAACGAAAGGCTTCTTGAAGGGAAAGATGTAACTCTGTGGGATGAATTAACAGAACACGGAGCAGTTTCTCAGAAAGCTTCTTTCCAGTTTTGAGCGGAATATATTTCCTTTTTCACCTTAGCCCTCTATGGGCTTCCAAATATCCCTTTGCCAATTCCACAAGAACAGTCTTAGCGAAAGGCTTCTTGAAGGGAAAGATGTAACTCTGTGATATGTATTCACAGAACAGAGCAGTTTCTCAGAAAGCTTCTTTCCAGTTTTGAACGGAAGATATTTCCTTTTTCACCATAGCCCTCTATGGCCTTCCAAATATCCCTTTGCCGATTCCACAAGAACAGCCTTAGCGAAAGGCTTCTTGAAGGGAAAGATGTAACTCTGTGAGACGAATTCACAGAACACAGAGCAGTTTCTCAGAAAGCTTCTTTCCAGTTTTGAACGGAAGATATTTCCTTTTTCACCTTAGCCCTCTATGGGCTTCCAAATATCCCTTTGCCAATTCCACAAGAACAGCCTTAGCGAAAGGCTTCTTGAAGGGAAAGATGTAACTCTGTGAGATGAATTCACAGAACACAGAGCCGTTTCTCAGAAAGCTTCTTTCCAGTTTTGAACGGAAGATATTTCCTTTTTCACCATAGCCCTCTATGGGCTTCCAAATATCCCTTTGCCAATTCCACAAGAACAGCCTTAGAGAAAGACTTCTTGAAAGGAAACATGTAACTCTGTGAAATGAATTAAGAGAACACAGAGCAGTTTCTCAGAAAGCTTCTTTCCAGTTTTGAACGGAAGATATTTCCTTTTTCACCGTAGCCCTCTATGGGCTTCCAAATATCCCTTTGCCAATTCCACAAGAACAGCCTTAGCGAAAGGCTTCTTGAAGGGAAAGATGTAACTCTGTGGGATGAATTAACAGAACACAGAGCAGTTTCTCAGAAAGCTTCTTTCCAGTTTTGAACGGAAGATATTTCCTCTTTCACCATAGCCCTCTATGGGCTTCCAAATATCCCTTTGCCAATTGTACAAGAACAGTCTTAACGAAAGGCTTCTTGAAGGGAAAGATGTAACTCTGTGGGATGAATTAACAGAACACGGAGCAGTTTCTCAGAAAGCTTCTTTCCAGTTTTGAGCGGAAGATATTTCCTTTTTCACCTTAGCCCTCAATGGCTTCGAAATATCCCTTTGACAATTCCACAAGAACAGCCTTAGCGAAAGGCTTCTTGAAGGGAAAGATGTAACTCTGTGAGATGAATTAACAGAACACAGAGCAGTTTCTCAGAAAGCTTCTTTCCAGTTTTGAACGGAAGATATTTCCTTTTTCACCATAGCCCTCTATGGGCTTCCAAATATCCCTTTGCCGATTCCACAAGAACAGCCTTAGCGAAAGGCTTCTTGAAGGGAAAGATGTAACTCTGTGAGATGAATTCACAGAACACAGAGCAGTTTCTCAGAAAGCTTCTTTCCAGTTTTGAACGGAAGATATTTGCTTTTTCACCATAGCCCTCTATGGGCTTCCAAATATCCCTTTGCCAATTCCACAAGAACAGCCTTAGCGAAAGGCTTCTTGAAGGGATAGATGTAACTCTGGGAGATGAAATCACAGAACACAGAGCAGTCTCTCAGAAAGCTTCTTTCCAGTTATGAACGGAAGATATTTCCTTTTTCACCATAGCCCTCTATGGGCTTCCAAATATCACTTTCCCAATTCCACAAGAACAGCCTTAGCGAAAGGCTTCTTGAAGGGAAAGATGTAACTCTGTGAGACGAATTCACAGAACACAGAGCAGTTTCTCAGAAAGCTTCTTTCCAGTTTTGAACGGAAGATATTTCCTTTTTCACCGTAGCCCTCTAGGGGCTTCCAAATATCCCTTTGCCAATTCCACAAGAACAGCCTTAGCGAAAGGTTTCTTGAAGGGAAAGATGTAACTCTGTGAGATGAATTCACAGAACACAGAGCAGTTTCTCAGAAAGCTTCTTTCCAGTTTTGAACGGAAGATATTTCCTTTTTCACAATAGCCCTCTATGGGCTTCCAAATATCCCTTTGCCAATTCCACAAGAACAGCCTTAGCGAAAGGCTTCTTGAAGGGAAAGATGTAACTCTGTGAGATGAATTCACAGAACACAGAGCAGTCTCTCTGAAAGCTTCTTTCCAGTTTTGAACGGAAGATATTTCCTTTTTCACCATAGCCCTCTATGGGCTTCCAAATATCCCTTTCCCAATTCCACAAGAACAGCCTTAGCGAAAGGCTTCTTGAAGGGAAACATGTAACTCTGTGAGATGAATTCACAGAACACAGAGCAGTCTCTCAGAAAGCTTCTTTCCAGTTTTGAACGGAAGATATTTCCTTTTTCACCATAGCCCTCTATGGGCTTCCAAATATCCCTTTCCCAATTCCACAAGAACAGCCTTAGCGAAAGGCTTCTTGGAGGGAAACATGTAACTCTGTGAGATGAATTAAGAGAACACAGAGCAGTTTCTCAGAAAGTTTCTTTCCAGTTTTGAATGGAAGATATTTCCTTTTTCACCATAGCCCTCTATGGACTTCCAAATATCCCTTTGCCAATTCCACAAGAACAGCCTTTAGCGAATGGCTTCTTGAAGGGAAAGATGTACCTCTGTGAGATGAATTCACAGAACACAGAGCAGTTTCTCAGAAAGCTTCTTTCCAGTTTTGAACGGAAGATATTTCCTTTTTCACCATAGCCCTCTATGGGCTTCCAAATATTCCTTTGCCAATTCCACAAGAACAGCCTTAGCGAAAGGCTTCTTGAAGGGAAACATGGAACTCTGTGAGACGAATTCACAGAACATAGAGCAGTTTCTCAGAAAGCTTCTTTCCAGTATTGAATGGAAGATATTTCCTTTTTCACCATAGCCCTCTATGGGCTTCCAAATATCCCTTTGCCAATTCCACAAGAACAGCCTTAGCGAAAGAATTCTTGAAAGGAAACATGTAACTCTGTGAAATGAATTAAGGGAACACAGAGCAGTTTCTCAGAAAGTTTCTTTCCAGTTTTGAACGGAAGATATTTCCTTTTTCACCATAGCCCTCTATGGGCTTCCAAATATCCCTTTGACAATTCCACAAGAACAGTCTTAACGAAAGGCTTCTTGAAGGGAAAGATGTAACTCTGTGGGATGAATTAACAGAACACGGAGCAGTTTCTCAGAAAGCTTCTTTCCAGTTTTGAGCGGAATATATTTCCTTTTTCACCTTAGCCCTCTATGGGCTTCCAAATATCCCTTTGCCAATTCCACAAGAACAGTCTTAGCGAAAGGCTTCTTGAAGGGAAAGATGTAACTCTGTGATATGTATTCACAGAACAGAGCAGTTTCTCAGAAAGCTTCTTTCCAGTTTTGAACGGAAGATATTTCCTTTTTCACCATAGCCCTCTATGGCCTTCCAAATATCCCTTTGCCGATTCCACAAGAACAGCCTTAGCGAAAGGCTTCTTGAAGGGAAAGATGTAACTCTGTGAGACGAATTCACAGAACACAGAGCAGTTTCTCAGAAAGCTTCTTTCCAGTTTTGAACGGAAGATATTTCCTTTTTCACCTTAGCCCTCTATGGGCTTCCAAATATCCCTTTGCCAATTCCACAAGAACAGCCTTAGCGAAAGGCTTCTTGAAGGGAAAGATGTAACTCTGTGAGATGAATTCACAGAACACAGAGCCGTTTCTCAGAAAGCTTCTTTCCAGTTTTGAACGGAAGATATTTCCTTTTTCACCATAGCCCTCTATGGGCTTCCAAATATCCCTTTGCCAATTCCACAAGAACAGCCTTAGAGAAAGACTTCTTGAAAGGAAACATGTAACTCTGTGAAATGAATTAAGAGAACACAGAGCAGTTTCTCAGAAAGCTTCTTTCCAGTTTTGAACGGAAGATATTTCCTTTTTCACCGTAGCCCTCTATGGGCTTCCAAATATCCCTTTGCCAATTCCACAAGAACAGCCTTAGCGAAAGGCTTCTTGAAGGGAAAGATGTAACTCTGTGGGATGAATTAACAGAACACAGAGCAGTTTCTCAGAAAGCTTCTTTCCAGTTTTGAACGGAAGATATTTCCTTTTTCACCATAGCCCTCTATGGGCTTCCAAATATCCCTTTGCCAATTCCACAAGAACAGCCTTAGCGTAAGGCTTCTTGAAGGGAAAGATGCAACTCTGTGAGATGAATTAACAGAACACAGAGCAGTTTCTCAGAAAGCTTCTTTCCAGTTTTGAACGGAAGATATTTCCTTTTTCGCCATACCCCTCTATGGGCTTCCAAATATCCCTTTGACAATTCCACAAGAACAGTCTTAGCGAAAGGCTTCTTGAAGGGAAAGATGTAACTCTGTGAGATGAATTCACAGAACACAGAGCAGTCTCTCAGAAAGCTTCTTTCCAGTTTTGAACGGAAGATATTTCCTTTTTCACCATAACCCTATCTGGGCTTCCAAATATCCCTTTGCCAATTCCACAAGAACAGCCTTAGCGAAAGGCTTCTTGAAGGGAAACATGTAACTCTGTGAGATGAATTAAGAGAAGACAGAGCAGTTTCTCGGAAAGCTTCTTTCCTGTTTTGAATGGAAGTTTTTTCCTTTTTCACCATAACCCTTTATGGGCTTCCAAATATAACTTTCCCAATTCCACAAGAACAGCCTTAGCGAAAGGCTTCTTGAAGGGAAAGATGTAACTCTGTGGGATGAATTCACAGAACACAGAGCAGTTTCTCAGAAAGCTTCTTTCCAGTTTTGAACGGAAGATAATTCCTTTTTCACCATAGCCATCTATGTGCTTCCAAATATCCCTTTGCCAACTCCACAAGAACAGCCTTAACGAAAGGCTTCTTGAAGGGAAAGATGTAACTCTGTGGGATGAATTCACAGAACACAGAGCAGTTTCTCAGAAAGCTTCTTTCCAGTTTTGAACGGAAGATATTTCCTCTTTCACCATAGCCCTCTATGGGCTTCCAAATATCAATTTGCCAATTGCACAAGAACAGTCTTAACGAAAGGCTTCTTGAAGGGAAAGATGTAACTCTGTGGGATGAATTAACAGAACACGGAGCAGTTTCTCAGAAAGCTTCTTTCCAGTTTTGAGCGGAAGATATTTCCTTTTTCACCTTAGCCCTCAATGGCTTCGAAATATCCCTTTGACAATTCCACAAGAACAGCCTTAGCGAAAGGCTTCTTGAAGGGAAAGATGTAACTCTGTGAGATGAATTAACAGAACACAGAGCAGTTTCTCAGAAAGCTTCTTTCCAGTTTTGAACGGAAGATATTTCCTTTTTCACCATAGCCCTCTATGGGCTTCCAAATATCCCTTTGCCGATTCCACAAGAACAGCCTTAGCGAAAGGCTTCTTGAAGGGAAAGATGTAACTCTGTGAGATGAATTCACAGAACACAGAGCAGTTTCTCAGAAAGCTTCTTTCCAGTTTTGAACGGAAGATATTTCCTTTTTCACCATAGCCCTCTATGGGCTTCCAAATATCACTTTCCCAATTCCACAAGAACAGCCTTAGCGAAAGGCTTCTTGAAGGGAAAGATGTAACTCTGTGAGACGAATTCACAGAACACAGAGCAGTTTCTCAGAAAGCTTCTTTCCAGTTTTGAACGGAAGATATTTCCTTTTTCACCGTAGCCCTCTAGGGGCTTCCAAATATCCCTTTGCCAATTCCACAAGAACAGCCTTAGCGAAAGGTTTCTTGAAGGGAAAGATGTAACTCTGTGAGATGAATTCACAGAACACAGAGCAGTTTCTCAGAAAGCTTCTTTCCAGTTTTGAACGGAAGATATTTCCTTTTTCACAATAGCCCTCTATGGGCTTCCAAATATCCCTTTGCCAATTCCACAAGAACAGCCTTAGCGAAAGGCTTCTTGAAGGGAAAGATGTAACTCTGTGAGATGAATTCACAGAACACAGAGCAGTCTCTCTGAAAGCTTCTTTCCAGTTTTGAATGGAAGATATTTCCTTTTTCACCATAGCCCTCTATGGGCTTCCAAATATCCCTTTCCCAATTCCACAAGAACAGCCTTAGCGAAAGGCTTCTTGAAGGGAAACATGTAACTCTGTGAGATGAATTCACAGAACACAGAGCAGTCTCTCAGAAAGCTTCTTTCCAGTTTTGAACGGAAGATATTTCCTTTTTCACCATAGCCCTCTATGGGCTTCCAAATATCCCTTTCCCAATTCCACAAGAACAGCCTTAGCGAAAGGCTTCTTGGAGGGAAACATGTAACTCTGTGAGATGAATTAAGAGAACACAGAGCAGTTTCTCAGAAAGTTTCTTTCCAGTTTTGAATGGAAGATATTTCCTTTTTCACCATAGCCCTCTATGGACTTCCAAATATCCCTTTGCCAATTCCACAAGAACAGCCTTTAGCGAATGGCTTCTTGAAGGGAAAGATGTACCTCTGTGAGATGAATTCACAGAACACAGAGCAGTTTCTCAGAAAGCTTCTTTCCAGTTTTGAACGGAAGATATTTCCTTTTTCACCATAGCCCTCTATGGGCTTCCAAATATTCCTTTGCCAATTCCACAAGAACAGCCATAGCGAAAGGCTTCTTGAAGGGAAACATGGAACTCTGTGAGACGAATTCACAGAACATAGAGCAGTTTCTCAGAAAGCTTCTTTCCAGTATTGAATGGAAGATATTTCCTTTTTCACCGTAGCCCTCTATGGGCTTCCAAATATCCCTTTGCCAATTCCACAAGAACAGCCTTAGCGAAAGAATTCTTGAAAGGAAACATGTAACTCTGTGAAATGAATTAAGGGAACACAGAGCAGTTTCTCAGAAAGTTTCTTTCCAGTTTTGAACGGAAGATATTTCCTTTTTCACCATAGCCCTCTATGGGCTTCCAAATATCCCTTTGACAATTCCACAAGAACAGTCTTAACGAAAGGCTTCTTGAAGGGAAAGATGTAACTCTGTGGGATGAATTAACAGAACACGGAGCAGTTTCTCAGAAAGCTTCTTTCCAGTTTTGAGCGGAATATATTTCCTTTTTCACCTTAGCCCTCTATGGGCTTCCAAATATCCCTTTGCCAATTCCACAAGAACAGCCTTAGCGAAAGGCTTCTTGAAGGGAAAGATGTAACTCTGTGATATGTATTCACAGAACAGAGCAGTTTCTCAGAAAGCTTCTTTCCAGTTTTGAACGGAAGATATTTCCTTTTTCACCATAGCCCTCTATGGCCTTCCAAATATCCCTTTGCCGATTCCACAAGAACAGCCTTAGCGAAAGGCTTCTTGAAGGGAAAGATGTAACTCTGTGAGACGAATTCACAGAACACAGAGCAGTTTCTCAGAAAGCTTCTTTCCAGTTTTGAACGGAAGATATTTCCTTTTTCACCTTAGCCCTCTATGGGCTTCCAAATATCCCTTTGCCAATTCCACAAGAACAGCCTTAGCGAAAGGCTTCTTGAAGGGAAAGATGTAACTCTGTGAGATGAATTCACAGAACACAGAGCCGTTTCTCAGAAAGCTTCTTTCCAGTTTTGAACGGAAGATATTTCCTTTTTCACCATAGCCCTCTATGGGCTTCCAAATATCCCTTTGCCAATTCCACAAGAACAGCCTTAGAGAAAGACTTCTTGAAAGGAAACATGTAACTCTGTGAAATGAATTAAGAGAACACAGAGCAGTTTCTCAGAAAGCTTCTTTCCAGTTTTGAACGGAAGATATTTCCTTTTTCACCGTAGCCCTCTATGGGCTTCCAAATATCCCTTTGCCAATTCCACAAGAACAGCCTTAGCGAAAGGCTTCTTGAAGGGAAAGATGTAACTCTGTGGGATGAATTAACAGAACACAGAGCAGTTTCTCAGAAAGCTTCTTTCCAGTTTTGAACGGAAGATATTTCCTTTTTCACCATAGCCCTCTATGGGCTTCCAAATATCCCTTTGCCAATTCCACAAGAACAGCCTTAGCGTAAGGCTTCTTGAAGGGAAAGATGCAACTCTGTGAGATGAATTAACAGAACACAGAGCAGTTTCTCAGAAAGCTTCTTTCCAGTTTTGAACGGAAGATATTTCCTTTTTCGCCATACCCCTCTATGGGCTTCCAAATATCCCTTTGACAATTCCACAAGAACAGTCTTAGCGAAAGGCTTCTTGAAGGGAAAGATGTAACTCTGTGAGATGAATTCACAGAACACAGAGCAGTCTCTCAGAAAGCTTCTTTCCAGTTTTGAACGGAAGATATTTCCTTTTTCACCATAACCCTATCTGGGCTTCCAAATATCCCTTTGCCAATTCCACAAGAACAGCCTTAGCGAAAGGCTTCTTGAAGGGAAACATGTAACTCTGTGAGATGAATTAAGAGAAGACAGAGCAGTTTCTCGGAAAGCTTCTTTCCTGTTTTGAATGGAAGTTTTTTCCTTTTTCACCATAACCCTTTATGGGCTTCCAAATATAACTTTCCCAATTCCACAAGAACAGCCTTAGCGAAAGGCTTCTTGAAGGGAAAGATGTAACTCTGTGGGATGAATTCACAGAACACAGAGCAGTTTCTCAGAAAGCTTCTTTCCAGTTTTGAACAGAAGATATTTCCTTTTTCACCATAGCCCTCTAGGGGATTCCAAATATCCCTTTGCCAATTCCACAAGAACAGCCTTAGCGAAAGGCTTATTGAAGGGAAAGATGTAACTCTGTGAGATGAATTCACAGAACACAGAGCAGTTTCTCAGAAAGCTTGTTTCCTGTTTGAATGGAAGATATTTCCTTTTTCACCATAACCCTTTATGGGCTTCCAAATATAACTTTCCCAATTCCACAAGAACAGCCTTAGCGAAAGGCTTCTTGAAGGGAAAGATGTAACTCTGTGAGATGAATTCACAGAACACAGAGCAGTTTCTCAGAAAGCTTCTTTCCACTTTTGAACGGAAGATATTTCCTTTTTCACCATAGCCCTCTATGGGCTTCCAAATATCCCCTTGCCGATTCCACAAGAACAGCCTTAGCGAAAGGCTTCTTGAAGGGAAAGATGTAACTCTGTGAGACGAATTCACAGAACACAGAGCAGTTTCTCAGAAAGCTTCTTTCCAGTTTTGAACGGAAGATATTTCCTTTTTCACCTTAGCCCTCTATGGGCTTCCAAATATCCCTTTGCCAATTCCACAAGAACAGCCTTAGCGAAAGGCTTCTTGAAGGGAAAGATGTAACTCTGTGAGATGAATTCACAGAACACAGAGCAGTTTCTCAGAAAGCTTCTTTCCAGTTTTGAACGGAAGATATTTCCTTTTTCACCATAGCCCTCTATGGGCTTCCAAATATCCCTTTGCCAATTCCACAAGAACAGCCTTAGCGAAAGGCTTCTTGAAGGGATAGATGTAACTCTGGGAGATGAAATCACAGAACACAGAGCAGTCTCTCAGAAAGCTTCTTTCCAGTTTTGAACGGAAGATATTTCCTTTTTCACCATAGCCCTCTATGGGCTTCCAAATATCACTTTCCCAATTCCACAAGAACAGCCTTAGCGAAAGGCTTCTTGAAGGGAAAGATGTAACTCTGTGAGACGAATTCACAGAACACAGAGCAGTTTCTCAGAAAGCTTCTTTCCAGTTTTGAACGGAAGATATTTCCTTTTTCACCGTAGCCCTCTATGGGCTTCCAAATATCCCTTTGCCAATTCCACAAGAACAGCCTTAGCGAAAGGTTTCTTGAAGGGAAAGATGTAACTCTGTGAGATGAATTCACAGAACACAGAGCAGTTTCTCAGAAAGCTTCTTTCCAGTTTTGAACGGAAGATATTTCCTTTTTCACCATAGCCCTCTATGGGCTTCCAAATATCCCTTTGCCAATTCCACAAGAACAGCCTTAGCGAAAGGCTTCTTGAAGGGAAACATGGAACTCTGTGAGATGAATTCACAGAACACAGAGCAGTTTCTCAGAAAGCTTCTTTCCAGTTTTGAACGGAAGATATTTCCTTTTTCACCATAGCCCTCTATGGGCTTCCAAATATTCCTTTGCCAATTCCACAAGAACAGCCTTAGCGAAAGGCTTCTTGAAGGGAAACATGGAACTCTGTGAGACGAATTCACAGAACATAGAGCAGTTTCTCAGAAAGCTTCTTTCCAGTATTGAATATAAGATATTTCCTTTTTCACCATAGCCCTCTATGGGCTTCCAAATATCCCTTTGCCAATTCCACAAGAACAGCCTTAGCGAAAGAATTCTTGAAAGGAAACATGTAACTCTGTGAAATGAATTAAGGGAACACAGAGCAGTTTCTCAGAAAGTTTCTTTCCAGTTTTGAACGGAAGATATTTCCTTTTTCACCATAGCCCTCTAGGGGCTTCCAAATATCCCTTTGACAATTCCACAAGAACAGTCTTAACGAAAGGCTTCTTGAAGGGAAAGATGTAACTCTGTGGGATGAATTAACAGAACACGGAGCAGTTTCTCAGAAAGCTTCTTTCCAGTTTTGAGCGGAATATATTTCCTTTTTCACCTTAGCCCTCTATGGGCTTCCAAATATCCCTTTGCCAATTCCACAAGAACCGTCTTAACGAAAGGCTTCTTGAAGGGAAAGATGTAACTCTGTGGGATGAATTAACAGAACACGGAGCAGTTTCTCACAAAGCTTCTTTCCAGTTTTGAGCGGAAGATATTTCCTTTTTCACCATAGCCCTATAGGGGTTTCCAAATATCCCTTTGCCAATTGCACAAGAACAGCCTTAGCGAAAGGCTTCTTGAAGGGAAAGATGTAACTCTGTGAGATGAATTCACAGAACACAGAGCAGTTTCTCAGAAAGCTTGTTTCCTGTTTGAATGGAAGATATTTCCTTTTTCACCATAACCCTTTATGGGCTTCCAAATATAACTTTCCCATTTCCACAAGAACAGCCTTAGCGAAAGGCTTCTTGAAGGGAAAGATGTAACTCTGTGAGATGAATTCACAGAACACAGAGCAGTTTCTCAGAAAACTTGTTTCCTGTTTGAATGGAAGATATTTCCTTTTTCACCATAACCCTTTAGGGGCTTCCAAATATAACTTTCCCAATTCCACAAGAACAGCCTTAGCGAAAGGCTTCTTGAAGGGAAAGATGTAACTCTGTGAGATGAATTCACAGAACACAGAGCAGTTTCTCAGAAAGCTTCTTTCCACTTTTGAACGGAAGATATTTCCTTTTTCACCATAGCCCTCTATGGGCTTCGAAATATCCCTTTGCCAGTTCCACAAGAACAGCCTTAGCGAAAGGCTTCTTGAATGGAAAGATGTAACTCTGTGAGATGAATTAACAGAACACAGAGCAGTTTCTCAGAAAGCTTCTTTCCAGTTTTGAACGGAAGATATTTCCTTTTTCACCGTAGCCCTCTATGGGCTTCCAAATATCCCTTTGCCAATTCCACAAGAACAGCCTTAGCGAAAGGCTTCTTGAAGGGAAAGATGTAACTCTGTGATATGAATTCACAGAACACAGAGCAGTTTCTCAGAAAGCTTCTTTCCAGTTTTGAACGGAAGATATTTCCTTTTTCACCATAGCCCTCTATGGGCTTCCAAATATCCCTTTGCCAATTCCACAAGAACAGCCTTAGCGAAAGGCTTCTTGAAGGGAACGATGTATCCCTGTGAGATGAATTCACAGACCACAGAGCAGTTTCTCAGAAAGCTTCTTTCCAGTTTTGAACGGAAGATATTTCCTTTTTCACCATAGCCCTCCAAGGGCTTCCAAATATCCCTTTGCCAATTCCACAAGAAGAGCGTCAGCGAAAGGCTTCTTGAAGGGAAAGATGTAACTCTGTGTGATGAATTCACAGAACCCAGAGCATTTTCTCAGAAAGCGTCTTTCCAGTTTTGAATGGAAGATATTTCCTTTTTCACCATATCCCTCTATGGACTTCCAAATATCCCCTTGCCAATTCCACAAGAACAGCCTTTAGCGAATGGCTTCTTGAAGGGAAAGATGTAACTCTGTGAGATGAATTAACGGAACACAGAGAAGATTCTCAGAAAGCTTCTTTCCAGTTTTGAACGGAAGATATTTCCTTTTTCACCATAGCCCTCGATGGGCTTCCAAATATCCCTTTGACAATTCCACAAGAACCGTCTTAACGAAAGGCTTCTTGAAGGGAAAGATGTAACTCTGTGGGATGAATTAACAGAACACGGAGCAGTTTCTCAGAAAGCTTCTTTCCAGTTTTGAGCGGAAGATATTTCCTTTTTCACCTTAGCCCTCAATGGCTTCGAAATATCCCTTTGCCAATTGCACAAGAACAGCCTTAGCGAAAGGCTTCTTGAAGGGAAAGATGTAACTCTGTGAGATGAATTCACAGAACACAGAGCAGTTTCTCAGAAAGCTTCTTTCCAGTTTTGAACGGAAGATATTTCCTTTTTCACCATAGCCCTCTATGGGCTTCCAAATATACCTTTGCCAATTCCAAAAGAACAGCCTTAGCGAAAGGCTTCTTGAAGGGAAAGATGTAACTCTGTGAGATGAATTCACAGAACACAGAGCAGTTTCTCAGAAAGCTTCTTTCCAGTTTTGAACGGAAGATATTTCCTTTTTCACCATAGCCCTCTATGTGCTTCCAAATATCCCTTTGCCAACTCCACAAGAACAGCCTTAACGAAAGGCTTCTTGAAGGGAAAGATGTAACTCTGGGAGATGAAATCACAGAACACAGAGCAGTCTCTCAGAAAGCTTCTTTCCAGTTTTGAACGGAAGATATTTCCTTTTTCACCATAGCCCTCTATGGGCTTCCAAATATCACTTTCCCAATTCCACAAGAACAGCCTTAGCGAAAGGCTTCTTGAAGGGAAAGATGTAACTCTGTGAGACGAATTCACAGAACACAGAGCAGTTTCTCAGAAAGCTTCTTTCCAGTTTTGAACGGAAGATATTTCCTTTTTCACCGTAGCCCTCTAGGGGCTTCCAAATATCCCTTTGCCAATTCCACAAGAACAGCCTTAGCGAAAGGTTTCTTGAAGGGAAAGATGTAACTCTGTGAGATGAATTCACAGAACACAGAGCAGTTTCTCAGAAAGCTTCTTTCCAGTTTTGAACGGAAGATATTTCCTTTTTCACCATAGCCCTCTATGGGCTTCCAAATATCCCTTTGCCGATTCCACAAGAACAGCCTTAGCGAAAGGCTTCTTGAAGGGAAAGATGTAACTCTGTGAGATGAATTCACAGAACACAGAGCAGTTTCTCAGAAAGCTTCTTTCCAGTTTTGAACGGAAGATATTTCCTTTTTCACCATAGCCCTCTATGGGCTTCCAAATATTCCTTTGCCAATTCCACAAGAACAGCCTTAGCGAAAGGCTTCTTGAAGGGAAAGATGGAACTCTGTGAGACGAATTCACAGAACATAGAGCAGTTTCTCAGAAAGCTTCTTTCCAGTATTGAATGGAAGATATTTCCTTTTTCACCGTAGCCCTCTATGGGCTTCCAAATATCCCTTTGCCAATTCCACAAGAACAGCCTTAGCGAAAGAATTCTTGAAAGGAAACATGTAACTCTGTGAAATGAATTAAGGGAACACAGAGCAGTTTCTCAGAAAGTTTCTTTCCAGTTTTGAACGGAAGATATTTCCTTTTTCACCATAGCCCTCTATGGGCTTCCAAATATCCCTTTGACAATTCCACAAGAACAGTCTTAACGAAAGGCTTCTTGAAGGGAAAGATGTAACTCTGTGGGATGAATTAACAGAACACGGAGCAGTTTCTCAGAAAGCTTCTTTCCAGTTTTGAGCGGAATATATTTCCTTTTTCACCTTAGCCCTCTATGGGCTTCCAAATATCCCTTTGCCAATTCCACAAGAACAGCCTTAACGAAAGGCTTCTTGAAGGGAAAGATGTAACTCTGTGGGATGAATTAACAGAACACGGAGCAGTTTCTCACAAAGCTTCTTTCCAGTTTTGAGCGGAAGATATTTCCTTTTTCACCATAGCCCTCTAGGGGTTTCCAAATATCCCTTTGCCAATTGCACAAGAACAGCCTTAGCGAAAGGCTTCTTGAAGGGAAAGATGTAACTCTGTGAGATGAATTCACAGAACACAGAGCAGTTTCTCAGAAAGCTTGTTTCCTGTTTGAATGGAAGATATTTCCTTTTTCACCATAACCCTTTATGGGCTTCCAAATATAACTTTCCCATTTCCACAAGAACAGCCTTAGCGAAAGGCTTCTTGAAGGGAAAGATGTAACTCTGTGAGATGAATTCACAGAACACAGAGCAGTTTCTCAGAAAACTTGTTTCCTGTTTGAATGGAAGATATTTCCTTTTTCACCATAACCCTTTAGGGGCTTCCAAATATAACTTTCCCAATTCCACAAGAACAGCCTTAGCGAAAGGCTTCTTGAAGGGAAAGATGTAACTCTGTGAGATGAATTCACAGAACACAGAGCAGTTTCTCAGAAAGCTTCTTTCCACTTTTGAACGGAAGATATTTCCTTTTTCACCATAGCCCTCTATGGGCTTCCAAATATTCCTTTGCCAATTCCACAAGAACAGCCTTAGCGAAAGGCTTCTTGAAGGGAAAGATGGAACTCTGTGAGACGAATTCACAGAACATAGAGCAGTATCTCAGAAAGCTTCTTTCCAGTATTGAATGGAAGATATTTCCTTTTTCACCATAGCCCTCTATGGGCTGCCAAATATCCCTTTGCCAATTCCACAAGAACAGCCTTAGCGAAAGACTTCTTGAAAGGAAACATGTAACTCTGTGAGATGAATTAAGAGAACACAGAGCAGTTTCTCAGAAAGCTTCTTTCCTGTTTTGAACGGAAGATATTACCTTTTTCACCATAGCCCTCTATGGGCTTCCAAATATCCCTTTGACAATTCCACAAGAACAGTCTTAACGAAAGGCTTCTTGAAGGGAAAGATGTAACTTTGTGGGATGAATTAACAGAACACGGAGCAGTTTCTCAGAAAGCTTCTTTCCAGTTTTGAGCGGAATATATTTCCTTTTTCACCATAGCCCTCTAGGGGATTCCAAGTATCCCTTTGCCAATTCCACAAGAACAGCCTTAGCGAAAGGCTTCTTGAAGGGAAACATGTAACTCTGTGAGATGAATTCACAGAACACAGAGCAGTTTCTCAGAAAGCTTCTTTCCTGTTTGAATGGAAGATATTTCCTTTTTCACCATAACCCTTTATGGGCTTCCAAATATAACATTCCCAATTCCACAAGAACAGCCTTAGCGAAAGGCTTCTTGAAGGGAAAGATGTAACTCTGTGGGATGAATTCACAGAACACAGAGCAGTTTCTCAGAAAGCTTCTTTCCAGTTTTGAACGGAAGATATTTCCTTTTTCACCATAGCCCTCTATGGGCTTCCAAATATTCCTTTGCCAATTCCACAAGAACAGCCTTAGCGAAAGGCTTCTTGAAGGGAATGATGTAACTCTCTGAGATGAATTCACAGAACACAGAGCAGTTTCTCAGAAAGCTTCTTTCCATTTTGAACGGAAGAAACTTCCTTTTTCACCATAGCCCTCTATGGGCTTCCAAATATACCTTTGCCAATTCCAAAAGAACAGCCTTAGCGAAAGACTTCTTGAAAGGAAACTTGTAACTCTGTGAGATGAATTAAGAGAACACAGAGCAGTTTCTCAGAAAGCTTCTTTCCAGTTTTGAACGGAAGATAATTCCTTTTTAACCATAGCCCTCTATGGGCTTCCAAATATCCCTTTGCCAACTCCACAAGAAGAGCCTTAACGAAAGGCTTCTTGAAGGGAAAGATGTAACTCTGTCTGATGAATTCACAGAACACAGAGCAGTTTCTCAGAAAGCTTCTTTCCAGTTTTGAACGGAAGATATTTCCTTTTTCACCATAGCCCTCTATGGGCTTCCAAATATCCCTTTGCCAATTGCACAAGAACAGCCTTAGCGAAAGGCTTCTTGAAGGTAAAGATGTAACTCTGTGAGATGAATTAACAGAACACAGAGCAGTTTCTGAGAAAGCTTCTTTCCAGTTTTGAGCGGAAGATATTTCCTTTTTCACCTTAGCCCTCAATGGCTTCGAAATATCCCTTTGACAATTCCACAAGAACAGCCTTAGCGAAAGGCTTCTTGAAGGGAAAGATGTAACTCTGTGAGATGAATTAACAGAACACAGAGCAGTTTCTCAGAAAGCTTCTTTCCAGTTTTGAACGGAAGATATTTCCTTTTTCACCATAGCCCTCTATGGGCTTCCAAATATCCCTTTGCCAACTCCACAAGAACAGCCTTAACGAAAGGCTTCTTGAAGGGAAAGATGTAACTCTGTGGGATGAATTCACAGAACACAGAGCAGTTTCTCAGAAAGCTTCTTTCCTGTTTTGAACGGAAGATATTTCCTTTTTCATCATAGCCCTCTATGGGCTTCCAAATATCCCTTTGCCAATTGCACAAGAACAGCCTTAGCGAAAGGCTTCTTGAAGGTAAAGATGTATCTCTGTGAGATGAATTAACAGAACACAGAGCAGTTTCTCAGAAAGCTTCTTTCCAGTTTTGAGCGGAAGATATTTCCTTTTTCAACATAGCCCTCAATGGCTTCCAAATATCCCTTTGACAATTCCACAAGAACAGCCTTAGCGAAAGGCTTCTTGAAGGGAAAGATGTAACTCTGTGAGATGAATTAACAGAACACAGAGCAGTTTCTCAGAAAGCTTCTTTCCAGTTTTGAACGGAAGATATTTCCTTTTTCAACATAGACCTCTATGGGCTTCCAAATATCCCTTTACCGATTCCACAAGAACAGCCTTAGCGAAAGGCTTCTTGAAGGGAAAGATGTAACTCTGTGAGACGAATTCACAGAACACAGAGCAGTTTCTGAGAAAGCTTCTTTCCAGTTTTGAACGTAAGATATTTCCTTTTTCACCGTAGCCCTCTATGGACTTCCAAATATCCCTTTGCCGATTGCACAAGAACAGCCTTAGCGAAAGGCTTCTTGAAGGGAAAGATGTAACTCTGTGATATGAATTCACAGAACACAGAGCAGTTTCTCAGAAAGCTTCTTTCCAGTTTTGAACGCAAGATATTTCCTTTTTCACCATAGCCCTCTATGGGCTTCCAAATATCCCTGTGACAATTCCACAATAACAGTCTTAACGAAAGGCTTCTTGAAGGGAAAGATGTAACTCTGTGGGATTAATTAACAGAACACGGAGCAGTTTCTCAGAAAGCTTCTTTCCAGTTTTGAGCGGAATATATTTCCTTTTTCACCATAGCCCTCTAGGGGTTTCCAAATATCCCTTTGCCAATTCCAAAAGAACAGCCTTAGCGAAAGGCTTATTGAAGGGAAAGATGTAACTCTGTGAGATGAATTCACAGAACACAGAGCAGTTTCTCAGATAGCTTCTTTCCAGTTTTGAACGGAAGATATTTCCTTTTTCACCATAGCCCTCTATGGGCTTCCAAATATACCTTTGCCAATTCCAAAAGAACAGCCTTAGCGAAAGGCTTCTTGAAAGGAAACATGTAAATCTGTGAGATGAATTAAGAGAACACAGAGCAGTTTCTCAGAAAGCTTCTTTCCAGTTTTGAACGGAAGATAATTCCTTTTTCACCATAGCCCTCTAAGGGCTTCCAAATATCCCTTTGCCAACTCCACAAGAACAGCCTTAACGAAAGGCTTCTTGAAGGGAAAGATGTAACTCTGTGGGATGAATTCACAGAACACAGAGCAGTTTCTCAGAAAGCTTCTTTCCAGTTTTGAACGGAAGATATTTCCTTTTTCACCATATACCTCTATGGGCTTCCAAATATCCCTTTGCCAATTGCACAAGAACAGCCTTAGCGAAAGGCTTCTTGAAGGTAAAGATGTAACTCTTTGAGATGAATTAACAGAACACAGAGCAGTTTCTCAGAAAGCTTCTTTCCAGTTTTGAGCGAAATATATTTCCTTTTTCACCTTAGCCCTCAATGGCTTCGAAATATCCCTTTGACAATTCCACAAGAACAGCCTTAGCGAAAGGCTTCTTCAAGGGAAAGATGTAACTCTGTGAGATGAATTAGCAGAACACAGAGCAGTTTCTCAGAAAGCTTCTTTCCAGTTTTGAACGGAAGATATTTCCTTTTTCACCATAGCCCTCTATGGGCTTCCAAATATCCCTTTGCCAATTCCACAAGAACAGCCTTAGCGAAAGGCTTCTTGAAGGGAAAGATGTAACTCTGTGAGATGAATTCACAGAACACAGAGCAGTCTCTCAGAAAGCTTCTTTCCAGTTTTGAACGGAAGATATTTCCTTTTTCACCATAACCCTCTATGGGCTTCCAAATATCCCTTTGCCAATTCCACAAGAACAGCCTTAGCGAAAGGCTTCTTGAAGGGTAACATGTAACTCTGTGAGATGAATTAAGAGAACACAGAGCAGTTTCTCAGAAAGGTTCTTTCCTGTTTTGAATGGAAGATATTTCCTTTTTCACCATAACCCTTTATGGGCTTCCAAATATCCCTTTGCCAATTCCACAAGAACAGCCTTAGCGAAAGGCTTCTTGAAGGGAAAGATGTAACTCTGTGAGATGAATTCACAGAACACAGAGCAGTTTCTCAGAAAGCTTCTTTCCAGTTTTGAACGGAAGATATTTCCTTTTTCACCATAGCCCTCTAAGGGCTTCCAAATATCCCTTTGCCAATTTCACAAGAACAGCCTTAGCGAAAGGATTCTTGAATGGAAAGATGTAACTCTGTGAGATGAATTAAGAGAACACAGAGCAGTTTCTCAGAAAGCTTCTTTCCTGTTTTGAACGGAAGATATTACCTTTTTCACCATAGCCCTCTATGGGCTTCCAAATATCCCTTTGACAATTCAACAAGAACAGTCTTAACGAAAGGCTTCTTGAAGGAAAAGATGTAACTTTGTGAGATGAATTAAGAGAACACAGAGAAGTTTCTCAGAAAGCTTCTTTCCTGTTTTGAACGGAAGATATTTCCTTTTTCATCATAGCACTCTATGGGCTTCCAAATATCCCTTTGCCAATTGCACAAGAACAGCCTTAGCGAAAGGCTTCTTGAAGGTAAAGATGTATCTCTGTGAGATGAATTAACAGAACACAGAGCCGTTTCTCAGAAAGCTTCTTTCCAGTTTTGAGCGGAAGATATTTCCTTTTTCAACATAGCCCTCAATGGCTTCCAAATATCCCTTTGACAATTCCACAAGAACAGCCTTAGCGAAAGGCTTCTTGAAGGGAAAGATGTAACTCTGTGAGATGAATTAACAGAACACAGAGCAGTTTCTCAGAAAGCTTCTTTCCAGTTTTGAACGGAAGATATTTCCTTTTTCACCATAGCCCTCTATGGGCTTCCAAATATCCCTTTACCGATTCCACAAGAACAGCCTTAGCGAAAGGCTTCTTGAAGGGAAAGATGTAACTCTGTGAGATGAATTAACAGAACAGAGAGCAGTTTCTCAGAAAGCTTCTTTCCAGTTTTGAACGGAAGATATTTCCTTTTTCACCATAGCCCTCTATGGGCTTCCAAATATCCCTTTGCCAATTCCACAAGAACAGCCTTAGCGAAAGGCTTCTTGAAGGGAAAGATGTAACTCTGGGAGACGAATTCACAGAACACAGAGCAGTCTCTCAGAAAGCTTCTTTCCAGTTTTGTACGGAAGATATTTCCTTTTTCACCATAGCCCTCTATGGGCTTCCAAATATCACTTTCCCAATTCCACAAGAACAGCCTTAGCGAAAGGCTTCTTGAAGGGAAAGATGTAACTCTGTGAGACGAATTCACAGAACACAGAGCAGTTTCTCAGAAAGCTTCTTTCCAGTTTTGAACGGAAGATATTTCCTTTTTCACCGTAGCCCTCTATGGGCTTCCAAATATCCCTTTGACAATTGCACAAGAACAGCCTTAGTGAAAGGCTTCTTGAAGGGAAAGATGTAACTCTGTGATATGAATTCATAGAACACAGAGCAGTTTCTCAGAAAGCTTCTTTCCAGTTTTGAACGCAAGATATTTCCTTTTTCACCATAGCCCTCTATGGGCTTCCAAATATCCCTTTGCCAACTCCACAAGAACAGCCTTAGCGAAAGGCTTCTTGAAAGGAAACATGTAACTCTGTGAGATGAATTAAGAGATCACAGAGCAGTTTCTCAGAAAGCTTCTTTCCTGTTTTGAACAGAAGATATTTCCTTTTTCACCATAGCCCTCTATGGGCTTCCAAATATCCCTTTGCCAATTCCACAAGAACAGACTTAGCGAAATTCTTCTTGAAGGAAAACCTGTAACTCTCTGAGATGAATTAACAGAACACAGAGGAGTTTCTCAGAAAGTTTCTTTCCTGTTTTCAACGGGAGATATTTCCTTTTTCACCATAGCCCTCTATGGGCTTCCAAATATCCATTTGCCAATTCCACAAGAACACCCTTAGCGTAAGGCTTCTTGAAGGGAAAGATGCAACTCTGTGAGACGAATTAACAGAACATAGAGCAGTTTCTCAGAAAGCTTCTTTCCAGTTTTGAACGGAAGATATTTCCTTTTTCGCCATAGCCCTCTATGGGCTTCCAAATATCCCTTTGACAATTCCACAAGAACAGTCTTAGCGAAAGGCTTCTTGAAGGGAAAGATGTAACTCTGTGAGATGAATTCACAGAACACAGAGCAGTCTCTCAGAAAGCTTCTTTCCAGTTTTGAACGGAAGATATTTCCTTTTTCACCATAGCCCTCTATGGGCTTCCAAATATCCCTTTGACAATTCCACAAGAACAGTCTTAACGAAAGGCTTCTCGAAGGGAAAGATGTAACTCTGTGGGATGAATTAACAGAACACGGAGCAGTTTCTCAGAAAGCTTCTTTCCAGTTTGGAGCGGAATATATTTCCTTTTTCACCATAGCCCTCTAGGGGTTTCCAAATATCCCTTTGCCAATTCCACAAGAACAGCCTTAGCGAAAGGCTTATTGAAGGGAAAGATGTAACTCTGTGAGATGAATTCACAGAACACAGAGCAGTTTCTCAGATAGCTTCTTTCCAGTTTTGAACGGAAGATATTTCCTTTTTCACCATAGCCCTCTATGGGCTTCCAAATATACCTTTGCCAATTCCAAAAGAACAGCCTTAGCGAAAGGCTTCTTGAAAGGAAACATGTAACTCTGTTAGATGAATTAAGAGAACACAGAGCAGTTTCTCAGAAAGCTTCTTTCCAGTTTTGAACGGAAGATAATTCCTTTTTAACCATAGCCCTCTATGGACTTCCAAATATCCCTTTGCCAACTCCACAAGAACAGCCTTAACGAAAGGCTTCTTGAAGGGAAAGATGTAACTCTGTGGGATGAATGCACAGAACACAGAGCAGTTTCTCAGAAAGCTTCTTTCCAGTTTTGAACGGAAGATATTTCCTTTTTCACCATATCCCTCTATGGGCTTCCAAATATCCCTTTGCCAATTGCACAAGAACAGCCTTAGAGAAAGGCTTCTTGAAGGTAAAGATGTAACTCTGTGAGATGAATTAACAGAACACAGAGCAGTTTCTCAGAATGCTTCTTTCCAGTTTTGAGCGGAAGATATTTCCTTTTTCACCTAGGCCCTCAATGGCTTCGAAATATCCCTTTGACAATTCCACAAGAACAGCCTTAGCGAAAGGCTTCTTGAAGGGAAAGATGTAACTCTGTGAGATGAATTAGCAGAACACAGAGCAGTTTCTCAGAAAGCTTCTTTCCAGTTTTGAACGGAAGATATTTCCTTTTTCACCATAGCCCTCTATGGGCTTCCAAATATCCCTTTGCCAATTCCACAAGAACAGCCTTAGCGAAAGGCTTCTTGAAGGGAAAGATGTAACTCTGTGAGATGAATTCACAGAACACAGAGCAGTCTCTCAGAAAGCTTCTTTCCAGTTTTGAACGGAAGATATTTCCTTTTTCACCATAACCCTCTATGGGCTTCCAAATATCCCTTTGCCAATTCCACAAGAACAGCCTTAGCGAAAGGCTTCTTGAAGGGAAACATGTAACTCTGTGAGATGAATTAAGAGAACACAGAGCAGTTTCTCAGAAAGGTTCTTTCCTGTTTTGAATGGAAGATATTTCCTTTTTCACCATAACCCTTTATGGGCTTCCAAATATAACTTTCCCAATTCCACAAGAACAGCCTTAGCGAAAGGCTTCTTGAAGGGAAAGATGTAACTCTGTGAGATGAATTCACAGAACACAGAGCAGCTTCTCAGAAAGCTTCTTTCCAGTTTTGAACGGAAGATAATTCCTTTTTCACCATAGCCCTCTAAGGGCTTCCAAATATCCCTTTGCCAATTCCACAAGAACAGCCTTAGCGAAAGGATTCTTGAATGGAAAGATGTAACTCTGCGCGATGAATTAAGAGAACACAGAGCAGTTTCTCAGAAAGCTTCTTTCCTGTTTTGAACGGAAGATATTACCTTTTTCACCATAGCCCTCTATGGGCTTCCAAATATCCCTTTGACAATTCAACAAGAACAGTCTTAACGAAAGGCTTCTTGAAGGAAAAGATGTAACTTTGTGGGATGAATTAACAGAACACGGAGCAGTTTCTCAGAAAGCTTCTTTCCAGTTTTGAGCGGAATATATTTCCTTTTTCTCCATAGCCCTCTAGGGGATTCCAAATATCCCTTTGCCGATTCCACAAGAACAGCCTTAGCGAAAGGCTTCTTGAAGGGAAAGATGTAACTCTGTGAGATGAATTCACAGAAAACAGAGCAGTCATTCAGAAAGCTTCTTTCCTGTTTTGAACGGAAGATATTTCCTTTTTCACCATAGCCCTCTATGGGCTTCCAAATATCCCTTTCCCAATTCCACAAGAACAGCCTTAGCGAAAGGCTTCTTGAAGGGAAACATGTAACTCTGTGAGATGAATTAAGAGAACACAGAGAAGTTTCTCAGAAAGCTTTTTTCCAGTTTTGAACGGAAGATATTTCCTTTTTCACCATAGCCCTCTATGGGCTTCCAAATATCCCTTTGCCAATTCCACAAGAACAGCCTTAGCGAAAGGCTTCTTGAAGGGAAAGATGTAACTCTGTGAGATGAATTCACAGAACACAGAGCAGTTTCTCAGAAAGCTTCTTTCCAGTTTTGAACGGAAGATATTTCCTTTTTCACCATAGCCCTCTATGGGCTTCCAAATATCCCTTTGACAATTCCACAAGAACAGACTTAACGAAAGGCTTCTTGAAGGGAAAGATGTAACTCTGTGGGATGAATTAACAGAAAAAGGAGCAGTTTCTCAGAAAGCTTCTTTCCAGTTTTGAGCGGAATGTATTTCCTTTTTCACCATAGCCCTCTAGGGGTTTCCAAATATCCCTTTGCCATTTCCAAAAGAACAGCCTTAGCGAAAGGCTTATTGAAGGGAAAGATGTAACTCTGTGAGATGAATTAACAGAACACAGAGCAGTTTCTCAGAAAGCTTCTTTCCAGTTTTGAACGGAAGATATTTCCTTTTTCACCATAGCCCTCTATGGGCTTCCAAATATCCCTTTGCAAATTGTACAAGAACAGCCTCAGCGAAAGGCTTCTTGAATGGAAAGATGTAACTCTGTGAGATGAATTAACAGAACACAGAGCAGTTTCTCAGAAATCTTCTTTCCAGTTTTGAACGGAAGATATTTCCTTTTTCACCGTAGCCCTCTATGGGCTTCCAAATATCCCTTTGCCAATTCCACAAGAACAGCCTTAGCGAAAGGCTTCTTGAAGGGAAAGATATAATTCTGTGATATGAATTCACAGAACACAGAGCAGTTTCTCAGAAAGCTTCTTTCCAGTTTTGAACGGAAGATATTTCCTTTTTCACCATAGCCCTCTATGGGCTTCCAAATATCCCTTTGCCAATTCCACAAGAACAGCCTTAGCGAAAGGCTTCTTGAAGGGAAAGATGTAACTATGTGAGATGAATTCACAGAACACAGAGCAGTTTCTCAGAAAGCCTCTTTCCAGTTTTGAACGGAAGATATTTCCTTTTTCACCATAGCCCTCTATGGGCTTCCAAATATCACTTTGCCAATTCCACAAGAACAGCCTTAGCGAAAGGCTTCTTGAAGGGAAAGATGTAACTCTGTGAGATGAATTCACATAACACAGAGCAGTCTCTCAGAAAGCTTCTTTCCAGTTTGGAACGGAAGATATTTCCTTTTTCACCATAGCCCTCTCTGGGCTTCCAAATATCCCTTTGCCAATTCCACAAGAACTGCCTTAGCGAAAGGCTTCTTGAAGGGAAAGATGTAACTCTGTGAGATGAATTCACAGAACACAGAGCAGTCTCTCAGAAAGCTTCTTTCCAGTTTTGAACGGAAGATACTTCCTTTTTCACCATATCTCTCTATGGTCTTCCAAATATCCCTTTGCCAATTCCACAAGAACAGCCTTAGCGAAAGGCTTCTTGAAAGGAAACATGTAACTCTGTGAGATGAATTAAGAGAACACAGAGCAGTTTCTCAGAAAGCTTCTTTCCTGTTTTGAACAGAAGATATTTCCTTTTTCACCATAGCCCTCTATGGGCTTTCAAATATCCCTTTGCCAATTCCACAAGAACAGACTTAGCGAAATTCTTCTTGAAGGGAAACCTGTAACTCTGTGAGATGAATTAACAGAACACAGAGGAGTTTCTCAGAAAGTTTCTTTCCTGTTTTGAACGGAAGATATTTCCTTTTTCACCATAGCCCTCTATGGGCTTCCAAATATCCATTTGCCAATTCCACAAGAACAGCCTTAGCGTAAGGCTTCTTGAAGGGAAAGATGCAACTCTGTGAGATGAATTAACAGAACACAGAGCAGTTTCTCAGAAAGCTTCTTTCCAGTTTTGAACGGAAGATATTTCCTTTTTCGCCATAGCCCTCTATGGGCTTCCAAATATCCCTTTGACAATTCCACAAGAACAGGCTTAGCGAAAGGCTTCTTGAAGGGAAAGATGTAACTCTGTGAGATGAATTCACAGAACACAGAGCAGTCTCTCAGAAAGCTTCTTTCCAGTTTTGAACGGAAGATATTTCCTTTTTCACCATAGCCCTCTATGGGCTTCCAAATATCCCTTTGCCAATTCCACAAGAACAGCCTTAGCGAAAGGCTTCTTGGAGGGAAACATGTAACTCTGTGAGATGAATTAAGAGAAGACAGAGCAGTTTCTCGGAAAGCTTCTTTCCTGTTTTAAATGGAAGTTATTTCCTTTTTCACCATAACCCTTTATGGGCTTCCAAATATAACTTTCCCAATTCCACAAGAACAGCCTTAGCGAAAGGCTTCTTGAAGGGAAAGATGTAACTCTGTGGGATGAATTCACAGAACACAGAGCAGTTTCTCAGAAAGCTTCTTTCCAGTTTTGAGCGGAAGATATTTCCTTTTTCACCATAGCCAGCTATGGGCTTCCAAATATTCCTTTGCCAATTCCACAAGAACAGCCTTAGCGAAAGGCTTCTTGAAGGGAAAGATGGAACTCTGTGAGACGAATTCACAGAACATAGAGCAGTTTCTCAGAAAGCTTCTTTCCAGTATTGAATGGAAGATATTTCCTTTTTCACCATAGCCCTCTATGGGCTGCCAAATATCCCTTTGCCAATTCCACAAGAACAGCCTTAGCGAAAGACTTCTTGAAAGGAAACATGTAACTCTGTGAGATGAATTAAGAGAACACAGAGCAGTTTCTCAGAAAGCTTCTTTCCTGTTTTGAACGGAAGATATTACCTTTTTCACCATAGCCCTCTATGGGCTTCCAAATATCCCTTTGACAATTCCACAAGAACAGTCTTAACGAAAGGCTTCTTGAAGGGAAAGATGTAATTTTGTGGGATGAATTAACAGAACACGGAGCAGTTTCTCAGAAAGCTTCTTTCCAGTTTTGAGCGGAATATATTTCCTTTTTCTCCATAGCCCTCTAGGGGATTCCAAATATCCCTTTGCCAATTCCACAAGAACAGCCTTAGCGAAAGGCTTCTTGAAAGGAAAGATGTAACTCTGTGAGATGAATTCACAGAACACAGAGCAGTCTTTCAGAAAGCTTCTTTCCAGTTTTGAACGGAAGATATTTCCTTTTTCACCATAACCCTCTATGGGCTTCCAAATATCCCTTTGCCAATTCCACAAGAACAGCCTTAGCGAAAGGATTCTGGAATGGAAAGATGTAACTCTGTGAGATGAATTAACAGAACACAGAGCAGTTTCTCAGAAAGCTTCTTTCCAGTTTTGAACGGAAGATATTTCATTTTTCACCGTAGCCCTCTATGGGCTTCCAAATATCCCTTTGCCAATTCCACAAGAACAGCCTTAGCGAAAGGCTTGTTGAAGGGAAAGATGTAACTCTGTGATATGAATTCACAGAACACAGAGCAGTTTCTCAGAAAGCTTCTTTCCAGTTTTGAACGGAAGATATTTCCTTTTTCACCATAGCCCTCTATGGGCTTCCAAATATCCCTTTGCCAATTCCACAAGAAAAGCCTTAGCGAAAGGCTTCTTGAAGGGAAAGATGTAACTCGGTGAGATGAATTCACAGAACACAGAGCAGTTTCTCAGAAAGCTTCTTTCCAGTTTTGAACGGAAGATATTTCCTTTTTCACCATAGACCTCTAAGGGCTTCCAAATATCCCTTTGCCAATTCCACAAGAACAGCCTTAGCGAAAGGCTTCTTGAAGGGAAAGATGTAACTCTGTGAGACGAATTCACAGAACACAGAGCAGTTTCTCAGAAAGCTTCTTTACAGTTTTGAACGTAAGATATTTCCTTTTTCACCGTAGCCCTCTATGGGCTTCCAAATATCCCTTTGCCAATTGCACAAGAACAGCCTTAGCGAAAGGCTTCTTGAAGGGAAAGATGTAACTCTGTGATATGAATTCACAGAACACAGAGCAGTTTCTCAGAAAGCTTCTTTCCAGTTTTGAACGCAAGATATTTCCTTTTTCACCATAGCCCTCTATGGGCTTCCAAATATCCCTTTGACAATTCCACAAGAACAGTCTTAACGAAAGGCTTCTTGAATGGAAAGATGTAACTCTGTGGGATGAATTAACAGAACACGGAGCAGTTTCTCAGAAAGCTTCTTTCCAGTTTTGAGCGGAATATATTTCCTTTTTCACCATAGCCCTCTAGGGGTTTCCGAATATCCCTTTGCCAATTCCACAAGAACAGCCTTAGCGAAAGGCTTATTGAATGGAAAGATGTAACTCTGTGAGATGAATTCACAGAACACAGAGCAGTTTCTCAGATAGCTTCTTTCCAGTTTTGAACGGAAGATATTTCCTTTTTCACCATAGCCCTCTATGGGCTTCCAAATATACCTTTGCCAATTCCAAAAGAACAGCCTTAGCATAAGGCTTCTTGAAAGGAAACATGTAACTCTGTGAGATGAATTAAGAGAACACAGAGCAGTTTCTCAGAAAGCTTCTTTCCAGTTTTGAACGGAAGATAATTCCTTTTTCACCATAGCCCTCTATGGGCTTCCAAATATCCCTTTGCCAACTACACAAGAACAGCCTTAACGAAAGGCTTCTTGAAGGGAAAGATGTAACTCTGTGGGATGAATTCAGAGAACACAGAGCAGTTTCTCAGAAACCTTCTTTCCAGTTTTGAACGGAAGATATTTCCTTTTTCACCATATCCCTCTATGGGCTTCCAAATATCCCTTTGCCAATTGCACAAGAACAGCCTTAGCGAAAGGCTTCTTGAAGGAAAAGATGTAACTCTGTGAGATGAATTAACAGAACACAGAGCAGTTTCTCAGAAAGCTTCTTTCCAGTTTTGAACGGAAGATATTTCCTTTTTCACCTTAGCCCTCAATGGCTTCGAAATATCCCTTTGCCAATTCCACAAGAACAGCCTTAGCGAAAGGCTTCTTGAAGGGAAAGATGTAACTCTGTGAGATGAATTAGCAGAACACAGAACAGTTTCTCAGAAAGCTTCTTTCCAGTTTTGAACGGAAGATATTTCCTTTTTCACCATAGCCCTCTATGGGCTTCCAAATATCCCTTTGCCGATTCCACAAGAACAGCCTTAGCGAAAGGCTTCTTGAAGGGAAAGATGTAACTCTGTGAGATGAATTCACAGAACACAGAGCAGTTTCTCAGAAAGCTTCTTTCCAGTTTTGAACGGAAGATATTTCCTTTTTCACCATAGACCTCTATGGGCTTCCAAATATCCCTTTGCCAATTCCACAAGAACAGCCTTAGCGAAAGGCTTCTTGAAGGGAAAGATGTAACTCTGGGAGATGAATTCACAGAACACAGAGCAGTCTCTCAGAAAGCTTTTTTCCAGTTTTGAACGGAAGATATTTCCTTTTTCACCATAGCCCTCTATGGGCTTCCTAATATCCCTTTGCCAATTCCACAAGAACAGCCTTAGCGAAAGGCTTCTTGAAGGGAAAGATGTAACTCTGTGAGATGAATTCACAGAACACAGAGCAGTTTCTCAGAAAGCTTCTTTCCAGTTTTGAACGGAAGATATTTCCTTTTTCACCATAGCCCTCTATGGGCTTCCAAATATCCCTTTGACAATTCCACAAGAACAGACTTAACGAAAGGCTTCTTGAAGGGAAAGATGTAACTCTGTGAGATGAATTCACAGAACACAGAGCAGTCTCTCAGAAAGCTTCTTTCCAGTTTTGAACGGAAGATACTTCCTTTTTCACCATATCTCTCTATGGGCTTCCAAATATCCCTTTGCCAATTCCACAAGAACAGCCTTAGCGAAAGGCTTCTTGAAAGGAAACATGTAACTCTGTGAGATGAATTAAGAGAACACAGAGCAGTTTCTCAGAAAGCTTCTTTCCTGTTTTGAACAGAAGATATTTCCTTTTTCACCATAGCCCTCTATGGGCTTTCAAATATCCCTTTGCCAATTCCACAAGAACAGACTTAGCGAAATTCTTCTTGAAGGGAAACCTGTAACTCTGTGAGATGAATTAACAGAACACAGAGGAGTTTCTCAGAAAGTTTCTTTCCTGTTTTGAACGGAAGATATTTCCTTTTTCACCATAGCCCTCTATGGGCTTCCAAATATCCATTTGCCAATTCCACAAGAACAGCCTTAGCGTAAGGCTTCTTGAAGGGAAAGATGCAACTCTGTGAGATGAATTAACAGAACACAGAGCAGTTTCTCAGAAAGCTTCTTTCCAGTTTTGAACGGAAGATATTTCCTTTTTCGCCATAGCCCTCTATGGGCTTCCAAATATCCCTTTGACAATTCCACAAGAACAGTCTTAGCGAAAGGCTTCTTGAAGGGAAAGATGTAACTCTGTGAGATGAATTCACAGAACACAGAGCAGTCTCTCAGAAAGCTTCTTTCCAGTTTTGAACGGAAGATATTTCCTTTTTCACCATAGCCCTCTATGGGCTTCCAAATATCCCTTTGCCAATTCCACAAGAACAGCCTTAGCGAAAGGCTTCTTGAAGGGAAACATGTAACTCTGTGAGATGAATTAAGAGAAGACAGAGCAGTTTCTCGGAAAGCTTCTTTCCTGTTTTAAATGGAAGTTATTTCCTTTTTCACTATAACCCTTTATGGGCTTCCAAATAAAACTTTCCCAATTCCACAAGAACAGCCTTAGCGAAAGGCTTCTTGAAGGGAAAGATGTAACTCTGTGGGATGAATTCACAGAACACAGAGCAGTTTCTCAGAAAGCTTCTTTCCAGTTTTGAGCGGAAGATATTTCCTTTTTCACCATAGCCAGCTATGGGCTTCCAAATATTCCTTTGCCAATTCCACAAGAACAGCCTTAGCGAAAGGCTTCTTGAAGGGAAAGATGGAACTCTGTGAGACGAATTCACAGAACATAGAGCAGTTTCTCAGAAAGCTTCTTTCCAGTATTGAATGGAAGATATTTCCTTTTTCACCATAGCCCTCTATGGGCTGCCAAATATCCCTTTGCCAATTCCACAAGAACAGCCTTAGCGAAAGACTTCTTGAAAGGAAACATGTAACTCTGTGAGATGAATTAAGAGAACACAGAGCAGTTTCTCAGAAAGCTTCTTTCCTGTTTTGAACGGAAGATATTACCTTTTTCACCATAGCCCTCTATGGGCTTCCAAATATCCCTTTGACAATTCCACAAGAACAGTCTTAACGAAAGGCTTCTTGAAGGGAAAGATGTAACTTTGTGGGATGAATTAACAGAACACGGAGCAGTTTCTCAGAAAGCTTCTTTCCAGTTTTGAGCGGAATATATTTCCTTTTTCTCCATAGCCCTCTAGGGGATTCCAAATATCCCTTTGCCAATTCCACAAGAACAGCCTTAGCGAAAGGCTTCTTGAAAGGAAAGATGTAACTCTGTGAGATGAATTCACAGAACACAGAGCAGTCTTTCAGAAAGCTTCTTTCCAGTTTTGAACGGAAGATATTTCCTTTTTCACCATAACCCTCTATGGGCTTCCAAATATCCCTTTGCCAATTCCACAAGAACAGCCTTAGCGAAAGGATTCTGGAATGGAAAGATGTAACTCTGTGAGATGAATTAACAGAACACAGAGCAGTTTCTCAGAAAGCTTCTTTCCAGTTTTGAACGGAAGATATTTCATTTTTCACCGTAGCCCTCTATGGGCTTCCAAATATCCCTTTGCCAATTCCACAAGAACAGCCTTAGCGAAAGGCTTGTTGAAGGGAAAGATGTAACTCTGTGATATGAATTCACAGAACACAGAGCAGTTTCTCAGAAAGCTTCTTTCCAGTTTTGAACGGAAGATATTTCCTTTTTCACCATAGCCCTCTATGGGCTTCCAAATATCCCTTTGCCAATTCCACAAGAAAAGCCTTAGCGAAAGGCTTCTTGAAGGGAAAGATGTAACTCGGTGAGATGAATTCACAGAACACAGAGCAGTTTCTCAGAAAGCTTCTTTCCAGTTTTGAACGGAAGATATTTCCTTATTCACCATAGACCTCTAAGGGCTTCCAAATATCCCTTTGCCAATTCCACAAGAACAGCCTTAGAGAAAGGCTTCTTGAAGGGAAAGATGTAACTCTGTGAGATGAATTCACAGAACACAGAGCATTTTCTCAGAAAGCTTCTTTCCAGTTTTGAATGGAAGATATTTCCTTTTTCACCATAGCCCTCTATGGGCTTCCAAATATCCCTTTGCCAATTCCACAAGAACAGCCTTTAGCGAATGGCTTCTTGAAGGGAAAGATGTACCTCTGTGAGATGAATTAACAAAACACAGAGCAGTTTCTCAGAAAGCTTCTTTCCAGTTTTGAACGGAAGATATTTCCTTTTTCACCATAGCCCTCGATGGGCTTCCAAATATCCCTTTGCCAATTCCAGAAGAACAGCCTTAGCGAAAGGCTTCTTGAAGGGAAAGATGTAACTCTGTGAGATGAACTAAGAGAACACAGAGCAGTTTCTCAGAAAGCTTCTTTCCTGTTTTGAACGGAAGATATTTCCTTTTTCACCATAGCCCTCTATGGGCTTCCAAATATCCCTTTGACAATTCCACAAGAACAGACTTAACGAAAGGCTTCTTGAAGGGAAAGATGTAACACTGTGGGATGAATTAACAGAAAACAGAGCAGTTTCTCAGAAAGCTTCTTTCCAGTTTTGAGCGGAATGTATTTCCTTTTTCACCATAGCCCTCTAGGGGTTTCCAAATATCCCTTTGCCAATTCCAAAAGAACAGCCTTAGCGAAAGGCTTCTTGAAGGGAAAGATGGAACTCTGGGAGACGAATTCACAGAACACAGAGCAGTCTCTCAGAAAGCTTCTTTCCAGTTTTGTACGGAAGATATTTCCTTTTTCACCTTAGCCCTCTATGGGCTTCCAAATATCACTTTCCCAATTCCACAAGAACAGCCTTAGCGAAAGGCTTCTTGAAGGGAAAGATGTAACTCTGTGAGACGAATTCACAGAACACAGAGCAGTTTCTCAGAAAGCTCCTTTACAGTTTTGAACGTAAGATATTTCCTTTTTCACCGTAGCCCTCTACGGGCTTCCAAATATCCCTTTGCCAATTGCACAAGAACAGCCTTAGCGAAAGGCTTCTTGAAGGGAAAGATGTAACTCTGTGAGATGAATTCACAGAACACAGAGCAGTTTCTCAGATAGCTTCTTTCCAGTTTTGAACGGAAGATATTTCCTTTTTCACCATAGCCCTCTATGGGCTTCCAAATATACCTTTGCCAATTCCAAAAGAACAGCCTTAGCATAAGGCTTCTTGAAAGGAAACATGTAACTCTGTGAGATGAATTAAGAGAACACAGAGCAGTTTCTCAGAAAGCTTCTTTCCAGTTTTGAACGGAAGATAATTCCTTTTTCACCATAGCCCTCTATGGGCTTCCAAATATCCCTTTGCCAACTACACAAGAACAGCCTTAACGAAAGGCTTCTTGAAGGGAAAGATGTAACTCTGTGGGATGAATTCAGAGAACACAGAGCAGTTTCTCAGAAACCTTCTTTCCAGTTTTGAACGGAAGATATTTCCTTTTTCACCATATCCCTCTATGGGCTTCCAAATATCCCTTTGCCAATTGCACAAGAACAGCCTTAGCGAAAGGCTTCTTGAAGGAAAAGATGTAACTCTGTGAGATGAATTAACAGAACACAGAGCAGTTTCTCAGAAAGCTTCTTTCCAGTTTTGAACGGAAGATATTTCCTTTTTCACCTTAGCCCTCAATGGCTTCGAAATATCCCTTTGCCAATTCCACAAGAACAGCCTTAGCGAAAGGCTTCTTGAAGGGAAAGATGTAACTCTGTGAGATGAATTAGCAGAACACAGAACAGTTTCTCAGAAAGCTTCTTTCCAGTTTTGAACGGAAGATATTTCCTTTTTCACCATAGCCCTCTATGGGCTTCCAAATATCCCTTTGCCGATTCCACAAGAACAGCCTTAGCGAAAGGCTTCTTGAAGGGAAAGATGTAACTCTGTGAGATGAATTCACAGAACACAGAGCAGTTTCTCAGAAAGCTTCTTTCCAGTTTTGAACGGAAGATATTTCCTTTTTCACCATAGACCTCTATGGGCTTCCAAATATCCCTTTGCCAATTCCACAAGAACAGCCTTAGCGAAAGGCTTCTTGAAGGGAAAGATGTAACTCTGGGAGATGAATTCACAGAACACAGAGCAGTCTCTCAGAAAGCTTCTTTCCAGTTTTGAACCGAAGATATTTCCTTTTTCACCATAGCCCTCTAAGGGCTTCCAAATATCACTTTCCCAATTCCACAAGAACAGCCTTAGCGAAAGGCTTCTTGAAGGGAAAGATGTAACTCTGTGAGACGAATTCACAGAACACAGAGCAGTTTCTCAGAAAGCTTCTTTCCAGTTTTGAACGGAAGATATTTCCTTTTTCACCGTAGCCCTCTATGCGCTTCCAAATATCCCTTTGCCAATTCCACAAGAACAGCCTTAGCGAAAGGCTTCTTGAAGGGAAAGATGTAACTATGTGAGATGAATTCACAGAACACAGAGCAGTTTCTCAGAAAGCTTCTTTCCAGTTTTGAACGGAAGATATTTCCTTCTTCCCCATAGCCCTCTATGGGCTTCCAAATATCCCTTTGCAAATTGCACAAGAACAGCCATATCGAAAGGCTTCTTGAAGGGAAAGATATAATTCTGTGATATGAATTCACAGAACACAGAGCAGTTTCTCAGAAAGCTTCTTTCCAGTTTTGAACGGAAGATATTTCCTTTTTCACCATAGCCCTCTATGGGCTTCCAAATATCCCTTTGCCAATTCCACAAGAACAGCCTTAGCCAAAGGCTTCTTGAAGGGAAAGATGTAACTCTGTCAGATGAATTAACAGAACACAGAGCAGTTTCTCAGAAAGCCTCTTTCCAGTTTTGAACGGAAGATATTTCCTTTTTCACCATAGCCCTCTATGGGCTTCCAAATATCCCTTTGCCAATTCCACAAGAACAGCCTTAGCGAAAGGCTTCTTTAAGGGAAAGATGTAACTCTGTGAGATGAATTCACAGAACACAGAGCAGTCTCTCAGAAAGCTTCTTTCCAGTTTTGAACGGAAGATATTTCCTTTTTCAACATAGCCCTCTCTGGGCTTCCAAATATCCCTATGCCAATTCCACAAGAACAGCCTTAGCGAAAGGCTTCTTGAAGGGAAAGATGTAACTCTGTGAGATGAATTCACAGAACACAGAGCAGTCTCTCAGAAAGCTTCTTTCCAGTTTTGAACGGAAGATACTTCCTTTTTCACCATATCCCTCTATGGGCTTCCAAATATCCCTTTGCCAATTCCACAAGAACAGCCTTAGCGAAAGGCTTCTTGAAAGGAAACATGTAACTGTGTGAGATGAATTAAGAGAACACAGAGCAGTTTCTCAGAAAGCTTCTTTCCTGTTTTGAACAGAAGATATTTCCTTTTTCACCATAGCCCTCTATGGGCTTCCAAATATCCCTTTGCCAATTCCACAAAAACAGACTTAGCGAAATTCTTCTTGAAGGGAAAGATGTAACTCTGTGGGATGAATTCACAGAGCACAGAGCAGTTTCTCAGAAAGCTTCTTTCCAGTTTTGAACGGAAGATATTTCCTTTTTCACCATAGCCAGCTATGGGCTTCCAAATATTCCTTTGCCAATTCCACAAGAACAGCCTTAGCGAAAGGCTTCTTGAAGGGAAAGATGGAACTCTGTGAGACGAATTCACAGAACATAGAGCAGTTTCTCAGAACGCTTCTTTCCAGTATTGAATGGAAGATATTTCCTTTTTCACCATAGCCCTCTATGGGCTGCCAAATATCCCTTTGCCAATTCCACAAGAACAGCCTTAGCGAAAGACTTCTTGAAAGGAAACATGTAACTCTGTGAGATGAATTAAGAGAACTCAGAGCAGTTTCTCAGAAAGCTTCTTTCCTGTTTTGAACGGAAGATATTACCTTTTTCACCATAGCCCTCTATGGGCTTCCAAATATCCCGTTGACAATTCCACAAGAACAATCTTAACGAAAGGCTTCTTGAAGGGAAAGATGTAACTTTGTGGGATGAATTAACAGAACACGGAGCAGTTTCTCAGAAAGCTTCTTTCCAGTTTTGAGCGGAATATATTTCCTTTTTCACCATAGCCCTTTATGGGCTTCCAAATATAACTTTCCCAATTCCACAAGAACAGCCTTAGCGAAAGGCTTCTTGAAGGGAAAGATGTAACTCTGTGAGATGAATTCACAGAACACAGAGCAGTTTCTCAGAAAGCTTCTTTCCACTTTTGAACGGAAGATATTTCCTTTTTCACCATAGCCCTCTAAGGGCTTCCAAATATCCCTTTGCCAATTCCACAAGAACAGCCTTAGCGAAAGGATTCTTGAATGGAAAGATGTAACTCTGTGAGATGAATTAAGAGAACACAGAGCAGTTTCTCAGAAAGCTTCTTTCCTGTTTTGAACGGAAGATATTACCTTTTTCACCATAGCCCTCTATGGGCTTCCAAATATCCCTTTGCCAATTCCACAAGAACAGCCTTAGCGAAAGGCTTCTTGAAGGGAAACATGTAACTCTGTGAGATGAATTAAGAGAAGACAGAGCAGTTTCTCGGAAAGCTTCTTTCCTGTTTTGAATGGAAGTTATTTCCTTTTTCACCATAACCCTTTATGTGCTTCCAAATATAACTTTCCCAATTCCACAAGAACAGCCTTAGCGAAAGGCTTCTTGAAGGGAAAGATGTAACTCTGTGGGATGAATTCACAGAACACAGAGCAGTTTCTCAGAAAGCTTCTTTCCAGTTTTGAACGGAAGATATTTCCTTTTTCACCATAGCCCTCTATGGGCTTCCAAATATTCCTTTGCCAATTCCACAAGAACAGCCTTAGCGAAAGGCTTCTTGAAGGGAAAGATGGAACTCTGTGAGACGAATTCACAGAACATAGAGCAGTTTCTCAGAACGCTTCTTTCCAGTATTGAATGGAAGATATTTCCTTTTTCACCATAGCCCTCTATGGGCTGCCAAATATCCCTTTGCCAATTCCACAAGAACAGCCTTAGCGAAAGACTTCTTGAAAGGAAACATGTAACTCTGTGAGATGAATTAAGAGAACACAGAGCAGTTTCTCAGAAAGCTTCTTTCCTGTTTTGAACGGAAGATATTACCTTTTTCACCATAGCCCTCTATGGGCTTCCAAATATCCCGTTGACAATTCCACAAGAACAATCTTAACGAAAGGCTTCTTGAAGGGAAAGATGTAACTTTGTGGGATGAATTAACAGAACACGGAGCAGTTTCTCAGAAAGCTTCTTTCCAGTTTTGAGCGGAATATATTTCCTTTTTCACCATAGCCCTTTATGGGCTTCCAAATATAACTTTCCCAATTCCACAAGAACAGCCTTAGCGAAAGGCTTCTTGAAGGGAAAGATGTAACTCTGTGAGATGAATTCACAGAACACAGAAGTTTCTCAGAAAGCTTCTTTCCAGTTTTGAACGGAAGATATTTCCTTTTTCACCATAGCCCTCTAAGGGCTTCCAAATATCCCTTTGCCAATTCCACAAGAACAGCCTTAGCGAAAGGATTCTTGAATGGAAAGATGTAACTCTGTGAGATGAATTAAGAGAACACAGAGCAGTTTCTCAGAAAGCTTCTTTCCTGTTTTGAACGGAAGATATTACCTTTTTCACCATAGCCCTCTATGGGCTTCCAAATATCCCTTTGCCAATTCCACAAGAACAGCCTTAGCGAAAGGCTTCTTGAAGGGAAACATGTAACTCTGTGAGATGAATTAAGAGAAGACAGAGCAGTTTCTCTGAAAGCTTCTTTCCTGTTTTGAATGGAAGTTATTTCCTTTTTCACCATAACCCTTTATGTGCTTCCAAATATAACTTTCCCAATTCCACAAGAACAGCCTTAGCGAAAGGCTTCTTGAAGGGAAAGATGTAACTCTGTGGGATGAATTCACAGAACACACAGCAGTTTCTCAGAAAGCTTCTTTCCAGTTTTGAACGGAAGATATTTCCTTTTTCACCATAGCCCTCTATGGGCTTCCAAATATTCCTTTGCCAATTCCACAAGAACAGCCTTAGCGAAAGGCTTCTTGAAGGGAAAGATGTAACTCTGTGAGATGAATTCACAGAACACAGAGCAGTTTCTCAGAAAGCTTCTTTCCAGTTTTGAACGGAAGATATTTCCTTTTTCACCATAGCCCTCTAAGGGCTTCCAAATATCCCTTTGCCAATTCCACAAGAACAGCCTTAGCGAAAGGATTCTTGAATGGAAAGATGTAACTCTGTGAGATGAATTAAGAGAACACAGAGCAGTTTCTCAGAAAGCTTCTTTCCTGTTTTGAACGGAAGATATTACCTTTTTCACCATAGCCCTCTATGGGCTTCCAAATATCCCTTTGACAATTCCACAAGAACAGTCTTAACGAAAGGCTTCTTGAAGGGAAAGATGTAATTTGTGGGATGAATTAACAGAACACGGAGCAGTTTCTCAGAAAGCTTCTTTCCAGTTTTGAGCGGAATATATTTCCTTTTTCTCCATAGCCCTCTAGGGGATTCCAAATATCCCTTTGCCAATTCCACAAGAACAGCCTTAGCGAAAGGCTTCTTGAAAGGAAAGATGTAACTCAGTGAGATGAATTCACAGAACACAGAGCAGTCTTTCAGAAAGCTTCTTTCCAGTTTTGAACGGAAGATATTTCCTTTTTCACCATAACCCTCTATGGGCTTCCAAATATCCCTTTGCCAATTCCACAAGAACAGCCTTAGCGAAAGGATTCTGGAATGGAAAGATGTAACTCTGTGAGATGAATTAACAGAACACAGAGCAGTTTCTCAGAAAGCTTCTTTCCAGTTTTGAACGGAAGATATTTCATTTTTCACCGTAGCCCTCTATGGGCTTCCAAATATCCCTTTGCCAATTCCACAAGAACAGCCTTAGCGAAAGGCTTGTTGAAGGGAAAGATGTAACTCTGTGATATGAATTCACAGAACACAGAGCAGTTTCTCAGAAAGCTTCTTTCCAGTTTTGAACGGAAGATATTTCCTTTTTCACCATAGCCCTCTATGGGCTTCCAAATATCCCTTTGCCAATTCCACAAGAAAAGCCTTAGCGAAAGGCTTCTTGAAGGGAAAGATGTAACTCGGTGAGATGAATTCACAGAACACAGAGCAGTTTCTCAGAAAGCTTCTTTCCAGTTTTGAACGGAAGATATTTCCTTTTTCACCATAGACCTCTAAGGGCTTCCAAATATCCCTTTGCCAATTCCACAAGAACAGCCTTAGAGAAAGGCTTCTTGAAGGGAAAGATGTAACTCTGTGAGATGAATTCGCAGAACACAGAGCATTTTCTCAGAAAGCTTCTTTCCAGTTTTGAATGGAAGATATTTCCTTTTTCACCATAGCCCTCTATGGGCTTCCAAATATCCCTTTGCCAATTCCACAAGAACAGCCTTTAGCGAATGGCTTCTTGAAGGGAAAGATGTACCTCTGTGAGATGAATTAACAGAACACAGAGCAGTTTCTCAGAAAGCTTCTTTCCAGTTTTGAACGGAAGATATTTCCTTTTTCACCATAGCCCTCGATGGGCTTCCAAATATCCCTTTGCCAATTCCAGAAGAACAGCCTTAGCGAAAGGCTTCTTGAAGGGAAAGATGTAACTCTGTGAGATGAACTAAGAGAACACAGAGCAGTTTCTCAGAAAGCTTCTTTCCTGTTTTGAACGGAAGATATTTCCTTTTTCACCATAGCCCTCTATGGGCTTCCAAATATCCCTTTGACAATTCCACAAGAACAGACTTAACGAAAGGCTTCTTGAAGGGAAAGATGTAACACTGTGGGATGAATTAACAGAAAACAGAGCAGTTTCTCAGAAAGCTTCTTTCCAGTTTTGAGCGGAATGTATTTCCTTTTTCACCATAGCCCTCTAGGGGTTTCCAAATATCCCTTTGCCAATTCCAAAAGAACAGCCTTAGCGAAAGGCTTCTTGAAGGGAAAGATGGAACTCTGGGAGACGAATTCACAGAACACAGAGCAGTCTCTCAGAAAGCTTCTTTCCAGTTTTGTACGGAAGATATTTCCTTTTTCACCTTAGCCCTCTATGGGCTTCCAAATATCACTTTCCCAATTCCACAAGAACAGCCTTAGCGAAAGGCTTCTTGAAGGGAAAGATGTAACTCTGTGAGACGAATTCACAGAACACAGAGCAGTTTCTCAGAAAGCTCCTTTACAGTTTTGAACGTAAGATATTTCCTTTTTCACCGTAGCCCTCTATGGGCTTCCAAATATCCCTTTGCCAATTGCACAAGAACAGCCTTAGCGAAATTCTTCTTGAAGGGAAAGATGTAACTCTGTGAGATGAATTCACAGAACACAGAGCAGTTTCTCAGATAGCTTCTTTCCAGTTTTGAACGGAAGATATTTCCTTTTTCACCATAGCCCTCTATGGGCTTCCAAATATACCTTTGCCAATTCCAAAAGAACAGCCTTAGCATAAGGCTTCTTGAAAGGAAACATGTAACTCTGTGAGATGAATTAAGAGAACACAGAGCAGTTTCTCAGAAAGCTTCTTTCCAGTTTTGAACGGAAGATAATTCCTTTTTCACCATAGCCCTCTATGGGCTTCCAAATATCCCTTTGCCAACTACACAAGAACAGCCTTAACGAAAGGCTTCTTGAAGGGAAAGATGTAACTCTGTGGGATGAATTCAGAGAACACAGAGCAGTTTCTCAGAAACCTTCTTTCCAGTTTTGAACGGAAGATATTTCCTTTTTCACCATATCCCTCTATGGGCTTCCAAATATCCCTTTGCCAATTGCACAAGAACAGCCTTAGCGAAAGGCTTCTTGAAGGAAAAGATGTAACTCTGTGAGATGAATTAACAGAACACAGAGCAGTTTCTCAGAAAGCTTCTTTCCAGTTTTGAGCGGAATATATTTCCTTTTTCACCTTAGCCCTCAATGGCTTCGAAATATCCCTTTGCCAATTCCACAAGAACAGCCTTAGCGAAAGGCTTCTTGAAGGGAAAGATGTAACTCTGTGAGATGAATTAGCAGAACACAGAACAGTTTCTCAGAAAGCTTCTTTCCAGTTTTGAACGGAAGATATTTCCTTTTTCACCATAGCCCTCTATGGGCTTCCAAATATCCCTTTGCCGATTCCACAAGAACAGCCTTAGCGAAAGGCTTCTTGAAGGGAAAGATGTAACTCTGTGAGATGAATTCACAGAACACAGAGCAGTTTCTCAGAAAGCTTCTTTCCAGTTTTGAACGGAAGATATTTCCTTCTTCCCCATAGCCCTCTATGGGCTTCCAAATATCCCTTTGCAAATTGCACAAGAACAGCCATATCGAAAGGCTTCTTGAAGGGAAAGATATAATTCTGTGATATGAATTCACAGAACACAGAGCAGTTTCTCAGAAAGCTTCTTTCCAGTTTTGAACGGAAGATATTTCCTTTTTCACCATAGCCCTCTATGGGCTTCCAAATATCCCTTTGCCAATTCAACAAGAACAGCCTTAGCCAAAGGCTTCTTGAAGGGAAAGATGTAACTCTGTCAGATGAATTAACAGAACACAGAGCAGTTTCTCAGAAAGCCTCTTTCCAGTTTTGAACGGAAGATATTTCCTTTTTCACCATAGCCCTCTATGGGCTTCCAAATATCCCTTTGCCAATTCCACAAGAACAGCCTTAGCGAAAGGCTTCTTTAAGGGAAAGATGTAACTCTGTGAGATGAATTCACAGAACACAGAGCAGTCTCTCAGAAATCTTCTTTCCAGTTTTGAACGGAAGATATTTCCTTTTTCAACATAGCCCTCTCTGGGCTTCCAAATATCCCTATGCCAATTCCACAAGAACAGCCTTAGCGAAAGGCTTCTTGAAGGGAAAGATGTAACTCTGTGAGATGAATTCACAGAACACAGAGCAGTCTCTCAGAAAGCTTCTTTCCAGTTTTGAACGGAAGATACTTCCTTTTTCACCATATCCCTCTATGGGCTTCCAAATATCCCTTTGCCAATTCCACAAGAACAGCCTTAGCGAAAGGCTTCTTGAAAGGAAACATGTAACTGTGTGAGATGAATTAAGAGAACACAGAGCAGTTTCTCAGAAAGCTTCTTTCCTGTTTTGAACAGAAGATATTTCCTTTTTCACCATAGCCCTCTATGGGCTTCCAAATATCCCTTTGCCAATTCCACAAAAACAGACTTAGCGAAATTCTTCTTGAAGGGAAAGATGTAACTCTGTGGGATGAATTCACAGAACACAGAGCAGTTTCTCAGAAAGCTTCTTTCCAGTTTTGAACGGAAGATATTTCCTTTTTCACCATAGCCCTCTATGGGCTTCCAAATATTCCTTTGCCAATTCCACAAGAACAGCCTTAGCGAAAGGCTTCTTGAAGGGAAAGATGGAACTCTGTGAGACGAATTCACAGAACATAGAGCAGTTTCTCAGAACGCTTCTTTCCAGTATTGAATGGAAGATATTTCCTTTTTCACCATAGCCCTCTATGGGCCGCCAAATATCCCTTTGCCAATTCCACAAGAACAGCCTTAGCGAAAGACTTCTTGAAAGGAAACATGTAACTCTGTGAGATGAATTAAGAGAACACAGAGCAGTTTCTCAGAAAGCTTCTTTCCTGTTTTGAACGGAAGATATTACCTTTTTCACCATAGCCCTCTATGGGCTTCCAAATATCCCGTTGACAATTCCACAAGAACAATCTTAACGAAAGGCTTCTTGAAGGGAAAGATGTAACTTTGTGGGATGAATTAACAGAACACGGAGCAGTTTCTCAGAAAGCTTCTTTCCAGCTTTGAGCGGAATATATTTCCTTTTTCACCATAGCCCTTTATGGGCTTCCAAATATAACTTTCCCAATTCCACAAGAACAGCCTTAGCGAAAGGCTTCTTGAAGGGAAAGATGTAACTCTGTGAGATGAATTCACAGAACACAGAGCAGTTTCTCAGAAAGCTTCTTTCCAGTTTTGAACGGAAGATATTTCCTTTTTCACCATAGCCCTCTAAGGGCTTCCAAATATCCCTTTGCCAATTCCACAAGAACAGCCTTAGCGAAAGGATTCTTGAATGGAAAGATGTAACTCTGTGAGATGAATTAAGAGAACACAGAGCAGTTTCTCAGAAAGCTTCTTTCCTGTTTTGAACGGAAGATATTACCTTTTTCACCATAGCCCTCTATGGGCTTCCAAATATCCCTTTGCCAATTCCACAAGAACAGCCTTAGCGAAAGGCTTCTTGAAGGGAAACATGTAACTCTGTGAGATGAATTAAGAGAAGACAGAGCAGTTTCTCGGAAAGCTTCTTTCCTGTTTTGAATGGAAGTTATTTCCTTTTTCACCATAACCCTTTATGTGCTTCCAAATATAACTTTCCCAATTCCACAAGAACAGCCTTAGCGAAAGGCTTCTTGAAGGGAAAGATGTAACTCTGTGGGATGAATTCACAGAACACACAGCAGTTTCTCAGAAAGCTTCTTTCCAGTTTTGAACGGAAGATATTTCCTTTTTCACCATAGCCCTCTATGGGCTTCCAAATATTCCTTTGCCAATTCCACAAGAACAGCCTTAGCGAATGGCTTCTTGAAGGGAAAGATGTAACTCTGTGAGATGAATTCACAGAACACAGAGCAGTTTCTCAGAAAGCTTCTTTCCAGTTTTGAACGGAAGATATTTCCTTTTTCACCATAGCCCTCTATGCGCTTCCAAATATCCCTTTGCCAATTCCACAAGAACAGCCTTAGCGAAAGGATTCTTGAATGGAAAGATGTAACTCTGTGAGATGAATTAAGAGAACACAGAGCAGTTTCTCAGAAAGCTTCTTTCCTGTTTTGAACGGAAGATATTACCTTTTTCACCATAGCCCTCTATGGGCTTCCAAATATCCCTTTGACAATTCAACAAGAACAGTATTAACGAAAGGCTTCTTGAAGGAAAAGATGTAACTTTGTGGGATGAATTAACAGAACACGGAGCAGTTTCTCAGAAAGCTTCTTTCCAGTTTTGAGCGGAATATATTTCCTTTTTCTCCATAGCCCTCTAGGGGATTCCAAATATCCCTTTGCCAATTCCACAAGAACAGCCTTAGCGAAAGGCTTCTTGAAAGGAAAGATGTAACTCTGTGAGATGAATTCACAGAACACAGAGCAGTCTTTCAGAAAGCTTCTTTCCAGTTTTGAACGGAAGATATTTCCTTTTTCACCATAACCCTCTATGGGCTTCCAAATATCCCTTTGCCAATTCCACAAGAACAGCCTTAGCGAAAGGATTCTTGAATGGAAAGATGTAACTCTGTGAGATGAATTAACAGAACACAGAGCAGTTTCTCAGAAAGCTTCTTTCCAGTTTTGAACGGAAGATATTTCATTTTTCACCGTAGCCCTCTATGGGCTTCCAAATATCCCTTTGCCAATTCCACAAGAACAGCCTTAGCGAATGGCTTGTTGAAGGGAAAGATGTAACTCTGTGAAATGAATTCACAGAACACAGAGCAGTTTCTCAGAAAGCTTCTTTCCAGTTTTGAACGGAAGATATTTCCTTTTTCACCATAGCCCTCTATGGGCTTCCAAATATCCCTTTGCCAAATCCACAAGAACAGTCTTAACGAAAGGCTTCTTGAAGGAAAAGATGTAACTTTGTGAGATGAATTAAGAGAACACAGGGAAGTTTCTCAGAAAGCTTCTTTCCTGTTTTGAACGGAAGATATTTCCTTTTTCATCATAGCACTCTATGGGCTTCCAAATATCCCTTTGCCAATTGCACAAGAACAGCCTTAGCGAAAGGCTTCTTGAAGGTAAAGATGTATCTCTGTGAGATGAATTAACAGAACACAGAGCCGTTTCTCAGAAAGCTTCTTTCCAGTTTTGAGCGGAAGATATTTCCTTTTTCAACATAGCCCTCAATGGCTTCCAAATATCCCTTTGACAATTCCACAAGAACAGCCTTAGCGAAAGGCTTCTTGAAGGGAAAGATGTAACTCTGTGAGATGAATTAACAGAACACAGAGCAGTTTCTCAGAAAGCTTCTTTCCAGTTTTGAACGGAAGATATTTCCTTTTTCACCATAGCCCTCTATGGGCTTCCAAATATCCCTTTACCGATTCCACAAGAACAGCCTTAGCGAAAGGCTTCTTGAAGGGAAAGATGTAACTCTGTGAGATGAATTAACAGAACAGAGAGCAGTTTCTCAGAAAGCTTCTTTCCAGTTTTGAACGGAAGATATTTCCTTTTTCACCATAGCCCTCTATGGGCTTCCAAATATCCCTTTGCCAATTCCACAATAACAGCCTTAGCGAAAGGCTTCTTGAAGGGAAAGATGTAACTCTGGGAGACGAATTCACAGAACACAGAGCAGTCTCTCAGAAAGCTTCTTTCCAGTTTTGTACGGAAGATATTTCCTTTTTCACCATAGCCCTCTACGGGCTTCCAAATATCACTTTCCCAATTCCACAAGAACAGCCTTAGCGAAAGGCTTCTTGAAGGGAAAGATGTAACTCTGTGAGATGAATTCACAGAACACAGAGCAGTTTCTCAGAAAGCTTCTTTCCAGTTTTGAACGCAAGATATTTCCTTTTTCACCATAGCCCTCGATGGGCTTCCAAATATCCCTTTGCCAATTCCACAAGAACAGCCTTAGCGAAAGGCTTCTTGAAGGGAAAGATGTAACTCTGGGAGATGAATTCACCGAACACAGAGCAGTCTCTCAGAAAGCTTCTTTCCAGTTTTGAACCGAAGATATTTCCTTTTTCACCATAGACCTCTATGGGCTTCCAAATATCACTTTCCCAATTCCACAAGAACAGCCTTAGCGAAAGGCTTCTTGAAGGGAAAGATGTAACTCTGTGAGACGAATTCACAGAACACAGAGCAGTTTCTCAGAAAACTTCTTTCCAGTTTTGAACGGAAGATATTTCCTTTTTCACCATAGCCCTCTATGGGCTTCCAAATATCCCTTTGACAATTCCACAAGAGCAGTCTTAACGAAAGGCTTCTTGAAGGGAAAGATGTAACTCTGTGGGATGAATTAACAGAACACGGAGCAGTTTCTCAGAAAGCTTCTTTCCAGTTTTGAGCGGAATATATTTCCTTTTTCACCATAGCCCTCTAGGGGTTTCCAAATATCCCTTTGCCAATTCCACAAGAACAGCCTTAGCGAAAGGCTTATTGAAGGGAAAGATGTAACTCTGTGAGATGAATTCACAGAACACAGAGCAGTTTCTCAGATAGCTTCTTTCCACTTTTGAACGGAAGATAATTCCTTTTTCACCATAGCCCTCTATGGGCTTCCAAATATACCTTTGCCAATTCCAAAAGAACAGCCTTAGCGAAAGGCTTCTTGAAAGGAAACATGTAACTCTGTGAGATGAATTAAGAGAACACAGAGCAGTTTCTCAGAAAGCTTCTTTCCAGTTTTGAACGGAAGATAATTCCTTTTTAACCATAGCCCTCTATGGGCTTCCAAATATCCCTTTGCCAACTCCACAAGAACAGCCTTAACGAAAGGCTTCTTGAAGGGAAAGATGTAACTCTGTGGGATGAATTCACAGAACACAGAGCAGTTTCTCAGAAAGCTTCTTTCCTGTTTTGAACGGAAGATATTACCTTTTTCACCATAGCCCTCTATGGGCTTCCAAATATCCCTTTGACAATTCAACAAGAACAGTCTTAACGAAAGGCTTCTTGAAGGAAAAGATGTAACTCTGTGAGATGAATTCACAGAAAACAGAGCAGTCTCTCAGAAAGCTTCTTTCCTGTTTTGAACGGAAGATATTTCCTTTTTCACCATAGCCCTCTAGGGGCTTCCAAATATCCCTTTCCCAATTCCACAAGAACAGCCTTAGCGAAAGGCTTCTTGAAGGGAAACATGTAACTCTGTGAGATGAATTAAGAGAACACTGAGAAGTTTCTCAGAAAGCTTTTTTCCAGTTTTGAACGGAAGATATTTCCTTTTTCACCATAGCCCTCTATGGGCTTCCAAATATCCCTTTGCCAATTCCACAAGAACAGCCTTAGCGAAAGGCTTCTTGAAGGGAAAGATGTAACTCTGTGAGATGAATTCACAGAACACAGAGCAGTTTCTCAGAAAGCTTCTTTCCAGTTTTGAACGGAAGATATTTCCTTTTTCACCATAGCCCTCTATGGGCTTCCAAATATCCCTTTGACAATTCCACAAGAACAGACTTAACGAAAGGCTTCTTGAAGGGAAAGATGTAACTCTGTGGGATGAATTAACAGAAAAAGGAGCAGTTTTCAGAAAGCTTCTTTCCAGTTTTGAGCGGAATGTATTTCCTTTATCACCATAGCCCTCTAGGGGTTTCCAAATATCCCTTTGCCAATTCCAAAAGAACAGCCTTAGCGAAAGGCTTATTGAAGGGAAAGATGTAACTCTGTGAGATGAATTAACAGAACACAGAGCAGTTTCTCAGAAAGCTTCTTTCCAGTTTTGAACGGAAGATATTTCCTTTTTCACCATAGCCCTCTATGGGCTTCCAAATATCCCTTTGCAAATTGCACAAGAACAGCCTCAGCGAAAGGCTTCTTGAATGGAAAGATGTAACTCTGTGAGATGAATTAACAGAACACAGAGCAGTTTCTCAGAAATCTTCTTTCCAGTTTTGAACGGAAGATATTTCCTTTTTCACCGTAGCCCTCTATGGGCTTCCAAATATCCCTTTGCCAATTCCACAAGAACAGCCTTAGCGAAAGGCTTCTTGAAGGGAAAGATATAATTCTGTGATATGAATTCACAGAACACAGAGCAGTTTCTCAGAAAGCTTCTTTCCAGTTTTGAACGGAAGATATTTCCTTTTTCACCATAGCCCTCTATGGGCTTCCAAATATCCCTTTGCCAATTCCACAAGAACAGCCTTAGCGAAAGGCTTCTTGAAGGGAAAGATGTAACTATGTGAGATGAATTCACAGAACACAGAGCAGTTTCTCAGAAAGCCTCTTTCCAGTTTTGAACGGAAGATATTTCCTTTTTCTCCATAGCCCTCTATGGGCTTCCAAATATCCCTTTGCCAATTCCACAAGAACAGCCTTAGCGAAAGGCTTCTTTAAGGGAAAGATGTAACTCTGTGAGATGAATTCACAGAACACAGAGCAGTCTCTCAGAAAGCTTCTTTCCAGTTTGGAACGGAAGATATTTCCTTTTTTACCATAGCCCTCTCTGGGCTTCCAAATATCCCTTTGCCAATTCCACAAGAACAGCCTTAGCGAAAGGCTTCTTGAAGGGAAAGATGTAACTCTGTGAGATGAATTCACAGAACACAGAGCAGTCTCTCAGAAAGCTTCTTTCCAGTTTTGAACGGAAGATACTTCCTTTTTCACCATATCTCTCTATGGGCTTCCAAATATCCCTTTGCCAATTACACAAGAACAGCCTTAGCGAAAGGCTTCTTGAAAGGAAACATGTAACTCTGTGAGATGAATTAAGGGAACACAGAGCAGTTTCTCAGAAAGCTTCTTTCCTGTTTTGAACAGAAGATATTTCCTTTTTCACCATAGCCCTCTATGGGCTTTCAAATATCCCTTTGCCAATTCCACAAGAACAGACTTAGCGAAATTCTTCTTGAAGGGAAACCTGTAACTCTGTGAGATGAATTAACAGAACACAGAGGAGTTTCTCAGAAAGTTTCTTTCCTGTTTTGAACGGAAGATATTTCCTTTTTCACCATAGCCCTCTATGGGCTTCCAAATATCCATTTGCCAATTCCACAAGAACAGCCTTAGCGTAAGGCTTCTTGAAGGGAAAGATGCAACTCTGTGAGATGAATTAACAGAACACAGAGCAGTTTCTCAGAAAGCTTCTTTCCAGTTTTGAACGGAAGATATTTCCTTTTTCGCCATAGCCCTCTATGGGCTTCCAAATATCCCTTTAACAATTCCACAAGAACAGTCTTAGCGAAAGGCTTCTTGAAGGGAAAGATGTAACTCTGTGAGATGAATTCACAGAACACAGAGCAGTCTCTCAGAAAGCTTCTTTCCAGTTTTGAACGGAAGATATTTCCTTTTTCACCATAGCCCTCTATGGGCTTCCAAATATCCCTTTGCCAATTCCACAAGAACAGCCTTAGCGAAAGGCTTCTTGAAGGGAAACATGTAACTCTGTGAGATGAATTAAGAGAAGACAGAGCAGTTTCTCGGAAAGCTTATTTCCTGTTTTAAATGGAAGTTATTTCCTTTTTCACCATAACCCTTTATGGGCGTCCAAATATAACTTTCCCAATTCCACAAGAACAGCCTTAGCGAAAGGCTTCTTGAAGGGAAAGATGTAACTCTGTGGGATGAATTCACAGAACACAGAGCAGTTTCTCAGAAAGCTTCTTTCCAGTTTTGAGCGGAAGATATTTCCTTTTTCACCATAGCCCTCTATGGGCTTCCAAATATTCCTTTGCCAATTCCACAAGAACAGCCTTAGCGAAAGGCTTCTTGAAGGGAAAGATGGAACTCTGTGAGACGAATTCACAGAACATAGAGCAGTTTCTCAGAAAGCTTCTTTCCAGTATTGAATGGAAGATATTTCCTTTTTCACCATAGCCCTCTATGGGCTGCCAAATATCCCTTTCCCAATTCCACAAGAACAGCCTTAGCGAAAGGCTTCTTGAAGGGAAAGATGTAACTCTGTGAGACGAATTCACAGAACACAGAGCAGTTTCTCAGAAAGCTTCTTTCCAGTTTTGAGCGGAAGATATTTCCTTTTTCACCTTAGCCCTCAATGGCTTCGAAATATCCCTTTGACAATTCCACAAGAACAGCCTTAGCGAAAGGCTTCTTGAAGGGAAAGATGTAACTCTGTGAGATGAATTAGCAGAACACAGAGCAGTTTCTCAGAAAGCTTCTTTCCAGTTTTGAACGGAAGATATTTCCTTTTTCACCATAGCCCTCTATGGGCTTCCAAATATCCCTTTGCCGATTCCAGAAGAACAGCCTTAGCGAAAGGCTTCTTGAAGGGAAAGATGTAACTCTGTGAGATGAATTCACAGAACACAGAGCAGTTTCTCAGAAAGCTTCTTTCCAGTTTTGAACGGAAGATATTTCCTTTTTCACCATAGCCCTCGATGGGCTTCCAAATATCCCTTTGCCAATTCCACAAGAACAGCCTTAGCGAAAGGCTTCTTGAAGGGAAAGATGTAACTCTGGGAGATGAATTCACCGAACACAGAGCAGTCTCTCAGAAAGCTTCTTTCCAGTTTTGAACCGAAGATATTTCCTTTTTCACCATAGCCCTCTATGGGCTTCCAAATATCACTTTCCCAATTCCACAAGAACAGCCTTAGCGAAAGGCTTCTTGAAGGGAAAGATGTAACTCTGTGAGACGAATTCACAGAACACAGAGCAGTTTCTCAGAAAACTTCTTTCCAGTTTTGAACGGAAGATATTTCCTTTTTCACCATAGCCCTCTATGGGCTTCCAAATATCCCTTTGAAAATTGCACAAGAACAGCCTCAGCGAAAGGCTTCTTGAATGGAAAGATGTAACTCTGTGAGATGAATTAACAGAACACAGAGCAGTTTCTCAGAAATCTTCTTTCCAGTTTTGAACGGAAGATATTTCCTTTTTCACCGTAGCCCTCTATGGGCTTCCAAATATCCCTTTGCCAATTCCACAAGAACAGCCTTAGCGAAAGGCTTCTTGAAGGGAAAGATATAATTCTGTGATATGAATTCACAGAACACAGAGCAGTTTCTCAGAAAGCTTCTTTCCAGTTTTGAACGGAAGATATTTCCTTTTTCACCATAGCCCTCTATGGGCTTCCAAATATCCCTTTGCCAATTCCACAAGAACAGCCTTAGCGAAAGGCTTCTTGAAGGGAAAGATGTAACTCTGTGAGATGAATTCACAGAACACAGAGCAGTTTCTCAGAAAGCCTCTTTCCAGTTTTGAACGGAAGATATTTCCTTTTTCACCATAGCCCTCTATGGGCTTCCAAATATCCCTTTGCCAATTCCACAAGAACAGACTTAGCGAAATTCTTCTTGAAGGAAAACCTGTAACTCTCTGAGATGAATTAACAGAACACAGAGGAGTTTCTCAGAAAGTTTCTTTCCTGTTTTCAACGCAAGATATTTCCTTTTTCACCATAGCCCTCTATGGGCTTCCAAATATCCATTTGCCAATTCCACAAGAACACCCTTAGCGTAAGGCTTCTTGAAGGGAAAGATGCAACTCTGTGAGACGAATTAACAGAACATAGAGCAGTTTCTCAGAAAGCTTCTTTCCAGTTTTGAACGGAAGATATTTCCCTTTTCGCCATAGCCCTCTATGGGCTTCCAAATATCCCTTTGACAATTCCACAAGAACAGTCTTAGCGAAAGGCTTCTTGAAGGGAAAGATGTAACTCTGTGAGATGAATTCACAGAACACAGAGCAGTCTCTCAGAAAGCTTCTTTCCAATTTTGAACGGAAGATATTTCCTTTTTCACCATAGCCCTCTATGGGCTTCCAAATATCCCTTTGACAATTCCACAAGAGCAGTCTTAACGAAAGGCTTCTTGAAGGGAAAGATGTAACTCTGTGGGATGAATTAACAGAACACGGAGCAGTTTCTCAGAAAGCTTCTTTCCAGTTTTGAGCGGAATATATTTCCTTTTTCACCATAGCCCTCTAGGGGTTTCCAAATATCCCTTTGCCAATTCCACAAGAACAGCCTTAGCGAAAGGCTTATTGAAGGGAAAGATGTAACTCTGTGAGATGAATTCACAGAACACAGAGCAGTTTCTCAGAAATCTTCTTTCCAGTTTTGAACGGAAGATATTTCCTTTTTCATCATAGCCCTCTATGGGCTTCCAAATATCCCTTTGCCAATTCCACAAGAACAGCCTTAGCGAAAGGCTTCTTGAAGGGAAAGATGTAACCCTGTGAGATGAATTAACATAACACCGAGCAGTTTCTCAGAAAGATTCCTTCCAGTTTTGAACGGAAGTTATTTCCTTTTTCACCATAGCCCTCTATGGGCTTCCAAATATCCCTTTGCCAATTCCACAAGAACAGCCATAGGGAAAGGCTTCTTGAAGGGAAAGATGTAACTCTGTGAGATGAATTAACAGAACACAGAGCAGTTTCTCAGCAAGCTTCTTTCCAGTTTTGAACGGAAGATATTTCCTTTTTCACCATAGCCCTCTATGGGCTTCCAAATATACCTTTGCCAATTCCAAAAGAACAGCCTTAGCGAAAGGCTTCTTGAAAGGAAACATGTAACTCTGTGAGATGAATTAAGAGAACACAGAGCAGTTTCTCAGAAAGCTTCTTTCCAGTTTTGAACGGAAGATAATTCCTTTTTAACCATAGCCCTCTATGGGCTTCCAAATATCCCTTTGCCAACTCCACAAGAACAGCCTTAACGAAAGGCTTCTTGAAGGGAAAGATGTAACTCTGTGGGATGAATTCACAGAACACAGAGCAGTTTCTCAGAAAGCTTCTTTCCTGTTTTGAACGGAAGATATTACCTTTTTCACCATAGCCCTCTATGGGCTTCCAAATATCCCTTTGACAATTCAACAAGAACAGTCTTAACGAAAGGCTTCTTGAAGGAAAAGATGTAACTTTGTGGGATGAATTAACAGAACACGGAGCAGTTTCTCAGAAAGCTTCTTTCCAGTTTTGAGCGGAATATATTTCCTTTTTCTCCATAGCCCTCTAGGGGATTCCAAATATCCCTTTGCCAATTCCACAAGAACAGCCTTAGCGAAAGACTTCTTGAAAGGAAAGATGTAAATCTGTGAGATGAATTCACAGAACACAGAGCAGTCTTTCAGAAAACTTCTTTCCAGTTTTGAACGGAAGATATTTCCTTTTTCACCATAACCCTCTATGGGCTTCCAAATATCCCTTTGCCAATTCCACAAGAACAGCCTTAGCGAAAGGCTTCTTGAAGGGAAAGATGTAACTCTGTGAGATGAATTCACAGAACACAGAGCATTTTCTCAGAAAGCTTCTTTCCAGTTTTGAATGGAAGATATTTCCTTTTTCACCATAGCCCTCTATGGGCTTCCAAATATCCCTTTGCCAATTCCACAAGAACAGCCTTTAGCGAATGGCTTCTTGAAGGGAAAGATGTACCTCTGTGAGATGAATTAACAGAACACAGAGCAGTTTCTCAGAAAGCTACTTTCCAGTTTTGAACGGAAGATATTTCCTTTTTCACCATAGCCCTTGATGGGCTTCCAAATATCCCTTTGCCAATTCCACAAGAACAGCCTTAGCGAAAGGCTTCTTGAAGGGAAAGATGTAACTCTGTGAGATGAATTCACAGAAAACAGAGCAGTCTCTCAGAAAGCTTCTTTCCTGTTTTGAACGGAAGATATTTCCTTTTTCACCATAGCCCTCTATGGGCTTCCAAATATCCCTTTCCCAATTCCACAAGAACAGCCTTAGCGAAAGGCTTCTTGAAGGGAAACATGTAACTCTGTGAGATGAATTAAGAGAACACAGAGAAGTTTCTCAGAAAGCTTTTTTCCAGTTTTGAACGGAAGATAATTCCTTTTTCACCATAGCCCTCTATGGGCTTCCAAATATCCCTTTGCCAATTCCACAAGAACAGCCTTAGCGAAAGGCTTCTTGAAGGGAAAGATGTAACTCTGTGAGATGAATTCACAGAACACAGAGCAGTTTCTCAGAAAGCTTCTTTCCAGTTTTGAACGGAAGATATTTCCTTTTTCACCATAGCCCTCGATGGGCTTCCAAATATCCCTTTGCCAATTCCACAAGAACAGCCTTAGCGAAAGGCTTCTTGAAGGGAAAGATGTAACTCTGGGAGATGAATTCACCGAACACAGAGCAGTCTCTCAGAAAGCTTCTTTCCAGTTTTGAACCGAAGATATTTCCTTTTTCACCATAGCCCTCTATGGGCTTCCAAATATCACTTTCCCAATTCCACAAGAACAGCCTTAGCGAAAGGCTTCTTGAAGGGAAAGATGTAACTCTGTGAGACGAATTCACAGAACACAGAGCAGTTTCTCAGAAAACTTCTTTCCAGTTTTGAACGGAAGATATTTCCTTTTTCACCATAGCCCTCTATGGGCTTCCAAATATCCCTTTGCAAATTGCACAAGAACAGCCTCAGCGAAAGGCTTCTTGAATGGAAAGATGTAACTCTGTGAGATGAATTAACAGAACACAGAGCAGTTTCTCAGAAATCTTCTTTCCAGTTTTGAACGGAAGATATTTCCTTTTTCACCGTAGCCCTCTATGGGCTTCCAAATATCCCTTTGCCAATTCCACAAGAACAGCCTTAGCGAAAGGCTTCTTGAAGGGAAAGATATAATTCTGTGATATGAATTCACAGAACACAGAGCAGTTTCTCAGAAAGCTTCTTTCCAGTTTTGAACGGAAGATATTTCCTTTTTCACCATAGCCCTCTATGGGCTTCCAAATATCCCTTTGCCAATTCCACAAGAACAGCCTTAGCGAAAGGCTTCTTGAAGGGAAAGATGTAACTCTGTGAGATGAATTCACAGAACACAGAGCAGTTTCTCAGAAAGCCTCTTTCCAGTTTTGAACGGAAGATATTTCCTTTTTCACCATAGCCCTCTATGGGCTTCCAAATATCCCTTTGCCAATTCCACAAGAACAGCCTTAGCGAAAGGCTTCTTGAAAGGAAACATGTAACTCTGTGAGATGAATTAAGAGAACACAGAGCAGTTTCTCAGAAAGCTTCTTTCCTGTTTTGAACAGAAGATATTTCCTTTTTCACCATAGCCCTCTATGGGCTTCCAAATATCCCTTTGCCAATTCCACAAGAACAGACTTAGCGAAATTCTTCTTGAAGGAAAACCTGTAACTCCCTGAGATGAATTAACAGAACACAGAGGAGTTTCTCAGAAAGTTTCTTTCCTGTTTTCAACGCAAGATATTTCCTTTTTCACCATAGCCCTCTATGGGCTTCCAAATATCCATTTGCCAATTCCACAAGAACACCCTTAGCGTAAGGCTTCTTGAAGGGAAAGATGCAACTCTGTGAGACGAATTAACAGAACATAGAGCAGTTTCTCAGAAAGCTTCTTTCCAGTTTTGAACGGAAGATATTTCCCTTTTCGCCATAGCCCTCTATGGGCTTCCAAATATCCCTTTGACAATTCCACAAGAACAGTCTTAGCGAAAGGCTTCTTGAAGGGAAAGATGTAACTCTGTGAGATGAATTCACAGAACACAGAGCAGTCTCTCAGAAAGCTTCTTTCCAGTTTTGAACGGAAGATATTTCCTTTTTCACCATAGCCCTCTATGGGCTTCCAAATATCCCTTTGACAATTCCACAAGAGCAGTCTTAACGAAAGGCTTCTTGAAGGGAAAGATGTAACTCTGTGGGATGAATTAACAGAACACGGAGCAGTTTCTCAGAAAGCTTCTTTCCAGTTTTGAGCGGAATATATTTCCTTTTTCACCATAGCCCTCTAGGGGTTTCCAAATATCCCTTTGCCAATTCCACAAGAACAGCCTTAGCGAAAGGCTTATTGAAGGGAAAGATGTAACTCTGTGAGATGAATTCACAGAACACAGAGCAGTTTCTCAGATAGCTTCTTTCCAGTTTTGAACGGAAGATATTTCCTTTTTCACCATAGCCCTCTATGGGCTTCCAAATATACCTTTGCCAATTCCAAAAGAACAGCCTTAGCGAAAGGCTTCTTGAAAGGAAACATGTAACTCTGTGAGATGAATTAAGAGAACACAGAGCAGTTTCTCAGAAAGCTTCTTTCCAGTTTTGAACGGAAGATAATTCCTTTTTAACCATAGCCCTCTATGGGCTTCCAAATATCCCTTTGCCAACTCCACAAGAACAGCCTTAACGAAAGGCTTCTTGAAAGGAAAGATGTAACTCTGTGGGATGAATTCACAGAACACAGAGCAGTTTCTCAGAAAGCTTCTTTCCTGTTTTGAACGGAAGATATTACCTTTTTCACCATAGCCCTCTATGGGCTTCCAAATATCCCTTTGACAATTCAACAAGAACAGTCTTAACGAAAGGCTTCTTGAAGGAAAAGATGTAACTTTGTGGGATGAATTAACAGAACACGGAGCAGTTTCTCAGAAAGCTTCTTTCCAGTTTTGAGCGGAATATATTTCCTTTTTCTCCATAGCCCTCTAGGGGATTCCAAATATCCCTTTGCCAATTCCACAAGAACAGCCTTAGCGAAAGACTTCTTGAAAGGAAAGATGTAAATCTGTGAGATGAATTCACAGAACACAGAGCAGTCTTTCAGAAAACTTCTTTCCAGTTTTGAACGGAAGATATTTCCTTTTTCACCATAACCCTCTATGGGCTTCCAAATATCCCTTTGCCAATTCCACAAGAAAAGCCTTAGCGAAAGGCTTCTTGAAGGGAAAGATGTAACTCTGTGAGATGAATTCACAGAACACAGAGCATTTTCTCAGAAAGCTTCTTTCCAGTTTTGAATGGAAGATATTTCCTTTTTCACCATAGCCCTCTATGGGCTTCCAAATATCCCTTTGCCAATTCCACAAGAACAGCCTTTAGCGAATGGCTTCTTGAAGGGAAAGATGTACCTCTGTGAGATGAATTAACAGAACACAGAGCAGTTTCTCAGAAAGCTTCTTTCCAGTTTTGAACGGAAGATATTTCCTTTTTCACCATAGCCCTCTATGGGCTTCCAAATATCCCTTTGACAATTCCACAAGAACAGACTTAACGAAAGGCTTCTTGAAGGGAAAGATGTAACTCTGTGGGATGAATTACAAGAAAAAGGAGCAGTTTCTCAGAAAGCTTCTTTCCAGTTTTGAGCGGAATGTATTTCCTTTTTCACCATAGCCCTCTAGGGGTTTCCAAATATCCCTTTGCCAATTCCAAAAGAACAGCCTTAGCGAAAGGCTTATTGAAGGGAAAGATGTAACTCTGTGAGATGAATTAACAGAACACAGAGCAGTTTCTCAGAAAGCTTCTTTCCAGTTTTGAACGGAAGATATTTCCTTTTTCACCATAGCCCTCTATGGGCTTCCAAATATCCCTTTGCCAATTCCAAAAGAACAGCCTTAGCGAAAGGCTTATTGAAGGGAAAGATGTAACTCTGTGAGATGAATTAACAGAACACAGAGCAGTTTCTCAGAAATCTTCTTTCCAGTTTTGAACGGAAGATATTTCCTTTTTCACCGTAGCCCTCTATGGGCTTCCAAATATCCCTTTGCCAATTCCACAAGAACAGCCTTAGCGAAAGGCTTCTTGAAGGGAAAGATATAATTCTGTGATATGAATTCACAGAACACAGAGCAGTTTCTCAGAAAGCTTCTTTCCAGTTTTGAACGGAAGATATTTCCTTTTTCACCATAGCCCTCTATGGGCTTCCAAATATCCCTTTGCCAATTCCACAAGAACAGCCTTAGCGAAAGGCTTCTTGAAGGGAAAGATGTAACTATGTGAGATGAATTCACAGAACACAGAGCAGTTTCTCAGAAAGCCTCTTTCCAGTTTTGAACGGAAGATATTTCCTTTTTCTCCATAGCCCTCTATGGGCTTCCAAATATCCCTTTGCCAATTCCACAAGAACAGCCTTAGCGAAAGGCTTCTTTAAGGGAAAGATGTAACTCTGTGAGATGAATTCACAGAACACAGAGCAGTCTCTCAGAAAGCTTCTTTCCAGTTTGGAACGGAAGATATTTCCTTTTTCACCATAGCCCTCTCTGGGCTTCCAAATATCCCTTTGCCAATTCCACAAGAACAGCCTTAGCGAAAGGCTTCTTGAAGGGAAAGATGTAACTCTGTGAGATGAATTCACAGAACACAGAGCAGTCTCTCAGAAAGCTTCTTTCCAGTTTTGAACGGAAGATACTTCCTTTTTCACCATATCTCTCTATGGGCTTCCAAATATCCCTTTGCCAATTACACAAGAACAGCCTTAGCGAAAGGCTTCTTGAAAGGAAACATGTAACTCTGTGAGATGAATTAAGAGAACACAGAGCAGTTTCTCAGAAAGCTTCTTTCCTGTTTTGAACAGAAGATATTTCCTTTTTCACCATAGCCCTCTATGGGCTTTCAAATATCCCTTTGCCAATTCCACAAGAACAGACTTAGCGAAATTCTTCTTGAAGGGAAACCTGTAACTCTGTGAGATGAATTAACAGAACACAGAGGAGTTTCTCAGAAAGTTTCTTTCCTGTTTTGAACGGAAGATATTTCCTTTTTCACCATAGCCCTCTATGGGCTTCCAAATATCCATTTGCCAATTCCACAAGAACAGCCTGAGCGTAAGGCTTCTTGAAGGGAAAGATGCAACTCTGTGAGATGAATTAACAGAACACAGAGCAGTTTCTCAGAAAGCTTCTTTCCAGTTTTGAACGGAAGATATTTCCTTTTTCGCCATAGCCCTCTATGGGCTTCCAAATATCCCTTTGACAATTCCACAAGAACAGTCTTAGCGAAAGGCTTCTTGAAGGGAAAGATGTAACTCTGTGAGATGAATTCACAGAACACAGAGCAGTCTCTCAGAAAGCTTCTTTCCAGTTTTGAACGGAAGATATTTCCTTTTTCACCATAGCCCTCTATGGGCTTCCAAATATCCCTTTGCCAATTCCACAAGAACAGCCTTAGCGAAAGGCTTCTTGAAGGGAAACATGTAACTCTGTGAGATGAATTAAGAGAAGACAGAGCAGTTTCTCGGAAAGCTTCTTTCCTGTTTTAAATGGAAGTTATTTCCTTTTTCACCATAACCCTTTATGGGCGTCCAAATAAAACTTTCCCAATTCCACAAGAACAGCCTTAGCGAAAGGCTTCTTGAAGGGAAAGATGTAACTCTGTGGGATGAATTCACAGAACACAGAGCAGTTTCTCAGAAAGCTTCTTTCCAGTTTTGAGCGGAAGATATTTCCTTTTTCACCATAGCCCTCTATGGGCTTCCAAATATCCCTTTGCCGATTCCAGAAGAACAGCCTTAGCGAAAGGCTTCTTGAAGGGAAAGATGTAACTCTGTGAGATGAATTCACAGAACACAGAGCAGTTTCTCAGAAAGCTTCTTTCCAGTTTTGAACGGAAGATATTTCCTTTTTCACGATAGCCCTCGATGGGCTTCCAAATATCCCTTTGCCAATTCCACAAGAACAGCCTTAGCGAAAGGCTTCTTGAAGGGAAAGATGTAACTCTGGGAGATGAATTCACCGAACACAGAGCAGTCTCTCAGAAAGCTTCTTTCCAGTTTTGAACCGAAGATATTTCCTTTTTCACCATAGCCCTCTATGGGCTTCCAAACATCACTTTCCCAATTCCACAAGAACAGCCTTAGCGAAAGGCTTCTTGAAGGGAAAGATGTAACTCTGTGAGACGAATTCACAGAACACAGAGCAGTTTCTCAGAAAACTTCTTTCCAGTTTTGAACGGAAGATATTTCCTTTTTCACCATAGCCCTCTATGGGCTTCCAAATATCCCTTTGCCAATTCCACAAGAACAGCCTTAGCGAAAGGCTTCTTGAAGGGAAAGATGTAACTCAGTGAGATGAATTCACAGAACACAGAGCAGTTTCTCAGAAAGCCTCTTTCCAGTTTTGAACGGAAGATATTTCCTTTTTCACCATAGCCCTCTATGGGCTTCCAAATATCCCTTTGCCAATTCCACAAGAACAGCCTTAGCGAAAGGCTTCTTGAAAGGAAACATGTAACTCTGTGAGATGAATTAAGAGAACACAGAGCAGTTTCTCAGAAAGCTTCTTTCCTGTTTTGAACAGAAGATATTTCCTTTTTCACCATAGCCCTCTAGGGGCTTCCAAATATCCCTTTGCCAATTCCACAAGAACAGACTTAGCGAAATTCTTCTTGAAGGAAAACCTGTAACTCTCTGAGATGAATTAACAGAACACAGAGGAGTTTCTCAGAAAGTTTCTTTCCTGTTTTCAACGCAAGATATTTCCTTTTTCACCATAGCCCTCTATGGGCTTCCAAATATCCATTTGCCAATTCCACAAGAACACCCTTAGCGTAAGGCTTCTTGAAGGGAAAGATGCAACTCTGTGAGACGAATTAACAGAACATAGAGCAGTTTCTCAGAAAGCTTCTTTCCAGTTTTGAACGGAAGATATTTCCCTTTTCGCCATAGCCCTCTATGGGCTTCCAAATATCCCTTTGACAATTCCACAAGAACAGTCTTAGCGAAAGGCTTCTTGAAGGGAAAGATGTAACTCTGTGAGATGAATTCACAGAACACAGAGCAGTCTCTCAGAAAGCTTCTTTCCAGTTTTGAACGGAAGATATTTCCTTTTTCACCATAGCCCTCTATGGGCTTCCAAATATCCCTTTGACAATTCCACAAGAGCAGTCTTAACGAAAGGCTTCTTGAAGGGAAAGATGTAACTCTGTGGGATGAATTAACAGAACACGGAGCAGTTTCTCAGAAAGCTTCTTTCCAGTTTTGAGCGGAATATATTTCCTTTTTCACCATAGCCCTCTAGGGGTTTCCAAATATCCCTTTGCCAATTCCACAAGAACAGCCTTAGCGAAAGGCTTATTGAAGGGAAAGATGTAACTCTGTGAGATGAATTCACAGAACACAGAGCAGTTTCTCAGATAGCTTCTTTCCAGTTTTGAACGGAAGATATTTCCTTTTTCACCATAGCCCTCTAAGGGCTTCCAAATATACCTTTGCCAATTCCAAAAGAACAGCCTTAGCGAAAGGCTTCTTGAAAGGAAACATGTAACTCTGTGAGATGAATTAAGAGAACACAGAGCAGTTTCTCAGAAAGCTTCTTTCCAGTTTTGAACGGAAGATAATTCCTTTTTAACCATAGCCCTCTATGGGCTTCCAAATATCCCTTTGCCAACTCCACAAGAACAGCCTTAACGAAAGGCTTCTTGAAGGGAAAGATGTAACTCTGTGGGATGAATTCACAGAACACAGAGCAGTTTCTCAGAAAGCTTCTTTCCTGTTTTGAACGGAAGATATTACCTTTTTCACCATAGCCCTCTATGGGCTTCCAAATATCCCTTTGACAATTCAACAAGAACAGTCTTAACGAAAGGCTTCTTGAAGGAAAAGATGTAACTTTGTGGGATGAATTAACAGAACACGGAGCAGTTTCTCAGAAAGCTTCTTTCCAGTTTTGAGCGGAATATATTTCCTTTTTCTCCATAGCCCTCTAGGGGATTCCAAATATCCCTTTGCCAATTCCACAAGAACAGCCTTAGCGAAAGACTTCTTGAAAGGAAAGATGTAAATCTGTGAGATGAATTCACAGAACACAGAGCAGTCTTTCAGAAAACTTCTTTCCAGTTTTGAACGGAAGATATTTCCTTTTTCACCATAACCCTCTATGGGCTTCCAAATATCCCTTTGCCAATTCCACAAGAACAGCCTTAGCGAAAGGCTTCTTGAAGGGAAAGATGTAACTCTGTGAGATGAATTCACAGAACACAGAGCATTTTCTCAGAAAGCTTCTTTCCAGTTTTGAATGGAAGATATTTCCTTTTTCACCATAGCCCTCTATGGGCTTCCAAATATCCCTTTGCCAATTCCACAAGAACAGCCTTTAGCGAATGGCTTCTTGAAGGGAAAGATGTACCTCTGTGAGATGAATTAACAGAACACAGAGCAGTTTCTCAGAAAGCTTCTTTCCAGTTTTGAACGGAAGATATTTCCTTTTTCACCATAGCCCTTGATGGGCTTCCAAATATCCCTTTGCCAATTCCACAAGAACAGCCTTAGCGAAAGGCTTCTTGAAGGGAAAGATGTAACTCTGTGAGATGAATTCACAGAAAACAGAGCAGTCTCTCAGAAAGCTTCTTTCCTGTTTTGAACGGAAGATATTTCCTTTTTCACCATAGCCCTCTATGGGCTTCCAAATATCCCTTTCCCAATTCCACAAGAACAGCCTTAGCGAAAGGCTTCTTGAAGGGAAACATGTAACTCTGTGAGATGAATTAAGAGAACACAGAGAAGTTTCTCAGAAAGCTTTTTTCCAGTTTTGAACGGAAGATATTTCCTTTTTCACCATAGCCCTCTATGGGCTTCCAAATACCCTTTGCCAATTCCACAAGAACAGCCTTAGCGAAAGGCTTCTTGAAGGGAAAGATGTAACTCTGTGAGATGAATTCACAGAACACAGAGCAGTTTCTCAGAAAGCTTCTTTCCAGTTTTGAACGGAAGATATTTCCTTTTTCACCATAGCCCTCTATGGGCTTCCAAATATCCCTTTGACAATTCCACAAGAACAGACTTAACGAAAGGCTTCTTGAAGGGAAAGATGTAACTCTGTGGGATGAATTAACAGAAAAAGGAGCAGTTTCTCAGAAAGCTTCTTTCCAGTTTTGAGCGGAATGTATTTCCTTTTTCACCATAGCCCTCTAGGGGTTTCCAAATATCCCTTTGCCAATTCCAAAAGAACAGCCTTAGCGAAAGGCTTATTGAAGGGAAAGATGTAACTCTGTGAGATGAATTAACAGAACACAGAGCAGTTTCTCAGAAAGCTTCTTTCCAGTTTTGAACGGAAGATATTTCCTTTTTCACCATAGCCCTCTATGGGCTTCCAAATATCCCTTTGCAAATTGCACAAGAACAGCCTCAGCGAAAGGCTTCTTGAATGGAAAGATGTAACTCTGTGAGATGAATTAACAGAACACAGAGCAGTTTCTCAGAAATCTTCTTTCCAGTTTTGAACGGAAGATATTTCCTTTTTCACCGTAGCCCTCTATGGGCTTCCAAATATCCCTTTGCCAATTCCACAAGAACAGCCTTAGCGAAAGGCTTCTTGAAGGGAAAGATATAATTCTGTGATATGAATTCACAGAACACAGAGCAGTTTCTCAGAAAGCTTCTTTCCAGTTTTGAACGGAAGATATTTCCTTTTTCACCATAGCCCTCTATGGGCTTCCAAATATCCCTTTGCCAATTCCACAAGAACAGCCTTAGCGAAAGGCTTCTTGAAGGGAAAGATGTAACTATGTGAGATGAATTCACAGAACACAGAGCAGTTTCTCAGAAAGCCTCTTTCCAGTTTTGAACGGAAGATATTTCCTTTTTCTCCATAGCCCTCTATGGGCTTCCAAATATCCCTTTGCCAATTCCACAAGAACAGCCTTAGCGAAAGGCTTCTTTAAGGGAAAGATGTAACTCTGTGAGATGAATTCACAGAACACAGAGCAGTCTCTCAGAAAGCTTCTTTCCAGTTTGGAACGGAAGATATTTCCTTTTTCACCATAGCCCTCTCTGGGCTTCCAAATATCCCTTTGCCAATTCCACAAGAACAGCCTTAGCGAAAGGCTTCTTGAAGGGAAAGATGTAACTCTGTGAGATGAATTCACAGAACACAGAGCAGTCTCTCAGAAAGCTTCTTTCCAGTTTTGAACGGAAGATACTTCCTTTTTCACCATATCTCTCTATGGGCTTCCAAATATCCCTTTGCCAATTACACAAGAACAGCCTTAGCGAAAGGCTTCTTGAAAGGAAACATGTAACTCTGTGAGATGAATTAAGAGAACACAGAGCAGTTTCTCAGAAAGCTTCTTTCCTGTTTTGAACAGAAGATATTTCCTTTTTCACCATAGCCCTCTATGGGCTTTCAAATATCCCTTTGCCAATTCCACAAGAACAGACTTAGCGAAATTCTTCTTGAAGGGAAACCTGTAACTCTGTGAGATGAATTAACAGAACACAGAGGAGTTTCTCAGAAAGTTTCTTTCCTGTTTTGAACGGAAGATATTTCCTTTTTCACCATAGCCCTCTATGGGCTTCCAAATATCCATTTGCCAATTCCACAAGAACAGCCTTAGCGTAAGGCTTCTTGAAGGGAAAGATGCAACTCTGTGAGATGAATTAACAGAACACAGAGCAGTTTCTCAGAAAGCTTCTTTCCAGTTTTGAACGGAAGATATTTCCTTTTTCGCCATAGCCCTCTATGGGCTTCCAAATATCCCTTTGACAATTCCACAAGAACAGTCTTAGCGAAAGGCTTCTTGAAGGGAAAGATGTAACTCTGTGAGATGAATTAACAGAACACAGAGCAGTTTCTCAGAAAGCTTCTTTCCAGTATTGAACGGAAGATATTTCCTTTTTCACCATAGCCCTCTATGGGCTTCCAAATATCCCTTTGCCAATTCCACAAGAACAGCCTTAGCGAAAGGCTTCTTGAAGGGAAAGATGTAACTCTGTGAGATGAATTCACAGAACACAGAGCAGTTTCTCAGAAAGCTTCCTTCCAGTTTTGAACGGAAGGTATTTCCTTTTTCACCATAGCCTTCTATGGGCTTCCAAATATCCCTTTGGTATTTCCACAGGAACAGCCTTAGCGAAAGGCTTCTTGAAGGGAAAGATGTAACTCTGTGAGATGAATTAACAGAACACAGAGCAGTTTCTCAGAAAGCTTCTTTCCAGTATTGAACGGAAGATATTTCCTTTTTCACCATAGCCCTCTATGGGCTTCCAAATATCCCTTTGACAATTCCACAAGAGCAGTCTTAACGAAAGGCTTCTTGAAGGGAAAGATGTAACTCTGTGGGATGAATTAACAGAACACGGAGCAGTTTCTCAGAAAGCTTCTTTCCAGTTTTGAGCGGAATATATTTCCTTTTTCACCATAGCCCTCTAGGGGTTTCCAAATATCCCTTTGCCAATTCCACAAGAACAGCCTTAGCGAAAGGCTTATTGAAGGGAAAGATGTAACTCTGTGAGATGAATTCACAGAACACAGAGCAGTTTCTCAGATAGCTTCTTTCCAGTTTTGAACGGAAGATATTTCCTTTTTCACCATAGCCCTCTAAGGGCTTCCAAATATACCTTTGCCAATTCCAAAAGAACAGCCTTAGCGAAAGGCTTCTTGAAAGGAAACATGTAACTCTGTGAGATGAATTAAGAGAACACAGATCAGTTTCTCAGAAAGCTTCTTTCCAGTTTTGAACGGAAGATAATTCCTTTTTAACCATAGCCCTCTATGGGCTTCCAAATATCCCTTTGCCAACTCCACAAGAACAGCCTTAACGAAAGGCTTCTTGAAGGGAAAGATGTAACTCTGTGGGATGAATTCACAGAACACAGAGCAGTTTCTCAGAAAGCTTCTTTCCTGTTTTGAACGGAAGATATTACCTTTTTCACCATAGCCCTCTATGGGCTTCCAAATATCCCTTTGACAATTCAACAAGAACAGTCTTAACGAAAGGCTTCTTGAAGGAAAAGATGTAACTTTGTGGGATGAATTAACAGAACACGGAGCAGTTTCTCAGAAAGCTTCTTTCCAGTTTTGAGCGGAATATATTTCCTTTTTCTCCATAGCCCTCTAGGGGATTCCAAATATCCCTTTGCCAATTCCACAAGAACAGCCTTAGCGAAAGACTTCTTGAAAGGAAAGATGTAAATCTGTGAGATGAATTCACAGAACACAGAGCAGTCTTTCAGAAAACTTCTTTCCAGTTTTGAACGGAAGATATTTCCTTTTTCACCATAACCCTCTATGGGCTTCCAAATATCCCTTTGCCAATTCCACAAGAACAGCCTTAGCGAAAGGCTTCTTGAAGGGAAAGATGTAACTCTGTGAGATGAATTCACAGAACACAGAGCATTTTCTCAGAAAGCTTCTTTCCAGTTTTGAATGGAAGATATTTCCTTTTTCACAATAGCCCTCTATGGGCTTCCAAATATCCCTTTGCCAATTCCACAAGAACAGCCTTTAGCGAATGGCTTCTTGAAGGGAAAGATGTACCTCTGTGAGATGAATTAACAGAACACAGAGCAGTTTCTCAGAAAGCTTCTTTCCAGTTTTGAACGGAAGATATTTCCTTTTTCACCATAGCCCTTGATGGGCTTCCAAATATCCCTTTGCCAATTCCACAAGAACAGCCTTAGCGAAAGGCTTCTTGAAGGGAAAGATGTAACTCTGTGAGATGAATTCACAGAAAACAGAGCAGTCTCTCAGAAAGCTTCTTTCCTGTTTTGAACGGAAGATATTTCCTTTTTCACCATAGCCCTCTATGGGCTTCCAAATATCCCTTTCCCAATTCCACAAGAACAGCCTTAGCGAAAGGCTTCTTGAAGGGAAACATGTAACTCTGTGAGATGAATTAAGAGAACACAGAGAAGTTTCTCAGAAAGCTTTTTTCCAGTTTTGAACGGAAGATATTTCCTTTTTCACCATAGCCCTCTATGGGCTTCCAAATACCCTTTGCCAATTCCACAAGAACAGCCTTAGCGAAAGGCTTCTTGAAGGGAAAGATGTAACTCTGTGAGATGAATTCACAGAACACAGAGCAGTTTCTCAGAAAGCTTCTTTCCAGTTTTGAACGGAAGATATTTCCTTTTTCACCATAGCCCTCTATGGGCTTCCAAATATCCCTTTGACAATTCCACAAGAACAGACTTAACGAAAGGCTTCTTGAAGGGAAAGATGTAACTCTGTGGGATGAATTAACAGAAAAAGGAGCAGTTTCTCAGAAAGCTTCTTTCCAGTTTTGAGCGGAATGTATTTCCTTTTTCACCATAGCCCTCTAGGGGTTTCCAAATATCCCTTTGCCAATTCCAAAAGAACAGCCTTAGCGAAAGGCTTATTGAAGGGAAAGATGTAACTCTGTGAGATGAATTAACAGAACACAGAGCAGTTTCTCAGAAAGCTTCTTTCCAGTTTTGAACGGAAGATATTTCCTTTTTCACCATAGCCCTCTATGGGCTTCCAAATATCCCTTTGCAAATTGCACAAGAACAGCCTCAGCGAAAGGCTTCTTGAATGGAAAGATGTAACTCTGTGAGATGAATTAACAGAACACAGAGCAGTTTCTCAGAAATCTTCTTTCCAGTTTTGAACGGAAGATATTTCCTTTTTCACCGTAGCCCTCTATGGGCTTCCAAATATCCCTTTGCCAATTCCACAAGAACAGCCTTAGCGAAAGGCTTCTTGAAGGGAAAGATATAATTCTGTGATATGAATTCACAGAACACAGAGCAGTTTCTCAGAAAGCTTCTTTCCAGTTTTGAACGGAAGATATTTCCTTTTTCACCATAGCCCTCTATGGGCTTCCAAATATCCCTTTGCCAATTCCACAAGAACAGCCTTAGCGAAAGGCTTCTTGAAGGGAAAGATGTAACTATGTGAGATGAATTCACAGAACACAGAGCAGTTTCTCAGAAAGCCTCTTTCCAGTTTTGAACGGAAGATATTTCCTTTTTCTCCATAGCCCTCTATGGGCTTCCAAATATCCCTTTGCCAATTCCACAAGAACAGCCTTAGCGAAAGGCTTCTTTAAGGGAAAGATGTAACTCTGTGAGATGAATTCACAGAACACAGAGCAGTCTCTCAGAAAGCTTCTTTCCAGTTTGGAACGGAAGATATTTCCTTTTTCACCATAGCCCTCTCTGGGCTTCCAAATATCCCTTTGCCAATTCCACAAGAACAGCCTTAGCGAAAGGCTTCTTGAAGGGAAAGATGTAACTCTGTGAGATGAATTCACAGAACACAGAGCAGTCTCTCAGAAAGCTTCTTTCCAGTTTTGAACGGAAGATACTTCCTTTTTCACCATATCTCTCTATGGGCTTCCAAATATCCCTTTGCCAATTACACAAGAACAGCCTTAGCGAAAGGCTTCTTGAAAGGAAACATGTAACTCTGTGAGATGAATTAAGAGAACACAGAGCAGTTTCTCAGAAAGCTTCTTTCCTGTTTTGAACAGAAGATATTTCCTTTTTCACCATAGCCTTCTATGGGCTTTCAAATATCCCTTTGCCAATTCCACAAGAACAGACTTAGCGAAATTCTTCTTGAAGGGAAACCTGTAACTCTGTGAGATGAATTAACAGAACACGGAGGAGTTTCTCAGAAAGTTTCTTTCCTGTTTTGAACGGAAGATATTTCCTTTTTCACCATAGCCCTCTATGGGCTTCCAAATATCCATTTGCCAATTCCACAAGAACAGCCTTAGCGTAAGGCTTCTTGAAGGGAAAGATGCAACTCTGTGAGATGAATTAACAGAACACAGAGCAGTTTCTCAGAAAGCTTCTTTCCAGTTTTGAACGGAAGATATTTCCTTTTTCGCCATAGCCCTCTATGGGCTTCCAAATATCCCTTTGACAATTCCACAAGAACAGTCTTAGCGAAAGGCTTCTTGAAGGGAAAGATGTAACTCTGTGAGATGAATTCACAGAACACAGAGCAGTCTCTCAGAAAGCTTCTTTCCAGTTTTGAACGGAAGATATTTCCTTTTTCACCATAGCCCTCTATGGGCTTCCAAATATCCCTTTGCCAATTCCACAAGAACAGCCTTAGCGAAAGGCTTCTTGAAGGGAAACATGTAACTCTGTGAGATGAATTAAGAGAAGACAGAGCAGTTTCTCGGAAAGCTTCTTTCCTGTTTTAAATGGAAGTTATTTCCTTTTTCACCATAACCCTTTATGGGCGTCCAAATAAAACTTTCCCAATTCCACAAGAACAGCCTTAGCGAAAGGCTTCTTGAAGGGAAAGATGTAACTCTGTGGGATGAATTCACAGAACACAGAGCAGTTTCTCAGAAAGCTTCTTTCCAGTTTTGAGCGGAAGATATTTCCTTTTTCACCATAGCCCTCTATGGGCTTCCAAATATTCCTTTGCCAATTCCACAAGAACAGCCTTAGCGAAAGGCTTCTTGAAGGGAAAGATGGAACTCTGTGAGACGAATTCACAGAACATAGAGCAGTTTCTCAGAAAGCTTCTTTCCAGTATTGAATGGAAGATATTTCCTTTTTCACCATAGCCCTCTATGGGCTGCCAAATATCCCTTTCCCAATTCCACAAGAACAGCCTTAGCGAAAGGCTTCTTGAAGGGAAAGATGTAACTCTGTGAGACGAATTCACAGAACACAGAGCAGTTTCTCAGAAAGCTTCTTTCCAGTTTTGAACGGAAGATATTTCCTTATTCACCATAGCCCTCTATGGGCTTCCAAATATCCCTTTGCCAATTCCACAAGAAAAGCCTTAGCGAAAGGCTTCTTGAAGGGAAAGATGTAACTCGGTGAGATGAATTCACAGAACACAGAGCAGTTTCTCAGAAAGCTTCTTTCCAGTTTTGAACGGAAGATATTTCCTTTTTCACCATAGACCTCTAAGGGCTTCCAAATATCCCTTTGCCAATTCCACAAGAACAGCCTTAGAGAAAGGCTTCTTGAAGGGAAAGATGTAACTCTATGAGATGAATTCACAGAACACAGAGCATTTTCTCAGAAAGCTTCTTTCCAGTTTTGAATGGAAGATATTTCCTTTTTCACCATAGCCCTCTATGGGCTTCCAAATATCCCTTTGCCAATTCCACAAGAACAGCCTTTAGCGAATGGCTTCTTGAAGGGAAAGATGTACCTCTGTGAGATGAATTAACAGAACACAGAGCAGTTTCTCAGAAAGCTTCTTTCCAGTTTTGAACGGAAGATATTTCCTTTTTCACCATAGCCCTCGATGGGTTTCCAAATATCCCTTTGCCAATTCCACAAGAACAGCCTTAGCGAAAGGCTTCTTGAAGGGAAAGATGTAACTCTGTGAGATGAACTAAGAGAACACAGAGCAGTTTCTCAGAAAGCTTCTTTCCTGTTTTGAACAGAAGATATTTCCTTTTTCACCATAGCCCTCTATGGGCTTCCAAATATCCCTTTGACAATTCCACAAGAACAGACTTAACGAAAGGCTTCTTGAAGGGAAAGATGTAACACTGTGGGATGAATTAACAGAAAACGGAGCAGTTTCTCAGAAAGCTTCTTTCCAGTTTTGAGCGGAATGTATTTCCTTTTTCACCATAGCCCTCTAGGGGTTTCCAAATATCCCTTTGCCAATTCCAAAAGAACAGCCTTAGCGAAAGGCTTCTTGAAGGGAAAGATGTAACTCTGGGAGTCGAATTCACAGAACACAGAGCAGTCTCTCAGAAAGCTTCTTTCCAGTTTTGTACGGAAGATATTTCCTTTTTCACCATAGCCCTCTATGGGCTTCCAAATATCACTTTCCCAATTCCACAAGAACAGCCTTAGCGAAAGGCTTCTTGAAGGGAAAGATGTAACTCTGTGAGACGAATTCACAGAACACAGAGCAGTTTCTCAGAAAGCTTCTTTACAGTTTTGAACGTAAGATATTTCCTTTTTCACCGTAGCCCTCTATGGGCTTCCAAATATCCCTTTGCCAATTGCACAAGAACAGCCTTAGCGAAAGGCTTCTTGAAGGGAAAGATGTAACTCTGTGATATGAATTCACAGAACACAGAGCAGTTTCTCAGAAAGCTTCTTTCCAGTTTTGAACGCAAGATATTTCCTTTTTCACCATAGCCCTCTATGGGCTTCCAAATATCCCTTTGACAATTCCACAAGAACAGTCTTAACGAAAGGCTTCTTGAAGGGAAAGATGTAACTCTGTGGGATGAATTAACAGAACACGGAGCAGTTTCTCAGAAAGCTTCTTTCCAGTTTTGAGCGGAATATATTTCCTTTTTCACCATAGCCCTCTAGGGGTTTCCGAATATCCCTTTGCCAATTCCACAAGAACAGCCTTAGCGAAAGGCTTATTGAAGGGAAAGATGTAACTCTGTGAGATGAATTCACAGAACACAGAGCAGTTTCTCAGATAGCTTCTTTCCAGTTTTGAACGGAAGATATTTCCTTTTTCACCATAGCCCTCTATGGGCTTCCAAATATACCTTTGCCAATTCCAAAAGAACAGCCTTAGCATAAGGCTTCTTGAAAGGAAACATGTAACTCTGTGAGATGAATTAAGAGTACACAGAGCAGTTTCTCAGAAAGCTTCTTTCCAGTTTTGAACGGAAGATAATTCCTTTTTCACCATAGCCCTCTATGGGCTTCCAAATATCCCTTTGCCAACTACACAAGAACAGCCTTAACGAAAGGCTTCTTGAAGGGAAAGATGTAACTCTGTGGGATGAATTCAGAGAACACAGAGCAGTTTCTCAGAAAGCTTCTTTCCAGTTTTGAACGGAAGATATTTCCTTTTTCACCATATCCCTCTATGGGCTTCCAAATATCCCTTTGCCAATTGCACAAGAACAGCCTTAGCGAAAGGCTTCTTGAAGGAAAAGATGTAACTCTGTGAGATGAATTAACAAAACACAGAGCAGTTTCTCAGAAAGCTTCTTTCCAGTTTTGAGCGGAATATATTTCCTTTTTCACCTTAGCCCTCAATGGCTTCGAAATATCCCTTTGACAATTCCACAAGAACAGCCTTAGCAAAAGGCTTCTTGAAGGGAAAGATGTAACTCTGTGAGATGAATTAGCAGAACACAGAGCAGTTTCTCAGAAAGCTTCTTTCCAGTTTTGAACGGAAGATATTTCCTTTTTCACCATAGCCCTCTATGGGCTTCCAAATATCCCTTTGCCGATTCCACAAGAACAGCCTTAGCGAAAGGCTTCTTGAAGGGAAAGATGTAACTCTGTGAGATGAATTAGCAGAACACAGAGCAGTTTCTCAGAAAGCTTCTTTCCAGTTTTGAACGGAAAATATTTCCTTTTTCACCATAGCCCTCTATGGGCTTCCAAATATCCCTTTGCCGATTCCACAAGAACAGCCTTAGCGAAAGGCTTCTTGAAGGGAAAGATGTAACTCTGTGAGATGAACTCACAGAACACAGAGCAGTTTCTCAGAAAGCTTCTTTCCAGTTTTGAACGAAAGATATATCCTTTTTCATCATAGACCTCTATGGGCTTCCAAATATCCCTTTGCCAATTCCACAAGAACAGCCTTAGCGAAAGGCTTCTTGAAGGGAAAGATGTAACTCTGGGATATGAATTCACAGAACACAGAGCAGTCTCTCAGAAAGCTTCTTTCCAGTTTTGAACCGAAGATATTTCCTTTTTCACCATAGCCCTCTATGGGCTTCCAAATATCACTTTCCCAATTCCACAAGAACAGCCTTAGCGAAAGGCTTCTTGAAGGGAAAGATGTAACTCTGTGAGACGAATTCACAGAACACAGAGCAGTTTCTCAGAAAGCTTCTTTCCAGTTTTGAACGGAAGATATTTCCTTTTTCACCGTAGCCCTCTATGCGCTTCCAAATATCCCTTTGCCAATTCCACAAGAACAGCCTTAGCGAAAGGCTTCTTGAAGGGAAAGATGTAACTATGTGAGATGAATTCACAGAACACAGAGCAGTTTCTCAGAAAGCTTCTTTCCAGTTTTGAACGGAAGATATTTCCTTCTTCCCCATAGCCCTCTATGGGCTTCCAAATATCCCTTTGCAAATTGCACAAGAACAGCCTCATCGAAAGGCTTCTTGAATGGAAAGATGTAACTCTGTGAGATGAATTAACAGAACACAGAGCAGTTTCTCAGAAATCTTCTTTCCAGTTTTGAACGGAAGATATTTCCTTCTTCACCGTAGCCCTCTATGGGCTTCCAAATATCCCTTTGCCAATTCCACAAGAACAGCCTTAGCGAAAGGCTTCTTGAAGGGAAAGATATAATTCTGTGATATGAATTCACAGAACACAGAGCAGTTTCTCAGAAAGCTTCTTTCCAGTTTTGAAAGGAAGATATTTCCTTTTTCACCATAGCCCTCTATGGGCTTCCAAATATCCCATTGCCAATTCCACAAGAACAGCCTTAGCGAAAGGCTTCTTGAAGGGAAAGATGTAACTCTGTGAGATGAATTCACAGAACACAGAGCAGTTTCTCAGAAAGCCTCTTTCCAGTTTTGAACGGAAGATATTTCCTTTTTCACCATAGCCCTCTATGGGCTTCCAAATATCCCTTTGCCAATTCCACAAGAACAGCCTTAGCGAAAGGCTTCTTTAAGGGAAAGATGTAACTCTGTGAGATGAATTCACAGAACACAGAGCAGTCTCTCAGAAAGCTTCTTTCCAGTTTTGAACGGAAGATATTTCCTTTTTCAACATAGCCCTCTCTGGGCTTCCAAATATCCCTTTGCCAATTCCACAAGAACAGCCTTAGCGAAAGGCTTCTTGAAGGGAAAGATGTAACTCTGTGAGATGAATTCACAGAACACAGAGCAGTCTCTCAGAAAGCTTCTTTCCAGTTTTGAACGGAAGATACTTCCTTTTTCACCATATCCCTCTATGGGCTTCCAAATATCCCTTTGCCAATTCCACAAGAACAGCCTTAGCGAAAGGCTTCTTGAAAGGAAACATGTAACTGTGTGAGATGAATTAAGAGAACACAGAGCAGTTTCTCAGAAAGCTTCTTTCCTGTTTTGAACAGAAGATATTTCCTTTTTCACCATAGCCCTCTATGGGCTTCCAAATATCCCTTTGCCAATTCCACAAAAACAGACTTAGCGAAATTCTTCTTGAAGGGAAAGATGTAACTCTGTGGGATGAATTCACAGAACACAGAACAGTTTCTCAGAAAGCTTCTTTCCTGTTTTGAACGGAAGATATTACCTTTTTCACCATAGCCCTCTAAGGGCTTCCAAATATCCCTTTGCCAATTCCACAAGAACAGCCTTAGCGAAAGGCTTCTTGAAGGGAAACATGTAACTCTGTGAGATGAATTAAGAGAAGACAGAGCAGTTTCTCGGAAAGCTTCTTTCCTGTTTTGAATGGAAGTTATTTCCTTTTTCACCATAACCCTTTATGTGCTTCCAAATATAACTTTCCCAATTCCACAAGAACAGCCTTAGCGAAAGGCTTCTTGAACGGAAATATGTAACACTGTGGGATGAATTCACAGAACACACAGCAGTTTCTCAGAAAGCTTCTTTCCAGTTTTGAACGGAAGATATTTCCTTTTTCACCATAGCCCTCTATGGGCTTCCAAATATTCCTTTGCCAATTCCACAAGAACAGCCTTAGCGAAAGGCTTCTTGAAGGGAAAGATGGAACTCTGTGAGACGAATTCACAGAACACAGAGCAGTTTCTCAGAAAGCTTCTTTCCAGTATTGAATGGAAGACATTTCCTTTTTCACCATAGCCCTCTATGGGCTGCCAAATATCCCTTTGCCAATTCCACAAGAACAGCCTTAGCGAAAGACTTCTTGAAAGGAAACATGTAACTCTGTGAGATGAATTAAGAGAACACAGAGCAGTTTCTCAGAAAGCTTCTTTCCTGTTTTGAACGGAAGATATTACCTTTTTCACGATAGCCCTCTATGGGCTTCCAAATATCCCTTTGACAATTCCACAAGAACAATCTTAACGAAAGGTTTCTTGAAGGGAAATATGTAACTTTGTGGGATGAATTAACAGAACACCGAGCAGTTTCTCAGAAAGCTTCTTTCCAGTTTTGAGCGGAATATATTTCCTTTTTCACCATAGCCCTCTAGGGGATTCCAAATATCCCTTTGCCAATTCCACAAGCACAGCCTTAGCGAAAGGCTTCTTGAAGGGAAAGATGTAACTCTGTGAGATGAATTCACAGAACACAGAGCAGTTTCTCAGAAAGCTTCTTTCCTGTTTGAATGGAAGATATTTCCTTTTTCACCATAACCCTTTATGGGCTTCCAAATATAACTTTCCCAATTCCACAAGAACAGCCTTAGCGAAAGGCTTCTTGAAGGGAAAGATGTAACTCTGTGAGATGAATTCACAGAACACAGAGCAGTTTCTCAGAAAGCTTCTTTCCAGTTTTGAACGGAAGATATTTCCTTTTTCACCATAGCCCTCTAAGGGCTTCCAAATATCCCTTTGCCAATTCCACAAGAACAGCCTTAGCGAAAGGATTCTTGAATGGAAAGATGTAACTCTGTGAGATGAATTAAGAGAACACAGAGCAGTTTCTCAGAAAGCTTCTTTCCTGTTTTGAATGGAAGATATTACCTTTTTGACCATAGCCCTCTATGGGCTTCCAAATATCCCTTTGACAATTAAACAAGAACAGTCTTAACGAAAGGCTTCTTGAAGGAAAAGATGTAACTTTGTGGGATGAATTAACAGAACACGGAGCAGTTTCTCAGAAAGCTTCTTTCCAGTTTTGAGCGGAATATATTTCCTTTTTCTCCATAGCCCTCTAGGGGATTCCAAATATCCCTTTGCCAATTCCACAAGAACAGCCTTAGCGAAAGGCTTCTTGAAAGGAAAGATGTAACTCTGTGAGATGAATTCACAGAACACAGAGCAGTCTTTCAGAAAGCTTCTTTCCAATTTTGAACGGAAGATATTTCCTTTTTCACCATAACTCTCTATGGGCTTCCAAATATCCCTTTGCCAATTCCACAAGAACAGCCTTAGCGAAAGGCTTCTTGAATGGAAAGATGTAACTCTGTGAGATGAATTAACAGAACACAGAGCAGTTTCTCAGAAAGCTTCTTTCCAGTTTTGAACGGAAGATATTTCATTTTTCACCGTAGCCCTCTATGGGCTTCCAAATATCCCTTTGCCAATTCCACAAGAACAGCCTTAGCGAAAGGCTTGTTGAAGGGAAAGATGTAACTCTGTGAGATGAATTCACAGAACACAGAGCAGTTTCTCAGAAAGCTTCTTTCCAGTTTTGAACGGAAGATATTTCCTTTTTCACCATAGCCCTCTATGGGCTTCCAAATATCCCTTTGCCAATTCCACAAGAACAGCCTTAGCGAAAGGCTTCTTGAAGGGAAAGATGTATCTCTGTGAGATGAATTCACAGAACACAGAGTAGTTTCTCAGAAAGCTTCTTTCCAGTTTTGAACGGAAGATATTTCCTTTTTCACCATAGACCTCTAAGGGCTTCCAAATATCCCTTTGCCTATTCCACAAGAACAGCCTCAACGAAAGGCTTCTTGAAGGGAAAGATGTAACACTGTGAGATGAATTCACAGAACACAGAGCATTTTCTCAGAAAGCTTCTTTCCAGTTTTGAATGGAAGATATTTCCTTTTTCACCATAGCCCTCTATGGGCTTCCAAATATCCCTTTGCCAATTCCACAAGAACAGCCTTTAGCGAATGGCTTCTTGAAGGGAAAGATATACCTCTGTGAGATGAATTAACAGAACACAGAGCAGTTTCTCAGAAAGCTTCTTTCCAGTTTTGAACGGAAGATATTTCCTTTTTCACCATAGCCCTCGATGGGCTTCCAAATATCCCTTTGCCAATTCCACAAGAACAGCCTTAGCGAAAGGCTTCTTGAAGGGAAAGATGTAACTCTGTGAGATGAATTCACAGAAAACAGAGCAGTCTCTCAGAAAGCTTCCTTCCTGTTTTGAACGGAAGATATTTCCTTTTTCACCATAGCCCTCTATGGGCTTCCAAATATCCCTTTCCCAATTCCACAAGAACAGCCTTAGCGAAAGGCTTCTTGAAGGGAAACATGTAACTCTGTGAGATGAATTAAGAGAACACAGAGAAGTTTCTCAGAAACCTTGTTTCCAGTTTTGAACGGAAGATATTTCCTTTTTCACCATAGCCCTCTATGCGCTTCCAAATATCCCTTTGCCAATTCCACAAGAACAGCCTTAGCGAAAGGCTTCATGAAGGGCAAGATGTAACTCTGTGAGATGAATTCACAGAACACAGAGCAGTTTCTCAGAAAGCTTCTTTCCAGTTTTGAATGGAAGATATTTCCTTTTTCAACATAGCCCTCTATGGACTTCCAAATATCCCTTTGCCAATTCCACAAGACAGCCTTTAGCGAATGGCTTCTTGAAGGGAAAGATGTACCTCTGTGAGATGAATTAACAGAACACAGAGCAGTTTCTCAGAAAGCTTCTTTCCAGTTTTGAACGGAAGATATTTCCTTTTTCACCATAGCCCTCTATGGGCATCCAAATATCCCTTTGCCAATTCCACAAGAACAGCCTTAACGAAAGGCTTCTTGAAGGGAAAGATGTAACTCTGTGAGACGAATTCACAGAACACAGAGCAGTGTCTCAGAAAGCTTCTTTCCAGTTTTGAACGGAAGATACTTCCTTTTTCACCATATCCCTCTATGGGCTTCCAAATATCCCTTTGCCAATTCCACAAGAACAGCCTTAGCGAAAGGCTTCTTTAAAGGAAACATGTAACTGTGTGAGATGAATTAAGAGAACACAGAGCAGTTTCTCAGAAAGCTTCTTTCCTGTTTTGAACATAAGATATTTCCTTTTTCACCATAGCCCTCTATGGGCTTCCAAATATCCCTTTGCCAATTCCACAAAAACAGACTTAGCGAAATTCTTCTTGAAGGGAAAGATGTAACTCTGTGGGATGAATTCACAGAACACAGAACAGTTTCTCAGAAATTTTCTTTCCAGTTTTGAACGGAAGATATTTCCTTTTTCACCATAGCCCTCTATGGGCTTCCAAATATTCCTTTGCCAATTCCACAAGAACAGCCTTAGCGAAAGGCTTCTTGAAGGGAAAGATGGAACTCTGTGAGACGAATTCACAGAACATAGAGCAGTTTCTCAGAAAGCTTCTTTCCAGTATTGAATGGAAGATATTTCCTTTTTCACCATAGCCCTCTATGGGCTGCCAAATATCCCTTTGCCAATTCCACAAGAACAGCCTTAGCGAAAGACTTCTTGAAAGGAAACATGTAACTCTGTGAGATGAATTAAGAGAACACAGAGCAGTTTCTCAGAAAGCTTCTTTCCTGTTTTGAACGGAAGATATTACCTTTTTCACCATAGCCCTCTATGGGCTTCCAAATATCCCGTTGACAATTCCACAAGAACAATCTTAACGAAAGGCTTCTTGAAGGGAAAGATGTAACTTTGAGGGATGAATTAACAGAACACGGAGCAGTTTCTCAGAAAGCTTCTTTCCAGTTTTGAGCGGAATATATTTCCTTTTTCACCATAGCCCTCTAGGGGATTCCAAATATCCCTTTGCCAATTCCACAAGCACAGCCTTAGCGAAAGGCTTCTTGAAGGGAAAGATGTAACTCTGTGAGATGAATTCACAGAACACAGAGCAGTTTCTCAGAAAGCTTCTTTCCTGTTTGAATGGAAGATATTTCCTTTTTCACCATAACCCTTTATGGGCTTCCAAATATAACTTTCCCAATTCCACAAGAACAGCCTTAGCGAAAGGCTTCTTGAAGGGAAAGATGTAACTCTGTGAGATGAATTCACAGAACACAGAGCAGTTTCTCAGAAAGCTTCTTTCCAGTTTTGAACGGAAGATATTTCCTTTTTCACCATAGCCCTCTAAGGGCTTCCAAATATCCCTTTGCCAATTCCACAAGAACAGCCTTAGCGAAAGGATTCTTGAATGGAAAGATGTAACTCTGTGAGATGAATTAAGAGAACACAAAGCAGTTTCTCAGAAACCTTCTTTCCTGTTTTGAACGGAAGATATTACCTTTTTCACCATAGCCCTCTATGGGCTTCCAAATATCCCTTTGCCAATTCCACAAGAACAGCCTTAGCGAAAGGCTTCTTGAAGGGAAACATGTAACTCTGTGAGATGAATTAAGAGAAGACAGAGCAGTTTCTCGGAAAGCTTCTTTCCTGTTTTGAATGGAAGTTATTTCCTTTTTCACCATAACCCTTTATGTGCTTCCAAATATAACTTTCCCAATTCCACAAGAACAGCCTTAGCGAAAGGCTTCTTGAACGGAAATATGTAACACTGTGGGATGAATTCACAGAACACACAGCAGTTTCTCAGAAAGCTTCTTTCCAGTTTTGAACGGAAGATATTTCCTTTTTCACCATAGCCCTCTATGGGCTTCCAAATATTCCTTTGCCAATTCCACAAGAACAGCCTTAGCGAAAGGCTTCTTGAAGGGAAAGATGGAACTCTGTGAGACGAATTCACAGAACACAGAGCAGTTTCTCAGAAAGCTTCTTTCCAGTATTGAATGGAAGACATTTCCTTTTTCACCATAGCCCTCTATGGGCTGCCAAATATCCCTTTGCCAATTCCACAAGAACAGCCTTAGCGAAAGACTTCTTGAAAGGAAACATGTAACTCTGTGAGATGAATTAAGAGAACACAGAGCAGTTTCTCAGAAAGCTTCTTTCCTGTTTTGAACGGAAGATATTACCTTTTTCACCATAGCCCTCTATGGGCTTCCAAATATCCCTTTGACAATTAAACAAGAACAGTCTTAACGAAAGGCTTCTTGAAGGAAAAGATGTAACTTTGTGGGATGAATTAACAGAACACGGAGCAGTTTCTCAGAAAGCTTCTTTCCAGTTTTGAGCGGAATATATTTCCTTTTTCTCCATAGCCCTCTAGGGGATTCCAAATATCCCTTTGCCAATTCCACAAGAACAGCCTTAGAGAAAGGCTTCTTGAAAGGAAAGATGTAACTCTGTGAGATGAATTCACAGAACACAGAGCAGTCTTTCAGAAAGCTTCTTTCCAGTTTTGAACGGAAGATATTTCCTTTTTCACCATAACCCTCTATGGGCTTCCAAATATCCCTTTGCCAATTCCACAAGAACAGCCTTAGCGAAAGGATTCTTGAATGGAAAGATGTAACTCTGTGAGATGAATTAACAGAACACAGAGCAGTTTCTCAGAAAGCTTCTTTCCAGTTTTGAACGGAAGATATTTCATTTTTCACCGTAGCCCTCTATGGGCTTCCAAATATCCCTTTGCCAACTCCACAAGAACAGCCTTAGCGAAAGGCTTGTTGAAGGGAAAGATGTAACTCTGTGATATGAATTCACAGAACACAGAGCAGTTTCTCAGAAAGCTTCTTTCCAGTTTTGAACGGAAGATATTTCCTTTTTCACCATAGCCCTCTATGGGCTTCCAAATATCCCTTTGCCAATTCCACAAGAACAGCCTTAGCGAAAGGCTTCTTGAAGGGAAAGATATACCTCTGTGAGATGAATTAACAGAACACAGAGCAGTTTCTCAGAAAGCTTCTTTCCAGTTTTGAACGGAAGATATTTCCTTTTTCACCATAGCCCTCGATGGGCTTCCAAATATCCCTTTGCCAATTCCACAAGAACAGCCTTAGCGAAAGGCTTCTTGAAGGGAAAGATGTAACTCTGTGAGATGAATTCACAGAAAACAGAGCAGTCTCTCAGAAAGCTTCCTTCCTGTTTTGAACGGAAGATATTTCCTTTTTCACCATAGCCCTCTATGGGCTTCCAAATATCCCTTTCCCAATTCCACAAGAACAGCCTTAGCGAAAGGCTTCTTGAAGGGAAACATGTAACTCTGTGGGATGAATTCACAGAACACAGAGCAGTTTCTCAGAAAGCTTCTTTCCAGTTTTGAACGGAAGATATTTCCTTTTTCACCATAGCCCTCTATGGGCTTCCAAATATTCCTTTGCCAATTCCACAAGAACAGCCTTAGCGAAAGGCTTCTTGAAGGGAAAGATGGAACTCTGTGAGACGAATTCACAGAACATAGAGCAGTCTCTCAGAAAGCTTCTTTCCAGTATTGAATGGAAGATATTTTCTTTTTCACCATAGCCCTCTAGGGGCTGCCAAATATCCCTTTGCCAATTCCACAAGAAGAGCCTTAGGGAAAGACTTCTTGAAAGGAAACATGTAACTCTGTGAGATGAATTAAGAGAACACAGAGCAGTTTCTCAGAAAGCTTCTTTCCAGTATTGAATGGAAGATATTTCCTTTTTCACCATAGCCCTCGATGGGCTTCCAAATATCCCTTTGCCAATTCCACAAGAACAGCCTTAGCGAAAGGCTTGTTGAAGGGAAAGATGTAACTCTGTGAGATGAATTCACAGAAAACAGAGCAGTCTCTCAGAAAGCTTCTTTCCTGTTTTGAACGGAAGATATTTCCTTTTTCACCATAGCCCTCTATGGGCTTCCAAATATCCCTTTCCCAATTCCACAAGAACAGGCTTAGCGATAGGCTTCTTGAAGGGAAACATGTAACTCTGTGAGATGAATTAAGAGAACACAGAGCAGTTTCTCAGAAAGCTTTTTTCCAGTTTTGAACGGAAGATATTTCCTTTTTCACCATAGCCCTCTATGGGCTTCTAAATATCCCTTTGCCAATTCCACAAGAACAGCCTTAGCGAAAGGCTTCTTGAAGGGAAAGATGTAACTCTGTGAGATGAATTCACAGAACACAGAGCAGTTTCTCAGAAACCTTCTTTCCCGTTTTGAACGGAAGATATTTCCTTTTTCACCATAGCCCTCTATGGACTTCCAAATATCCCTTTGCCAATTCCACAAGAACAGCCTTTAGCGAATGGCTTCTTGAAGGGAAAGATGTGTCTCTGTGAGATGAATTAACAGAACACAGAGCAGTTTCTCAGAAAGCTTCTTTCCAGTTTTGAACGGAAGATATTTCCTTTTTCACCATAGCCCTCTATGGGCTTCCAAATATTCCTTTGCCAATTCCACAAGAGCAGCCTTAACGAAAGGCTTCTTGAAGGGAAAGATGTAACTCTGTGAGACGAATTCACAGAACACAGAGCAGTTTCTCAGAAAGCTTCTTTCCAGTATTGAATGGAAGATATTTCCTTTTTCACCATAGCCCTCAATGGGCTTCCAAATATCCCTTTGCCAATTCCACAAGAACAGCCTTAGCGAAAGGCTTCTTGAAAGGAAACCTGTAACTCTGTGAGATGAATTAGGAGAACACAGAGCAGTTTCTCGGAAAGCTTCTTTCCTGTTTTGAACGGAAGATATTTCCTTTTTCACCATAGCCCTCTATGGGCTTCCAAATATCCCTTTGCCTATTCCACAAGAACAGCCTTAGCGTAAGGCTTCTTGAAATGAAAGATGTAACTCTGTGGGATGAATTCACAGAACACAGAGCAGTTTCTCAGAAAGCTTCTTTCCAGTTTTGAACGGAAGGTATTTCCTTTTTCACCATAGCCCTCTATGGGCTTCCAAATATCCCTTTGCCAATTCCACAAGAACAGCCTTAGCGAAAGGCTTCTTGAAGGGAAACATGTAACTGTGAGATGAATTAAGAGAACACAGAGCAGTTTCTCAGAAAGCTTCTCTCCAGTTTTGAACGGAAGATATTTCCTTTTTCACCATAGCCCTCTATGGGCTTCCAAATATCCCTTTGCCAATTCCACAAGAACAGCCTTAGCGAAAGGCTTCTTGAAGGGAAAGATGTAACTCTGTGAGATGAATTCACAGAACACAGAGCAGTTTCTCAGAAAGCTTCTTTCCAGTTTTGAACGGAAGATATTTCCTTTTTCACCATAGACCTCTAAGGGCTTCCAAATATCCCTTTGCCAATTCCACAAGAACAGCCTCAACGAAAGGCTTCTTGAAGGGAAAGATGTAACTCTGTGAGATGAATTCACAGAACACAGAGCAGTCTCTCAGAAAGCTTCTTTCCAGTTTTGAACGGAAGATATTTCCTTTTTCACCATAACCCTCTATGGGCTTCCAAATATCACTTTGCCAATTCCACAAGAACAGCCTTAGCGAAAGGCTTCTTGAAGGGAAACATGTAACTCTGTGAGATGAATTAAGAGAACACAGAGCAGTTTCTCAGAAAGGTTCTTTCCTGTTTTGAATGGAAGATATTTCCTTTTTCACCATAACCCTTTATGGGCTTCCAAATATAACTTTCCCAATTCCACAAGAACAGCCTTAGCGAAAGGCTTCTTGAAGGGAAAGATGTAACTCTGTGAGATGAATTCACAGAACACAGAGCAGTTTCTCAGAAAGCTTCTTTCCTGTTTTGAACGGAAGGTATTTCCTTTTTCACCATAGCCCTCTAAGGACTTCCAAATATCCCTTTGCCAATTCCACAAGAACAGCCTTAGCGAAAGGATTCTTGAATGGAAAGATGTAACTCTGTGAGATGAATTAAGAGAACACAGAGCAGTTTCTCAGAAAGCTTCTTTCCTGTTTGGAACGGAAGATATTACCTTTTTCACCATAGCCCTCTATGGGCTTCCAAATATCCCTTTGACAATTCAACAAGAACAGTCTTAACGAAAGGCTTCTTGAAGGAAAAGATGTAACTTTGTGGGATGAATTAACAGAACACGGAGCAGTTTCTCAGAAAGCTTCTTTCCAGTTTTGAGCGGAATATATTTCCTTATTCTCCATAGCCCTCTAGGGGATTCCAAATATCCCTTTTCCAATTCCACAAGAACAGCCTTAGCGAAAGGCTTCATGAAAGGAAAGATGTAACTCTGTGAGATGAATTCACAGAACACAGAGCAGTCTTTCAGAAAGCTTCTTTCCAGTTTTGAACGGAAGATATTTCCTTTTTCACCATAACCCTCTATGTGCTTCCAAATATCCCTTTGCCAATTCCACAAGAACAGCCTTAGCGAAAGGATTCTTGAATGGAAAGATGTAACTCTGAGAGATGAATTAACAGAACACAGAGCAGTTTCTCAGAAAGCTTCTTTCCAGTTTTGAACGGAAGATATTTCATTTTTCACCGTAGCCCTCTATGGGCTTCCAAATATCCCTTTGCCAATTCCACAAGAACAGCCTTAGCGAAAGGCTTGTTGAAGGGAAAGATGTAACTCTGTGATATGAATTCACAGAACACAGAGCAGTTTCTCAGAAAGCTTCTTTCCAGTTTTGAACGGAAGATATTTCCTTTTTCAACATAGCCCTCTATGGGCTTCCAAATATACCTTTGCCAATTCCACAAGAACAGCCTTAGCGAAAGGCTTCTTGAAGGGAAAGATGTAACTCTGTGAGATGAATTCACAGAACACAGAGCAGTTTCTCAGAAAGCTTCTTTCCAGTTTTGAACGGAAGATATTTCCTTTTTCACCATAGACCTCTAAGGGCTTCCAAATATCCCTTTGCCAATTCCACAAGAACAGCCTCAACGAAAGGCTTCTTGAAGGGAAAGATGTAACTCTGTGAGATGAATTCACAGAACACAGAGCATTTTCTCAGAAAGCTTCTTTCCAGTTTTGAATGGAAGATATTTCCTTTTTCACCATAGCCCTCTATGGGCTTCCAAATATCCCTTTGACAATTCCACAAGAACAGACTTAACGAAAGGCTTCTTGAAGGGAAAGATGTAACTCTGTGGGATGAATTAACAGAAAACGGAGCAGTTTCTCAGAAAGCTTCTTTCCAGTTTTGAGCGGAATGTATTTCCTTTTTCACCATAGCCCTCTAGGGGTTTCCAAATATCCCTTTGCCAATTCCACAAGAACAGCCTTAGCGAAAGGCTTATTGAAGGGAAAGATGTAACTCTGTGAGATGAATTCACAGAACACAGAGCAGTTTCTCAGAAAGCTTCTTTCCAGTTTTGAACGGAAGATATTTCCTTTTTCACCATAGCCGTCTATGGGCTTCCAAATATACCTTTGCCAATTCCAAAAGAACAGCCTTAGCGAAAGGTTTCTTGAAAGGAAACATGTAACTCTGTGAGATGAATTAAGAGAACACAGAGCAGTTTCTCAGAAAGCTTCTTTCCAGTTTTGAACGGAAGATAATTCCTTTTTCACCATAGCCCTCAATGGGCTTCCAAATATCCCTTTGCCAACTCCACAAGAACAGCCTTAACGAAAGGCTTCTTGAAGGGAAAGATGTAACTCTGTGGGATGAATTCACAGAACACAGAGCAGTTTCTCAGAAAGCTTCTTTCCTGTTTTGAAGGGAAGATATTTCCTTTTTCATCATAGCCCTCTAAGGGCTTCCAAATATCCCTTTGCCAATTGCACAAGAACAGCCTTAGCGAAAGGCTTCTTGAAGGTAAAGATGTATCTCTCTGAGATGAATTAGCAGAACACAGAGCAGTTTCTCAGAAAGCTTCTTTCCAGTTTTGAGCGGAAGATATTTCCTTTTTCACCATAGCCCTCTATGGGCTTCCAAATATCCCTTTGCCAATTCCACAAGAACAGTCTTAGCGTAAGGCTTCTTGAAGGGAAAGATGTAACTCTGTGGGATGAATTCACAAAACACAGAGCAGTTTCTCAGAAAGCTTCTTTCCAGTTTTGAACGGAAGATATTTCCTTTTTCACCATAGCCCTCTATGGGCTTCCAAATATCCCTTTGCCAATTCCACAAGAACAGCCTTAGCGAAAGGCTTCTTGAAGGGAAAGATGTAACTCTGTGATATGAATTCACGGAACACAGAGCAGTTTCTCAGAAAGCTTCTTTCCAGTTTTGAACGGAAAATATTTCCTTTTTCACCATAGCCCTCTAAGGGCTTCCAAATATCCCTTTGCCAATTTCACAAGAACAGCCTCAGCGAACGGCTTCTTGAAGGGAAAGATGTAACTCTGTGAGATGAATTCACAGAACACAGAGAGGTTTCTCAGAAAGCTTCTTTCCAGTTTTGAACGGAAGATATTTCCTTTTTCACCATAGCCCTCTATGGGCTTCCAAATATCCCTTTGCCAATTCCACAAGAACAGCCTCAGCGAAAGGCTTCTTGAAGGGAAAGATGTAACTCTGTGAGATGAATTCACAGAACACAGAGCAGTTTCTCAGAAAGCTTCTTTCCAGTTTTGTATGGAAGATATTTCCTTTTTCACCATAGCCCTCTATGGACTTACAAATATCCCTTTGCCAATTCCAGAAGAACAGCCTTTAGCGAATGGCTTCTTGAAGGGAAAGATGTACCTCTGTGAGATGAATTAACAGAACACAGAGCAGTTTCTCAGAAAGCTTCTTTCCAGTTTTGAACGGAAGATATTTCCTTTTTCACCATAGCCCTCAATGGGCTTCCAAATATCCCTTTGCCAATTCCACAATCACAGCCTTAGCGAAAGGCTTCTTGAAGGGAAAGATGTAACTCTGTGAGATGAATTCACAGAACACAGAGCAGTCTCTCAGAAAGCTTCTTTCCAGTTTTGAACGGAAGATATTTCCTTTTTCACCATAGCCCACTATGGGCTTCCAAATATCCCTTTCCCAATTCCAAAAGAACAGCCTTAGCGAAAGGCGTCTTGAAGGGAAACATGTAACTCTGTGAGATGAATTAAGAGAACACAGAGCAGTTTCTCAGAAAGCTTCTTTCCAGTTTTGAACGGAAGATATTTCCTTTTTCACCATAGCCCTCTATGGGCTTCCAAATATCCCTTTGCCAATTCCACAAGAACAGCCTTAGCGAAAGGCTTCTTGAAGGGAAATATGTAACTCTGTGAGATGAATTCACAGAACACAGAGCAGTTTCTCAGAAAGCTTCTTTCCAGTTTTGAATGGAAGATATTTCCTTTTTCACCATAGCCCTCTAGGGACTTCCAAATATCCCTTTGCCAATTCAACAATAACAGCCTTTAGCGAATGGCTTCTTGAAGGGAAAGATGTACCTCTGTGAGATGAATTAACAGAACACAGAGCAGTTTCTCAGAAAGCTTCTTTCCAGTTTGAACGGAAGATATTTCCTTTTTCACCATAGCCCTCTATGGGCTTCCAAATATCCCTTTGACAATTCCACAAGAACAGTCTTAACGAAAGGCTTCTTGAAGGGAAATATGTAACTCTGTGAGACGAATTCATAGAACACAGAGCAGTTTCTCAGAGAGCTTCTTTCCAGTATTGAATGGAAGATATTTCCTTTTTTACCATAGCCCTCTATGGGCTTCCAAATATCCCTTTGCCAATTCCACAAGAACAGCCTTAGCGAAAGGCTTCTTGAAAGGAAACATGTAACTCTGTGAGATGAATTAAGAGAACACAGAGCAGTTTCTCAGAAAGTTTCTTTCCTGTTTTGAACGGAAGATATTTCCTTTTTCACCATAGCCCTCTATGGGCTTCCAAATATCCCTTTGCCAATTCCACAAGAACAGCCTTAGCGTAAGGCTTCTTGAAGGGAAAGATGTAACTCTGTGGGATGAATTAACAGAACACAGAGCAGTTTCTCAGAAAGCTTCTTTCCAGTTTTGAACGGAAGATATTTCCTTTTTCACCATAGCCCTCTATGGGCTTCCAAATATCCCTTTGCCAATTCCACAAGAACAGCCTTAGCGAAAGGCTTCTTGAAGGGAAAGATGTAACTCTGTGAGATGAATTCACAGAACACAGAGCAGTCTCTCAGAAAGCTTCTTTCCAGTTTTGAACGGAAGATATTTCCTTTTTCACCATAGCCCTCTATGGGCTTCCAAATATCCCTTTGCCAATTCCACAATAACAGCCTTAGCGAAAGGCTTCTTGAAGGGAAACATGTAACTCTGTGAGATGAATTAAGAGAACACAGAGCAGTCTCCCAGAAAGGTTCTTTCCTGTTTTGAATGGAAGATATCTCCTTTTTCACCACAACCCTTTATGGGCTTCCAAATATAACTTTCCGAATTCCACAAGAACAGCCTTAGCGAAAGGCTTCTTGAAGGGAAAGATGTAACTCTGTGAGATGAATTCACAGAACACAGAGCAGTTTCTCAGAAAGCTTCTTTCCAGTTTTGAACGGAAGATATTTCCTTTTTCACCATAGCCCTCTAAGGGCTTCCAAATATCCCTTTGCCAATTCCACAAGAACAGCCTTAGCGAAAGGATTCTTGAATGGAAAGATGTAACTCTGTGAGATGAATTAACAGAACACAGAGCAGTTTCTCAGAAAGCTTCTTTCCAGTTTTGAACGGAAGATATTTCCTTTTTCACCGTAGTCATCTATGGGCTTCCAAATATCCCTTTGCCAATTCCACAAGAACAGCCTTAGCGAAAGGCTTCTTGAAGGGAAAGATGTAACTCTGTGATATGAATTCACAGAACACAGAGCAGTTTCTCAGAAAGCTTCTTTCCAGTTTTGAACGGAAGATATTTCCTTTTTCACCATAGCCATCTATGGGCTTCCAAATATCCCTTTGCCAATTCCACAAGAACAGCCTTAGCGAAAGGCTTCTTGAAGGGAAAGATGTATCTCTGTGAGATGAATTCACAGAACACAGAGCAGTTTCTCAGAAAGCTTCTTTCCAGTTTTGAACGGAAGATATTTCCTTTTTCACCATAGCCCTCTATCGGCTTCCAAATATCCCTTTGCCAATTCCACAAGAACAGCCTTAGCGAAAGGCTTCTTGAAGGGAAAGATGTAACTCTGTGAGATGAATTCACAGAACACAGAGCAGTTTCTCAGAAAGCTTCATTACAGTTTTGTATGGAGGATATTTCCTTTTTCACCATAGCCCTCTATGGACTTCCAAATATCCCTTTGCCAATTCCACAAGAACAGCCTTTAGCGAATGGCTTCTTGAAGGGAAAGATGTACCTCTGTGAGATGAATTAACAGAACACAGAGCAGTTTCTCAGAAAGCTTCTTTCCAGTTTTGAACGGAAGATATTTCCTTTTTCAAAATAGCCCTCGATGGGATTCCAAATATCCCTTTGCCAATTCCACAAGAACAGCCTTAGCGAAAGGCTTCTTGAAGGGAAAGATGTAACTCTGTGAGATGAATTCACAGAACACAGAGCAGTCTCTCAGAAAGCTTCTTTCCAGTTTTGAACGGAAGATATTTCCTTTTTCACCATAGCCCACTATGGGCTTCCAAATATCCCTTTCCCAATTCCACAAGAACAGCCTTAGCGAAAGGCTTCTTGAAGGGAAACATGTAACTCTGTGAGATGAATTAAGAGAACACAGAGCAGTTTCTCAGAAAGCTTCTTTCCAGTTTTGAAGGGAAGATATTTCCTTTTTCACCATAGCCCTCTAAGGGCTTCCAAATATCCCTTTGCCAATTCCACAAGAACAGCCTTAGCGAAAGGCTTCTGGAAGGGAAAGATGTAACTCTGTGAGATGAATTCACAGAACACAGAGCAGTTTCTCAGAAAGCTTCTTTCCAGTTTTGTATGGAAGATATTTCCTTTTTCACCATAGCGCTCTATGGACTTCCAAATATCCCTTTGCCAATTCCACAAGAACAGCCTTTAGCGAATGGCTTCTTGAAGGGAAAGATGTACCTCTGTGAGATGAATTAACAGAACACAGAGCAGTTTCTCAGAAAGCTTCTTTCCAGTTTTGAACGGAAGATATTTCCTTTTTCACCATAGCCCTCGATGGGCTTCCAAATATCCCTTTGCCAATTCCACAAGAACAGACTTAGCGAAAGGCTTCTTGAAGGGAAAGATGTAACTCTGTGAGATGAATTCACAGAACACAGAGCAGTCTCTCAGAAAGCTTCTTTCCAGTTTTGAACGGAAGATATTTCCTTTTTCACCATGGCCCACTATGGGCTTCCAAATATCCCTTTCCCAATTCCACAAGAACAGCCTTAGCGAAAGGCGTCTTGAAGGGAAACATGTAACACTGTGAGATGAATTAAGAGAACACAGAGCAGTTTCTCAGAAAGCTTCTTTCCAGTTTTGAACGGAAGATATTTCCTTTTTCACCATAGCCCTCTATGGGCTTCCAAATATCCCTTTGCCAATTCCACAAGAACAGCCTTAGAGAAAGGCTTCTTGAAGGTAAAGATGTAACTCTGTGAGATGAATTAACAGAACACAGAGCAGTTTCTCAGAAAGCTTCTTTCCAGTTTTGAGCGGAAGATATTTCCTTTTTCACCATAGCCCTCAATGGCTTCCAAATATCCCTTTGACAATTCCACAGGAACAGCCTTAGCGAAAGGCTTCTTGAAGGCAAAGATGTAACTCTGTGAGATGAATTAACAGAACACAGAGCAGTTTCTCAGAAAGCTTCTTTACAGTTTTGATCGGAAGATATTTCCTTTTTCACCATAGCCCTCCATTGGCTTCCAAATATCCCTTTGCCAATTCCACAAGAACAGCCTTAGCGAAAGTCTTCTTGAAGGGAAACATGTAACTCTGTGAGATGAATTAACAGAACATAGAGCAGTTTCTCAGAAAGCTTCTTTCCAGTTTTGAACGGAAGATATTTCCTTTTTCTCCATAGCCATCTATGGGCTTCCAAATATCCCTTTGCCAATTCCACAAGAACAGCCTTAGCGAAAGGCTTCTTGAAGGGAAAGATGTAACTCTGTGAGATGAATTCACAGAACACAGAGCAGTTTCTCATAAAGCTTCTTTCCAGTTTTGAACGGAAGATATTTCCTTTTTCACCATAGCCCTCTATGGGCTTCCAAATATCCCTTTGCCAATTCCACAAGAACAGCCTTAGCGAAAGGCTTCTTGAAGGGAAAGATGTAACTCTGTGATATGAATTCACAGAACACAGAGCAGTTTCTCAGAAAGCTTCTTTCCAGTTTTGAACGGAAGATATTTCCTTTTTCACCATAGCCCTCTAAGGGCTTCCAAATATCCCTTTGCCAATTTCACAAGAACAGCCTCAGCGAAAGGCTTCTTGAAGGGAAAGATGTAACTCTGTGAGATGAATTCACAGAACACAGAGTAGTTTCTCAGAAAGCTTCTTTCCAGTTTTGAACGGAAGATATTTCCTTTTTCACCATAGCCCTCTATGGGCTTCAAAATATCCCTTTGCCAATTCCACAAGAACAGCCTCAGCGAAAGGCTTCTTGAAGGGAAAGATGTAACTCTGTGAGATGAATTCACAGAACACAGAGCAGTCTCTCAGAAAGCTTCTTTCCAGTTTTGAACGGAAGATATTTCCTTTTTCACCATAGCCCACTATGGGCTTCCAAATATCCCTTTCCCAATTCCAAAAGAACAGCCTTAGCGAAAGGCGTCTTGAAGGGAAACATGTAACTCTGTGAGATGAATTAAGAGAACACAGAGCAGTTTCTCAGAAAGCTTCTTTCCAGTTTTGAACGGAAGATATTTCCTTTTTCACCATAGCCCTCTATGGGCTTCCAAATATCCCTTTGCCAATTCCACAAGAACAGCCTTAGCGAAAGGCTTCTTGAAGGCAAAGATGTAACTCTGTGAGATGAATTCACAGAACACAGAGCAGTCTCTCAGAAAGCTTCTTTCCAGTTTTGAACGGAAGATATTTCCTTTTTCACCATAGCCCTCTATGGGCTTCCAAATATCCCTTTGCCAATTCCACAAGAACAGCCTTAGCGAAAGGCTTCTTGAAGGGAAACATGTAACTCTGTGAGATGAATTAAGAGAACACAGAGCAGTCTCCCAGAAAGGTTCTTTCCTGTTTTGAATGGAAGATATCTCCTTTTTCACCATAACCCTTTATGGGCTTCCAAATATAACTTTCCGAATTCCACAAGAACAGCCTTAGCGAAAGGCTTCTTGAAGGGAAAGATGTAACTCTGTGAGATGAATTCACAGAACACAGAGCAGTTTCTCAGAAAGCTTCTTTCCAGTTTTGAACGGAAGATATTTCCTTTTTCACCATAGCCCTCTAAGGGCTTCCAAATATCCCTTTGCCAATTCCACAAGAACAGCCTTAGCGAAAGGATTCTTGAATGGAAAGATGTAACTCTGTGAGATGAATTAAAAGAACACAGAGCAGTTTCTCAGAAAGCTTCTTTCCAGTTTTGAACGGAAGATATTTCCTTTTTCACCGTAGTCATCTATGGGCTTCCAAATATCCCTTTGCCAATTCCACAAGAACAGCCTTAGCGAAAGGCTTCTTGAAGGGAAAGATGTAACTCTGTGATATGAATTCACAGAACACAGAGCAGTTTCTCAGAAAGCTTCTTTCCAGTTTTGAACGGAAGATATTTCCTTTTTCACCATAGCCATCTATGGGCTTCCAAATATCCCTTTGCCAATTCCACAAGAACAGCCTTAGCGAAAGGCTTCTTGAAGGGAAAGATGTATCTCTGTGAGATGAATTCACAGAACACAGAGCAGTTTCTCAGAAAGCTTCTTTCCAGTTTTGAACGGAAGATATTTCCTTTTTCACCATAGCCCTCTATCGGCTTCCATATATCCCTTTGCCAATTCCACAAGAACAGCCTTAGCGAAAGGCTTCTTGAAGGGAAAGATGTAACTCTGTGAGATGAATTCACAGAACACAGAGCAGTTTCTCAGAAAGCTTCATTACAGTTTTGTATGGAAGATATTTCCTTTTTCACCATAGCCCTCTATGGACTTCCAAATATCCCTTTGCCAATTCCACAAGAACAGCCTTTAGCGAATGGCTTCTTGAAGGGAAAGATGTACCTCTGTGAGATGAATTAACAGAACACAGAGCAGTTTCTCAGAAAGCTTCTTTCCAGTTTTGAACGGAAGATATTTCCTTTTTCACCATAGCCCTCGATGGGATTCCAAATATCCCTTTGCCAATTCCACAAGAACAGCCTTAGCGAAAGGCTTCTTGAAGGGAAAGATGTAACTCTGTGAGATGAATTCACAGAACACAGAGCAGTCTCTCAGAAAGCTTCTTTCCAGTTTTGAACGGAAGATATTTCCTTTTTCACCATAGCCCACTATAGGCTTCCAAATATCCCTTTCCCAATTCCACAAGAACAGCCTTAGCGAAAGGCTTCTTGAAGGGAAACATGTAACTCTGTGAGATGAATTAAGAGAACACAGAGCAGTTTCTCAGAAAGCTTCTTTCCAGTTTTGAAGGGAAGATATTTCCTTTTTCACCATAGCCCTCTAAGGGCTTCCAAATATCCCTTTGCCAATTCCACAAGAACAGCCTTAGCGAAAGGCTTCTTGAAGGGAAAAATGTAACTCTGTGAGATGAATTCACAGAACACAGAGCAGTTTCTCAGAAAGCTTCTTTCCAGTTTTGTATTTAAGATATTTCCTTTTTCACCATAGCGCTCTATGGACTTCCAAATATCCCTTTGCCAATTCCACAAGAACAGCCTTTAGCGAATGGCTTCTTGAAGGGAAAGATGTACCTCTGTGAGATGAATTAACAGAACACAGAGCAGTTTCTCAGAAAGCTTCTTTCCAGTTTTGAACGGAAGATATTTCCTTTTTCACCATAGCCCTCGATGGGCTTCCAAATATCCCTTTCCCAATTCCACAAGAACAGCCTTAGCGAAAGGCGTCTTGAAGGGAAACATGTAACACTGTGAGATGAATTAAGAGAACACAGAGCAGTTTCTCAGAAAGCTTCTTTCCAGTTTTGAACGGAAGATATTTCCTTTTTCACCATAGCCCTCTATGGGCTTCCAAATATCCCTTTGCCAATTCCACAAGAACAGCCTTAGCGAAAGGCTTCTTGAAGGTAAAGATGTAACTCTGTGAGATGAATTAACAGAACACAGAGCAGTTTCTCAGAAAGCTTCTTTCCAGTTTTGAGCGGAAGATATTTCCTTTTTCACCATAGCCCTCAATGGCTTCCAAATATCCCTTTGACAATTCCACAGGAACAGCCTTAGCGAAAGGCTTCTTGAAGGCCAAGATGTAACTCTGTGAGATGAATTAACAGAACACAGAGCAGTTTCTCAGAAAGCTTCTTTACAGTTTTGATCGGAAGATATTTCCTTTTTCACCATAGCCCTCCATTGTCTTCCAAATATCCCTTTGCCAATTCCACAAGAACAGCCTTAGCGAAAGGCTTCTTGAAGGGACAGATGTAACTCTGTGAGATGAATTCACAGAACACAGAGCAGTTTCTCAGAAAGCTTCTTTCCAGTTTTGAATGGAAGATATTTCCTTTTTCACCATCGCCCTCTATGGGCTTCCAAATATCCCTTTGCCAATTCCACAAGAACAGCCTTAGCGAAAGGCTTCGTGAAGGGAAAGATGTAACTCTGTGAGATGAATTAACAGAACACAGAGCAGTTTCTCAGAAAGCTTCTTATAGTTTTGAGCGGAAGATATTTACTTTTTCACCATAGCCCTCTATGGGCTTCCAAATATCCCTTTGCCAATTCCACAAGAACAGCCTTAGCGAAAGGCTTCTTGAAGGGAAAGATGTAACTCTGTGAGATGAATTAACAGAACATAGAGCAGTTTCTCAGAAAGCTTCTTTCCAGTTTTGAACGGAAGATATTTCCTTTTTCTCCATAGCCATCTATGGTCTTCCAAATATCCCTTTGCCAATTCCACAAGAACAGCCTTAGCGAAAGGCTTCTTGAAGGGAAAGATGTAACTCTGTGAGATGAATTCACAAAACACAGAGCAGTCTCTCAGAAAGCTTCTTTCCTGTTTTGAACGGAAGATATTTCCTTTTTCACCATAGCCCTCTATGGGCTTCCAAATATCCGTTTCCCAATTCCACAAGAACAGCCTTAGCGAAAGGCTTCTTGAAGGGAAAGATGAAACTCTGTGAGATGAATTCACAGAACACAGAGCAGTTTCTCAGAAAGCTTCTTTCCAGTTTTGAAGGGAAGATATTTCCTTTTTCACCATAGCCCTCTATGGGCTTCCAAATATCTTTTTGCGAATTCCACAAGAACAGCCTTAGCGAAAGGCTTCTTGAAGGGAAAGATGTAACTCTGTCAGATGAATTAACAGAACACAGAGCAGTTTCTCAGAAAGCTTCTTTCCAGTTTTGAGCGGAAGATATTTCCTTTTTCACCTTAGCCCTCAATGGCTTCCAAATATCCCTTTGACAATTCCACAAGAACAGCCTTAGCGAAAGGCTACTTGAAGGGAAAGATGTAACTCTGTGAGATGAATTAACAGAACACAGAGCAGTTTCTCAGAAAGCTTCTTTCCAGTTTTGATCGGAAGATATTTCCTTTTTCACCATAGCCCTCTATGGGCTTCCAAATATCCCTTTGCCAATTCCACAAAAACAGCCTTAGCGAAAGGCTTCTTGAAGGTACAGATGTAACTCTGTGAGATGAATTCACAGAACACAGAGCAGTTTCTCAGAAAGCTTCTTTCCAGTTTTGAACGGAAGATATTTCCTTTTTCACCATAGCCCTCTATGGGCTTCCAAATATCCCTTTGACAATTCCACAAGAACAGTCTTAACGAAAGGCTTCTTGAAGGGAAAGATGTAACTCTGTGGGATGAATTAACAGAACATGGAGCAGTTTCTCAGAAAGCTTCTTTCCAGTTTTGAGCGGAATATATTTCCTTTTTCACCATAGCCCTCTAGGTGTTTCCAAATATCCCTTTGCCAATTCCACAAGAACAGCCTTAGCGAAAGGCTTATTGAAGGGAAAGATGTAACTCTGTGAGATGAATTCACAGAACACAGAGCAGTTTCTCAGAAAGCTTCTTTCCAGTTTTGAACGGAAGATATTTCCTTTTTCACCATAGCCCTCTATGGGCTTCCAAATATCCCTTTGCCAATTCCACAAGAACAGCCTCAGCGAAACGCTTCTTGAAAGGAAAGATGTAACTCTGTGAGATGAATTAACAGAACACAGAGCAGATTCTCAGAAAGCTTCTTTCCAGTTTTGAACGGAAGATATTTCCTTTTTCACCGTAGCCCTCTATGGGATTCCAAATATCCCTTTGCCAATTCCAAAAGAACAGCCTTAGCGAAAGGCTCTTTGAAGGGAAAGATGTAACTCTGTGAGATGAATTAACAGAACACAGAGCAGTTTCTCAGAAAGCTTCTTTACAGTTTTGAGCGGAAGATATTTCCTTTTTCACCATAGCCCTCTATGGGCTTCCAAATATCCCTTTGCCAATTCCACAAGAACAGCCTTAGTGAAAGGCTTCTTGAAAGGAAACATGTAACTCTGTGAGATGAATTAAGAGAACACAGAGCAGTTTCTCAGAAAGCTTCTTTCCTGTTTTGAACGGAAGATATTTCCTTTTTCACCATAGCCCTCTATGGGCTTCCAAATATCCCTTTGACAATTCCACAAGAACAGTCTTAACGAAAGGCTTCTTGAAGGGAAAGATGTAACTCTGTGGGATGAATTAACAGAACACGGAGCAGTTTCTCAGAAAGCTTCTTTCCAGTTTTGAGCGGAATATATTTCCTTTTTCACCATAGCCCTCTAGGTGTTTCCAAATATCCCTTTGCCAATTCCACAAGAACAGCCTTAGCGAAAGGCTTCTTGAACGGAAAGATGTAACTCTGTGAGATGAATTAACAGAACACAGAGCAGTTTCTCAGAAAGCTTCTTTCCAGTTTTGAACGGAAGATATTTCCTTTTTCACCGTAGCCCTCTATGGGCTTCCAAATATCCCTTTGCCAATTCCACAAGAACAGCCTTAGCGAAAGGCTGCTTGAAGGGAAAGATGTAACTCTGTGATATGAATTCTCAGAACACAAAGCAGTTTCTCAGAAAGCTTCTTTCCAGTTTTGAACGGAAGATATTTCCTTTTTCACCATAGCCCTCTATGGGCTTCCAAATATCCCTTTGCCAATTCCACAAGAACAGCCTTAGCGAAAGGCTTCTTGAAGGGAAAGATGTAACACTGTGAGATGAATTCACAGAACACAGAGCAGTTTCTCAGAAAGCTTCTTTCCAGTTTTGAACGGAAGATATTTCCTTTTTCACCATAGCCCTCTATGGGCTTCCAAATATCCCTTTGCCAATTCCAGAAGAACAGCCTTAGCGAAAGACTTCTTGAAAGGAAACATGTAACTCTGTGAGATGAATTAAGAGAACACAGAGCAGTTTCTCAGAAAGCTTCTTTCCTGTTTTGAACGGAAGTTATTTCCTTTTTCACCATAGCCCTCTATCGGCTTCCAAATATCCCTTTGACAATTCCACAAGAACAGTCTTAACGAAAGGCTTCTTGAAGGGAAAGATGTAACTCTGTGGGATGAGTTAACAGAAAACGGAGCAGTTTCTCAGAAAGCTTCTTTCCAGTTTTGAATGGAAGATATTTCCTTTTTCACCATTGTTCTCTAGGGGTTTCCAAATATCCCTTTGCCAATTCCATAAGAACAGCCTTAGCGAAAGGCTTCTTGAAGGGAAAGATGTAACTCTGTGAGATGAATTCACAGAACACAGAGCAGTTTCTCAGAAAGCTTCTTTCCAGTTTTGTATGGAAGATATATCCTTTTTCACCATAGCCCTCTATGGACTTCCAAATATCCCTTTGCCAATTCCACAAAACAGCCTTTAGCGAATGGCTTCTTGAAGGGAAAGATGTACCTCTGTGAGATGAATTAACAGAACACAGAGCAGTTTCTCAGAAAGCTTCTTTCCAGTTTTGAACGGAAGATATTTCCTTTTTCACCATAGCCCTCGATGGGCTTCCAAATATCCCTTTCCCAATTCCACAAGAACAGCCTTAGCGAAAGGCGTCTTGAAGGGAAACATGTAACTCTGTGAGATGAATTAAGAGAACACAGAGCAGTTTCTCAGAAAGCTTCTTTCCAGTTTTGAACGGAAGATATTTCCTTTTTAACCATAGCCCTCTATGGGCTTCCAAATATCCCTTTGCCAGTTCCACAAGAACAGCCTTAGCGAAAGGCTTCTTGAAGGTAAAGATGTAACTCTGTGAGATGAATTAACAGAACACAGAGCAGTTTCTCAGAAAGCTTCTTTCCAGTTTTGAGCGGAAGATATTTCCTTTTTCACCATAGCCCTCAATGGCTTCCAAATATCCCTTTGACAATTCCACAGGAACAGCCTTAGCGAAAGGCTTCTTGAAGGCAAAGATGTAACTCTGTGAGATGAATTAACAGAACACAGAGCAGTTTCTCAGAAAGCTTCTTTCAAGTTTTGATCGGAAGATATTTCCTTTTTCACCATAGCCCTCCATTGGCTTAAAATATCCCTTTGCCAATTCCACAAGAACAGCCTTAGCGAAAGGCTTCTTGAAGGGACAGATGTAACTCTGTGAGATGAATTCACAGAACACAGAGCAGTTTCTCAGAAAGCTTGTTTCCAGTTTTGAATGGAAGATATTTCCTTTTTCACCATCGCCCTCTATGGGCTTCCAAATATCCCTTTGCCAATTCCACAAGAACAGCCTTAGCGAAAGGCTTTGTGAAGGGAAAGATGTAACTCTGTGAGATGAATTAACAGAACACAGAGCAGTTTCTCAGAAAGCTTCTTTACAGTTTTGAGCGGAAGATATTTCCTTTTTCACCATAGCCCTCTATGGGCTTCCAAATATCCCTTTGCCAATTCCACAAGAACAGCCTTAGCGAAAGGCTTCTTGAAGGGAAAGATGTAACTCTGTGAGATGAATTAACAGAACATAGAGCAGTTTCTCAGAAAGCTTCTTTCCAGTTTTGGACGGAAGATATTTCCTTTTTCACCATAGCGCTCTATGGGCTTCCAAATATCCCTTTGCCAATTCCACAAGAACAGCCTTAGCGAAAGGCTTCTTGAAGGGAAAGATGTAACTCTGTGAGATGAATTCACAAAACACAGAGCAGTCTCTCAGAAAGCTTCTTTCCAGTTTTCAACGGAAGATATTTCCTTTTTCACCATAGCCCTCTAGGTGTTTCCAAATATCCCTTTTCCAATTCCACAAGACAGCCTTTAGCGAATGGCTTCTTGAAGGGAAAGATGTAACTCTGTGAGATGAATTCACAGAACACAGAGCAGTTTCTCAGAAAGCTTCTTTCCAGCTTTGAAGGGAAGATATTTCCTTTTTCACCATAGCCCTCTATGGGCTTCCAAATATCTTTTTGCGAATTCCACAAGAACAGCCTTAGCGAAAGGCTTCTTGAAGGGAAAGATGTAACTCTCTGAGATGAATTCACACATCACAGAGCAGTTTCTCAGAAAGCTTCTTTCCAGTTTTGAGCGGAAGATATTTCCTTTTTCACCATAGCCCTCAATGGCTTCCAAATATCCCTTTGACAATTCCACAAGAACAGCCTTAGCGAAAGGCTTCTTGAAGGGAAAGATGTAACTCTGTGAGATGAATTAACAGAACACAGAGCAGTTTCTCAGAAAGCTTCTTTCCAGTTTTGATCGGAAGATATTTCCTTTTTCACCATAGCCCTCTATGGGCTTCCAAATATCCCTTTGCCAATTCCACAAGAACAGCCTTAGCGAAAGGCTTCTTGAAGGTACAGATGTAACTCTGTGAGATGAATTCACAGAACACAGAGCTGTTTCTCAGAAAGCTTCTTTCCAGTTTTGAACGGAAGATATTTCCTTTTTCACCATAGCCCTCTATGGGCTTCCAAATATCCCTTTGACAATTCCACAAGAACAGTCTTAACGAAAGGCTTCTTGAAGGGAAAGATGTAACTCTGTGGGATGAATTAACAGAACTCGGAGCAGTTTCTCAGAAAGCTTCTTTCCAGTTTTGAGCGGAATATATTTCCTTTTTCACCATAGCCCTCTAGGTGTTTCCAAATATCCCTTTGCCAATTCCACAAGAACAGCCTTAGCGAAAGGCTTATTGAAGGGAAAGATGTAACTCTGTGAGATGAATTCACAGAACACAGAGCAGTTTCTCAGAAAGCTTCTTTCCAGTTTTCAACGGAAGATATTTCCTTTTTCACCGTAGCCCTCTATGGGCTTACAAATATCCCTTTGCCAATTCCACAAGAACAGCCTTAGCGAAACGCTTCTTGAAGGGAAAGATGTAACTCTGTGATATGAATTCACAGAACACAGAGCAGTTTCTCAGAAAGCTTCTTTCCAGTTTTGAACGGAAGATATTTCCTTTTTCACCATAGCCCTCTATGGGCTTCCAAATATCCCTTTGCCAATTCCACAAGAACAGCCTTAGCGAAAGGCTTCTTGAAGGGAAAGATGTAACACTGTGAGATGAATTCACAGAACACAGAGCAGTTTCTCAGAAACCTTCTTTCCAGTTTTGAACGGAAGATATTTCCTTTTTCACCATAGCCCTCTATGGGCTTCCAAATATCCCTTTGCCAATTCCACAAGAACAGCCTTAGCGAAAGACTTCTTGAAAGGAAACATGTAACTCTGTGAGATGAATTAAGAGAACACAGAGCAGTTTCTCAGAAAGCTTCTTTCCTGTTTTGAACGGAAGATATTTCCTTTTTCACCATAGCCCTCTATGGGCTTCCAAATATCCCTTTGACAATTCCACAAGAACAGTCTTAACGAAAGGCTTCTTGAAGGGAAAGATGAAACTCTGTGGGATGAATTAACAGAACACGGAGCAGTTTCTCAGAAAGCTTCTTTCCAGTTTTGAATGGAAGATATTTCCTTTTTCACCATTGCTCTCTAGGGGTTTCCAAATATCCCTTTGCCAATTGCACAAGAACAGCCTTAGCGAAAGGCTTCTTGAAGGGAACGATGTAACTCTGTGAGATGAATTCACAGAACACAGAGCAGTTTCTCAGAAAGCTTCTTTCCAGTTTTGAACGGAAGATATTTCCTTTTTCACCATAGCCCTCTATGGGCTTCCAAATATCCCTTTGCCAATTCCACAAGAACAGCCTCAGCGAAACGCTTCTTGAAAGGAAAGATGTAACTCTGTGAGATGAATTAACAGAACACAGAGCAGATTCTCAGAAAGCTTCTTTCCAGTTTTGAACGGAAGATATTTCCTTTTTCACCGTAGCCCTCTATGGGCTTCCAAATATCCCTTTGCCAATTCCAAAAGAACAGCCTTAGCGAAAGGCTCTTTGAAGGGAAAGATGTAACTCTGTGAGATGAATTAACAGAACACAGAGCAGTTTCTCAGAAAGTTTCTTTCCTGTTTTGAACGGAAGATATTTCCTTTTTCACCATAGCCCTCTAGGGGCTTCCAAATATCCCTTTGCCAATTCCACAAGAACAGCCTTAGCGAAAGGCTTCTTGAAGGGAAAGATGTAACTCTGTGAGATGAATTCACAGAACACAGAGCAGTTTCTCAGAAAGCTTCTTTACAGTTTTGAGCGGAAGATATTTCCTTTTTCACCATAGCCCTCTATGGGCTTCCAAATATCGCTTTGCCAATTCCACAAGAACAGCCTTAGTGAAAGGCTTCTTGAAAGGAAACATGTAACTCTGTGAGATGAATTAAGAGAACACAGAGCAGTTTCTCAGAAAGCTTCTTTCCTGTTTTGAACGGAAGATATTTCCTTTTTCACCATAGCCCTCTATGGGCTTCCAAATATCCCTTTGACAATTCCACAAGAACAGTCTTAACGAAAGGCTTCTTGAAGGGAAAGATGTAACTCTGTGGGATGAATTAACAGAACACGGAGCAGTTTCTCAGAAAGCTTCTTTCCAGTTTTGAGCGGAATATATTTCCTTTTTCACCATAGCCCTCTAGGTGTTTCCAAATATCCCTTTGCCAATTCCACAAGAACAGCCTTACGAAAGGCTTATTGAATCGAAAGATGTAACTCTGTGAGATGAATTAACAGAACACAGAGCAGTTTCTCAGAAAGCTTCTTTCCAGTTTTGAACGGAAGATATTTCCTTTTTCACCGTAGCCCTCTATGGGCTTCCAAATATCACTTTGCCAATTCCACAAGAACAGCCTTAGCGAAAGGCTGCTAGAAGGGAAAGATGTAACTCTGTGATATGAATTCTCAGAACACAGAGCAGTTTCTCAGAAAGCTTCTTTCCAGTTTTGAACGGAAGATATTTCCTTTTTCACCATAGCCCTCTATGGGCTTCCAAATATCCCTTTGCCAATTCCACAAGAACAGCCTTAGCGAAAGGCTTCTTGAAGGGAAAGATGTAACAATGTGAGATGAATTCACAGAACACAGAGCAGTTTCTCAGAAAGCTTCTTTCCAGTTTTGAACGGAAGATATTTCCTTTCTCACCATAGCCCTCTATGGGCTTCCAAATATCCCTTTGCCAATTCCACAAGAACAGCCTTAGCGAAAGACTTCTTGAAAGGAAACATGTAACTCTGTGAGATGAATTAAGAGAACACAGAGCAGTTTCTCAGAAAGCTTCTTTCCTGTTTTGAACGGAAGATATTTCCTTTTTCACCATAGCCCTCTATGGGCTTCCAAATATCACTTTGACAATTCCACAAGAACAGTCTTAACGAAAGGCTTCTTGAAGGGAAAGATGTAACTCTGTGGGATGAATTAACAGAACACGGAGCAGTTTCTCAGAAAGCTTCTTTCCAGTTTTGAATGGAAGATATTTCCTTTTTCTCCATTGTTCTCTAGGGGTTTCCAAATATCCCTTTGCCAATTCCACAAGAACAGCCTTAGCGAAAGGCTTATTGAAGGGAAAGATGTAACTCTGTGGGATGAATTCAAAGAACACAGAACAGTTTCTCAGAAAGCTTCTTTCCAGTTTTCAACGGAAGATATTTCCTTTTTCACCATAGCCCTCTATGGGTTTCCAAATATCCCTTTGCCAATTCCACAAGAACAGCCTCAGCGAAACGCTTCTTGAATGGAAAGATGTAACTCTGTGAGATGAATTAACAGAACACAGAGCAGATTCTCAGAAAGCTTCTTTCCAGTTTTGAACGGAAGATATTTCCTTTTTCACCGTAGCCCTCTATGGGCCTCCAAATATCCCTTTGCCAATTCCAAAAGAACAGCCTTAGCGAAAGGCTTCTTGAAGGGAAAGATGTAACCCTGTGAGATGAATTAACAGAACACAGAGCAGTTTCTCAGAAAGCTTCTTTCCTGTTTTGAACGGAAGATATTTCCTTTTTCACCATAGCCCTCTATGGGCTTCCAAATATCCCTTTGACAATTCCACAAGAACAGTCTTAACGAAAGGCTTCTTGAAGGGAATGATGTAACTCTGTGGGATGAATTAACAGAACACGGAGCAGTTTCTCAGAAAGCTTCTTTCCAGTTTTGAGCGGAATATATTTCCTTTTTCACCATTGCTCTCTAGGGGTTTCCAAATATCCCTTTGCCAATTCCACAAGAACAGCCTTAGCGAAAGGCTTCTTGAAGGGAAAGATGTAACTCTGTGAGATGAATTCACAGAACACAGAGCAGTTTCTCAGAAAGCTTCTTTCCAGTTTTGAACGGAAGATATTTAATTTTTCACCATAGCCCTCTAAGGGCTTCCAAATATCCCTTTGCCAATTCCACAAGCACAGCCTCAGCGAAACGCTTCTTGAATGGAAAGATGTAACTCTGTGAGATGAATTAACAGAACACAGAGCAGATTCTCAGATAGCTTCTTTCCAGTTTTGAACGGAAGATATTTCCTTTTTCACCGTAGCCCTCTATGGGCTTCCAAATATCCCTTTGCCAATTCCAAAGGAACAGCCTTAGCGAAAGGCTTCTTGAAGGGAAAGATGTAACTCTGTGAGATGAATTAACAGAACACAGAGCAGTTTCTCAGAAAGTTTCTTTCCTGTTTTGAACGGAAGATATTTCATTTTTCACCATAGCCCTCTATGGGCTTCCAAATATCAACTTGCCAATTCCACAAGAACAGCCTTAGCGAAAGGCTTCTTGAAGAAAAAGATGTAACTCTGTGAGATGAATTCACAGAACACAGAGCGGTTTCTCAGAAAGTTTCTTTCCTGTTTTGAACGGAAGATATTTCCTTTTTCACCATAGCCCTCTATGGGCTTCCAAATACCCCTTGGCCAATTCCACAAGAACAGCCTTAGCGTAAGGCTTCCTGAAGGGAAAGATGTAACTCTGTGGGATGAATTCACAGAACACAGATCAGTTTCTCAGAAAGCTTCTTTCCAGTTTTGAACGGAAGATATTTCCTTTTTCACCATAGCCTTCTATGGGCTTCCAAATATCCCTTTGACAATTCCACAAGAACAGCCTTAGCGAAAGGCTTCTTGAAGGGAAAGATGTAACTCTGTGAGATGAATTCACAGAACACAGAGCAGTCTCTCAGAAAGCTTCTTTCCAGTTTTGAACGTAAGATATTTCCTTTTTCACCATAGCCCTCTAAGGGCTTCCAAATATCCCTTTGCCAATTCCAGAAGAACAGCCTTAGCGAAAGGCTTCTTGAAGGAAACATGTAACTCTGCGAGATGAATTAAGAGAACACAGAGCAGTTTCTCAGAAAGGTTCTTTCCTGTTTTGAATGGAAGGTATTTCCTTTTTCACCATAACCCTTTATGGGCTTCCAAATATATCTTTCCCAATTCCACAAGAACAGCCTTAGCGAAAGGCTTCTAGAAGGGAAAGATGTAACTCTGTGAGATGAATTCACAGAACACAGAGCAGTTTCTCAGAAAGGTTCTTTCCTGTTTTGAATGGAAGATATTTCCTTTTTCACCATAACCCTTTATGGGCTTCCAAATATATCTTTCCCAATTCCACAAGAACAGCCTTAGAGAAAGGCTTCTTGAAGGTAAAGATGAAACTCTGTGAGATGAATTCACAGAACACAGAGCAGTTTCTCAGAAAGCTTCTTTCCAGTTTTGAACGGAAGATATTTCCTTTTTCACCATAGCCCTCTATGGGCTTCCAAATATCCCTTTGCCAATTCCACAAGAACAGCCTTAGCGAAAGGCTTCTTGAAGAAAAAGATGCAACTCTGTGAGATGAATTAACAGAACACAGAGCAGTTTCTCAGAAAGTTTCTTTCCAGTTTTGAACGGAAGATATTTCCTTTTTCACCATAGCCCTCTATGGGCTTCCAAATATCCCTTTGCCAATTCCACAAGAACAGCCTTAGCGTAAGGCTTCTTGAAGGGAAAGATGTAACTCTGTGGGATGAATTAACAGAACACAGAGCAGTTTCTCAGAAAGCTTCTTTCCAGTTTTGAACGGAAGATATATCCTTTTTCACCATAGCCCTCTATGGGCTTCCAAATATCCCTTTGACAATTCCACAAGAACAGCCTTAGCGAAAGGCTTCTTGAAGGAAACATGTAACTCTGTGAGATGAATTAAGAGAACACAGAGCAGTTTCTCAGAAAGGTTCTTTCCTGTTTTGAATGGAAGATATTTCCTTTTTCACCATAACCCTTTATGGGCTTCCAAATATATCTTTCCCAATTCCACAAGAACAGCCATAGCGAAAGGCTTCTTGAAGGGAAAGATGAAACTCTGTGAGATGAATTCACAGAACACAGAGCAGTTTCTCAGAAAGCTTCTTTCCAGTTTTGAAGGGAAGATATTTCCTTTTTCACCATAGCCCTCTATGGGCTTCCAAATATCCCTTTGCCAATTCCACAAGAACAGCCTTAGCGAAAGGCTTCTTGAAGTGAAAGATGTAACTCTGTCAGATGAATTCACAGAACACAGAGCAGTTTCTCAGAAAGCTTCTTTACAGTTTTGAGCGGAAGATATTTCCTTTTTCAACATAGCCCTCTATGGGCTTCCAAATATCCCTTTGCCAATTCCACAAGAACAGCCTTAGTGAAAGGCTTCTTGAAAGGAAACATGTAACTCTGTGAGATGAATTAAGAGAACACAGAGCAGTTTCTCAGAAAGCTTCTTTCCTGTTTTGAACGGAAGATATTTCCTTTTTCACCATAGCCCTCTATGGGCTTCCAAATATCCCTTTGACAATTCCACAAGAACAGTCTTAACGAAAGGCTTCTTGAAGGGAAAGATGTAACTCTGTGGGATGAATTAACAGAACACGGAGCAGTTTCTCAGAAAGCTTCTTTCCAGTTTTGAGCGGAATATATTTCCTTTTTCACCATAGCCCTCTAGGTGTTTCCAAATATCCCTTTGCCAATTCCACAAGAACAGCCTTACGAAAGGCTTATTGAATCGAAAGATGTAACTCTGTGAGATGAATTAACAGAACACAGAGCAGTTTCTCAGAAAGCTTCTTTCCAGTTTTGAACGGAAGATATTTCCTTTTTCACCGTAGCCCTCTATGGGCTTCCAAATATCCCTTTGCCAATTCCACAAGAACAGCCTTAGCGAAAGGCTGCTAGAAGGGAAAGATGTAACTCTGTGATATGAATTCTCAGAACACAGAGCAGTTTCTCAGAAAGCTTCTTTCCAGTTTTGAACGGAAGATATTTCCTTTTTCACCATAGCCCTCTATGGGCTTCCAAATATCCCTTTGCCAATTCCACAAGAACAGCCTTAGCGAAAGGCTTCTTGAAGGGAAAGATGTAACACTGTGAGATGAATTCACAGAACACAGAGCAGTTTCTCAGAAAGCTTCTTTCCAGTTTTGAACGGAAGATATTTCCTTTTTCACCATAGCCCTCTATGGGCTTCCAAATATCCCTTTGCCAATTCCACAAGAACAGCCTTAGCGAAAGACTTCTTGAAAGGAAACATGTAACTCTGTGAGATGAATTAAGAGTACACAGAGCAGTTTCTCAGAAAGCTTCTTTCCTGTTTTGAACGGAAGATATTTCCTTTTTCACCATAGCCCTCTATGGGCTTCCAAATATCACTTTGACAATTCCACAAGAACAGTCTTAACGAAAGGCTTCTTGAAGGGAAAGATGTAACTCTGTGGGATGAATTAACAGAACACGGAGCAGTTTCTCAGAAAGCTTCTTTCCAGTTTTTAATGGAAGATATTTCCTTTTTCACCATTGTTCTCTAGGGGTTTCCAAATATCCCTTTGCCAATTCCACAAGAACAGCCTTAGCGAAAGGCTTCTTGAAGGGAAAGATGTAACTCTGTGAGATGAATTCACAGAACACAGAGCAGTTTCTCAGAAAGCTTCTTTCCAGTTTTGAACGGAAGATATTTCCTTTTTCACCATAGCCCTCTATGGGTTTCCAAATATCCCTTTGCCAATTCCACAAGAACAGCCTCAGCGAAACGCTTCTTGAATGGAAAGATGTAACTCTGTGAGATGAATTAACAGAACACAGAGCAGATTCTCAGAAAGCTTCTTTCCAGTTTTGAACGGAAGATATTTCCTTTTTCACCGTAGCCCTCTATGGGCTTCCAAATATCCCTTTGCCAATTCCAAAAGAACACCCTTAGCGAAAGGCTTCTTGAAGAGAAAGATGTAACTCTGTGAGATGAATTAACAGAACACAGAGCAGTTTCTCAGAAAGCTTCTTTCCTCTTTTGAACGGAAGATATTTCCTTTTTCACCATAGCCCTCTATGGGCTTCCAAATATCCCTTTGACAATTCCACAAGAACAGTCTTAACGAAAGGCTTCTTGAAGGGAATGATGTAACTCTGTGGGATGAATTAACAGAACACGGAGCAGTTTCTCAGAAAGCTTCTTTCCAGTTTTGAGCGGAATATATTTCCTTTTTCACCATTGCTCTCTAGGGGTTTCCAAATATCCCTTTGCCAATTCCACAAGAACAGCCTTAGCGAAAGGCTTCTTGAAGGGAAAGATGTAACTCTGTGAGATGAATTCACAGAACACAGAGCAGTTTCTCAGAAAGCTTCTTTCCAGTTTTGAACGGAAGATATTTAATTTTTCACCATAGCCCTCTAAGGGCTTCCAAATATCCCTTTGCCAATTCCACAAGCACAGCCTCAGCGAAACGCTTCTTGAATGGAAAGATGTAACTCTGTGAGATGAATTAACAGAACACAGAGCAGATTCTCAGATAGCTTCTTTCCAGTTTTGAACGGAAGATATTTCCTTTTTCACCGTAGCCCTCTATGGGCTTCCAAATATCCCTTTGCCAATTCCAAAGGAACAGCCTTAGCGAAAGGCTTCTTGAAGGGAAAGATGTAACTCTGTGAGATGAATTAACAGAACACAGAGCAGTTTCTCAGAAAGTTTCTTTCCTGTTTTGAACGGAAGATATTTCCTTTTTCACCATAGCCCTCTATGGGCTTCCAAATACCCCTTGGCCAATTCCACAAGAACAGCCTTAGCGTAAGGCTTCCTGAAGGGAAAGATGTAACTCTGTGGGATGAATTCACAGAACACAGATCAGTTTCTCAGAAAGCTTCTTTCCAGTTTTGAACGGAAGATATTTCCTTTTTCACCATAGCCCTCTATGGGCTTCCAAATATCCCTTTGACAATTCCACAAGAACAGCCTTACCGAAAGGCTTCTTGAAGGGAAAGATGTAACTCTGTGAGATGAATTCACAGAACACAGAGCAGTCTCTCAGAAAGCTTCTTTCCAGTTTTGAACGTAAGATATTTCCTTTTTCACCATAGCCCTCTAAGGGCTTCCAAATATCCCTTTGCCAATTCCAGAAGAACAGCCTTAGCGAAAGGCTTCTTGAAGGAAACATGTAACTCTGCGAGATGAATTAAGAGAACACAGAGCAGTTTCTCAGAAAGGTTCTTTCCTGTTTTGAATGGAAGATATTTCCTTTTTCACCATAACCCTTTATGGGCTTCCAAATATATCTTTCCCAATTCCACAAGAACAGCCTTAGCGAAAGGCTTCTTGAAGGTAAAGATGAAACTCTGTGAGATGAATTCACAGAACACAGAGCAGTTTCTCAGAAAGCTTCTTTCCAGTTTTGAACGGAAGATATTTCCTTTTTCACCATAGCCCTCTATGGGCTTCCAAATATCCCTTTGCCAATTCCACAAGAACAGCCTTAGCGAAAGGCTTCTTGAAGAAAAAGATGCAACTCTGTGAGATGAATTAACAGAACACAGAGCAGTTTCTCAGAAAGTTTCTTTCATGTTTTGAACGGAAGATATTTCCTTTTTCACCATAGCCCTCTATGGGCTTCCAAATATCCCTTTGCCAATTCCACAAGAACAGCCTTAGCGTAAGGCTTCTTGAAGGGAAAGATGTAACTCTGTGGGATGAATTAACAGAACACAGAGCAGTTTCTCAGAAAGCTTCTTTCCAGTTTTGAACGGAAGATATATCCTTTTTCACCATAGCCCTCTATGGGCTTCCAAATATCCCTTTGACAATTCCACAAGAACAGCCTTAGCGAAAGGCTTCTTGAAGGAAACATGTAACTCTGTGAGATGAATTAAGAGAACACAGAGCAGTTTCTCAGAAAGGTTCTTTCCTGTTTTGAATGGAAGATATTTCCTTTTTCACCATAACCCTTTATGGGCTTCCAAATATATCTTTCCCAATTCCACAAGAACAGCCTTAGCGAAAGGCTTCTTGAAGGGAAAGATGTAACTCTGTGAGATGAATTAACAGAACACAGAGCAGTTTCTCAGAAAGCTTCTTTCCTGTTTTGAACGGAAGATATTTCCTTTTTCACCATAGCCCTCTATGGGCTTCCAAATATCCCTTTGACAATTCCACAAGAACAGTCTTAACGAAAGGCTTCTTGAAGGGAATGATGTAACTCTGTGGGATGAATTAACAGAACACGGAGCAGTTTCTCAGAAAGCTTCTTTCCAGTTTTGAGCGGAATATATTTCCTTTTTCACCATTGCTCTCTAGGGGTTTCCAAATATCCCTTTGCCAATTCCACAAGAACAGCCTTAGCGAAAGGCTTCTTGAAGGGAAAGATGTAACTCTGTGAGATGAATTCACAGAACACAGAGCAGTTTCTCAGAAAGCTTCTTTCCAGTTTTGAACGGAAGATATTTAATTTTTCACCATAGCCCTCTAAGGGCTTCCAAATATCCCTTTGCCAATTCCACAAGCACAGCCTCAGCGAAACGCTTCTTGAATGGAAAGATGTAACTCTGTGAGATGAATTAACAGAACACAGAGCAGATTCTCAGATAGCTTCTTTCCAGTTTTGAACGGAAGATATTTCCTTTTTCACCGTAGCCCTCTATGGGCTTCCAAATATCCCTTTGCCAATTCCAAAGGAACAGCCTTAGCGAAAGGCTTCTTGAAGGGAAAGATGTAACTCTGTGAGATGAATTAACAGAACACAGAGCAGTTTCTCAGAAAGTTTCTTTCCTGTTTTGAACGGAAGATATTTCATTTTTCACCATAGCCCTCTATGGGCTTCCAAATATCAACTTGCCAATTCCACAAGAACAGCCTTAGCGAAAGGCTTCTTGAAGAAAAAGATGTAACTCTGTGAGATGAATTAACAGAACACAGAGCGGTTTCTCAGAAAGTTTCTTTCCTGTTTTGAACGGAAGATATTTCCTTTTTCACCGTAGCCCTCTATGGGCTTCCAAATACCCCTTGGCCAATTCCACAAGAACAGCCTTAGCGTAAGGCTTCCTGAAGGGAAAGATGTAACTCTGTGGGATGAATTCACAGAACACAGATCAGTTTCTCAGAAAGCTTCTTTCCAGTTTTGAACGGAAGATATTTCCTTTTTCACCATAGCCCTCTATGGGCTTCCAAATATCCCCTTGACAATTCCACAAGAACAGCCTTAGCGAAAGGCTTCTTGAAGGGAAAGATGTAACTCTGTGAGATGAATTCACAGAACACAGAGCAGCCTCTCAGAAAGCTTCTTTCCAGTTTTGAACGTAAGATATTTCCTTTTTCACCATAGCCCTCTAAGGGCTTCCAAATATCCCTTTGCCAATTCCAGAAGAACAGCCTTAGCGAAAGGCTTCTTGAAGGAAACATGTAACTCTGCGAGATGAATTAAGAGAACACAGAGCAGTTTCTCAGAAAGGTTCTTTCCTGTTTTGAATGGAAGGTATTTCCTTTTTCACCATAACCCTTTATGGGCTTCCAAATATATCTTTCCCAATTCCACAAGAACAGCCTTAGCGAAAGGCTTCTAGAAGGGAAAGATGTAACTCTGTGAGATGAATTCACAGAACACAGAGCAGTTTCTCAGAAAGGTTCTTTCCTGTTTTGAATGGAAGATATTTCCTTTTTCACCATAACCCTTTATGGGCTTCCAAATATATCTTTCCCAATTCCACAAGAACAGCCTTAGAGAAAGGCTTCTTGAAGGTAAAGATGAAACTCTGTGAGATGAATTCACAGAACACAGAGCAGTTTCTCAGAAAGCTTCTTTCCAGTTTTGAACGGAAGATATTTCCTTTTTCACCATAGCCCTCTATGGGCTTCCAAATATCCCTTTGCCAATTCCACAAGAACAGCCTTAGCGAAAGGCTTCTTGAAGAAAAAGATGCAACTCTGTGAGATGAATTAACAGAACACAGAGCAGTTTCTCAGAAAGTTTCTTTCCAGTTTTGAACGGAAGATATTTCCTTTTTCACCATAGCCCTCTATGGGCTTCCAAATATCCCTTTGCCAATTCCACAAGAACAGCCTTAGCGTAAGGCTTCTTGAAGGGAAAGATGTAACTCTGTGGGATGAATTAACAGAACACAGAGCAGTTTCTCAGAAAGCTTCTTTCCAGTTTTGAACGGAAGATATATCCTTTTTCACCATAGCCCTCTATGGGCTTCCAAATATCCCTTTGACAATTCCACAAGAACAGCCTTAGCGAAAGGCTTCTTGAAGGAAACATGTAACTCTGTGAGATGAATTAAGAGAACACAGAGCAGTTTCTCAGAAAGGTTCTTTCCTGTTTTGAATGGAAGATATTTCCTTTTTCACCATAGCCCTCTATGGGCTTCCAAATATCCCTTTGACAATTCCACAAGAACAGTCTTAACGAAAGGCTTCTTGAAGGAAAAGATGTAACTCTGTGGGATGAATTAACAGAACACGGAGCAGTTTCTCAGAAAGCTTCTTTCCAGTTTTGAGCGGAATATATTTCCTTTTTCACCATAGCCCTCTAGGTGTTTCCAAATATCCCTTTGCCAATTCCACAAGAACAGCCTTACGAAAGGCTTATTGAATCGAAAGATGTAACTCTGTGAGATGAATTAACAGAACACAGAGCAGTTTCTCAGAAAGCTTCTTTCCAGTTTTGAACGGAAGATATTTCCTTTTTCACCGTAGCCCTCTATGGGCTTCCAAATATCCCTTTGCCAATTCCACAAGAACAGCCTTAGCGAAAGGCTGCTAGAAGGGAAAGATGTAACTCTGTGATATGAATTCTCAGAACACAGAGGAGTTTCTCAGAAAGCTTCTTTCCAGTTTTGAACGGAAGATATTTCCTTTTTCACCATAGCCCTCTATGGGCTTCCAAATATCCCTTTGGCAATTCCACAAGAACAGCCTTAGCGAAAGGCTTCTTGAAGGGAAAGATGTAACACTGTGAGATGAATTCACAGAACACAGAGCAGTTTCTCAGAAAGCTTCTTTCCAGTTTTGAACGGAAGATATTTCCTTTTTCACCATAGCCCTCTATGGGCTTCCAAATATCCCTTTGCCAATTCCACAAGAACAGCCTTAGCGAAAGACTTCTTGAAAGGAAACATGTAACTCTGTGAGATGAATTAAGAGAACACAGAGCAGTTTCTCAGAAAGCTTCTTTCCTGTTTTGAACGGAAGATATTTCCTTTTTCACCATAGCCCTCTATGGGCTTCCAAATATCACTTTGACAATTCCACAAGAACAGTCTTAACGAAAGGCTTCTTGAAGGGAAAGATGTAACTCTGTGGGATGAATTAACAGAACACGGAGCAGTTTCTCAGAAAGCTTCTTTCCAGTTTTGAATGGAAGATATTTCCTTTTTCACCATTGTTCTCTAGGGGTTTCCAAATATCCCTTTGCCAATTCCACAAGAACAGCCTTAGCGAAAGGCTTCTTGAAGGGAAAGATGTAACTCTGTGAGATGAATTCACAGAACACAGAGCAGTTTCTCAGAAAGCTTCTTTCCAGTTTTGAACGGAAGATATTTCCTTTTTCACCATAGCCCTCTATGGGTTTCCAAATATCCCTTTGCCAATTCCACAAGAACAGCCTCAGCGAAACGCTTCTTGAATGGAAAGATGTAACTCTGTGAGATGAATTAACAGAACACAGAGCAGATTCTCAGAAAGCTTCTTTCCAGTTTTGAACGGAAGATATTTCCTTTTTCACCGTAGCCCTCTATGGTCTTCCAAATATCCCTTTGCCAATTCCAAAAGAACAGCCTTAGCGAAAGGCTTCTTGAAGGGAAAGATGTAACTCTGTGAGATGAATTAACAGAACACAGAGCAGTTTCTCAGAAAGCTTCTTTCCTGTTTTGAACGGAAGATATTTCCTTTTTCACCATAGCCCTCTATGGGCTTCCAAATATCCCTTTGACAATTCCACAAGAACAGTCTTAACGAAAGGCTTCTTGAAGGGAATGATGTAACTCTGTGGGATGAATTAACAGAACACGGAGCAGTTTCTCAGAAAGCTTCTTTCCAGTTTTGAGCGGAATATATTTCCTTTTTCACCATTGCTCTCTAGGGGTTTCCAAATATCCCTTTGCCAATTCCACAAGAACAGCCTTAGCGAAAGGCTTCTTGAAGGGAAAGATGTAACTCTGTGAGATGAATTCACAGAACACAGAGCAGTTTCTCAGAAAGCTTCTTTCCAGTTTTGAACGGAAGATATTTCCTTTTTCACCATAGCCCTCTAAGGGCTTCCAAATATCCCTTTGCCAATTCCAGAAGAACAGCCTTAGCGAAAGGCTTCTTGAAGGAAACATGTAACTCTGCGAGATGAATTAAGAGAACACAGAGCAGTTTCTCAGAAAGGTTCTTTCCTGTTTTGAATGGAAGATATTTCCTTTTTCACCATAACCCTTTATGGGCTTCCAAATATATCTTTCCCAATTCCACAAGAACGGCCTTAGCGAAAGGCTGCTAGAAGGGAAAGATGTAACTCTGTGAGATGAATTCACAGAACACAGAGCAGTTTCTCAGAAAGTTTCTTTCCAGTTTTGAGCGGAATATATTTCCTTTTTCACCATTGCTCTCTAGGGGTTTCCAAATATCCCTTTGCCAATTCCACAAGAACAGCCTTAGCGAAAGGCTTCTTGAAGGGAAAGATGTAACTCTGTGAGGTGAATTCACAGAACACAGATCAGTTTCTCAGAAAGCTTCTTTCCAGTTTTGAACGGAAGATATTTCCTTTTTCACCATAGCCCTCTATGGGCTTCCAAATATCCCTTTGCCAATTCCACAAGAACAGCCTTAGCGAAAGGCTTCTTGAAGGGAAAGATGTAACTCTGTGAGGTGAATTCACAGAACACAGATCAGTTTCTCAGAAAGCTTCTTTCCAGTTTTGAACGGAAGATATTTCCTTTTTCACCATAGCCCTCTATGGGCTTCCAAATATCCCTTTGGCAATTCCACAAGAACAGCCTTAGCGAAAGGCTTCTTGAAGGGAAAGATGTAACTCTGTGAGATGAATTCACAGAACACAGAGCAGTCTCTCAGAAAGCTTCTTTCCAGTTTTGAACGGAAGATATTTCCTTTTTCACCATAGCCCTCTAAGGGCTTCCAAATATCCCTTTGCCAATTCCAGAAGAACAGCCTTAGCGAAAGGCTTCTTGAAGGAAACATGTAACTCTGCGAGATGAATTAAGAGAACACAGAGCAGTTTCTCAGAAAGGTTCTTTCCTGTTTTGAATGGAAGATATTTCCTTTTTCACCATAAATCTTTATGGGCTTCCAAATATATCTTTCCCAATTCCACAAGAACAGATTTAGCGAAAGGCTTCTAGAAGGGAAAGATGAAACTCTGTGAGATGAATTCACAGAACACAGAGCAGTTTCTCAGAAAGGTTCTTTCCTGTTTTGAATGGAAGATATTTCCTTTTTCACCATAACCCTTTATGGGCTTCCAAATATATCTTTCCCAATTCCACAAGAACAGCCTTAGCGAAAGGCTTCTTGAAGGTAAAGATGAAACTCTGTGAGATGAATTCACAGAACACAGAGCAGTTTCTCAGAAAGCTTCTTTCCAGTTTTGAACGGAAGATATTTCCTTTTTCACCATAGCCCTCTATGGGCTTCCAAATATCCCTTTGCCAATTCCACAAGAACAGCCTTAGCGAAAGGCTTCTTGAAGAAAAAGATGCAACTCTGTGAGATGAATTAACAGAACACAGAGCAGTTTCTCAGAAAGTTTCTTTCCAGTTTTGAACGGAAGATATTTCCTTTTTCACCATAGCCCTCTATGGGCTTCCAAATATCCCTTTGCCAATTCCACAAGAACAGCCTTAGCGTAAGGCTTCTTGAAGGGAAAGATGTAACTCTGTGGGTTGAATTCACAGAACACAGAGCAGTTTCTCAGAAAGCTTCTTTCCAGTTTTGAACGGAAGATATTTCCTTTTTCACCATAGCCCTCTATGGGCTTCCAAATATCCCTTTGACAATTCCACAAGAACAGCCTTAGCGAAAGGCTTCTTGAAGGAAACATGTAACTCTGTGAGATGAATTAAGAGGACACAGAGCAGTTTCTCAGAAAGGTTCTTTACTGTTTTGAATGGAAGATATTTCCTTTTTCACCATAACCCTTTATGGGCTTCCAAATATATCTTTCCCAATTCCACAAGAACAGCCTTAGCGAAAGGCTTCTTGAAGGGAAAGATGAAACTCTGTGAGATGAATTCACAGAACACAGAGCAGTTTCTCAGAAAGCTTCTTTCCAGTTTTGAAGGGAAGATATTTCCTTTTTCACCATAGCCCTCTATGGGCTTCCAAATATCCCTTTGCCAATTCCACAAGAACAGCCTTAGCGAAAGGCTTCTTGAAGTGAAAGATGTAACTCTGTCAGATGAATTCACAGAACACAGAGCAGTTTCTCAGAAAGCTTCTTTCCAGTTTTGAATGGAAGATATTTAATTTTTCACCATAGCCCTCTATGGACTTCCAAATATCCATTTGCCAATTCCACAAGAACAGCCTTAGCGAAAGGCTTATTGAAGGGAAAGATGTAACTCTGTGTGATGAATTCACAGAACACAGAGCAGTTTCTCAGAAAGCTTCTTTACAGTTTTGAACGGAAGATATTTCTTTTTCACCGTAGCCCTCTATGGGCTTCCAAATATCCCTTTGCCAATTCCACAATAACAGCCTTAGCGAAAGGCTTCTTGAAGGGAAAGATGTAACTCTGTGAGACGAATTCACAGAACACAGAGCAGTTTCTCAGAAAGCTTCTTTCCAGTTTTGAACGGAAGATATTTCCTTTTTCACCATAGCCCTCTATGGGCTTCCAAATATCCCTTTGCCAATTCCACAAGAACAGCCTTAGCGAAAGATTTCTCGAAAGAAAACATGTAATTCTGTGAGATGAATTAAGAGGACACAGAGCAGTTTCTCAGAAAGCTTCTTTCCTGTATTGAACGGAAGATATTTCCTTTTTCACCATAGGCCTCTATGGGCTTCCAAATATCCCTTTGACAATTCCACAAGAACAGTCTTATCGAAAGGCTTCTTGAAGGGAAAGATGTAACTCTGTGGGGTGAATTAACAGAACACGGAGCAGTTTCTCAGAAAGTTTCTTTCCAGTTTTGAGCGGAATATATTTCCTTTTTCACCATTGCTCTCTAGGGGTTTCCAAATATCCCTTTGCCAATTCCACAAGAACAGCCTTAGCGAAAGGCTTCTTGAAGGGAAAGATGTAACTCTGTGAGATGAATTCACAGAACACAGAGCAGTTTCTCAGAAAGCTTCTTTCCAGTTTTGAACGGAAGATATTTCCTTTTTCACCATAGCCCTCTATGGGCTTCCAAATATCCCTTTGCCAATTCCACAAGAACAGCCTCAGCGAAACGCTTCTTGAATGGAAAGATGTAACTCTGTGAGATGAATTAACAGAACACAGAGCATATTCTCAGAAAGCTTCTTTCCTGTTTTGAACGGAAGATATTTCCTTTTTCACCATAGCCCTCTATGGGCTTCCAAATATCCCTTTGCCAATTCCACAAGAACAGCCTTAGCGTAAGGCTTCCTGAAGGGAAAGATGTAACTCTGTGGGATGAATTCACAGAACACAGAGCAGTTTCTCAGAAAGCTTCTTTCCAGTTTTGAACGGAAGATATTTCCTTTTTCAGCATAGCCCTCTATGGGCTTCCAAATGTCCCTTTGACAATTCCACAAGAACAGCCTTAGCGAAAGGCTTCTTGAAGGGAAAGATGTAACTCTGTGAGATGAATTCACAGAACACAGAGCAGTCTCTCAGAAAGCTTCTTTCCAGTTTTGAACGGAAGATATTTCCTTTTTCACCATAGCCCTCTAAGGGCTTCCAAATATCCCTTTGCCAATTCCACAAGAACAGCCTTAGCGAAAGGCCTCTTGAAGGAAACATGTAACTCTTTGAGATGAATTAAGAGAACACAGAGCAGTTTCTCAGAAAGGTTCTTTCCTGTTTTGAATGGAAGATATTTCCTTTTTCACCATAACCCTTTATGGGCTTCCAAATATATCTTTCCCAATTCCACAAGAACAGCCTTAGCGAAAGGCTTCTAGAAGGGAAAGATGTACCTCTCTGAGATGAATTCACAGAACACAGAGCAGTTTCTCAGACAGCTTCTTTCCAGTTTTGAACGGAAGATATTTCCTTTTTCACCATAGCCCTCTATGGGCTTCCAAATATCCCTTTGCCAATTCCACAAGAACAGGCTTCGCGAAAGGATTCTTGAATGGAAAGATGTAACTCTGTGAGATGAATTAACAGAACACAGAGCAGTTTCTTAGAAAGCTTCTTTCCAGTTTTCAACGGAAGATATTTCCTTTTTCACCATAGCCCTCTATGGGCTTCCAAATATCCCTTTGCCAATTCCACAAGAACAGCCTTAGCGAAAGGCTTCTTGAAGGGAAAGATGTAACTCTGTGATATGAATTCACAGAACACAGAGCAGTTTCTCAGAAAGCTTCTTTCCAGTTTTGAACGGAAGATATTTCCTTTTTCACCATAGCCCTCTATGGGCTTCCAAATATCCCTTTGCCAATTCCACAAGAACAGCCTTAGCGAAAGGCTTCTTGAAGGGAAAATGTAACTCTGTGAGATGAATTCACAGAACACAGAGCAGTTTCTCATAAAGCTTCTTTCCAGTTTTGAACGGAAGATATTTCCTTTTTCACCGTAGCCCTCTATGGGCTTCCAAATATCCCTTTGCCAATTCCACAAGAACAGCCTTAGCGAAAGGCTTCTTGAAGGGAAAGATGTAACTCTGTGAGATGAAATCACAGAACACAGAGCAGTCTCTCAGAAAGCTTCTTTCCAGTTTTGAACGGAAAATATTTCCTTTTTCACCATAGCCTTCTATGGGCTTCCAAATATCCCTTTCCCAATTCCACAAGAACAGCCTTAGCGAAAGGCTTCTTGAAGGGAAACATGTAACTCTGAGAGATGAATTAAGAGAACACAGAGCAGTTTCTCAGAAAGGTTCTTTCCTGTTTTGAATGGAAGATATTTCCTTTTTCACCATAACCCTTTATGGGCTTCCAAATATATCTTTCCCAATTCCACAAGAACAGCCTTAGCGAAAGGCTTCTTGAAGGGAAAGATGAAACTCTGTAAGATGAATTCACATAACACAGAGCAGTTTCTCAGAAAGCTTCTTTCCAGTTTTGAACGGAAGATATTTCCTTTTTCACCACAGCCCTCTATGGGCTTCCAAATATCCCTTTGCCAATTCCACAAGAACAGCCTTAGCGAAAGGCTTCTTGAAGGGAAAGATGTACCTCTGTGAGATGAATTAACAGAACACAGAGCAGTTTCTCAGAAAGCTTCTTTCCAGTTTTGAACGGAAGATATTTCCTTTTTCACCATAGCCCTCTATGGGCTTCCAAATATCCGTTTGCCAATTCCACAAGAACAGCCTTACCGAAAGGCTTCTTGAAGGGAAAATGTAACTCTGTGAGATGAATTCACAGAACACAGAGCAGTTTCTCAGAAAGCTTCTTTCCAGTTTTGAAGGGAAGATATTTCCTTTTTCACCATAGCCCTCTATGGGCTTCCAAATATCTTTTTGGCAATTCCACAAGAACAGCCTTAGCGAAAGGCTTCTTGAAGGGAAAGATGTAACTCTCTGAGATGAATTCACACATCACAGAGCAGTTTCTCAGAAAGCTTCTTTCCAGTTTTGAGCGGAAGATATTTCCTTTTTCACCATAGCCCTCAATGGCTTCCAAATATCCCTTTGACAATTCCACAAGAACAGCCTTAGCGAAAGGCTTATTGAAGGGAAAGATGTAACTCTGTGAGATGAATTCACAGAACACAGAGCAGTTTCTCAGAAAGCTTCTTTCCAGTTTTGAACGGAAGATATTTCTTTTTCACCGTAGCCCTCTATGGGCTTCCAAATATCCCTTTGCCAATTCCAAAAGAACAGCCTTAGCGAAAGGCTTCTTGAAGGGAAAGATGTAACTCTGTGAGACGAATTCACAGAACACAGAGCAGTTTCTCAGAAAGCTTCTTTCCAGTTTTGAACGGAAGATATTTCCTTTTTCACCATAGCCCTCTATGGGCTTCCAAATATCCCTTTTCCAATTCCACAAGAACAGCCTTAGCGAAAGGCTTCTTGAAGGGAAAGATGTAACACTGTGAGATGAATTCACAGAACACAGAGCAGTTTCTCAGAAAGCTTCTTTCCAGTTTTGAACGGAAGATATTTCCTTTTTCACCATAGCCCTCTATGGGCTTCCAAATATTCCTTTGCCAATTCCACAAGAACAGCCTTAGCGAAAGGCTTCTTGAAGGGAAAGATGGAACTCTGTGAGACGAATTCACAGAACATAGAGCAGTTTCTCAGTAAGCTTCTTTCCAGTATTGAATGGAAGATAATTCCTTTTTCACCATAGCCCTCTATGGGCTTCCAAATATCCCTTTGCCAATTCCACAAGAACAGCCTTAGCGAAAGCCTTATTGAAAGCAAACATCTAACTCTGTGAGATGAATTAAGAGAACACAGAGCAGTATCTCAGAAAGCTTCTTTCCTGTTTTGAACGGAAGATATTTCCTTTTTCACCATAGCCCTCTAGGGGTTCCAAATATCCCTTTGTCAATTCCACAAGAACAGTCTTAACGAAAGTCTTCTTGAAGGGAAAGATGTAACTCTGTGGGATGAATTAACAGAACACGGAGCAGTTTCTCAGAAAGCTTCTTTCCAGTTTTGAAGGGAAGATATTTCCTTTTTCACCGCAGCCCTCTATGGGCTTCCAAATATCCCTTTGCCAATTCCACAAGAACAGCCTTAGCGAAAGGCTTCTTGAATGGAATGATGTAACTCTGTGATATGAATTCACAGAACACAGAGCAGTTTCTCAGAAAGCTTCTTGACAGTTTTGAACGGAAGATATTTCCTTTTTCACCATAGACCTCTATGGGCTTCCAAATATCCCTTTGCCAATTCCACAAGAACAGCCTTAGCAAAAGGCTTCTTGAAGGGAAAATGTAACTCTGTGAGATGAATTAACAGAACACAGAGCAGTTTCTCAGAAAGCTTCTTTCCAGTTTTGAACGGAAGATATTTCCTTTTTCACCATAGCCCTCTATGGGCTTCCAAATATCCCTTTGCCAATTCCACAAGAATAGCCTTAGCGAAAGGCTTCTTGAAGGGAAAGATGTAACTCTGTGAGATGAAATCACAGAACACAGAGCAGTCTCTCAGAAAGCTTCTTTCCAGTTTTGAACGGAAGATATTTCGTTTTTCACCATAGCCCTCTATGGGCTTCCAAATATCCCTTTGCCAATTCCACAAGAACAGCCTCAGCGAAACGCTTCTTGAATGGAAAGATGTAACTCTGTGAGATGAATTAACAGAACACAGAGCAGATTCTCAGAAAGCTTCTTTCCTGTTTTGAACGGAAGATATTTCCTTTTTCACCATAGCCCTCTATGGGCTTCCAAATATCCCTTTGCCAATTCCACAAGAACAGCCTTAGCGTAAGGCTTCCTGAAGGGAAAGATGTAACTCTGAGGGATGAATTCACAGAACACAGAGCAGTTTCTCAGAAAGCTTCTTTCCAGTTTTGAACGGAAGATATTTCCTTTTTCACCATAGCACTCTATGGGCTTCCAAATGTCCCTTTGACAATTCCACAAGAACAGCCTTAGCGAAAGGCTTCTGGAAGGGAAAGATGTAACTCTGTGAGATGAATTCACAGAACACAGAGCAGTCTCTCAGAAAGCTTCTTTCCAGTTTTGAACGGAAGATATTTCCTTTTTCACCATAGCCCTCTAAGGGCTTCCAAATATCCCTTTGCCAATTCCACAAGAACAGCCTTAGCGAAAGGCTTCTTGAAGGAAACATGTAACTCTGTGAGATGAATTAAGAGAACACAGAGCAGTTTCTCAGAAAGGTTCTTTCCTGTTTTGAATGGAAGATATTTCCTTTTTCACCATAACCCTTTATGGGCTTCCAAATATATCTTTCCCAATTCCACAAGAACAGCCTTAGCGAAAGGCTTCTAGAAGGGAAAGATGTACCTCTGTGAGATGAATTCACAGAACACAGAGCAGTTTCTCAGACAGCTTCTTTCCAGTTTTGAACGGAAGATATTTCCTTTTTCACCATAGTCCTCTATGGGCTTCCAAATATCCCTTTGCCAATTCCACAAGAACAGCCTTCGCGAAAGGATTCTTGAATGGAAAGATGTAACTCTGTGAGATGAATTAACAGAACACAGAGCAGTTTCTCAGAAAGCTTCTTTCCAGTTTTCAACGGAAGATATTTCCTTTTTCACCATAGCCCTCTATGGGCTTCCAAATATCCCTTTGCCAATTCCACAAGAACAGCCTTAGCGAAAGGCTTCTTGAAGGGAAAATGTAACTCTGTGAGATGAATTCACAGAACACAGAGCAGGTTCTCATAAAGCTTCTTTCCAGTTTTGAACGGAAGATATTTCCTTTTTCAACATAGCCCTCTATGGGCTTCCAAATATCCCTTTGCCAATTCCACCAGAACAGCCTTAGCGAAAGGCTTCTTGAAGGGAAAGATGTAACTCTGTGAGATGAAATCACAGAACACAGAGCAGTCTCTCAGAAAGCTTCTTTCCAGTTTTGAACGGAAAATATTTCCTTTTTCACCATAGCCCTCTATGGGCTTCCAAATATCCCTTTCCCAATTCCACGAGAACAGCCTTAGCGAAAGGCTTCTTGAAGGGAAACATGTAACTCTGTGAGATGAATTAAGAGAACACAGAGCAGTTTCCCAGAAAGGTTCTTTCCTGTTTTGAATGGAAGATATTTCCTTTTTCACCATAACCCTTTATTGGCTTCCAAATATATCTTTCCCAATTCCACAAGAACAGCCTTAGCGAAAGGCTTCTTGAAGGGAAAGATGAAACTCTGTGAGATGAATTCACAGAACACAGAGCAGTTTCTCAGAAAGCTTCTTTCCAGTTTTGAACGGAAGATATTTCCTTTTTCACCATAGCCCTCTATGGGCTTCCAAATATCCCTTTGCCAATTCCACAAGAACAGCCTTAGCGAAAGGCTTCTTGAAGGGAAAGATGAAACTCTGTGAGATGAATTCACAGAACACAGAGCAGTTTCTCAGAAAGCTTCTTTCCAGATTTGAATGGAAGGTATTTCCTTTTTCACCAAAGCCCTCTATGGGCTTCCAAATATCCCTTTGACAATTCCACAAGAACAGTCTTAACGAAAGGCTTCTTGAAGGGAAAGATGTAACTCTGTGGGATGAATTAACAGAACACGGAGCAGTTTCTCAGAAAGCTTCTTTCCAGTTTTGAGCGGAATATATTTCCTTTTTCACCATTGCTCTCTATCGGTTTCCAAATATCCCTTTGCCAATTCCACAAGAACAGCCTTAGCGAAAGGCTTCTTGAAGGGAAAGATGTAACTCTGTCAGATGAATTCACAGAACACGGAGGAGTTTCTCAGAAAGCTTCTTTCCAGTTTTGAATAGAAGATATTTCCTTTTTCACCATAGCCCTCTATGGACTTCCAAATATCCCTTTTCCAATTCCACAAGAACAGCCTTTAGCGAATGGCTTCTTGAAGGGAAAGATGTACCTCTGTGAGATGAATTAACAGAACACAGAGCAGTTTCTCAGAAAGCTTCTTTCCAGTTTTGAAAGGAAGATATTTCCTTTTTCACCATAGCCCTCTATGGGCTTCCAAATATCCGTTTTCCAATTCCACAAGAACAGCCTTAGCGAAAGGCTTCTTGAAGGGAAAGATGTAACTCTGTGAGATGAATTCACAGAACACAGAGCAGTTTCTCAGAAAGCTTCTTTCCAGTTTTGAAGGGAAGATATTTCCTTTTTCACCATAGCCCTCTATGGGCTTCCAAATATCTTTTTGCCAATTCCACAAGAACAGCCTTAGCGAAAGGCTTCTTGAAGGGAAAGATGTAACTCTCTGAGATGAATTCACACATCACAGAGCAGTTTCTCAGAAAGCTTCTTTCCAGTTTTGAGCGGAAGATATTTCCTTTTTCACCATAGCCCTCAATGGCTTCCAAATATCCCTTTGACAATTCCACAAGAACCCCCTTAGCGAAAGGCTTCTTGAAGGGAAAGATGTAACTCTGTGAGATGAATTAACAGAACACAGAGCAGTTTCTCAGAAAGCTTCTTTCCAGTTTTGAACGGAAGATATTTCCTTTTTCACCATAGCCCTCTAAGGGTTTCCAAATATCCCTTTGCCAATTCCACAAGAACTGCCTTAGCGAAAGGCTTCTTGAAGGGACAGATGTAACTCTGTGAGATGAATTTACAGAACACAGAGCAGTTTCTCAGAAAGCTTCTTTCCAGATTTGAATGGAAGGTATTTCCTTTTTCACCAAAGCCCTCTATGGGCTTCCAAATATCCCTTTGACAATTCCACAAGAACAGTCTTAACGAAAGGCTTCTTGAAGGGAAAGATGTAACTCTGTGGGATGAATTAACAGAACACGGAGCAGTTTCTCAGAAAGCTTCTTTCCAGTTTTGAGCGGAATATATTTCCTTTTTCACCATTGCTCTCTAGCGGTTTCCAAATATCCCTTTGCCAATTCCACAAGAACAGCCTTAGCGAAGACTTCTTGAAGAAAAAGATGTAACTCTGTGAGATGAATTAACAGAACACAGAGCAGTTTCTCAGAAAGCTTCTTTCCAGTTTTGAACGGAAGATATTTCCTTTTTCACCATAGCCCTCTATGGGCTTCCAAATATCCCTTTGACAATTCCACAAGAACAGCCTTAGCGAAACGCTTCTTGAAGGGAAAGATGTAACTCTGTGAGATGAATTCACAGAACACAGAGCAGTCTCTCAGAAAGCTTCTTTCCAGTTTTGAACGGAAGATATTTCTTTTTTCACCATAGCCCTCTAAGGGCTTCCAAATATCCCTTTGCCAATTCCACAAGAACAGCCTTAGCGAAAGACTTCTTGAAAGGAAACCTGTAACTCTGTGAGATGAATTAAGAGAACACAGAGCAGTTTCTCAGAAAGCTTCTTTCCTGTTTTGAACGTAAGATATTTCCTTTTTCACCATAGCCCTCTATGGGCTTCCAAATATCCCTTTGACAATTCCACAAGAACAGCCTTAGCGAAAGACTTCTTGAAAGGAAACATGTAACTCTGTGAGATGAATTAAGAGGACACAGAGCAGTTTCTCAGAAAGCTTCTTTCCTGTTTTGAACGGAAGACATTTCCTTTTTCACCATAGGCCTCTATGGGCTTTCAAATATCCCTTTGACAATTCCACAAGAACAGTCTTAACGAAAGGCTTCTTGAAGGGAAAGATGTAACTCTGTGGGATGAATTCACAGAACACGGAGCAGTTTCTCAGAAAGTTTCTTTCCAGTTTTGAGCGGAATATATTTCCTTTTTCACCATTGCTCTCTAGGGGTTTCCAAATATCCCTTTGCCAATTCCACAAGAACAGCCTTAGCGAAAGGCTTCTTGAAGGGAAAGATGTAACTCTGTGAGATGAATTCACAGAACACAGAGCAGTCTCTCAGAAAGCTTCTTTCCAGTTTTGAACGGAAGATATTTCCTTTTTCACCATAGCCCTCTAAGGGCTTCCAAATATCCCTTTGCCAATTCCACAAGAACAGCCTTAGCGAAAGGCTTCTTGAAGGAAACATGTAACTCTGTGAGATGAATTAAGAGAACACAGAGCAGTTTCTCAGAAAGGTTCTTTCCTGTTTTGAATGGAAGATATTTCCTTTTTCACCATAACCCTTTATGGGCTTCCAAATATATCTTTCCCAATTCCACAAGAACAGCCTTAGCGAAAGGCTTCTAGAAGGGAAAGATGTACCTCTGTGAGATGAATTCACAGAACACAGAGCAGTTTCTCAGAAAGCTTCTTTCCAGTATTGAACGGAAGATATTTCCTTTTTCACCATAGCCCTCTATGGGCTTCCAAATATCCCTTTGACAATTCCACAAGAACAGCCTTCGCGAAAGGATTCTTGAATGGAAAGATGTAACTCTGTGAGATGAATTAACAGAACACAGAGCAGTTTCTCAGAAGCTTCTTTCCAGTTTTGAACGGAAGATATTTCCTTTTTCACCATAGCCCTCTATGGGCTTCCAAATATCCCTTTGCCAATTCCACAAGAACAGCCTTAGCGAAAGGCTTCTTGAAGGGAAAATGTAACTCTGTGAGATGAATTCACAGAACACAGAGCAGTTTCTCAGAAAGCTTCTTTCCAGTTTTGAACGGAAGATATTTCCTTTTTCACCATAGCCCTCTATGGGCTTCCAAATATCCCTTTGCCAATTCCACAAGAACAGCCTTAGCGAAAGGCTTCTTGAAGGGAAAGATGTAACTCTGTGAGATGAAATCACAGAACACAGAGCAGTCTCTCAGAAAGCTTCTTTCCAGTTTTGAACGGAAAATATATCCTTTTTCACCATAGCCCTCTATGGGCTTCCAAATATCCCTTTCCCAATTCCACAAGAACAGCCTTAGCGAAAGGCTTCTTGAAGGGAAACATGTAACTCTGTGAGATGAATTAAGAGAACACAGAGCAGTTTCTCAGAAAGGTTCTTTCCTGTTTTGAATGGAAGATATTTCCTTTTTCACCATAACCCTTTATGGGCTTCCAAATATATCTTTCCCAATTCCACAAGAACAGCCTTAGCGAAAGGCTTCTTGAAGGGAAAGATGAAACTCTGTGAGATGAATTCACAGAACACAGAGCAGTTTCTCAGAAAGCTTCTTTCCAGTTTTGAACGGAAGATATTTCCTTTTTCACCATAGCCCTCTATGGGCTTCCAAATATCCCTTTGCCAATTCCACAAGAACAGCCTTAGCGAAAGGCTTCTTGAAGGGAAAGATGTAACTCTGTCAGATGAATTCACAGAACACAGAGCAGTTTCTCAGAAGGCTTCTTTCCAGTTTTGAATGGAAGATATTTCCTTTTTCACCATAGCCCTCTATGGACTTCCAAATATCCCTTTTCCAATTCCACAAGAACAGCCTTTAGCGAATGGCTTCTTGAAGGGAAAGATGTACCTCTGTGAGATGAATTAACAGAACACAGAGCAGTTTCTCAGAAAGCTTCTTTCCAGTTTTGAACGGAAGATATTTCCTTTTTCACCATAGCCCTCTATGGGCTTCCAAATATCCGTTTTCCAATTCCACAAGAACAGCCTTAGCGAAAGGCTTCTTGAAGGGAAAGATGTAACTCTGTGAGATGAATTCACAGAACACAGAGCAGTTTCTCAGAAAGCTTCTTTCCAGTTTTGAAGGGAAGATATTTCCTTTTTCACCATAGCCCTCTATTGGCTTCCAAATATCTTTTTGCCAATTCCACAAGAACAGCCTTAGCGAAAGGCTTCTTGAAGGGAAAGATGTAACTCTCTGAGATGAATTCACACATCACAGAGCAGTTTCTCAGAAAGCTTCTTTCCAGTTTTGAGCGGAAAATATTTCCTTTTTCACCATAGCCCTCAATGGCTTCCAAATATCCCTTTGACAATTCCACAAGAACCCCCTTAGCGAAAGGCTTCTTGAAGGGAAAGATGTAACTCTGTGAGATGAATTAACAGAACACAGAGCAGTTTCTCAGAAAGATTCTTTCCAGTGTTGAACGGAAGACATTTCCTTTTTCACCATAGCCCTCTAAGGGCTTCCAAATATCCCTTTGCCAATTCCACAAGAACTGCCTTAGCGAAAGGCTTCTTGAAGGGACAGATGTAACTCTGTGAGATGAATTTACAGAACACAGAGCAGTTTCTCAGAAAGCTTCTTTCCAGTTTGGAATGGAAGGTATTTCCTTTTTCAACAAAGCCCTCTATGGGCTTCCAAATATCCCTTTGACAATTCCACAAGAACAGTCTTAACGAAAGGCTTCTTGAAGGGAAAGATGTAACTCTGTGGGATGAATTAACAGAACACGGAGCAGTTTCTCAGAAAGCTTCTTAAGAGTTTTGAGCGGAATATATTTCCTTTTTCACCATTGCTCTCTAGCGGTTTCCAAATATCCCTTTGCCAATTCCACAAGAACAGCCTTAGCGAAAGGCTTCTTGAAGGGAAAGATGTAACTCTGTGAGATGAATTCACAGAACACAGAGCAGTTTCTCAGAAAGCTTCTTTCCAGTTTTGAACGGAAGATATTTCCTTTTTCACCATAGCCCTCTATGGGCTTCCAAATATCCCTTTGCCAATTCCACAAGAACAGCCTCAGCGAAACGCTTCTTGAATGGAAAGATGTAACTCTGTGAGATGAATTAACAGAACACAGAGCAGATTCTCAGAAAGCTTCTTTCCAGTTTTGAACGGAAGATATTTCCTTTTTCACCGTAGCCCACTATGGGCTTCCAAATATCCCTTTGCCAATTCCAAAGGAACAGCCTTAGCGAAAGGCTGATTGAAGGGAAAGATGTAACTCTGTGAGATGAATTAACAGAACACAGAGCAGTTTCTCAGTAAGTTTCTTTCCTGTTTTGAACGGAAGATATTTCCTTTTTCAACATAGCCCTCTATGGGCTTCCAAATATCCCTTTGCCAATTCCACAAGAACAGCCTTAGCGAAAGGCTTCTTGAAGAAAAAGATGTAACTCTGTGAGATGAATTAACAGAACACAGAGCAGTTTCTCAGAAAATTTCTTTCCTGTTTTGAACGGAAGATATTTCCTTTTTCACCATAGCCCTCTATGGGCTTCCAAATATCCCTTTGCCAATTCCACAAGAACAGCCTTACCGTAAGGCTTCCTGAAGGGAAAGATGTAACTCTGTGGGATGAATTCACAGAACACAGAGCAGTTTCTCAGAAAGCTTCTTTCCAGTTTTGAACGGAAGATATTTCCTTTTTCACCATAGCCCTCTATGGGCTTCCAAATATCCCTTTGACAATTCCACAAGAACAGCCTTAGCGAAAGACTTCTTGAAAGGAAACCTGTAACTCTGTGAGATGAATTAAGAGAACACAGAGCAGTTTCTCAGAAAGCTTCTTTCCTGTTTTGAACGTAAGATATTTCCTTTTTCACCATAGCCCTCTATGGGCTTCCAAATATCCCTTTGCCAATTCCACAAGAACAGCCTTAGCGAAAGACTTCTTGAAAGGAAACATGTAACTCTGTGAGATGAATTAAGAGGACACAGAGCAGTTTCTCAGAAAGCTTCTTTCCTGTTTTGAACGGAAGATATTTCCTTTTTCACCATAGGCCTCTATGGGCTTCCAAATATCCCTTTTACAATTCCACAAGAACAGTCTTAACGAAAGGCTTCTTGAAGGGAAAGATGTAACTCTGTGGGATGAATTAACAGAACACGGAGCAGTTTCTCAGAAAGTTTCTTTCCAGTTTTGAGCGGAATATATTTCCTTTTTCACCATTGCTCTCTAGGGGTTTCCAAATATCCCTTTGCCTCTTCCACAAGAACAGCCTTAGCGAAAGGCTTCTTGAAGGAAACATGTAACTCTGTGAGATGAATTAAGAGAACACAGAGCAGTTTCTCAGAAAGGTTCTTTCCTGTTTTGAATGGAAGATATTTCCTTTTTCACCATAACACTTTATGGGCTTCCAAATATATCTTTCCCAATTCCACAAGAACAGCCTTAGCGAAAGGCTTCTTGAAGGGAAAGATGAAACTCTGTGAGATGAATTCACAGAACACAGAGCAGTTTCTCAGAAAGCTTCTTTCCAGTTTTGAACGGAAGATATTTCCTTTTTCACCGTAGCCCTCTATGGCTTCCAAATATCCCTTTGCCAATTCCACAAGAACAGCCTTAGCGAAAGGCTTCTTGAAGGGAAAGATGTAACTCTGTCAGATGAATTCACAGAACACAGAGCAGTTTCTCAGAAAGCTTCTTTCCAATTTTGAATGGAAGATATTTCCTTTTTCACCATAGCCCTCTATGGACTTCCAAATATCCCTTTTCCAATTCCACAAGAACATCCTTTAGCGAATGGCTTCTTGAAGGGAAAGATGTACCTCTGTGAGATGAATTAACAGAACACAGAGCAGTTTCTCAGAAAGCTTCTTTCCAGTTTTGAACGGAAGATATTTCCTTTTTCACCATAGCCCTCTATGGGCTTCCAAATATCCCTTTGCCAATTCCACAAGAACAGCCTTACCGAAGGCTTCTTGAAGGGAAAGATGTAACTCTGTGAGATGAATTCACAGAACACAGAGCAGTTTCTCAGAAATCTTCTTTCCAGTTTTGAAGGGAAGATATTTCCTTTTTCACCATAGCCCTCTATGGGCTTCCAAATATCTTTTTGCCAATTCCACAAGAACAGCCTTAGCGAAAGGCTTCTTGAAGGGAAAGATGTAACTCTGTGAGATGAATTCACAGAACACAGAGCAGTTTCTCAGAAAGCTTCTTTCCAGTTTTGAACGGAAGATATTTCCTTTTTCACCATAGCCCTCTATGGGCTTCCAAATATCCCTTTGCCAATTCCACAAGAACAGCCTTAGCGAAAGGCTTCTTGAAGGGAAAGATGTAACACTGTGAGATGAATTCACAGAACACAGAGCAGTTTCTCAGAAAGCTTCTTTCCAGTTTTGAACGGAAGATATTTCCTTTTTCACCATAGCCCTCTATGGGCTTCCAAATATTCCTTTGCCAATTCCACAAGAACAGCCTTAGCGAAAGGCTTCTTGAAGCGAAAGATGGAACTCTGTGAGACTAATTCACAGAACATAGAGCAGTTTGTCAAAAAGCTTCTTTCCAGTATTGAATGGAAGATATTTCCTTTTTCACCATAGCCCTCTATGGGCTTCCAAATATCCCTTTGCCAATTCCACAAGAACAGCCTTAGCGAAAGACTTATTGAAAGGAAACATGTAACTCTGTGAGATGAATTAAGAGAACACAGAGCAGTTTCTCAGAAAGCTTCTTTCCTGTTTTGAACGGAAGATATTTCCTTTTTCACCATAGCCCTCTATGGGCTTCCAAATATCCCTTTGACAATTCCACAAGAACAGTCTTAACGAAAGTCTTCTTGAAGGGAAAGATGTAACTCTGTGGGATGAATTAACAGAACACGGAGCAGTTTCTCAGAAAGCTTCTTTCCAGTTTTGAACGGAAGATATTTCATTTTTCACCGTAGCCCTCTATGGGCTTCCAAATATCCCTTTGCCAATTCCACAAGAACAGCCTTAGCGAAAGGTTTCTTGAATGGAAAGATGTAACTCTGTGATATGAATTCACAGAACACAGAGCAGTTTCTCAGAAAGCTTCTTGACAGTTTTGAACGGAAGATATTTCCTTTTTCACCATAGACCTCTATGGGCTTCCAAATATCCCTTTGCCAATTCCACAAGAACAGCCTTAGCGAAAGGCTTCTTGAAGGGAAAATGTAACTCTGTGAGATGAATTCACAGAACACAGAGCAGTTTCTCAGAAAGCTTCTTTCCAGTTTTGAACGGAAGATATTTCCTTTTTCACCATAGCCCTCTATGGGCTTCCAAATATCCCTTTGCCAATTCCACAAGAACAGCCTTAGCGAAAGGCTTCTTGAAGGGAAAGATGTAACTCTGTGAGATGAAATCACAGAACACAGAGCAGTCTCTCAGAAAGCTTCTTTCCAGTTTTGAACGGAAGATATTTCCTTTTTCACCATAGCCCTCTATGGGCTTCCAAATATCCCTTTCCCAATTCCACAAGAACAGCCTTAGCGAAAGGCTTCTTGAAGGGAAACGTGTAACTCTGTGAGATGAATTAAGGGAACACAGAGCAGTTTCTCAGAAAGGTTCTTTCCTGTTTTGAATGGAAGATATTTCCTTTTTCACCATAACCCTTTATGGGCTTCCAAATATATCTTTCCCAATTCCACAAGAACAGCCTTAGCGAAAGGCTTCTTGAAGGGAAAGATGAAACTCTGTGAGATGAATTCACAGAACACAGAGCAGTTTCTCAGAAAGCTTCTTTCCAGTTTTGAACGGAAGATATTTCCTTTTTCACCATAGACCTCTATGGGCTTCCAAATATCCCTTTGCCAATTCCACAAGAACAGCCTTAGCGAAAGGCTTCTTGAAGGGAAAGATGTAACTCTGTCAGATGAATTCACAGAACACAGAGGAGTTTCTCAGAAAGCTTCTTTCCAGTTTTGAATGGAAGATATTTCCTTTTTCACCATAGCCCTCTATGGACTTCCAAATATCCCTTTTCCAATTCCACAAGAACAGCCTTTAGCGAATGGCTTCTTGAAGGGAAAGATGTACCTCTGTGAGATGAATTAACAGAACACAGAGCAGTTTCTCAGAAAGCTTCTTTCCAGTTTTGAACGGAAGATATTTCCTTTTTCACCACAGCCCTCTATGGGCTTCCAAATATCCGTTTTCCAATTCCACAAGAACAGCCTTAGCGAAAGGCTTCTTGAAGGGAAAGATGTAACTCTGTGAGATGAATTCACACATCACAGAGCAGTTTCTCAGAAAGCTTCTTTCCAGTTTTGAGCGGAAGATATTTCCTTTTTCACCATAGCCCTCAATGGCTTCCAAATATCCCTTTGACAATTCCACAAGAACCCCCTTAGCGAAAGGCTTCTTGAAGGGAAAGATGTAACTCTGTGAGATGAATTAACAGAACACAGAGCAGTTTCTCAGAAAGCTTCTTTCCAGTTTTGAACGGAAGATATTTCCTTTTTCACCATAGCCCTCTAAGGGCTTCCAAATATCCCTTTGCCAATTCCACAAGAACTGCCTTAGCGAAAGGCTTCTTGAAGGGACAGATGTAACTCTGTGAGATGAATTTACAGAACACAGAGCAGTTTCTCAGAAAGCTTCTTTCCAGTTTTGAATGGAAGGTATTTCCTTTTTCACCAAAGCCCTCTATGGGCTTCCAAATATCCCTTTGACAATTCCACAAGAACAGTCTTACCGAAAGGCTTCTTGAAGGGAAAGATGTAACTCTGTGGGATGAATTAACAGAACACGGAGCAGTTTCTCAGAAAGCTTCTTTCCAGTTTTGAGCGGAATATATTTCCTTTTTCACCATTGCTCTCTAGCGGTTTCCAAATATCCCTTTGCCAATTCCACAAGAACAGCCTTAGCGAAAGGCTTCTTGAAGGGAAAGATGTAACTCTGTGAGATGAATTCACAGAACACAGAGCAGTTTCTCAGAAAGCTTCTTTCCAGTTTTGAACGGAAGATATTTTCTTTTTCACCATAGCCCTCTATGGGCTTCCAAATATCCCTTTGCCAATTCCACAAGAACAGCCTCAGCGAAACGCTTCTTGAATGGAAAGATTCAACTCTGTGAGATGAATTAACAGAACACAGAGCAGATTCTCAGAAAGCTTCTTTCCAGTTTTGAACGGAAGATATTTCCTTTTTCACCGTAGCCCACTATGGGCTTCCAAATATCCCTTTGCCAATTCCAAAGGAACAGCCTTAGCGAAAGGCTTCTTGAAGGGAAAGATGTAACTCTGGGAGATGAATTAACAGAACACAGAGCAGTTTCTCAGAAAGTTTCTTTCCTGTTTTGAACGGAAGATATTTCCTTTTTCAACATAGCCCTCTATGGGCTTCCAAATATCCCTTTGCCAATTTCACAAGAACAGCCTTAGCGAAAGGCTTCTTGAAGAAAAAGATGTAACTCTGTGAGATGAATTAACAGAACACAGAGCAGTTTCTCAGAAAATTTCTTTCCTGTTTTGAACGGAAGATATTTCCTTTTTCACCTTAGCCCTCTATGGGCTTCCAAATATCCCTTTGCCAATTCCACAAGAACAGCCTTACCGTAAGGCTTCCTGAAGGGAAAGATGTAACTCTGTGGGATGAATTCACAGAACACAGAGCAGTTTCTCAGAAAGCTTCTTTCCAGTTTTGAACGGAAGATACTTCCTTTTTCACCATAGCCCTCTATGGGCTTCCAAATATCCCTTTGACAATTCCACAAGAACAGCCTTAGCGAAAGACTTCTTGAAAGGAAACCTGTAACTCTGTGAGATGAATTAAGAGAACACAGAGCAGTTTCTCAGAAAGCTTCTTTCCTGTTTTGAACGTAAGATATTTCCTTTTTCACCGTAGCCCTCTATGGGCTTCCAAATATCCCTTTGCCAATTACACAAGAACAGCCTTAGCGAAAGACTTCTTGAAATGAAACATGTAACTCTGTGAGATGAATTAAGAGGACACAGAGCAGTTTCTCAGAAAGCTTCTTTCCTGTTTTGAACGGAAGATATTTCCTTTTTCACCATAGGCCTCTATGGGCTTCCAAATATCCCTTTTACAATTCCACAAGAACAGTCTTAACGAAAGGCTTCTTGAAGGGAAAGATGTAACTCTGTGGGATGAATTAACAGAACACGGAGCAGTTTCTCAGAAAGTTTCTTTCCAGTTTTGAGCGGAATATATTTCCTTTTTCACCATTGCTCTCTAGGGGTTTCCAAATATCCCTTTGCCAATTCCACAAGAACAGCCTTAGCGAAAGGCTTCTTGAAGGGAAAGATGTAACTCTGTGAGATGAATTCACAGAACACAGAGCAGTCTCTCAGAAAGCTTCTTTCCAGTTTTGAACGGAAGATATTTCCTTTTTCACCATAGCCCTCTATGGGCTTCCAAATATCCCTTTGCCAATTCCACAAGAACAGCCTTAGCGAAAGGCTTCTTGAAGAAAAAGATGTAACTCTGTGAGATGAATTAACAGAACACAGAGCAGTTTCTCAGAAAGTTTCTTTCCTGTTTTGAACGGAAGATATTTCCTTTTTCACCATAGCCCTCTATGGGCTTCCAAATATCCCTTTGGCAATTCCACAAGAACAGCCTTACCGTAAGGCTTCCTGAAGGGAAAGATGTAACTCTGTGGGATGAATTCACAGAACACAGAGCAGTTTCTCAGAAAGCTTCTTTCCAGTTTTGAACGGAAGATATTTCCTTTTTCACCATAGCCCTCTATGGGCTTCCAAATATCCCTTTGACAATTCCACAAGAACAGCCTTAGCGAAAGACTTCTTGAAAGGAAACCTGTAACTCTGTGAGATGAATTAAGAGAACACAGAGCAGTTTCTCAGAAAGGTTCTTTCCTGTTTTGAACGGAAGATATTTCCTTTTTCACCATAGCCCTCAATGGGCTTCCAAATATCCCTTTGACAATTCCACAAGAACAGTCTTAACGAAAGGCTTCTTGAAGGGAAAGATGTAACTCTGTGGGATGAATTAACAGAACACGGAGCAGTTTCTCAGAGAGTTTCTTTCCAGTTTTGAGCGGAATATATATCCTTTTTCACCATTGCTCTCTAGGGGTTTCCAAATATCCCTTTGCCACTTCCACAAGAACAGCCTTAGCGAAAGGCTTCTTGAAGGGAAAGATGTAACTCTGTGAGATGAATTCACAGAACACAGAGCAGTCTCTCAGAAAGCTTCTTTCCAGTTTTGAACGGAAGATATTTCCTTTTTCACCATAGCCCTCTAAGGGCTTCCAAATATCCCTTTGCCAATTCCACAAGAACAGCCTTAGCGAAAGGCTTCTTGAAGGAAACATGTAACTCTGTGAGATGAATTAAGAGAACACAGAGCAGTTTCTCAGAAAGGTTCTTTCCTGTTTTGAATGGAAGATATTTCCTTTTTCACCATAACCCTTTATGGGCTTCCAAATATATCTTTCCCAATTCCACAAGAACAGCCTTAGCGAAAGGCTTCTAGAAGGGAAAGATGTAAGTCTGTGAGATGAATTCACAGAACACAGAGCAGTTTCTCAGAAGCTTCTTTCCAGTTTTGAACGGAAGATATTTCCTTTTTCACCATAGCCCTCTATGGGCTTCCAAATATCCCTTTGACAATTCCACAAGAACAGCCTTCGCGAAAGGATTCTTGAATGGAAAGATGTAACTCTGTGAGATGAATTAACAGAACACAGAGCAGTTTCTCAGAAAGCTTCTTTCCAGTTTTCAACGGAAGATATTTCCTTTTTCACCGTAGCCCTCTATGGGCTTCCAAATATCCCTTTGCCAATTCCACAAGAACAGCCTTAGCGAAAGGCTTCTTGAAGGGAAAAATGTAACTCTGTGATATGAATTCACAGAACACAGAGCAGTTTTTCAGAAAGCTTATTTCCAGTTTTGAACGGAAGATATTTCCTTTTTCACCATAGCCCTCTATGGGATTCCAAATATCCCTTTGCCAATTCCACAAGAACAGCCTTAGCGAAAGGCTTCTTGAAGGGAAAATGTAACTCTGTGAGATGAATTCACAGAACACAGAGCAGTTTCTCAGAAAGCTTCTTTCCAGTATTGAACGGAAGATATTTCCTTTTTCACCATAGCCCTCTATGGGCTTCCAAATATCCCTTTGCCAATTCCACAAGAACAGCCTTAGCGAAAGGCTTCTTGAAGGGAAAGATGTAACTCTGTGAGATGAAATCACAGAACACAGAGCAGTCTCTCAGAAAGCTTCTTTCCAGTTTTGAACGGAAAATATTTCCTTTTTCACCATAGCCCTCTATGGGCTTCCAAATATCCCTTTCCCAATTCCACAAGAACAGCCTTAGCGAAAGGCTTCTTGAAGGGAAACATGGAACTCTGTGAGATGAATTAAGAGAACACAGAGCAGTTTCTCAGAAAGGTTCTTTCCTGTTTTGAATGGAAGGTATTTCCTTTTTCACCATAACCCTTTATGGGCTTCCAAATATATCTTTCCCAATTCCACAAGAACAGCCTTAGCGAAAGGCTTCTTGAAGGGAAAGATGAAACTCTGTGAGATGAATTCACAGAACACAGAGCAGTTTCTCAGAAAGCTTCTTTACAGTTTTGAACGGAAGATATTTCCTTTTTCACCGTAGCCCTCTATGGCTTCCAAATATCCCTTTGCCAATTCCACAAGAACAGCCTTAGCGAAAGGCTTCTTGAAGGGAAAGATGTAACTCTGTCAGATGAATTCACAGAACACAGAGCAGTTTCTCAGAAAGCTTCTTTCCAGTTTTGAATGGAAGATATTTCCTTTTTCACCATAGCCCTCTATGGACTTCCAAATATCCCTTTTCCAATTCCACAAGAACATCCTTTAGCGAATGGCTTCTTGAAGGGAAAGATGTACCTCTGTGAGATGAATTAACAGAACACAGAGCAGTTTCTCAGAAAGCTTCTTTCCAGTTTTGAACGGAAGATATTTCCTTTTTCACCATAGCCCTCTATGGGCTTCCAAATATCCCTTTGCCAATTCCACAAGAACAGCCTTACCGAAGGCTTCTTGAAGGGAAAGATGTAACTCTGTGAGATGAATTCACAGAACACAGAGCAGTTTCTCAGAAATCTTCTTTCCAGTTTTGAAGGGAAGATATTTCCTTTTTCACCATAGCCCTCTATGGGCTTCCAAATATCTTTTTGCCAATTCCACAAGAACAGCCTTAGCCAAAGGCTTCTTGAAGGGAAAGATGTAACTCTCTGAGATGAATTCACACATCACAGAGCAGTTTCTCAGAAAGCTTCTTTCCAGTTTTGAGCGGAAGATATTTCCTTTTTCACCATAGCCCTCAATGGCTTCCAAATATCCCTTTGACAATTCCACAAGAACAGCCTTAGCGAAAGGCTTCTTGAAGGGAAAGATGTAACTCTGTGAGATGAATTAACAGAACACAGAGCAGTTTCTCAGAAAGCTTCTTTCCAGTTTTGAACGGAAGATATTTCCTTTTTCACCATAGCCCTCTAAGGGCTTCCAAATATCCCTTTGCCAATTCCACAAGAACTGCCTTAGCGAAAGGCTTCTTGAAGGGACAGATGTAACTCTGTGAGATGAATTCACAGAACACAGAGCAGTTTCTCAGAAAGCTTCTTTCCAGTTTTGAATGGAAGGTATTTCCTTTTTCACCAAAGCCCTCTATGGGCTTCCAAATATCCCTTTGACAATTCCACAAGAACAGTCTTAACGAAAGGCTTCTTGAAGGGAAAGATGTAACTCTGTGGGATGAATTAACAGAACACGGAGCAGTTTCTCAGAAAGCTTCTTTCCAGTTTTGAGCGGAATATATTTCCTTTTTCACCATAGCCCTCTAGGTGTTTCCAAATATCCCTTTGCCAATTCCACAAGAACAGCCTTAGCGAAAGGCTTATTGAAGGGAAAGATGTAACTCTGTGAGATGAACTTACAGAACACAGAGCAGTTTCTCAGAAAGCTTCTTTCCAGTTTTGAACGGAAGATATTTCTTTTTCACCGTAGCCCTCTATGGGCTTCCAAATATCCCTTTGCCAATTCCAAAAGAACAGCCTTAGCGAAAGGCTTCTTGAAGGGAAAGATGTAACTCTGTGAGACGAATACACAGAACACAGAGCAGTTTCTCAGAAAGCTTCTTTCCAGTTTTGAACGGAAGATATTTCCTTTTTCACCCTAGCCCTCTAAGGGCTTCCAAATATCCCTTTGCCAATTCCACAAGAACAGCCTTAGCGAAAGGCTTCTTGAAGGGAAAGATGTAACACTGTGAGATGAATTCACAGAACACAGAGCAGTTTCTCAGAAAGCTTCTTTCCAGTTTTGAACGGAAGATATTTCCTTTTTCACCATAGCCCTCTATGGGCTTCCAAATATTCCTTTGCCAATTCCACAAGAACAGCCTTAGCGAAAGGCTTCTTGAAGGGAAAGATGGAACTCTGTGAGACGAATTCACAGAACATAGAGCAGTTTCTCAAAAAGCTTCTTTCCAGTATTGAATGGAAGATATTTCCTTTTTCACCATAGCCCTCTATGGGCTTCCAAATATCCCTTTGCCAATTCCACAAGAACAGCCTTAGCGAAAGACTTATTGAAAGGAAACATGTAACTCTGTGAGATGAATTAAGAGAACACAGAGCAGTTTCTCAGAAAGCTTCTTTCCTGTTTTGAACGGAAGATATTTCCTTTTTCACCATAGCCCTCTATGGGCTTCCAAATATCCCTTTGACAATTCCACAAGAACAGTCTTAACGAAAGTCTTCTTGAAGGGAAAGATGTAACTCTGTGGGATGAATTAACAGAACACGGAGCAGTTTCTCAGAAAGCTTCTTTCCAGTTTTGAACGGAAGATATTTCATTTTTCACCGTAGCCCTCTATGGGCTTCCAAATATCCCTTTGCCAATTCCACAAGAACAGCCTTAGCGAAAGGTTTCTTGAATGGAAAGATGTAACTCTGTGATATGAATTCACAGAACACAGAGCAGTTTCTCAGAAAGCTTCTTGACAGTTTTGAACGGAAGATATTTCCTTTTTCACCATAGACCTCTATGGGCTTCCAAATATCCCTTTGCCAATTCCACAAGAACAGCCTTAGCGAAAGGCTTCTTGAAGGGAAAATGTAACTCTGTGACATGAATTCACAGAACACAGAGCAGTTTCTCAGAAAGCTTCTTTCCAGTTTTGAACGGAAGATATTTCCTTTTTCACCATAGCCCTCTATGGGCTTCCAAATATCCCTTTCCCAATTCCACAAGAACAGCCTTAGCGAAAGGCTTCTTGAAGGGAAAGATGAAACTCTGTGAGATGAATTCACAGAACACAGAGCAGTTTCTCAGAAAGCTTCTTTCCAGTTTTGAACGGAAGATATTTCCTTTTTCACCATAACCCTCTATGGGCTTCCAAATATCCCTTTGCCAATTCCACAAGAACAGCCTTAGCGAAAGGCTTCTTGAAGGGAAAGATGTAACTCTGTCAGATGAATTCACAGAACACAGAGGAGTTTCTCAGAAAGCTTCTTTCCAGTTTTGAATGGAAGATATTTCCTTTTTCACCATAGCCCTCTATGGACTTCCAAATATCCCTTTTCCAATTCCACAAGAACAGCCTTTAGCGAATGGCTTCTTGAAGGGAAAGATGTACCTCTGTGAGATGAATTAACAGAACACAGAGCAGTTTCTCAGAAAGCTTCTTTCCAGTTTTGAACGGAAGATATTTCCTTTTTCACCATAGCCCTCTATGGGCTTCCAAATATCCGTTTTCCAATTCCACAAGAACAGCCTTAGCGAAAGGCTTCTTGAAGGGAAAGATGTAACCCTGTGAGATGAATTCACAGAACACAGAGCAGTTTCTCAGAAAGCTTCTTTCCAGTTTTGAAGGGAAGATATTTCCTTTTTCACCATAGCCCTCTATGGGCTTCCAAATATCTTTTTGGCAATTCCACAAGAACAGCCTTAGCGAAAGGCTTCTTGAAGGGAAAGATGTAACTCTCTGAGATGAATTCACACATCACAGAGCAGTTTCTCAGAAAGCTTCTTTCCAGTTTTGAGCGGAAGATATTTCCTTTTTCACCATAGCCCTCAATGGCTTCCAAATATCCCTTTGACAATTCCACAAGAACCCCCTTAGCGAAAGGCTTCTTGAAGGGAAAGATGTAACTCTGTGAGATGAATTAACAGAACACAGAGCAGTTTCTCAGAAAGCTTCTTTCCAGTTTTGAACGGAAGATATTTCCTTTTTCACCATAGCCCTCTAAGGGCTTCCAAATATCCCTTTGCCAATTCCACAAGAACTGCCTTAGCGAAAGGCTTCTTGAAGGGACAGATGTAACTCTGTGAGATGAATTTACAGAACACAGAGCAGTTTCTCAGAAAGCTTCTTTCCAGTTTTGAATGGAAGGTATTTCCTTTTTCACCAAAGCCCTCTATGGGCTTCCAAATATCCCTTTGACAATTCCACAAGAACAGTCTTAACGAAAGGCTTCTTGAAGGGAAAGATGTAACTCTGTGGGATGAATTAACAGAACACGGAGCAGTTTCTCAGAAAGCTTCTTTCCAGTTTTGAGCGGAATATATTTCCTTTTTCACCATTGCTCTCTAGCGGTTTCCAAATATCCCTTTGCCAATTCCACAAGAACAGCCTTAGCGAAAGGCTTCTTGAAGGGAAACATGTAACTCTGTGAGATGAATTCACAGAACACAGAGCAGTTTCTCAGAAAGCTTCTTTCCAGTATTGAATGGAAGACATTTCCTTTTTCACCATAGCCCTCTATGGGCCTCCAAATATCCCTTTGCCAATTCCACAAGAACAGCCTTAGCGAAAGACTTATTGAAAGGAAACATGTAACTCTGTGAGATGAATTAAGAGAACACAGAGCAGTTTCTCAGAAAGCTTCTTTCCTGTTTTGAACGGAAGATATTTCCTTTTTCACCATAGCCCTCTATGGGCTTCCAAATATCCCTTTGACAATTCCACAAGAACAGTCTTAACGAAAGTCTTCTTGAAGGGAAAGATGTAACTCTGTGGGATGAATTAACAGAACACGGAGCAGTTTCTCAGAAAGCTTCTTTCCAGTTTTGAACGGAAGATATTTCATTTTTCACCGTAGCCCTCTATGGGCTTCCAAATATCCCTTTGCCAATTTCACAAGAACAGCCTTAGCGAAAGGCTTCTTGAATGGAAAGATGTAACTCTGTGATATGAATTCACAGAACACAGAGCAGTTTCTCAGAAAGCTTCTTGACAGTTTTGAACGGAAGATATTTCCTTTTTCACCATAGACCTCTATGGGCTTCCAAATATCCCTTTGCCAATTCCACAAGAACAGCCTTAGCGAAAGGCTTCTTGAAGGGAAAATGTAACTCTGTGAGATGAATTCACAGAACACAAAGCAGTTTCTCAGAAAGCTTCTTTCCAGTTTTGAACGGAAGATATTTCCTTTTTCACCATAGCCCTCTATGGGCTTCCAAATATCCCTTTGCCAATTCCACAAGAACAGCCTTAGCGAAAGGCTTCTTGAAGGGAAAGATGTAACTCTGTGAGATGAAATCACAGAACACAGAGCAGTCTCTCAGAAAGCTTCTTTCCAGTTTTGAACGGAAGATATTTCCTTTTTCACCATAGCCCTCTATGGGCTTCCAAATATCCCTTTCCCAATTCCACAAGAACAGCCTTAGCGAAAGGCTTCTTGAAGGGAAACATGTAACTCTGTGAGATGAATTAAGAGAACACAGAGCAGTTTCTCAGAAAGGTTCTTTCCTGTTTTGAATGGAAGATATTTCCTTTTTCACCATAACCCTTTATGGGCTTCCAAATATATCTTTCCCAATTCCACAAGAACAGCCTTAGCGAAAGGCTTCTTGAAGGGAAAGATGAAACTCTGTGAGATGAATTCACAGAACACAGAGCAGTTTCTCAGAAAGCTTCTTTCCAGTTTTGAACGGAAGATATTTCCTTTTTCACCATAGCCCTCTATGGGCTTCCAAATATCCCTTTGCCAATTCCACAAGAACAGCCTTAGCGAAAGGCTTCTTGAAGGGAAAGATGTAACTCTGTCAGATGAATTCACAGAACACAGAGGAGTTTCTCAGATAGCTTCTTTCCAGTTTTGAATGGAAGATATTTCCTTTTTCACCATAGCCCTCTATGGACTTCCAAATATCCCTTTTCCAATTCCACAAGAACAGCCTTTAGCGAATGGCTTCTTGAAGGGAAAGATATACCTCTGTGAGATGAATTAACAGAACACAGAGCAGTTTCTCAGAAAGCTTCTTTCCAGTTTTGAACGAAAGATATTTCCTTTTTCACCATAGCCCTCTATGGGCTTCCAAATATCCGTTTTCCAATTCCACAAGAACAGCCTTAGCGAAAGGCTTCTTGAAGGGAAAGATGTAACTCTGTGAGATGAATTCACAGAACACAGAGCAGTTTCTCAGAAAGCTTCTTTCCAGTTTTGAAGGGAAGATATTTCCTTTTTCACCATAGCCCTCTATGGGCTTCCAAATATCTTTTTGGCAATTCCACAAGAACAGCCTTAGCGAAAGGCTTCTTGAAGAGAAAGATGTAACTCTCTGAGATGAATTCACACATCACAGAGCAGTTTCTCAGAAAGCTTCTTTCCAGTTTTGAGCGGAAGATATTTCCTTTTTCACCATAGACCTCAATGGCTTCCAAATATCCCTTTCACAATTCCACAAGAACTCCATTAGCGAAAGGCTTCTTGAAGGGAAAGATGTAACTCTGTGAGATGAATTCACAGAACACAGAGCAGTTTCTCAGAAAGCTTCTTTCCAATTTTGAACGGAAGATATTTCCTTTTTCACCATAGCCCTCTAAGGGCTTCCAAATATCCCTTTGCCAATTCCACAAGAACTGCCTTAGCGAAAGGCTTCTTGAAGGGACAGATGTAACTCTGTGAGATGAATTTACAGAACACAGAGCAGTTTCTCAGAAAGCTTCTTTCCAGTTTTGAATGGAAGGTATTTCCTTTTTCACCAAAGCCCTCTATGGGCTTCCAAATATCCCTTTGACAATTCCACAAGAACAGTCTTAACGAAAGGCTTCTTGAAGGGAAAGATGTAACTCTGTGGGATGAATTAACAGAACACGGAGCAGTTTCTCAGAAAGCTTCTTTCCAGTTTTGAGCGGAATATATTTCCTTTTTCACCATTGCTCTCTAGCGGTTTCCAAATATCCCTTTGCCAATTCCACAAGAACAGCCTTAGCGAAAGGCTTCTTGAAGGGAAAGATGTAACTCTGTGAGATGAATTCACAGAACACAGAGCAGTTTCTCAGAAAGCTTCTTTCCAGTTTTGAACGGAAGATATTTCCTTTTTCACCATAGCCCTCTATGGGCTTCCAATTATCCCTTTGCCAATTCCACAAGAACAGCCTCATCGAAACGCTTCTTGAATGGAAAGATGTAACTCTGTGAGATGAATTAACAGAACACAGAGCAGATTCTCAGAAAGCTTCTTTCCAGTTTTGAACGGAAGATATTTCCTTTTTCACCATAGCCCACTATGGGCTTCCAAATATAACTTTGCCAATTCCAAAGGAACAGCCTTAGCGAAAGGCTTCTTGAAGGGAAAGATGTAACTCTGTGAGATGAATTAACAGAACACAGAGCAGTTTCTCAGAAAGTTTCTTTCCTCTTTTGAACGGAAGATATTTCCTTTTTCAACATAGCCCTCTATGGGCTTCCAAATATCCCTTTGCCAATTCCACAAGAACAGCCTTAGTGAAAGGCTTCTTGAAGAAAAAGATGTAACTCTGTGAGATGAATTAACAGAACACAGAGCAGTTTCTCAGAAAGTTTCTTTCCTGTTTTGAACGGAAGATATTTCCTTTTTCACCATAGCCCTCTATGGGCTTCCAAATATCCCTTTGCCAATTCCACAAGAACAGCCTTACCGTAAGGCTTCCTGAAGGGAAAGATGTAACTCTGTGGGATGAATTCACAGAACACAGAGCAGTTTCTCAGAAAGCTTCTTTCCAGTTTTGAACGGAAGATATTTCCTTTTTCACCATAGCCCTCTATGGGCTTCCAAATATCCCTTTGACAATTCCACAAGAACAGCCTTAGCGAAAGACTTCTTGAAAGGAAACCTGTAACTCTGTGAGATGAATTAAGAGAACACAGAGCAGTTTCTCAGAAAGCTTCTTTCCTGTTTTGAACGTAAGATATTTCCTTTTTCACCATAGCCCTCTATGGGCTTCCAAATATCCCTTTGCCAATTCCACAAGAACAGCCTTAGCGAAAGACTTCTTGAAAGGAAACATGTAACTCTGTGAGATGAATTAAGAGGACACAGAGCAATTTCTCAGAAAGCTTCTTTCCTGTTTTGAACGGAAGATATTTCCTTTTTCACCATAGGCCTCTATGGGCTTCCAAATATCCCTTTGACAATTCCACAAGAACAGTCTTAACGAAAGGCTTCTTGAAGGGAAAGATGTAACTCTTTGGGATGAATTAACAGAACACGGAGCAGTTTCTCAGAAAGTTTCTTTCCAGTTTTGAGCGGAATATATTTCCTTTTTCACCATTGCTCTCTAGGGGTTTCCAAATATCCCTTTGCCAATTCCACAAGAACAGCCTTAGCGAAAGGCTTCTTGAAGGGAAAGATGTAACTCTGTGAGATGAATTCACAGAACACAGAGCAGTCTCTCAGAAAGCTTCTTTCCAGTTTTGAACGGAAGATATTTCCTTTTTCACCATAGCCCTCTATGGGCTTCCAAATATCCCTTTGCCAATTCCACAAGAACAGCCTTAGCGAAAGGCTTCTTGAAGAAAAAGATGTAACTCTGTGAGATGAATTAACAGAACACAGAGCAGTTTCTCAGAAAGTTTCTTTCCTGTTTTGAACGGAAGATATTTCCTTTTTCACCATAGCCCTCTATGGGCTTCCAAATATCCCTTTGCCAATTCCACAAGAACAGACTTACCGTAAGGCTTCCTGAAGGGAAAGATGTAACTCTGTGGGATGAATTAACAGAACACGGAGCAGTTTCTCAGAGAGTTTCTTTCCAGTTTTGAGCGGAATATATTTCCTTTTTCACCATTGCTCTCTAGGGTTTTCCAAATATCCCTTTGCCAATTCCACAAGAACAGCCTTAGCGAAAGGCTTCTTGAAGGGAAAGATGTAACTCTGTGAGATGAATTCACAGAACACAGAGCAGTCTCTCAGAAAGCTTCTTTCCAGTTTTGAACGAAAGATATTTCCTTTTTCACCATAGACCTCTAAGGGCTTCCAAATATCCCTTTGCCAATTCCACAAGAACAGCCTTAGCGAAAGGCTTCTTGAAGGAAACATGTAACTCTGTGAGATGAATTAAGAGAACCCAGAGCAGTTTCTCAGAAAGGTTCTTTCCTGTTTTGAATGGAAGATATTTCCTTTTTCACCATAACCCTTTATGGGCTTCCAAATATATCTTTCCCAATTCCACAAGAACAGCCTTAGCGAAAGGCTTCTAGAAGGGAAAGATGTACCTCTGTGAGATGAATTCACAGAACACAGAGCAGTTTCTCAGAAGCTTCTTTCCAGTTTTGAACGGAAGATATTTCCTTTTTCACCATAGCCCTCTATGGGCTTCCAAATATCCCTTTGACAATTCCACAAGAACAGCCTTCGCGAAAGGATTCTTGAATGGAAAGATGTAACTCTGTGAGATGAATTAACAGAACACAGAGCAGTTTCTCAGAAAGCTTCTTTCCAGTTTTCAACGGAAGATATTTCCTTTTTCACCGTAGCCCTCTATGGGCTTCCAAATATCCCTTTGCCAATTCCACAAGAACAGCCTTAGCGAAAGGCTTCTTGAAGGGAAAGATGTAACTCTGTGATATGAATTCACAGAACACAGAGCAGTTTCTCAGAAAGCTTCTTTCCAGTTTTGATCGGAAGATATTTCCTTTTTCACCATAGCCCTCTATGGGCTTCCAAATATCCGTTTGCCAATTCCACAAGAACAGCCTTAGCGAAAGGCTTCTTGAAGGGAAAGATGTAACTCTGTGAGATGAATTCACAGAACACAGAGCAGTTTCTCAGAAAGCTTCTTTCCAGTTTTGAAGGGAAGATATTTCCTTTTTCACCATAGCCCTCTATGGGCTTCCAAATATCTTTTTGCCAATTCCACAAGAACAGCCTTAGCGAAAGGCTTCTTGAAGGGAAAGATGTAACTCTCTGAGATGAATTCACACATCACAGAGCAGTTTCTCAGAAAGCTTCTTTCCAGTTTTGAATGGAAGATATTTCCTTTTTCACCATAGCCCTCTATGGACTTCCAAATATCCCTTTTCCAATTCCACAAGAACATCCTTTAGCGAATGGCTTATTGAAGAGAAAGATGTACCTCTGTGAGATGAATTAACAGAACACAGAGCAGTTTCTCAGAAAGCTTCTTTCCAGTTTTGAACGGAAGATATTTCCTTTTTCACCATAGCCCTCTATGGGCTTCCAAATATCCGTTTGCCAATTCCACAAGAACAGCCTTAGCGAAAGGCTTCTTGAAGGGAAAGATGTAACTCTGTGAGATGAATTCACAGAACACAGAGCAGTTTCTCAGAAAGCTTCTTTCCAGTTTTGAAGGGAAGATATTTCCTTTTTCACCATAGCCCTCTATGGGCTTCCAAATATCTTTTTGCCAATTCCACAAGAACAGCCTTAGCGAAAGGCTTCTTGAAGGGAAAGATGTAACTCTCTGAGATGAATTCACACATCACAGAGCATTTTCTCAGAAAGCTTCTTTCCAGTTTTGAGCGGAAGATATTTCTTTTTCACCGTAGCCCTCTATGGGCTTCCAAATATCCCTTTGCCAATTCCACAAGAACAGCCTTAGCGAAAGGCTTCTTGAAGGGAAAGATGTAACACTGTGAGATGAATTCACAGAACACAGAGCAGTTTCTCAGAAAGCTTCTTTCCAGTTTTGAACGGAAGATATTTCCTTTTTCACCATAGCCCTCTATGGGCTTCCAAATATTCCTTTGCCAATTCCACAAGAACAGCCTTAGCGAAAGGCTTCTTGAAGGGAAAGATGGAACTCTGTGAGACGAATTCACAGAACATAGAGCAGTTTCTCAAAAAGCTTCTTTCCAGTATTGAATGGAAGATATTTCCTTTTTCACCATAGCCCTCTATGGGCTTCCAAATATCCCTTTGCCAATTCCACAAGAACAGCCTTAGCGAAAGACTTATTGAAAGGAAACATGTAACTCTGTGAGATGAATTAAGAGAACACAGAGCAGTTTCTCAGAAAGCTTCTTTCCTGTTTTGAACGGAAGATATTTCCTTTTTCACCATAGCCCTCTATGGGCTTCCAAATATCCCTTTGACAATTCCACAAGAACAGTCTTAACGAAAGTCTTCTTGAAGGGAAAGATGTAACTCTGTGGGATGAATTAACAGAACACTGAGCAGTTTCTCAGAAAGCTTCTTTCCAGTTTTGAACGGAAGATATTTCATTTTTCACCGTAGCCCTCTATGGGCTTCCAAATATCCCTTTGCCAATTACACAAGAACAGCCTTAGCGAAAGGCTTCTTGAATGGAAAGATGTAACTCTGTGATATGAATTCACAGAACACAGAGCAGTTTCTCAGAAAGCTTCTTTCCCGTTTTGAACGGAAGATATTTCCTTTTTCACCATAGACCTCTATGGGCTTCCAAATATCCCTTTGCCAATTCCACAAGAACAGCCTTAGCGAAAGGCTTCTTGAAGGGAAAATGTAACTCTGTGAGATGAATTCACAGAACACAGAGCAGTTTCTCAGAAAGCTTCTTTCCAGTTTTGAACGGAAGATATTTCCTTTTTCACCATAGCCCTCTATGGGCTTCCAAATATCCCTTTGCCAATTCCACAAGAACAGCCTTAGCGAAAGGCTTCTTGAAGGGAAAGATGTAACTCTGTGAGATGAAATCACAGAACACAGAGCAGTCTCTCAGAAAGCTTCTTTCCAGTTTTGAACGGAAGATATTTCCTTTTTCACCATAGCCCTCTATGGGCTTCCAAATATCCCTTTCCCAATTCCACAAGAACAGCCTTAGCGAAAGGCTTCTTGAAGGGAAACATGTAACTCTGTGAGATGAATTAAGAGAACACAGAGCAGTTTCTCAGAAAGGTTCTTTCCTGTTTTGAATGGAAGATATTTCCTTTTTCACCATAACCCTTTATGGGCTTCCAAATATATCTTTCCCAATTCCACAAGAACAGCCTTAGCGAAAGGCTTCTTGAAGGGAAAGATGAAACTCTGTGAGATGAATTCACAGAACACAGAGCAGTTTCTCAGAAAGCTTCTTTCCAGTTTTGAACGGAAGATATTTCCTTTTTCACCATAGCCCTCTATGGGCTTCCAAATATCCCTTTGCCAATTCCACAAGAACAGCCTTAGCGAAAGGCTTCTTGAAGGGAAAGATGTAACTCTGTCAGATGAATTCACAGAACACAGAGGAGTTTCTCAGAAAGCTTCTTTCCAGTTTTGAATGGAAGATATTTCCTTTTTCACCATAGCCCTCTATGGACTTCCAAATATCCCTTTTCCAATTCCACAAGAACAGCCTTTAGCGAATGGCTTCTTGAAGGGAAAGATGTACCTCTGTGAGATGAATTAACAGAACACAGAGCAGTTTCTCAGAAAGCTTCTTTCCAGTTTTGAAGGGAAGATATTTCCTTTTTCACCATAGCCCTCTATGGGCTTCCAAATATCTTTTTGCCAATTCCACAAGAACAGCCTTAGCGAAAGGCTTCTTGAAGGGAAAGATGTAACTCTCTGAGATGAATTCACACATCACAGAGCAGTTTCTCAGAAAGCTTCTTTCCAGTTTTGAGCGGAAGATATTTCCTTTTTCACCATAGCCCTCAATGGCTTCCAAATATCCCTTTGACAATTCCACAAGAACCCCCTTAGCGAAAGGCTTCTTGAAGGGAAAGATGTAACTCTGTGAGATGAATTAACAGAACACAGAGCAGTTTCTCAGAAAGCTTCTTTCCAGTTTTGAACGGAAGATATTTCCTTTTTCACCATAGCCCTCTAAGGGCTTCCAAATATCCCTTTGCCAATTCCACAAGAACTGCCTTAGCGAAAGGCTTCTTGAAGGGACAGATGTAACTCTGTGAGATGAATTTACAGAACACAGAGCAGTTTCTCAGAAAGCTTCTTTCCAGTTTTGAATGGAAGGTATTTCCTTTTTCACCAAAGCCCTCTATGGGCTTCCAAATATCCCTTTGACAATTCCACAAGAACAGTCTTAACGAAAGGCTTCTTGAAGGGAAAGATGTAACTCTGTGGGATGAATTAACAGAACACGGAGCAGTTTCTCAGAAAGCTTCTTTCCAGTTTTGAGCGGAATATATTTCCTTTTTCACCATTGCTCTCTAGCGGTTTCCAAATATCCCTTTGCCAATTCCACAAGAACAGCCTTAGCGAAAGGCTTCTTGAAGGGAAAGATGTAACTCTGTGAGATGAATTCACAGAACACAGAGCAGTTTCTCACAAAGCTTCTTTCCAGTTTTGAACGGAAGATATTTCCTTTTTCACCATAGCCCTCTATGGGCTTCCAAATATCCCTTTGCCAATTCCACAAGAACAGCCTCAGCGAAACGCTTCTTGAATGGAAAGGTGGAACTCTGTGAGATGAATTAACAGAACACAGAGCAGATTCTCAGAAAGCTTCTTTCCAGTTTTGAACGGAAGATATTTCCTTTTTCACCGTAGCCCTCTATGGGCTTCCAAATATCCCTTTGCCAATTCCAAAGGAACAGCCTTAGCGAAAGGCTTCTTGAAGGGAAAGATGTAACTCTGTGAGATTAATTAACAGAACACAGAGCAGTTTCTCAGAAAGTTTCTTTCCAGTTTTGAACGGAAGATATTTCCTTTTTCACCATAGCCCTCTAAGGGCTTCCAAATATCCCTTTGCCAATTCCACAAGAACAGCCTTAGCGAAAGGCTTCTTGAAGGAAACATGTAACTCGGTGAGATGAATTAAGAGAACACAGAGCAGTTTCTCAGAAAGGTTCTTTCCTGTTTTGAATGGAAGATATTTCCTTTTTCACCATAGCCCTCTATGGGCTTCGAAATATCCCTTTCCCAATTCCACAAGAACAGCCTTAGCGAAAGGCTTCTTGAAGGGAAACATGTAACTCTGTGAGATGAATTAAGAGAACACAGAGCAGTTTCTCAGAAAGGTTCTTTCCTGTTTTGAATGGAAGATATTTCCTTTTTCACCATAGCCCTCTATGGGCTTCCAAATATCCCTTTGACAATTCCACAAGAACAGCCTTAGCGAAAGGCTTCTTGAAGGGAAAGATGTAACTCTGTGAGATGAATTCACAGAACACAGAGCAGTTTCTCAGAAAGCTTCTTTCCAGTTTTGAAGGGAAGATATTTCCTTTTTCACCATAGCCCTCTATGGGCTTCCAAATATCTTTTTGCCAATTCCACAAGAACAGCCTTAGCGAAAGGCTTCTTGAAGGGAAAGATGTAACTCTCTGAGATGAATACACATCACAGAGCAGTTTCTCAGAAAGCTTCTTTCCAGTTTTGAGCGGAAGATATTTCCTTTTTCACCATAGCCCTCAATGGCTTCCAAATATCCCTTTGACAATTCCACAAGAACCCCCTTAGCGAAAGGCTTCTTGAAGGGAAAGATGTAACTCTGTGAGATGAATTAACAGAACACAGAGCAGTTTCTCAGAAAGCTTCTTTCCAGTTTTGAACGGAAGATATTTCCTTTTTCACCATAGCCCTCTAAGGGCTTCCAAATATCCCTTTGCCAATTCCACAAGAACTGCCTTAGCGAAAGGCTTCTTGAAGGGACAGATGTAACTCTGTGAGATGAATTTACAGAACACAGAGCAGTTTCTCAGAAAGCTTCTTTCCAGTTTTGAATGGAAGGTATTTCCTTTTTCACCAAAGCCCTCTATGGGCTTCCAAATATCCCTTTGACAATTCCACAAGAACAGTCTTAACGAAAGGCTTCTTGAAGGGAAAGATGTAACTCTGTGGGATGAATTAACAGAACACGGAGCAGTTTCTCAGAAAGCTTCTTTCCAATTTTGAGCGGAATATATTTCCTTTTTCACCATTGCTCTCTAGCGGTTTCCAAATATCCCTTTGCCAATTCCACAAGAACAGCCTTAGCGAAAGGCTTCTTGAAGGGAAAGATGTAACTCTGTGAGATGAATTCACAGAACACAGAGCAGTTTCTCACAAAGCTTCTTTCCAGTTTTGAACGGAAGATATTTCCTTTTTCACCATAGCCCTCTATGGGCTTCCAAATATCCCTTTGCCAATTCCACAAGAACAGCCTCAGCGAAACGCTTCTTGAATGGAAAGGTGGAACTCTGTGAGATGAATTAACAGAACACAGAACAGATTCTCAGAAAGCTTCTTTCCAGTTTTGAACGGAAGATATTTCCTTATTCACCGTAGCCCTCTATGGGCTTCCAAATATCCCTTTGCCAATTCCAAAGGAACAGCCTTAGCGAAAGGCTTCTTGAAGGGAAAGATGTAACTCTGTGAGATGAATTAACAGAACACAGAGCAGTTTCTCAGAAAGTTTCTTTCCAGTTTTGAACGGAAGATATTTCCTTTTTCACCATAGCCCTCTAAGGGCTTCCAAATATCCCTTTGCCAATTCCACAAGAACAGCCTTAGCGAAAGGCTTCTTGAAGGAAACATGTAACTCTGTGAGATGAATTAAGAGAACACAGAGCAGTTTCTCAGAAAGGTTCTTTCCTGTTTTGAATGGAAGATATTTCCTTTTTCACCATAGCCCTCTATGGGCTTCCAAATATCCCTTTCCCAATTCCACAAGAACAGCCTTAGCGAAAGGCTTCTTGAAGGAAAACATGTAACTCTGTGAGATGAATTAAGAGAACACAGAGCAGTTTCTCAGAAAGGTTCTTTCCTGTTTTGAATGGAAGATATTTCCTTTTTCACCATAACCCTTTATGGGCTTCCAAATATATCTTTCCCAATTCCACAAGAACAGCCTTAGCGAAAGGCTTCTTGAAGGGAAAGATGAAACTCTGTGAGATGAATTCACAGAACACAGAGCAGTTTCTCAGAAAGCTTCTTTCCAGTTTTGAACGGCAGATATTTCCTTTTTCACCATAGCCCTCTATGGGCTTCCAAATATCCCTTTGCCAATTCCACAAGAACAGCCTTAGCGAAAGGCTTCTTGAAGGGAAAGATGTAACTCTGTGAGATGAATTCACAGAACACAGAGCAGTTTCTCAGAAAGCTTCTTTCCAGTTTTGAATGGAAGATATTTCCTTTTTCACCATAGCCCTCTATGGACTTCCAAATATCCCTTTTCCAATTCCACAAGAACATCCTTTAGCGAATGGCTTCTTGAAAGGAAACATGTAACTCGGTGAGATGAATTCACAGAACACAGAGCAGTTTCTCAGAAAGCTTCTTTCCAGTTTTGAATGGAAGGTATTTCCTTTTTCACCAAAGCCCTCTATGGGCTTCCAAATATCCCTTTGACAATTCCACAAGAACAGTCTTAACGAAAGGCTTCTTGAAGGGAAAGATGTAACTCTGTGGGATGAATTAACAGAACACGGAGCAGTTTCTCAGAAAGCTTCTTTCCAGTTTTGAGCGGAATATATTTCCTTTTTCACCATAGCCCTCTAGGTGTTTCCAAATATCCCTTTGCCAATTCCACAAGAACAGCCTTAGCGAAAGGCTTATTGAAGGGAAAGATGTAACTCTGTGAGATGAATTCACAGAACACAGAGCAGTTTCTCAGAAAGCTTCTTTCCAGTTTTGAACGGAAGATATTTCTTTTTCACCGTAGCCCTCTATGGGCTTCCAAATATCCCTTTGCCAATTCCAAAAGAACAGCCTTAGCGAAAGGCTTCTTGAAGGGAAAGATGTAACTCTGTGAGACGAATTCACAGAACACAGAGCAGTTTCTCAGAAAGCTTCTTTCCAGTTTTGAACGGAAGATATTTCCTTTTTCACCATAGCCCTCTATGGGCTTCCAAATATCCCTTTGCCAATTCCACAAGAACAGCCTTAGCGAAAGACTTATTGAAAGGAAACATGTAACTCTGTGAGATGAATTAAGAGAACACAGAGCAGTTTCTCAGAAAGCTTCTTTCCTGTTTTGAACGGAAGATATTTCCTTTTTCACCATAGCCCTCTATGGGCTTCCAAATATCCCTTTGACAATTCCACAAGAACAGTCTTAACGAAAGTCTTCTTGAAGGGAAAGATGTAACTCTGTGGGATGAATTAACAGAACACGGAGCAGTTTCTCAGAAAGCTTCTTTCCAGTTTTGAACGGAAGATATTTCCTTTTTCACCGTAGCCCTCTATGGGCTTCCAAATATCCCTTTGCCAATTCCACAAGAACAGCCTTAGCGAAAGGCTTCTTGAAGGGAAACATGTAACTCTGTGAGATGAATTAAGAGAACACAGAGCAGTTTCTCAGAAAGGTTCTTTCCTGTTTTGAATGGAAGATATTTCCTTTTTCACCATAACCCTTTATGGGCTTCCAAATATATCTTTCCCAATTCCACAAGAACAGCCTTAGCGAAAGGCTTCTTGAAGGGAAAGATGAAACTCTGTGAGATGAATTCACAGAACACAGAGCAGTTTCTCAGAAAGCTTCTTTCCAGTTTTGAACGGAAGATATTTCCTTTTTCACCATAGCCCTCTATGGGCTTCCAAATATCCCTTTGCCAATTCCACAAGAACAGCCTTAGCGAAAGGCTTCTTGAAGGGAAAGATGTAACTCTGTCAGATGAATTCACAGAACACAGAGGAGTTTCTCAGATAGCTTCTTTCCAGTTTTGAATGGAAGATATTTCCTTTTTCACCATAGCCCTCTATGGACTTCCAAATATCCCTTTTCCAATTCCACAAGAACAGCCTTTAGCGAATGGCTTCTTGAAGGGAAAGATGTACCTCTGTGAGATGAATTAACAGAACACAGAGCAGTTTCTCAGAAAGCTTCTTTCCAGTTTTGAACGGAAGATATTTCCTTTTTCACCATAGCCCTCTATGGGCTTCCAAATATCCGTTTTCCAATTCCACAAGAACAGCCTTAGCGAAAGGCTTCTTGAAGGGAAAGATGTAACTCTGTGAGATGAATTCACAGAACACAGAGTAGTTTCTCAGAAAGCTTCTTTCCAGTTTTGAAGGGAAGATATTTCCTTTTTCACCATAGCCCTCTATGGGCTTCCAAATATCTTTTTGGCAATTCCACAAGAACAGCCTTAGCGAAAGGCTTCTTGAAGAGAAAGATGTAACTCTCTGAGATGAATTCACACATCACAGAGCAGTTTCTCAGAAAGCTTCTTTCCAGTTTTGAGCGGAAGATATTTCCTTTTTCACCATAGCCCTCAATGGCTTCCAAATATCCCTTTGACAATTCCACAAGAACCCCCTTAGCGAAAGGCTTCTTGAAGGGAAAGATGTAACTCTGTGAGATGAATTAACAGAACACAGAGCAGTTTCTCAGAAAGCTTCTTTCCAGTTTTGAACGGAAGATATTTCCTTTTTCACCATAGCCCTCTAAGGGCTTCCAAATATCCCTTTGCCAATTCCACAAGAACTGCCTTAGCGAAAGGCTTCTTGAAGGGACAGATGTAACTCTGTGAGATGAATTTACAGAACACAGAGCAGTTTCTCAGAAAGCTTCTTTCCAGTTTTGAATGGAAGGTATTTCCTTTTTCACCAAAGCCCTCTATGGGCTTCCAAATATCCCTTTGACAATTCCACAAGAACAGTCTTAACGAAAGGCTTCTTGAAGGGAAAGATGTAACTCTGTGGGATGAATTAACAGAACACGGAGCAGTTTCTCAGAAAGCTTCTTTCCAGTTTTGAGCGGAATATATTTCCTTTTTCACCATTGCTCTCTAGCGGTTTCCAAATATCCCTTTGCCAATTCCACAAGAACAGCCTTAGCGAAAGGCTTCTTGAAGGGAAAGATGTAACTCTGTGAGATGAATTCACAGAACACAGAGCAGTTTCTCACAAAGCTTCTTTCCAGTTTTGAACGGAAGATATTTCCTTTTTCACCATAGCCCTCTATGGGCTTCCAAATATCCCTTTGCCAATTCCACAAGAACAGCCTCAGCGAAACGCTTCTTGAATGGAAAGGTGGAACTCTGTGAGATGAATTAACAGAACACAGAGCAGATTCTCAGAAAGCTTCTTTCCAGTTTTGAACGGAAGATATTTCCTTTTTCACCGTAGCCCTCTATGGGCTTCCAAATATCCCTTTGCCAATTCCAAAGGAACAGCCTTAGCGAAAGGCTTCTTGAAGGGAAAGATGTAACTCTGTGAGATGAATTAACAGAACACAGAGCAGTTTCTCAGAAAGTTTCTTTCCAGTTTTGAACGGAAGATATTTCCTTTTTCACCATAGCCCTCTAAGGGCTTCCAAATATCCCTTTGCCAATTCCACAAGAACAGCCTTAGCGAAAGGCTTCTTGAAGGAAACATGTAACTCTGTGAGATGAATTAAGAGAACACAGAGCAGTTTCTCAGAAAGGTTCTTTCCTGTTTTGAATGGAAGATATTTCCTTTTTCACCATAGCCCTCTATGGGCTTCCAAATATCCCTTTCCCAATTCCACAAGAACAGCCTTAGCGAAAGGCTTCTTGAAGGAAAACATGTAACTCTGTGAGATGAATTAAGAGAACACAGAGCAGTTTCTCAGAAAGCTTCTTTCCTGTTTTGAATGGAAGATATTTCCTTTTTCACCATAACCCTTTATGGGCTTCCAAATATATCTTTCCCAATTCCACAAGAACAGCCTTAGCGAAAGGCTTCTTGAAGGGAAAGATGAAACTCTGTGAGATGAATTCACAGAACACAGAGCAGTTTCTCAGAAAGCTTCTTTCCAGTTTTGAACGGCAGATATTTCCTTTTTCACCATAGCCCTCTATGGGCTTCCAAATATCCCTTTGCCAATTCCACAAGAACAGCCTTAGCGAAAGGCTTCTTGAAGGGAAAGATGTAACTCTGTGAGATGAATTCACAGAACACAGAGCAGTTTCTCAGAAAGCTTCTTTCCAGTTTTGAATGGAAGATATTTCCTTTTTCACCATAGCCCTCTATGGACTTCCAAATATCCCTTTTCCAATTCCACAAGAACATCCTTTAGCGAATGGCTTCTTGAAAGGAAACATGTAACTCGGTGAGATGAATTCACAGAACACAGAGCAGTTTCTCAGAAAGCTTCTTTCCAGTTTTGAATGGAAGGTATTTCCTTTTTCACCAAAGCCCTCTATGGGCTTCCAAATATCCCTTTGACAATTCCACAAGAACAGTCTTAACGAAAGGCTTCTTGAAGGGAAAGATGTAACTCTGTGGGATGAATTAACAGAACACGGAGCAGTTTCTCAGAAAGCTTCTTTCCAGTTTTGAGCGGAATATATTTCCTTTTTCACCATAGCCCTCTAGGTGTTTCCAAATATCCCTTTGCCAATTCCACAAGAACAGCCTTAGCGAAAGGCTTATTGAAGGGAAAGATGTAACTCTGTGAGATGAATTCACAGAACACAGAGCAGTTTCTCAGAAAGCTTCTTTCCAGTTTTGAACGGAAGATATTTCTTTTTCACCGTAGCCCTCTATGGGCTTCCAAATATCCCTTTGCCAATTCCAAAAGAACAGCCTTAGCGAAAGGCTTCTTGAAGGGAAAGATGTAACTCTGTGAGACGAATTCACAGAACACAGAGCAGTTTCTCAGAAAGCTTCTTTCCAGTTTTGAACGGAAGGTATTTCCTTTTTCACCATAGCCCTCTATGGGCTTCCAAATATCCCTTTGCCAATTCCACAAGAACAGCCTTAGCGAAAGACTTATTGAAAGGAAACATGTAACTCTGTGAGATGAATTAAGAGAACACAGAGCAGTTTCTCAGAAAGCTTCTTTCCTGTTTTGAACGGAAGATATTTCCTTTTTCACCATAGCCCTCTATGGGCTTCCAAATATCCCTTTGACAATTCCACAAGAACAGTCTTAACGAAAGTCTTCTTGAAGGGAAAGATGTAACTCTGTGGGATGAATTAACAGAACACGGAGCAGTTTCTCAGAAAGCTTCTTTCCAGTTTTGAACGGAAGATATTTCCTTTTTCACCGTAGCCCTCTATGGGCTTCCAAATATCCCTTTGCCAATTCCACAAGAACAGCCTTAGCGAAAGGGTTCTTGAAGGGAAACATGTAACTCTGTGAGATGAATTAAGAGAACACAGAGCAGTTTCTCAGAAAGGTTCTTTCCTGTTTTGAATGGAAGATATTTCCTTTTTCACCATAACCCTTTATGGGCTTCCAAATATATCTTTCCCAATTCCACAAGAACAGCCTTAGCGAAAGGCTTCTTGAAGGGAAAGATGAAACTCTGTGAGATGAATTCACAGAACACAGAGCAGTTTCTCAGAAAGCTTCTTTCCAGTTTTGAACGGAAGATATTTCCTTTTTCACCATAGCCCTCTATGGGCTTCCAAATATCCCTTTGCCAATTCCACAAGAACAGCCTTAGCGAAAGGCTTCTTGAAGGGAAAGATGTAACTCTGTCAGATGAATTCACAGAACACAGAGGAGTTTCTCAGATAGCTTCTTTCCAGTTTTGAATGGAAGATATTTCCTTTTTCACCATAGCCCTCTATGGACTTCCAAATATCCCTTTTCCAATTCCACAAGAACAGCCTTTAGCGAATGGCTTCTTGAAGGGAAAGATGTACCTCTGTGAGATGAATTAACAGAACACAGAGCAGTTTCTCAGAAAGCTTCTTTCCAGTTTTGAACGGAAGATATTTCCTTTTTCACCATAGCCCTCTATGGGCTTCCAAATATCCGTTTTCCAATTCCACAAGAACAGCCTTAGCGAAAGGCTTCTTGAAGGGAAAGATGTAACTCTGTGAGATGAATTCACAGAACACAGAGTAGTTTCTCAGAAAGCTTCTTTCCAGTTTTGAAGGGAAGATATTTCCTTTTTCACCATAGCCCTCTATGGGCTTCCAAATATCTTTTTGGCAATTCCACAAGAACAGCCTTAGCGAAAGGCTTCTTGAAGAGAAAGATGTAACTCTCTGAGATGAATTCACACATCACAGAGCAGTTTCTCAGAAAGCTTCTTTCCAGTTTTGAGCGGAAGATATTTCCTTTTTCACCATAGCCCTCAATGGCTTCCAAATATCCCTTTGACAATTCCACAAGAACCCCCTTAGCGAAAGGCTTCTTGAAGGGAAAGATGTAACTCTGTGAGATGAATTAACAGAACACAGAGCAGTTTCTCAGAAAGCTTCTTTCCAGTTTTGAACGGAAGATATTTCCTTTTTCACCATAGCCCTCTAAGGGCTTCCAAATATCCCTTTGCCAATTCCACAAGAACTGCCTTAGCGAAAGGCTTCTTGAAGGGACAGATGTAACTCTGTGAGATGAATTTACAGAACACAGAGCAGTTTCTCAGAAAGCTTCTTTCCAGTTTTGAATGGAAGGTATTTCCTTTTTCACCAAAGCCCTCTATGGGCTTCCAAATATCCCTTTGACAATTCCACAAGAACAGTCTTAACGAAAGGCTTCTTGAAGGGAAAGATGTAACTCTGTGGGATGAATTAACAGAACACGGAGCAGTTTCTCAGAAAGCTTCTTTCCAGTTTTGAGCGGAATATATTTCCTTTTTCACCATTGCTCTCTAGCGGTTTCCAAATATCCCTTTGCCAATTCCACAAGAACAGCCTTAGCGAAAGGCTTCTTGAAGGGAAAGATGTAACTCTGTGAGATGAATTCACAGAACACAGAGCAGTTTCTCAGAAAGCTTCTTTCCAGTTTTGAACGGAAGATATTTCCTTTTTCACCATAGCCCTCTATGGGCTTCCAATTATCCCTTTGCCAATTCCACAAGAACAGCCTCATCGAAACGCTTCTTGAATGGAAAGATGTAACTCTGTGAGATGAATTAACAGAACACAGAGCAGATTCTCAGAAAGCTTCTTTCCAGTTTTGAACGGAAGATATTTCCTTTTTCACCGTAGCCCACTATGGGCTTCCAAATATCCCTTTGCCAATTCCAAAGGAACAGCCTTAGCGAAAGGCTTCTTGATGGGAAAGATGTAACTCTGTGAGATGAATTAACAGAACACAGAGCAGTTTCTCAGAAAGTTTCTTTCCTGTTTTGAACGGAAGATATTTCCTTTTTCAACATAGCCCTCTATGGGCTTCCAAATATCCCTTTGCCAATTCCACAAGAACAGCCTTAGTGAAAGGCTTCTTGAAGAAAAAGATGTAACTCTGTGAGATGAATTAACAGAACACAGAGCAGTTTCTCAGAAAGTTTCTTTCCTGTTTTGAACGGAAGATATTTCCTTTTTCACCATAGCCCTCTATGGGCTTCCAAATATCCCTTTGCCAATTCCACAAGAACAGCCTTACCGTAAGGCTTCCTGAAGGGAAAGATGTAACTCTGTGGGATGAATTCACAGAACACAGAGCAGTTTCTCAGAAAGCTTCTTTCCAGTTTTGAACGGAAGATATTTCCTTTTTCACCATAGCCCTCTATGGGCTTCCAAATATCCCTTTGACAATTGCACAAGAACAGCCTTAGCGAAAGACTTCTTGAAAGGAAACCTGTAACTCTGTGAGATGAATTAAGAGAACACAGAGCAGTTTCTCAGAAAGCTTCTTTCCTGTTTTGAACGTAAGATATTTCCTTTTTCACCATAGCCCTCTATGGGCTTCCAAATATCCCTTTGCCAATTCCACAAGAACAGCCTTAGCGAAAGACTTCTTGAAAGGAAACATGTAACTCTGTGAGATGAATTAAGAGGACACAGAGCAATTTCTCAGAAAGCTTCTTTCCTGTTTTGAACGGAAGATATTTCCTTTTTCACCATAGGCCTCTATGGGCTTCCAAATATCCCTTTGACAATTCCACAAGAACAGTCTTAAAGAAAGGCTTCTTGAAGGGAAAGATGTAACTCTGTGGGATGAATTAACGGAACACGGAGCAGTTTCTCAGAAAGTTTCTTTCCAGTTTTGAGCGGAATATATTTCCTTTTTCTCCATTGCTCTCTAGGGGTTTCCAAATATCCCTTTGCCAATTCCACAAGAACAGCCTTAGCGAAAGGCTTCTTGAAGGGAAAGATGTAACTCTGTGAGATGAATTCACAGAACACAGAGCAGTCTCTCAGAAAGCTTCTTTCCAGTTTTGAACGGAAGATATTTCCTTTTTCACCATAGCCCTCTATGGGCTTCCAAATATCCCTTTGCCAATTCCACAAGAACAGCCTTAGCGAAAGGCTTCTTGAAGAAAAAGATGTAACTCTGTGAGATGAATTAACAGAACACAGAGCAGTTTCTCAGAAAGTTTCTTTCCTGTTTTGAACGGAAGATATTTCCTTTTTCACCATAGCCCTCTATGGGCTTCCAAATATCCCTTTGCCAATTCCACAAGAACAGACTTACCGTAAGACTTCCTGAAGGGAAAGATGTAACTCTGTGGGATGAATTAACAGAACACGGAGCAGTTTCTCAGAGAGTTTCTTTCCAGTTTTGAGCGGAATATATTTCCTTTTTCACCATTGCTCTCTAGGATTTTCCAAATATCCCTTTGCCAATTCCACAAGAACAGCCTTAGCGAAAGGCTTCTTGAAGGGAAAGATGTAACTCTGTGAGATGAATTCACAGAACACAGAGCAGTCTCTCAGAAAGCTTCTTTCCAGTTTTGAACGGAAGATATTTCCTTTTTCAACATAGACCTCTAAGGGCTTCCAAATATCCCTTTGCCAATTCCACAAGAACAGCCTTAGCGAAAGACTTCTTGAAAGGAAACCTGTAACTCTGTGAGATGAATTAAGAGAACACAGAGCAGTTTCTCAGAAAGCTTCTTTCCTGTTTTGAACGTAAGATATTTCCTTTTTCACCATAGCCCTCTATGGGCTTCCAAATATCCCTTTGCCAATTCCACAAGAACAGCCTTAGCGAAAGACTTCTTGAAAGGAAACATGTAACTCTGTGAGATGAATTAAGAGGACACAGAGCAGTTTCTCAGAAAGCTTCTTTCCTGTTTTGAACGGAAGATATTTCCTTTTTCACCATAGGCCTCTATGGGCTTCCAAATATCCCTTTTACAATTCCACAAGAACAGTCTTAACGAAAGGCTTCTTGAAGGGAAAGATGTAACTCTGTGGGATGAATTAACAGAACACGGAGCAGTTTCTCAGAAAGTTTCTTTCCAGTTTTGAGCGGAATATATTTCCTTTTTCACCATTGCTCTCTAGGGGTTTCCAAATATCCCTTTGCCAATTCCACAAGAACAGCCTTAGCGAAAGGCTTCTTGAAGGGAAAGATGTAACTCTGTGAGATGAATTCACAGAACACAGAGCAGTCTCTCAGAAAGCTTCTTTCCAGTTTTGAACGGAAGATATTTCCTTTTTCACCATAGCCCTCTATGGGCTTCCAAATATCCCTTTGCCAATTCCACAAGAACAGCCTTAGCGAAAGGCTTCTTGAAGAAAAAGATGTAACTCTGTGAGATGAATTAACAGAACACAGAGCAGTTTCTCAGAAAGTTTCTTTCCTGTTTTGAACGGAAGATATTTCCTTTTTCACCATAGACCTCTATGGGCTTCCAAATATCCCTTTGGCAATTCCACAAGAACAGCCTTACCGTAAGGCTTCTTGAAGAGAAAGATGTAACTCTCTGAGATGAATTCACACATCACAGAGCAGTTTCTCAGAAAGCTTCTTTCCAGTTTTGAGCGGAAGATATTTCCTTTTTCACCATAGCCCTCAATGGCTTCCAAATATCCCTTTGACAATTCCACAAGAACCCCCTTAGCGAAAGGCTTCTTGAAGGGAAAGATGTAACTCTGTGAGATGAATTAACAGAACGCAGAGCAGTTTCTCAGAAAGCTTCTTTCCAGTTTTGAACGGAAGATATTTCCTTTTTCACCATAGCCCTCTAAGGGCTTCCAAATATCCCTTTGCCAATTCCACAAGAACTGCCTTAGCGAAAGGCTTCTTGAAGGGACAGATGTAACTCTGTGAGATGAATTTACAGAACACAGAGCAGTTTCTCAGAAAGCTTCTTTCCAGTTTTGAATGGAAGGTATTTCCTTTTTCACCAAAGCCCTCTATGGGCTTCCAAATATCCCTTTGACAATTCCACAAGAACAGTCTTAACGAAAGGCTTCTTGAAGGGAAAGATGTAACTCTGTGGGATGAATTAACAGAACACGGAGCAGTTTCTCAGAAAGCTTCTTTCCAGTTTTGAGCGGAATATATTTCCTTTTTCACCATTGCTCTCTAGCGGTTTCCAAATATCCCTTTGCCAATTCCACAAGAACAGCCTTAGCGAAAGGCTTCTTGAAGGGAAAGATGTAACTCTGTGAGATGAATTCACAGAACACAGAGCAGTTTCTCAGAAAGCTTCTTTCCAGTTTTGAACGGAAGATATTTCCTTTTTCACCATAGCCCTCTATGGGCTTCCAATTATCCCTTTGCCAATTCCACAAGAACAGCCTCATCGAAACGCTTCTTGAATGGAAAGATGTAACTCTGTGAGATGAATTAACAGAACACAGAGCAGATTCTCAGAAAGCTTCTTTCCAGTTTTGAACGGAAGATATTTCCTTTTTCACCGTAGCCCACTATGGGCTTCCAAATATCCCTTTGCCAATTCCAAAGGAACAGCCTTAGCGAAAGGCTTCTTGATGGGAAAGATGTAACTCTGTGAGATGAATTAACAGAACACAGAGCAGTTTCTCAGAAAGTTTCTTTCCTGTTTTGAACGGAAGATATTTCCTTTTTCAACATAGCCCTCTATGGGCTTCCAAATATCCCTTTGCCAATTCCACAAGAACAGCCTTAGTGAAAGGCTTCTTGAAGAAAAAGATGTAACTCTGTGAGATGAATTAACAGAACACAGAGCAGTTTCTCAGAAAGTTTCTTTCCTGTTTTGAACGGAAGATATTTCCTTTTTCACCATAGCCCTCTATGGGCTTCCAAATATCCCTTTGCCAATTCCACAAGAACAGCCTTACCGTAAGGCTTCCTGAAGGGAAAGATGTAACTCTGTGGGATGAATTCACAGAACACAGAGCAGTTTCTCAGAAAGCTTCTTTCCAGTTTTGAACGGAAGATATTTCCTTTTTCACCATAGCCCTCTATGGGCTTCCAAATATCCCTTTGACAATTGCACAAGAACAGCCTTAGCGAAAGACTTCTTGAAAGGAAACCTGTAACTCTGTGAGATGAATTAAGAGAACACAGAGCAGTTTCTCAGAAAGCTTCTTTCCTGTTTTGAACGTAAGATATTTCCTTTTTCACCATAGCCCTCTATGGGCTTCCAAATATCCCTTTGCCAATTCCACAAGAACAGCCTTAGCGAAAGACTTCTTGAAAGGAAACATGTAACTCTGTGAGATGAATTAAGAGGACACAGAGCAATTTCTCAGAAAGCTTCTTTCCTGTTTTGAACGGAAGATATTTCCTTTTTCACCATAGGCCTCTATGGGCTTCCAAATATCCCTTTGACAATTCCACAAGAACAGTCTTAAAGAAAGGCTTCTTGAAGGGAAAGATGTAACTCTGTGGGATGAATTAACGGAACACGGAGCAGTTTCTCAGAAAGTTTCTTTCCAGTTTTGAGCGGAATATATTTCCTTTTTCTCCATTGCTCTCTAGGGGTTTCCAAATATCCCTTTGCCAATTCCACAAGAACAGCCTTAGCGAAAGGCTTCTTGAAGGGAAAGATGTAACTCTGTGAGATGAATTCACAGAACACAGAGCAGTCTCTCAGAAAGCTTCTTTCCAGTTTTGAACGGAAGATATTTCCTTTTTCACCATAGCCCTCTATGGGCTTCCAAATATCCCTTTGCCAATTCCACAAGAACAGCCTTAGCGAAAGGCTTCTTGAAGAAAAAGATGTAACTCTGTGAGATGAATTAACAGAACACAGAGCAGTTTCTCAGAAAGTTTCTTTCCTGTTTTGAACGGAAGATATTTCCTTTTTCACCATAGCCCTCTATGGGCTTCCAAATATCCCTTTGCCAATTCCACAAGAACAGACTTACCGTAAGACTTCCTGAAGGGAAAGATGTAACTCTGTGGGATGAATTAACAGAACACGGAGCAGTTTCTCAGAGAGTTTCTTTCCAGTTTTGAGCGGAATATATTTCCTTTTTCACCATTGCTCTCTAGGATTTTCCAAATATCCCTTTGCCAATTCCACAAGAACAGCCTTAGCGAAAGGCTTCTTGAAGGGAAAGATGTAACTCTGTGAGATGAATTCACAGAACACAGAGCAGTCTCTCAGAAAGCTTCTTTCCAGTTTTGAACGGAAGATATTTCCTTTTTCAACATAGACCTCTAAGGGCTTCCAAATATCCCTTTGCCAATTCCACAAGAACAGCCTTAGCGAAAGACTTCTTGAAAGGAAACCTGTAACTCTGTGAGATGAATTAAGAGAACACAGAGCAGTTTCTCAGAAAGCTTCTTTCCTGTTTTGAACGTAAGATATTTCCTTTTTCACCATAGCCCTCTATGGGCTTCCAAATATCCCTTTGCCAATTCCACAAGAACAGCCTTAGCGAAAGACTTCTTGAAAGGAAACATGTAACTCTGTGAGATGAATTAAGAGGACACAGAGCAGTTTCTCAGAAAGCTTCTTTCCTGTTTTGAACGGAAGATATTTCCTTTTTCACCATAGGCCTCTATGGGCTTCCAAATATCCCTTTTACAATTCCACAAGAACAGTCTTAACGAAAGGCTTCTTGAAGGGAAAGATGTAACTCTGTGGGATGAATTAACAGAACACGGAGCAGTTTCTCAGAAAGTTTCTTTCCAGTTTTGAGCGGAATATATTTCCTTTTTCACCATTGCTCTCTAGGGGTTTCCAAATATCCCTTTGCCAATTCCACAAGAACAGCCTTAGCGAAAGGCTTCTTGAAGGGAAAGATGTAACTCTGTGAGATGAATTCACAGAACACAGAGCAGTCTCTCAGAAAGCTTCTTTCCAGTTTTGAACGGAAGATATTTCCTTTTTCACCATAGCCCTCTATGGGCTTCCAAATATCCCTTTGCCAATTCCACAAGAACAGCCTTAGCGAAAGGCTTCTTGAAGAAAAAGATGTAACTCTGTGAGATGAATTAACAGAACACAGAGCAGTTTCTCAGAAAGTTTCTTTCCTGTTTTGAACGGAAGATATTTCCTTTTTCACCATAGACCTCTATGGGCTTCCAAATATCCCTTTGGCAATTCCACAAGAACAGCCTTACCGTAAGGCTTCTTGAAGAGAAAGATGTAACTCTCTGAGATGAATTCACACATCACAGAGCAGTTTCTCAGAAAGCTTCTTTCCAGTTTTGAGCGGAAGATATTTCCTTTTTCACCATAGCCCTCAATGGCTTCCAAATATCCCTTTGACAATTCCACAAGAACCCCCTTAGCGAAAGGCTTCTTGAAGGGAAAGATGTAACTCTGTGAGATGAATTAACAGAACACAGAGCAGTTTCTCAGAAAGCTTCTTTCCAGTTTTGAACGGAAGATATTTCCTTTTTCACCATAGCCCTCTAAGGGCTTCCAAATATCCCTTTGCCAATTCCACAAGAACTGCCTTAGCGAAAGGCTTCTTGAAGGGACAGATGTAACTCTGTGAGATGAATTTACAGAACACAGAGCAGTTTCTCAGAAAGCTTCTTTCCAGTTTTGAATGGAAGGTATTTCCTTTTTCACCAAAGCCCTCTATGGGCTTCCAAATATCCCTTTGACAATTCCACAAGAACAGTCTTAACGAAAGGCTTCTTGAAGGGAAAGATGTAACTCTGTGGGATGAATTAACAGAACACGGAGCAGTTTCTCAGAAAGCTTCTTTCCAGTTTTGAGCGGAATATATTTCCTTTTTCACCATTGCTCTCTAGCGGTTTCCAAATATCCCTTTGCCAATTCCACAAGAACAGCCTTAGCGAAAGGCTTCTTGAAGGGAAAGATGTAACTCTGTGAGATGAATTCACAGAACACAGAGCAGTTTCTCAGAAAGCTTCTTTCCAGTTTTGAACGGAAGATATTTCCTTTTTCACCATAGCCCTCTATGGGCTTCCAATTATCCCTTTGCCAATTCCACAAGAACAGCCTCATCGAAACGCTTCTTGAATGGAAAGATGTAACTCTGTGAGATGAATTAACAGAACACAGAGCAGATTCTCAGAAAGCTTCTTTCCAGTTTTGAACGGAAGATATTTCCTTTTTCACCGTAGCCCACTATGGGCTTCCAAATATCCCTTTGCCAATTCCAAAGGAACAGCCTTAGCGAAAGGCTTCTTGATGGGAAAGATGTAACTCTGTGAGATGAATTAACAGAACACAGAGCAGTTTCTCAGAAAGTTTCTTTCCTGTTTTGAACGGAAGATATTTCCTTTTTCAACATAGCCCTCTATGGGCTTCCAAATATCCCTTTGCCAATTCCACAAGAACAGCCTTAGTGAAAGGCTTCTTGAAGAAAAAGATGTAACTCTGTGAGATGAATTAACAGAACACAGAGCAGTTTCTCAGAAAGTTTCTTTCCTGTTTTGAACGGAAGATATTTCCTTTTTCACCATAGCCCTCTATGGGCTTCCAAATATCCCTTTGCCAATTCCACAAGAACAGCCTTACCGTAAGGCTTCCTGAAGGGAAAGATGTAACTCTGTGGGATGAATTCACAGAACACAGAGCAGTTTCTCAGAAAGCTTCTTTACAGTTTTGAACGGAAGATATTTCCTTTTTCACCATAGCCCTCTATGGGCTTCCAAATATCCCTTTGACAATTCCACAAGAACAGCCTTAGCGAAAGACTTCTTGAAAGGAAACCTGTAACTCTGTGAGATGAATTAAGAGAACACAGAGCAGTTTCTCAGAAAGCTTCTTTCCTGTTTTGAACGTAAGATATTTCCTTTTTCACCATAGCCCTCTATGGGCTTCCAAATATCCCTTTGCCAATTCCACAAGAACAGCCTTAGCGAAAGACTTCTTGAAAGGAAACATGTAACTCTGTGAGATGAATTAAGAGGACACAGAGCAATTTCTCAGAAAGCTTCTTTCCTGTTTTGAACGGAAGATATTTCCTTTTTCACCATAGGCCTCTATGGGCTTCCAAATATCCCTTTGACAATTCCACAAGAACAGTCTTAAAGAAAGGCTTCTTGAAGGGAAAGATGTAACTCTGTGGGATGAATTAACGGAACACGGAGCAGTTTCTCAGAAAGTTTCTTTCCAGTTTTGAGCGGAATATATTTCCTTTTTCTCCATTGCTCTCTAGGGGTTTCCAAATATCCCTTTGCCAATTCCACAAGAACAGCCTTAGCGAAAGGCTTCTTGAAGGGAAAGATGTAACTCTGTGAGATGAATTCACAGAACACAGAGCAGTCTCTCAGAAAGCTTCTTTCCAGTTTTGAACGGAAGATATTTCCTTTTTCACCATAGCCCTCTATGGGCTTCCAAATATCCCTTTGCCAATTCCACAAGAACAGCCTTAGCGAAAGGCTTCTTGAAGAAAAAGATGTAACTCTGTGAGATGAATTAACAGAACACAGAGCAGTTTCTCAGAAAGTTTCTTTCCTGTTTTGAACGGAAGATATTTCCTTTTTCACCATAGCCCTCTATGGGCTTCCAAATATCCCTTTGCCAATTCCACAAGAACAGACTTACCGTAAGACTTCCTGAAGGGAAAGATGTAACTCTGTGGGATGAATTAACAGAACACGGAGCAGTTTCTCAGAGAGTTTCTTTCCAGTTTTGAGCGGAATATATTTCCTTTTTCACCATTGCTCTCTAGGATTTTCCAAATATCCCTTTGCCAATTCCACAAGAACAGCCTTAGCGAAAGGCTTCTTGAAGGGAAAGATGTAACTCTGTGAGATGAATTCACAGAACACAGAGCAGTCTCTCAGAAAGCTTCTTTCCAGTTTTGAACGGAAGATATTTCCTTTTTCAACATAGACCTCTAAGGGCTTCCAAATATCCCTTTGCCAATTCCACAAGAACAGCCTTAGCGAAAGACTTCTTGAAAGGAAACCTGTAACTCTGTGAGATGAATTAAGAGAACACAGAGCAGTTTCTCAGAAAGCTTCTTTCCTGTTTTGAACGTAAGATATTTCCTTTTTCACCATAGCCCTCTATGGGCTTCCAAATATCCCTTTGCCAATTCCACAAGAACAGCCTTAGCGAAAGACTTCTTGAAAGGAAACATGTAACTCTGTGAGATGAATTAAGAGGACACAGAGCAGTTTCTCAGAAAGCTTCTTTCCTGTTTTGAACGGAAGATATTTCCTTTTTCACCATAGGCCTCTATGGGCTTCCAAATATCCCTTTTACAATTCCACAAGAACAGTCTTAACGAAAGGCTTCTTGAAGGGAAAGATGTAACTCTGTGGGATGAATTAACAGAACACGGAGCAGTTTCTCAGAAAGTTTCTTTCCAGTTTTGAGCGGAATATATTTCCTTTTTCACCATTGCTCTCTAGGGGTTTCCAAATATCCCTTTGCCAATTCCACAAGAACAGCCTTAGCGAAAGGCTTCTTGAAGGGAAAGATGTAACTCTGTGAGATGAATTCACAGAACACAGAGCAGTCTCTCAGAAAGCTTCTTTCCAGTTTTGAACGGAAGATATTTCCTTTTTCACCATAGCCCTCTATGGGCTTCCAAATATCCCTTTGCCAATTCCACAAGAACAGCCTTAGCGAAAGGCTTCTTGAAGAAAAAGATGTAACTCTGTGAGATGAATTAACAGAACACAGAGCAGTTTCTCAGAAAGTTTCTTTCCTGTTTTGAACGGAAGATATTTCCTTTTTCACCATAGACCTCTATGGGCTTCCAAATATCCCTTTGGCAATTCCACAAGAACAGCCTTACCGTAAGGCTTCCTGAAGGGAAAGATGTAACTCTGTGGGATGAATTCACAGAACACAGAGCAGTTTCTCAGAAAGCTTCTTTCCAGTTTTGAACGGAAGATATTTCCTTTTTCACCATAGTCCTCTATGGGCTTCCAAATATCCCTTTGACAATTCCACAAGAACAGCCTTAGCGAAAGACTTCTTGAAAGGTAACCTGTAACTCTGTGAGATGAATTAAGAGAACACAGAGCAGTTTCTCAGAAAGGTTCTTTCCTGTTTTGAACGTAAGATATTTCCTTTTTTTACCATAGCCCTCTATGGGCTTCCAAATATCCCTTTGACAATTCCACAAGAACAGTCTTAACGAAAGGCTTCTTGAAGGGAAAGATGTAACTCTGTGGGATGAATTAACAGAACACGGAGCAGTTTCTCAGAGAGTTTCTTTCCAGTTTTGAGCGGAATATATATCCTTTTTCACCATTGCTCTCTAGGGGTTTCCAAATATCCCTTTGCCACTTCCACAAGAACAGCCTTAGCGAAAGGCTACTTGAAGGAAACATGTAACTCTGTGAGATGAATTAAGAGAACACAGAGCAGTTTCTCAGAAAGGTTCTTTCCTGTTTTGAATGGAAGATATTTCCTTTTTCACCATAACACTTTATGGGCTTCCAAATATATCTTTCCCAATTCCACAAGAACAGCCTTAGCGAAAGGCTTCTTGAAGGGAAAGATGAAACTCTGTGAGATGAATTCACAGAACACAGAGCAGTTTCTCAGAAAGCTTCTTTCCAGTTTTGAACGGAAGATATTTCCTTTTTCACCGTAGCCCTCTATGGCTTCCAAATATCCCTTTGCCAATTCCACAAGAACAGCCTTAGCGAAAGGCTTCTTGAAGGGAAAGATGTAACTCTGTCAGATGAATTCACAGAACACAGAGCAGTTTCTCAGAAAGCTTCTTTCCAGTTTTGAATGGAAGATATTTCCTTTTTCACCATAGCCCTCTATGGACTTCCAAATATCCCTTTTCCAATTCCACAAGAACATCCTTTAGCGAATGGCTTCTTGAAGGGAAAGATGTACCTCTGTGAGATGAATTAACAGAACACAGAGCAGTTTCTCAGAAAGCTTCTTTCCAGTTTTGAACGGAAGATATTTCCTTTTTCACCATAGCCCTCTATGGGCTTCCAAATATCCCTTTGCCAATTCCACAAGAACAGCCTTACCGAAGGCTTCTTGAAGGGAAAGATGTAACTCTGTGAGATGAATTCACAGAACACAGAGCAGTTTCTCAGAAATCTTCTTTCCAGTTTTGAAGGGAAGATATTTCCTTTTTCACCATAGCCCTCTATGGGCTTCCAAATATCTTTTTGCCAATTCCACAAGAACAGCCTTAGCGAAAGGCTTCTTGAAGGGAAAGATGTAACTCTGTGAGATGAATTCACAGAACACAGAGCAGTTTCTCAGAAAGCTTCTTTCCAGTTTTGAACGGAAGATATTTCCTTTTTCACCATAGCCCTCTATGGGCTTCCAAATATCCCTTTGCCAATTCCACAAGAACAGCCTTAGCGAAAGGCTTCTTGAAGGGAAAGATGTAACACTGTGAGATGAATTCACAGAACACAGAGCAGTTTCTCAGAAAGCTTCTTTCCAGTTTTGAACGGAAGATATTTCCTTTTTCACCATAGCCCTCTATGGGCTTCCAAATATTCCTTTGCCAATTCCACAAGAACAGCCTTAGCGAAAGGCTTCTTGAAGGGAAAGATGGAACTCTGTGAGACTAATTCACAGAACATAGAGCAGTTTGTCAAAAAGCTTCTTTCCAGTATTGAATGGAAGATATTTCCTTTTTCACCATAGCCCTCTATGGGCTTCCAAATATCCCTTTGCCAATTCCACAAGAACAGCCTTAGCGAAAGACTTATTGAAAGGAAACATGTAACTCTGTGAGATGAATTAAGAGAACACAGAGCAGTTTCTCAGAAAGCTTCTTTCCTGTTTTGAACGGAAGATATTTCCTTTTTCACCATAGCCCTCAATGGGCTTCCAAATATCCCTTTGACAATTCCACAAGAACAGTCTTAACGAAAGTCTTCTTGAAGGGAAAGATGTAACTCTGTGGGATGAATTAACAGAACACGGAGCAGTTTCTCAGAAAGCTTCTTTCCAGTTTTGAACGGAAGATATTTCATTTTTCACCGTAGCCCTCTATGGGCTTCCAAATATCCCTTTGCCAATTCCACAAGAACAGCCTTAGCGAAAGGTTTCTTGAATGGAAAGATGTAACTCTGTGATATGAATTCACAGAACACAGAGCAGTTTCTCAGAAAGCTTCTTGACAGTTTTGAACGGAAGATATTTCCTTTTTCACCATAGACCTCTATGGGCTTCCAAATATCCCTTTGCCAATTCCACAAGAACAGCCTTAGCGAAAGGCTTCTTGAAGGGAAAATGTAACTCTGTGAGATGAATTCACAGAACACAGAGCAGTTTCTCAGAAAGCTTCTTTCCAGTTTTGAACGGAAGATATTTCCTTTTTCACCATAGCCCTCTATGGGCTTCCAAATATCCCTTTGCCAATTCCACAAGAACAGCCTTAGCGAAAGGCTTCTTGAAGGGAAAGATGTAACTCTGTGAGATGAAATCACAGAACACAGAGCAGTCTCTCAGAAAGCTTCTTTCCAGTTTTGAACGGAAGATATTTCCTTTTTCACCATAGCCCTCTATGGGCTTCCAAATATCCCTTTCCCAATTCCACAAGAACAGCCTTAGCGAAAGGCTTCTTGAAGGGAAACGTGTAACTCTGTGAGATGAATTAAGGGAACACAGAGCAGTTTCTCAGAAAGGTTCTTTCCTGTTTTGAATGGAAGATATTTCCTTTTTCACCATAACCCTTTATGGGCTTCCAAATATATCTTTCCCAATTCCACAAGAACAGCCTTAGCGAAAGGCTTCTTGAAGGGAAAGATGAAACTCTGTGAGATGAATTCACACATCACAGAGCAGTTTCTCAGAAAGCTTCTTTCCAGTTTTGAGCGGAAGATATTTCCTTTTTCACCATAGCCCTCAATGGCTTCCAAATATCCCTTTGACAATTCCACAAGAACCCCCTTAGCGAAAGGCTTCTTGAAGGGAAAGATGTAACTCTGTGAGATGAATTAACAGAACACAGAGCAGTTTCTCAGAAAGCTTCTTTCCAGTTTTGAACGGAAGATATTTCCTTTTTCACCATAGCCCTCTAAGGGCTTCCAAATATCCCTTTGCCAATTCCACAAGAACTGCCTTAGCGAAAGGCTTCTTGAAGGGACAGATGTAACTCTGTGAGATGAATTTACAGAACACAGAGCAGTTTCTCAGAAAGCTTCTTTCCAGTTTTGAATGGAAGGTATTTCCTTTTTCACCAAAGCCCTCTATGGGCTTCCAAATATCCCTTTGACAATTCCACAAGAACAGTCTTACCGAAAGGCTTCTTGAAGGGAAAGATGTAACTCTGTGGGATGAATTAACAGAACACGGAGCAGTTTCTCAGAAAGCTTCTTTCCAGTTTTGAGCGGAATATATTTCCTTTTTCACCATTGCTCTCTAGCGGTTTCCAAATATCCCTTTGCCAATTCCACAAGAACAGCCTTAGCGAAAGGCTTCTTGAAGGGAAAGATGTAACTCTGTGAGATGAATTCACAGAACACAGAGCAGTTTCTCAGAAAGCTTCTTTCCAGTTTTGAACGGAAGATATTTTCTTTTTCACCATAGCCCTCTATGGGCTTCCAAATATCCCTTTGCCAATTCCACAAGAACAGCCTCAGCGAAACGCTTCTTGAATGGAAAGATTCAACGCTGTGAGATGAATTAACAGAACACAGAGCAGATTCTCAGAAAGCTTCTTTCCAGTTTTGAACGGAAGATATTTCCTTTTTCACCGTAGCCCACTATGGGCTTCCAAATATCCCTTTGCCAATTCCAAAGGAACAGCCTTAGCGAAAGGCTTCTTGAAGGGAAAGATGTAACTCTGTGAGATGAATTAACAGAACACAGAGCAGTTTCTCAGAAAGTTTCTTTCCTGTTTTGAACGGAAGATATTTCCTTTTTCAACATAGCCCTCTATGGGCTTCCAAATATCCCTTTGCCAATTTCACAAGAACAGCCTTAGCGAAAGGCTTCTTGAAGAAAAAGATGTAACTCTGTGAGATGAATTAACAGAACACAGAGCAGTTTCTCAGAAAATTTCTTTCCTGTTTTGAACGGAAGATATTTCCTTTTTCACCTTAGCCCTCTATGGGCTTCCAAATATCCCTTTGCCAATTCCACAAGAACAGCCTTACCGTAAGGCTTCCTGAAGGGAAAGATGTAACTCTGTGGGATGAATTCACAGAACACAGAGCAGTTTCTCAGAAAGCTTCTTTCCAGTTTTGAACGGAAGATATTTCCTTTTTCACCATAGCCCTCTATGGGCTTCCAAATATCCCTTTGACAATTCCACAAGAACAGCCTTAGCGAAAGACTTCTTGAAAGGAAACCTGTAACTCTTTGAGATGAATTAAGAGAACACAGAGCAGTTTCTCAGAAAGCTTCTTTCCTGTTTTGAACGTAAGATATTTCCTTTTTCACCGTAGCCCTCTATGGGCTTCCAAATATCCCTTTGCCAATTACACAAGAACAGCCTTAGCGAAAGACTTCTTGAAAGGAAACATGTAACTCTGTGAGATGAATTAAGAGGACACAGAGCAGTTTCTCAGAAAGCTTCTTTCCTGTTTTGAACGGAAGATATTTCCTTTTTCAGCATAGGCCTCTATGGGCTTCCAAATATCCCTTTTACAATTCCACAAGAACAGTCTTAACGAAAGGCTTCTTGAAGGGAAAGATGTAACTCTGTGGGATGAATTAACAGAACACGGAGCAGTTTCTCAGAAAGTTTCTTTCCAGTTTTGATCGGAATATATTTCCTTTTTCACCATTGCTCTCTAGGGGTTTCCAAATATCCCTTTGCCAATTCCACAAGAACAGCCTTAGCGAAAGGCTTCTTGAAGGGAAAGATGTAACTCTGTGAGATGAATTCACAGAACACAGAGCAGTCTCTCAGAAAGCTTCTTTCCAGTTTTGAACGGAAGATATTTCCTTTTTCACCATAGCCCTCTATGGGCTTCCAAATATCCCTTTGCCAATTCCACAAGAACAGCCTTAGCGAAAGGCTTCTTGAAGAAAAAGATGTAACTCTGTGAGATGAATTAACAGAACACAGAGCAGTTTCTCAGAAAGTTTCTTTCCTGTTTTGAACGGAAGATATTTCCTTTTTCACCATAGCCCTCTATGGGCTTCCAAATATCCCTTTGGCAATTCCACAAGAACAGCCTTACCGTAAGGCTTCCTGAAGGGAAAGATGTAACTCTGTGGGATGAATTCACAGAACACAGAGCAGTTTCTCAGAAAGCTTCTTTCCAGTTTTGAACGGAAGATATTTCCTTTTTCACCATAGCCCTCTATGGGCTTCCAAATATCCCTTTGACAATTCCACAAGAACAGCCTTAGCGAAAGACTTCTTGAAAGGAAACCTGTAACTCTGTGAGATGAATTAAGAGAACACAGAGCAGTTTCTCAGAAAGGTTCTTTCCTGTTTTGAACGTAAGATATTTCCTTTTTCACCATAGCCCTCAATGGGCTTCCAAATATCCCTTTGACAATTCCACAAGAACAGTCTTAACGAAAGGCTTCTTGAAGGGAAAGATGTAACTCTGTGGGATGAATTAACAGAACACGGAGCAGTTTCTCAGAGAGTTTCTTTCCAGTTTTGAGCGGAATATATATCCTTTTTCACCATTGCTCTCTAGGGGTTTCCAAATATCCCTTTGCCACTTCCACAAGAACAGCCTTAGCGAAAGGCTTCTTGAAGGGAAAGATGTAACTCTGTGAGATGAATTCACAGAACACAGAGCAGTCTCTCAGAAAGCTTCTTTCCAGTTTTGAACGGAAGATATTTCCTTTTTCACCATAGCCCTCTAAGGGCTTCCAAATATCCCTTTGCCAATTCCACAAGAACAGCCTTAGCGAAAGGCTTCTTGAAGGAAACATGTAACTCTGTGAGATGAATTAAGAGAACACAGAGCAGTTTCTCAGAAAGGTTCTTTCCTGTTTTGAATGGAAGGTATTTCCTTTTTCACCATAACCCTTTATGGGCTTCCAAATATATCTTTCCCAATTCCACAAGAACAGCCTTAGCGAAAGGCTTCTTGAAGGGAAAGATGAAACTCTGTGAGATGAATTCACAGAACACAGAGCAGTTTCTCAGAAAGCTTCTTTCCAGTTTTGAACGGAAGATATTTCCTTTTTCACCGTAGCCCTCTATGGCTTCCAAATATCCCTTTGCTAATTCCACAAGAACAGCCTTAGCGAAAGGCTTCTTGAAGGGAAAGATGTAACTCTGTCAGATGAATTCACAGAACACAGAGCAGTTTCTCAGAAAGCTTCTTTCCAGTTTTGAATGGAAGATATTTCCTTTTTCACCATAGCCCTCTATGGACTTCCAAATATCCCTTTTCCAATTCCACAAGAACATCCTTTAGCGAATGGCTTCTTGAAGGGAAAGATGTACCTCTGTGAGATGAATTAACAGAACACAGAGCAGTTTCTCAGAAAGCTTCTTTCCAGTTTTGAACGGAAGATATTTCCTTTTTCACCATAGCCCTCTATGGGCTTCCAAATATCCCTTTGCCAATTCCACAAGAACAGCCTTACCGAAGGCTTCTTGAAGGGAAAGATGTAACTCTGTGAGATGAATTCACAGAACACAGAGCAGTTTCTCAGAAATCTTCTTTCCAGTTTTGAAGGGAAGATATTTCCTTTTTCACCATAGCCCTCTATGGGCTTCCAAATATCTTTTTGCCAATTCCACAAGAACAGCCTTAGCGAAAGGCTTCTTGAAGGGAAAGATGTAACTCTCTGAGATGAATTCACACATCACAGAGCAGTTTCTCAGAAAGCTTCTTTCCAGTTTTGAGCGGAAGATATTTCCTTTTTCACCATAGCCCTCAATGGCTTCCAAATATCCCTTTGACAATTCCACAAGAACAGCCTTAGCGAAAGGCTTCTTGAAGGGAAAGATGTAACTCTGTGAGATGAATTAACAGAACACAGAGCAGTTTCTCAGAAAGCTTCTTTCCAGTTTTGAACGGAAGATATTTCCTTTTTCACCATAGCCCTCTAAGGGCTTCCAAATATCCCTTTGCCAATTCCACAAGAACTGCCTTAGCGAAAGGCTTCTTGAAGGGACAGATGTAACTCTGTGAGATGAATTCACAGAACACAGAGCAGTTTCTCAGAAAGCTTCTTTCCAGTTTTGAATGGAAGGTATTTCCTTTTTCACCAAAGCCCTCTATGGGCTTCCAAATATCCCTTTGACAATTCCACAAGAACAGTCTTAACGAAAGGCTTCTTGAAGGGAAAGATGTAACTCTGTGGGATGAATTAACAGAACACGGAGCAGTTTCTCAGAAAGCTTCTTTCCAGTTTTGAGCGGAATATATTTCCTTTTTCACCATAGCCCTCTAGGTGTTTCCAAATATCCCTTTGCCAATTCCACAAGAACAGCCTTAGCGAAAGGCTTATTGAAGGGAAAGATGTAACTCTGTGAGATGAATTCACAGAACACAGAGCAGTTTCTCAGAAAGCTTCTTTCCAGTTTTGAACGGAAGATATTTCTTTTTCACCGTAGCCCTCTATGGGCTTCCAAATATCCCTTTGCCAATTCCAAAAGAACAGCCTTAGCGAAAGGCTTCTTGAAGGGAAAGATGTAACTCTTTGAGACGAATACACAGAACACAGAGCAGTTTCTCAGAAAGCTTCTTTCCAGTTTTGAACGGAAGATATTTCCTTTTTCACCCTAGCCCTCTAAGGGCTTCCAAATATCCCTTTGCCAATTCCACAAGAACAGCCTTAGCGAAAGGCTTCTTGAAGGGAAAGATGTAACACTGTGAGATGAATTCACAGAACACAGAGCAGTTTCTCAGAAAGCTTCTTTCCAGTTTTGAACGGAAGATATTTCCTTTTTCACCATAGCCCTCTATGGGCTTCCAAATATTCCTTTGCCAATTCCACAAGAACAGCCTTAGCGAAAGGCTTCTTGAAGGGAAAGATGGAACTCTGTGAGACGAATTCACAGAACATAGAGCAGTTTCTCAGAAAGCTTCTTTCCAGTATTGAATGGAAGATATTTCCTTTTTCACCATAGCCCTCTATGGGCTTCCAAATATCCCTTTGCCAATTCCACAAGAACAGCCTTAGCGAAAGACTTATTGAAAGGAAACATGTAACTCTGTGAGATGAATTAAGAGAACACAGAGCAGTTTCTCAGAAAGCTTCTTTCCTGTTTTGAACGGAAGATATTTCCTTTTTCACCATAGCCCTCTATGGGCTTCCAAATATCCCTTTCCCAATTCCACAAGAACAGCCTTAGCGAAAGGCTTCTTGAAGGGAAACGTGTAACTCTGTGAGATGAATTAAGGGAACACAGAGCAGTTTCTCAGAAAGGTTCTTTCCTGTTTTGAATGGAAGATATTTCCTTTTTCACCATAACCCTTTATGGGCTTCCAAATATATCTTTCCCAATTCCACAAGAACAGCCTTAGCGAAAGGCTTCTTGAAGGGAAAGATGAAACTCTGTGAGATGAATTCACAGAACACAGAGCAGTTTCTCAGAAAGCTTCTTTCCAGTTTTGAACGGAAGATATTTCCTTTTTCACCATAGCCCTCTATGGGCTTCCAAATATCCCTTTGCCAATTCCACAAGAACAGCCTTAGCGAAAGGCTTCTTGAAGGGAAAGATGTAACTCTGTCAGATGAATTCACAGAACACAGAGGAGTTTCTCAGAAAGCTTCTTTCCAGTTTTGAATGGAAGATATTTCCTTTTTCACCATAGCCCTCTATGGACTTCCAAATATCCCTTTTCCAATTCCACAAGAACAGCCTTTAGCGAATGGCTTCTTGAAGGGAAAGATGTACCTCTGTGAGATGAATTAACAGAACACAGAGCAGTTTCTCAGAAAGCTTCTTTCCAGTTTTGAACGGAAGATATTTCCTTTTTCACCATAGCCCTCTATGGGCTTCCAAATATCCGTTTTCCAATTCCATAAGAACAGCCTTAGCGAAAGGCTTCTTGAAGGGAAAGATGTAACCCTGTGAGATGAATTCACAGAACACAGAGCAGTTTCTCAGAAAGCTTCTTTCCAGTTTTGAAGGGAAGATATTTCCTTTTTCACCATAGCCCTCTATGGGCTTCCAAATATCTTTTTGGCAATTCCACAAGAACAGCCTTAGCGAAAGGCTTCTTGAAGGGAAAGATGTAACTCTCTGAGATGAATTCACACATCACAGAGCAGTTTCTCAGAAAGCTTCTTTCCAGTTTTGAGCGGAAGATATTTCCTTTTTCACCATAGCCCTCAATGGCTTCCAAATATCCCTTTGACAATTCCACAAGAACCCCCTTAGCGAAAGGCTTCTTGAAGGGAAAGATGTAACTCTGTGAGATGAATTAACAGAACACAGAGCAGTTTCTCAGAAAGCTTCTTTCCAGTTTTGAACGGAAGATATTTCCTTTTTCACCATAGCCCTCTAAGGGCTTCCAAATATCCCTTTGCCAATTCCACAAGAACTGCCTTAGCGAAAGGCTTCTTGAAGGGACAGATGTAACTCTGTGAGATGAATTTACAGAACACAGAGCAGTTTCTCAGAAAGCTTCTTTCCAGTTTTGAATGGAAGGTATTTCCTTTTTCACCAAAGCCCTCTATGGGCTTCCAAATATCCCTTTGACAATTCCACAAGAACAGCCTTAGCGAAAGGCTTCTTGAATGGAAAGATGTAACTCTGTGATATGAATTCACAGAACACAGAGCAGTTTCTCAGAAAGCTTCTTGACAGTTTTGAACGGAAGATATTTCCTTTTTCACCATAGACCTCTATGGGCTTCCAAATATCCCTTTGCCAATTCCAGAAGAACAGCCTTAGCGAAAGGCTTCTTGAAGGGAAAATGTAACTCTGTGAGATGAATTCACAGAACACAAAGCAGTTTCTCAGAAAGCTTCTTTCCAGTTTTGAACGGAAGATATTTCCTTTTTCACCATAGCCCTCTATGGGCTTCCAAATATCCCTTTGCCAATTCCACAAGAACAGCCTTAGCGAAAGGCTTCTTGAAGGGAAAGATGTAACTCTGTGAGATGAAATCACAGAACACAGAGCAGTCTCTCAGAAAGCTTCTTTCCAGTTTTGAACGGAAGATATTTCCTTTTTCACCTTAGCCCTCTATGGGCTTCCAAATATCCCTTTCCCAATTCCACAAGAACAGCCTTAGCGAAAGGCTTCTTGAAGGGAAACATGTAACTCTGTGAGATGAATTAAGAGAACACAGAGCAGTTTCTCAGAAAGGTTCTTTCCTGTTTTGAACGGAAGATATTTCCTTTTTCACCATAGCCCTCTATGGGCTTCCAAATATCCCTTTGCCAATTCCACAAGAACAGCCTTAGCGAAAGGCTTCTTGAAGGGAAAGATGTAACTCTGTCAGATGAATTCACAGAACACAGAGGAGTTTCTCAGATAGCTTCTTTCCAGTTTTGAATGGAAGATATTTCCTTTTTCACCATAGCCCTCTATGGACTTCCAAATATCCCTTTTCCAATTCCACAAGAACAGCCTTTAGCGAATGGCTTCTTGAAGGGAAAGATATACCTCTATGAGATGAATTAACAGAACACAGAGCAGTTTCTCAGAAAGCTTCTTTCCAGTTTTGAACGAAAGATATTTCCTTTTTCACCATAGCCCTCTATGGGCTTCCAAATATCCGTTTTCCAATTCCACAAGAACAGCCTTAGCGAAAGGCTTCTTGAAGGGAAAGATGTAACTCTGTGAGATGAATTCACAGAACACAGAGCAGTTTCTCAGAAAGCTTCTTTCCAGTTTTGAAGGGAAGATATTTCCTTTTTCACCATAGCCCTCTATGGGCTTCCAAATATCTTTTTGGCAATTCCACAAGAACAGCCTTAGCGAAAGGCTTCTTGAAGAGAAAGATGTAACTCTCTGAGATGAATTCACACATCACAGGGCAGTTTCTCAGAAAGCTTCTTTCCAGTTTTGAGCGGAAGATATTTCCTTTTTCACCATAGACCTCAATGGCTTCCAAATATCCCTTTCACAATTCCACAAGAACTCCATTAGCGAAAGGCTTCTTGAAGGGAAAGATGTAACTCTGTGAGATGAATTCACAGAACACAGAGCAGTTTCTCAGAAAGCTTCTTTCCAATTTTGAACGGAAGATATTTCCTTTTTCACCATAGCCCTCTAAGGGCTTCCAAATATCCCTTTGCCAATTCCACAAGAACTGCCTTAGCGAAAGGCTTCTTGAAGGGACAGATGTAACTCTGTGAGATGAATTTACAGAACACAGAGCAGTTTCTCAGAAAGCTTCTTTCCAGTTTTGAATGGAAGGTATTTCCTTTTTCACCAAAGCCCTCTATGGGCTTCCAAATATCCCTTTGACAATTCCACAAGAACAGTCTTAACGAAAGGCTTCTTGAAGGGAAAGATGTAACTCTGTGGGATGAATTAACAGAACACGGAGCAGTTTCTCGGAAAGCTTCTTTCCAGTTTTGAGCGGAATATATTTCCTTTTTCACCATTGCTCTCTAGCGGTTTCCAAATATCCCTTTGCCAATTCCACAAGAACAGCCTTAGCGAAAGGCTTCTTGAAGGGAAAGATGTAACTCTGTGAGATGAATTCACAGAACACAGAGCAGTTTCTCAGAAAGCTTCTTTCCAGTTTTGAACGGAAGATATTTCCTTTTTCACCATAGCCCTCTATGGGCTTCCAATTATCCCTTTGCCAATTCCACAAGAACAGCCTCATCGAAACGCTTCTTGAATGGAAAGATGTAACTCTGTGAGATGAATTAACAGAACACAGAGCAGATTCTCAGAAAGCTTCTTTCCAGTTTTGAACGGAAGATATTTCCTTTTTCACCATAGCCCACTATGGGCTTCCAAATATAACTTTGCCAATTCCAAAGGAACAGCCTTAGCGAAAGGCTTCTTGAAGGGAAAGATGTAACTCTGTGAGATGAATTAACAGAACACAGAGCAGTTTCTCAGAAAGTTTCTTTCCTCTTTTGAACGGAAGATATTTCCTTTTTCAACATAGCCCTCTATGGGCTTCCAAATATCCCTTTGCCAATTCCACAAGAACAGCCTTAGTGAAAGGCTTCTTGAAGAAAAAGATGTAACTCTGTGAGATGAATTAACAGAACACAGAGCAGTTTCTCAGAAAGTTTCTTTCCTGTTTTGAACGGAAGATATTTCCTTTTTCACCATAGCCCTCTATGGGCTTCCAAATATCCCTTTGCCAATTCCACAAGAACAGCCTTACCGTAAGGCTTCCTGAAGGGAAAGATGTAACTCTGTGGGATGAATTCACAGAACACAGAGCAGTTTCTCAGAAAGCTTCTTTCCAGTTTTGAACGGAAGATATTTCCTTTTTCACCATAGCCCTCTATGGGCTTCCAAATATCCCTTTGACAATTCCACAAGAACAGCCTTAGCGAAAGACTTCTTGAAAGGAAACCTGTAACTCTGTGAGATGAATTAAGAGAACACAGAGCAGTTTCTCAGAAAGCTTCTTTCCTGTTTTGAACGTAAGATATTTCCTTTTTCACCATAGCCCTCTATGGGCTTCCAAATATCCCTTTGCCAATTCCACAAGAACAGCCTTAGCGAAAGACTTCTTGAAAGGAAACATGTAACTCTGTGAGATGAATTAAGAGGACACAGAGCAATTTCTCAGAAAGCTTCTTTCCTGTTTTGAACGGAAGATATTTCCTTTTTCACCATAGGCCTCTATGGGCTTCCAAATATCCCTTTGCCAATTCCACAAGAACAGCCTTAGCGAAAGGCTTCTTGAAGAAAAAGATGTAACTCTGTGAGATGAATTAACAGAACACAGAGCAGTTTCTCAGAAAGTTTCTTTCCTGTTTTGAACGGAAGATATTTCCTTTTTCACCATAGCCCTCTATGGGCTTCCAAATATCCCTTTGCCAATTCCACAAGAACAGACTTACCGTAAGGCTTCCTGAAGGGAAAGATGTAACTCTGTGGGATGAATTAACAGAACACGGAGCAGTTTCTCAGAGAGTTTCTTTCCAGTTTTGAGCGGAATATATTTCCTTTTTCACCATTGCTCTCTAGGGTTTTCCAAATATCCCTTTGCCAATTCCACAAGAACAGCCTTAGCGAAAGGCTTCTTGAAGGGAAAGATGTAACTCTGTGAGATGAATTCACAGAACACAGAGCAGTCTCTCAGAAAGCTTCTTTCCAGTTTTGAACGGAAGATATTTCCTTTTTCACCATAGACCTCTAAGGGCTTCCAAATATCCCTTTGCCAATTCCACAAGAACAGCCTTAGCGAAAGGCTTCTTGAAGGAAACATGTAACTCTGTGAGATGAATTAAGAGAACACAGAGCAGTTTCTCAGAAAGGTTCTTTCCTGTTTTGAATGGAAGATATTTCCTTTTTCACCATAACCCTTTATGGGCTTCCAAATATATCTTTCCCAATTCCACAAGAACAGCCTTAGCGAAAGGCTTCTAGAAGGGAAAGATGTAACTCTGTGAGATGAATTCACAGAACACAGAGCAGTTTCTCAGAAGCTTCTTTCCAGTTTTGAACGGAAGATATTTCCTTTTTCACCATAGCCCTCTATGGGCTTCCAAATATCCCTTTGACAATTCCACAAGAACAGCCTTCGCGAAAGGATTCTTGAATGGAAAGATGTAACTCTGTGAGATGAATTAACAGAACACAGAGCAGTTTCTCAGAAAGCTTCTTTCCAGTTTTCAACGGAAGATATTTCCTTTTTCACCGTAGCCCTCTATGGGCTTCCAAATATCCCTTTGCCAATTCCACAAGAACAGCCTTAGCGAAAGGCTTCTTGAAGGGAAAGATGTAACTCTGTGATATGAATTCACAGAACACAGAGCAGTTTCTCAGAAAGCTTCTTTCCAGTTTTGATCGGAAGATATTTCCTTTTTCACCATAGCCCTCTATGGGCTTCCAAATATCCGTTTGCCAATTCCACAAGAACAGCCTTAGCGAAAGGCTTCTTGAAGGGAAAGATGTAACTCTGTGAGATGAATTCACAGAACACAGAGCAGTTTCTCAGAAAGCTTCTTTCCAGTTTTGAAGGGAAGATATTTCCTTTTTCACCATAGCCCTCTATGGGCTTCCAAATATCTTTTTGCCAATTCCACAAGAACAGCCTTAGCGAAAGGCTTCTTGAAGGGAAAGATGTAACTCTCTGAGATGAATTCACACATCACAGAGCAGTTTCTCAGAAAGCTTCTTTCCAGTTTTGAATGGAAGATATTTCCTTTTTCACCATAGCCCTCTATGGACTTCCAAATATCCCTTTTCCAATTCCACAAGAACATCCTTTAGCGAATGGCTTATTGAAGAGAAAGATGTACCTCTGTGAGATGAATTAACAGAACACAGAGCAGTTTCTCAGAAAGCTTCTTTCCAGTTTTGAACGGAAGATATTTCCTTTTTCACCATAGCCCTCTATGGGCTTCCAAATATCCGTTTGCCAATTCCACAAGAACAGCCTTAGCGAAAGGCTTCTTGAAGGGAAAGATGTAACTCTGTGAGATGAATTCACAGAACATAGAGCAGTTTCTCAAAAAGCTTCTTTCCAGTATTGAATGGAAGATATTTCCTTTTTCACCATAGCCCTCTATGGGCTTCCAAATATCCCTTTGCCAATTCCACAAGAACAGCCTTAGCGAAAGACTTATTGAAAGGAAACATGTAACTCTGTGAGATGAATTAAGAGAACACAGAGCAGTTTCTCAGAAAGCTTCTTTCCTGTTTTGAACGGAAGATATTTCCTTTTTCACCATAGCCCTCTATGGGCTTCCAAATATCCCTTTGACAATTCCACAAGAACAGTCTTAACGAAAGTCTTCTGGAAGGGAAAGATGTAACTCTGTGGGATGAATTAACAGAACACTGAGCAGTTTCTCAGAAAGCTTCTTTCCAGTTTTGAACGGAAGATATTTCATTTTTCACCGTAGCCCTCTATGGGCTTCCAAATATCCCTTTGCCAATTCCACAAGAACAGCCTTAGCGAAAGGCTTCTTGAATGGAAAGATGTAACTCTGTGATATGAATTCACAGAACACAGAGCAGTTTCTCAGAAAGCTTCTTTCCCGTTTTGAACGGAAGATATTTCCTTTTTCACCATAGACCTCTATGGGCTTCCAAATATCCCTTTGCCAATTCCACAAGAACAGCCTTAGCGAAAGGCTTCTTGAAGGGAAAATGTAACTCTGTGAGATGAATTCACAGAACACAAAGCAGTTTCTCAGAAAGCTTCTTTCCAGTTTTGAACGGAAGATATTTCCTTTTTCACCATAGCCCTCTATGGGCTTCCAAATATCCCTTTGCCAATTCCACAAGAACAGCCTTAGCGAAAGGCTTCTTGAAGGGAAAGATGTAACTCTGTGAGATGAAATCACAGAACACAGAGCAGTCTCTCAGAAAGCTTCTTTCCAGTTTTGAACGGAAGATATTTCCTTTTTCACCATAGCCCTCTATGGGCTTCCAAATATCCCTTTCCCAATTCCACAAGAACAGCCTTAGCGAAAGGCTTCTTGAAGGGAAACATGTAACTCTGTGAGATGAATTAAGAGAACACAGAGCAGTTTCTCAGAAAGGTTCTTTCCTGTTTTGAATGGAAGATATTTCCTTTTTCACCATAACCCTTTATGGGCTTCCAAATATATCTTTCCCAATTCCACAAGAACAGCCTTAGCGAAAGGCTTCTTGAAGGGAAAGATGAAACTCTGTGAGATGAATTCACAGAACACAGAGCAGTTTCTCAGAAAGCTTCTTTCCAGTTTTGAACGGAAGATATTTCCTTTTTCACCATAGCCCTCTATGGGCTTCCAAATATCCCTTTGCCAATTCCACAAGAACAGCCTTAGCGAAAGGCTTCTTGAAGGGAAAGATGTAACTCTGTCAGATGAATTCACAGAACACAGAGGAGTTTCTCAGAAAGCTTCTTTCCAGTTTTGAATGGAAGATATTTCCTTTTTCACCATAGCCCTCTATGGACTTCCAAATATCCCTTTTCCAATTCCACAAGAACAGCCTTTAGCGAATGGCTTCTTGAAGGGAAAGATGTACCTCTGTGAGATGAATTCACAGAACACAGAGCAGTTTCTCAGAAAGCTTCTTTCCAGTTTTGAAGGGAAGATATTTCCTTTTTCACCATAGCCCTCTATGGGCTTCCAAATATCTTTTTGCCAATTCCACAAGAACAGCCTTAGCGAAAGGCTTCTTGAAGGGAAAGATGTAACTCTCTGAGATGAATTCACACATCACAGAGCAGTTTCTCAGAAAGCTTCTTTCCAGTTTTGAGCGGAAGATATTTCCTTTTTCACCATAGCCCTCAATGGCTTCCAAATATCCCTTTGACAATTCCACAAGAACCCCCTTAGCGAAAGGCTTCTTGAAGGGAAAGATGTAACTCTGTGAGATGAATTAACAGAACACAGAGCAGTTTCTCAGAAAGCTTCTTTCCAGTTTTGAACGGAAGATATTTCCTTTTTCACCATAGCCCTCTAAGGGCTTCCAAATATCCCTTTGCCACTTCCACAAAAACAGCCTTAGCGAAAGGCTTCTTGAAGGGAAAGATGTAACTCTGTGAGATGAATTCACAGAACACAGAGCAGTTTCTCAGAAAGCTTCTTTCCAGTTTTGAAGGGAAGATATTTCCTTTTTCACCATAGCCCTCTATGGGCTTCCAAATATCTTTTTGCCAATTCCACAAGAACAGCCTTAGCGAAAGGCTTCTTGAAGGGAAAGATGTAACTCTCTGAGATGAATTCACACATCACAGAGCAGTTTCTCAGAAAGCTTCTTTCCAGTTTTGAATGGAAGATATTTCCTTTTTCACCATAGCCCTCTATGGACTTCCAAATATCCCTTTTCCAATTCCACAAGAACATCCTTTAGCGAATGGCTTATTGAAGAGAAAGATGTACCTCTGTGAGATGAATTAACAGAACACAGAGCAGTTTCTCAGAAAGCTTCTTTCCAGTTTTGAACGGAAGATATTTCCTTTTTCACCATAGCCCTCTATGGGCTTCCAAATATCCGTTTGCCAATTCCACAAGAACAGCCTTAGCGAAAGGCTTCTTGAAGGGAAAGATGTAACTCTGTGAGATGAATTCACAGAACACAGAGCAGTTTCTCAGAAAGCTTCTTTCCAGTTTTGAAGGGAAGATATTTCCTTTTTCACCATAGCCCTCTATGGGCTTCCAAATATCTTTTTGCCAATTCCACAAGAACAGCCTTAGCGAAAGGCTTCTTGAAGGGAAAGATGTAACTCTCTGAGATGAATTCACACATCACAGAGCAGTTTCTCAGAAAGCTTCTTTCCAGTTTTGAGCGGAAGATATTTCTTTTTCACCGTAGCCCTCTATGGGCTTCCAAATATCCCTTTGCCAATTCCACAAGAACAGCCTTAGCGAAAGGCTTCTTGAAGGGAAAGATGTAACACTGTGAGATGAATTCACAGAACACAGAGCAGTTTCTCAGAAAGCTTCTTTCCAGTTTTGAAGGGAAGATATTTCCTTTTTCACCATAGCCCTCTATGGGCTTCCAAATATCTTTTTGCCAATTCCACAAGAACAGCCTTAGCGAAAGGCTTCTTGAAGGGAAAGATGTAACTCTCTGAGATGAATTTACACATCACAGAGCAGTTTCTCAGAAAGCTTCTTTCCAGTTTTGAACGGAAGATATTTCCTTTTTCACCATAGCCCTCTATGGGCTTCCAAATATTCCTTTGCCAATTCCACAAGAACAGCCTTAGCGAAAGGCTTCTTGAAGGGAAAGATGGAACTCTGTGAGACGAATTCACAGAACATAGAGCAGTTTCTCAAAAAGCTTCTTTCCAGTATTGAATGGAAGATATTTCCTTTTTCACCATAGCCCTCTATGGGCTTCCAAATATCCCTTTGCCAATTCCACAAGAACAGCCTTAGCGAAAGACTTATTGAAAGGAAACATGTAACTCTGTGAGATGAATTAAGAGAACACAGAGCAGTTTCTCAGAAAGCTTCTTTCCTGTTTTGAACGGAAGATATTTCCTTTTTCACCATAGCCCTCTATGGGCTTCCAAATATCCCTTTGACAATTCCACAAGAACAGTCTTAACGAAAGTCTTCTTGAAGGGAAAGATGTAACTCTGTGGGATGAATTAACAGAACACTGAGCAGTTTCTCAGAAAGCTTCTTTCCAGTTTTGAACGGAAGATATTTCATTTTTCACCGTAGCCCTCTATGGGCTTCCAAATATCCCTTTGCCAATTCCACAAGAACAGCCTTAGCGAAAGGCTTCTTGAATGGAAAGATGTAACTCTGTGATATGAATTCACAGAACACAGAGCAGTTTCTCAGAAAGCTTCTTTCCCGTTTTGAACGGAAGATATTTCCTTTTTCACCATAGACCTCTATGGGCTTCCAAATATCCCTTTGCCAATTCCACAAGAACAGCCTTAGCGAAAGGCTTCTTGAAGGGAAAATGTAACTCTGTGAGATGAATTCACAGAACACAGAGCAGTTTCTCAGAAAGCTTCTTTCCAGTTTTGAACGGAAGATATTTCCTTTTTCACCATAGCCCTCTATGGGCTTCCAAATATCCCTTTGCCAATTCCACAAGAACAGCCTTAGCGAAAGGCTTCTTGAAGGGAAAGATGTAACTCTGTGAGATGAAATCACAGAACACAGAGCAGTCTCTCAGAAAGCTTCTTTCCAGTTTTGAACGGAAGATATTTCCTTTTTCACCATAGCCCTCTATGGGCTTCCAAATATCCCTTTCCCAATTCCACAAGAACAGCCTTAGCGAAAGGCTTCTTGAAGGGAAACATGTAACTCTGTGAGATGAATTAAGAGAACACAGAGCAGTTTCTCAGAAAGGTTCTTTCCTGTTTTGAATGGAAGATATTTCCTTTTTCACCATAACCCTTTATGGGCTTCCAAATATATCTTTCCCAATTCCACAAGAACAGCCTTAGCGAAAGGCTTCTTGAAGGGAAAGATGAAACTCTGTGAGATGAATTCACAGAACACAGAGCAGTTTCTCAGAAAGCTTCTTTCCAGTTTTGAACGGAAGATATTTCCTTTTTCACCATAGCCCTCTATGGGCTTCCAAATATCCCTTTGCCAATTCCACAAGAACAGCCTTAGCGAAAGGCTTCTTGAAGGGAAAGATGTAACTCTGTCAGATGAATTCACAGAACACAGAGGAGTTTCTCAGAAAGCTTCTTTCCAGTTTTGAACGGAAGATATTTCCTTTTTCACCATAGCCCTCTATGGACTTCCAAATATCCCTTTTCCAATTCCACAAGAACAGCCTTTAGCGAATGGCTTCTTGAAGGGAAAGATGTACCTCTGTGAGATGAATTCACAGAACACAGAGCAGTTTCTCAGAAAGCTTCTTTCCAGTTTTGAAGGGAAGATATTTCCTTTTTCACCATAGCCCTCTATGGGCTTCCAAATATCTTTTTGCCAATTCCACAAGAACAGCCTTAGCGAAAGGCTTCTTGAAGGGAAAGATGTAACTCTCTGAGATGAATTTACACATCACAGAGCAGTTTCTCAGAAAGCTTCTTTCCAGTTTTGAGCGGAAGATATTTCCTTTTTCACCATAGCCCTCAATGGCTTCCAAATATCCCTTTGACAATTCCACAAGAACCCCCTTAGCGAAAGGCTTCTTGAAGGGAAAGATGTAACTCTGTGAGATGAATTAACAGAACACAGAGCAGTTTCTCAGAAAGCTTCTTTCCAGTTTTGAACGGAAGATATTTCCTTTTTCACCATAGCCCTCTAAGGGCTTCCAAATATCCCTTTGCCAATTCCACAAGAACTGCCTTAGCGAAAGGCTTCTTGAAGGGACAGATGTAACTCTGTGAGATGAATTTACAGAACACAGAGCAGTTTCTCAGAAAGCTTCTTTCCAGTTTTGAATGGAAGGTATTTCCTTTTTCACCAAAGCCCTCTATGGGCTTCCAAATATCCCTTTGACAATTCCACAAGAACAGTCTTAACGAAAGGCTTCTTGAAGGGAAAGATGTAACTCTGTGGGATGAATTAACAGAACACGGAGCAGTTTCTCAGAAAGCTTCTTTCCAGTTTTGAGCGGAATATATTTCCTTTTTCACCATTGCTCTCTAGCGGTTTCCAAATATCCCTTTGCCAATTCCACAAGAACAGCCTTAGCGAAAGGCTTCTTGAAGGGAAAGATGTAACTCTGTGAGATGAATTCACAGAACACAGAGCAGTTTCTCACAAAGCTTCTTTCCAGTTTTGAACGGAAGATATTTCCTTTTTCACCATAGCCCTCTATGGGCTTCCAAATATCCCTTTGCCAATTCCACAAGAACAGCCTCAGCGAAACGCTTCTTGAATGGAAAGGTGGAACTCTGTGAGATGAATTAACAGAACACAGAGCAGATTCTCAGAAAGCTTCTTTCCAGTTTTGAACGGAAGATATTTCCTTTTTCACCGTAGCCCTCTATGGGCTTCCAAATATCCCTTTGCCAATTCCAAAGGAACAGCCTTAGCGAAAGGCTTCTTGAAGGGAAAGATGTAACTCTGTGAGATGAATTAACAGAACACAGAGCAGTTTCTCAGAAAGTTTCTTTCCAGTTTTGAACGGAAGATATTTCCTTTTTCACCATAGCCCTCTAAGGGCTTCCAAATATCCCTTTGCCAATTCCACAAGAACAGCCTTAGCGAAAGGCTTCTTGAAGGAAACATGTAACTCGGTGAGATGAATTAAGAGAACACAGAGCAGTTTCTCAGAAAGGTTCTTTCCTGTTTTGAATGGAAGATATTTCCTTTTTCACCATAGCCCTCTATGGGCTTCGAAATATCCCTTTCCCAATTCCACAAGAACAGCCTTAGCGAAAGGCTTCTTGAAGGGAAACATGTAACTCTGTGAGATGAATTAAGAGAACACAGAGCAGTTTCTCAGAAAGGTTCTTTCCTGTTTTGAATGGAAGATATTTCCTTTTTCACCATAGCCCTCTATGGGCTTCCAAATATCCCTTTGACAATTCCACAAGAACAGCCTTAGCGAAAGGCTTCTTGAAGGGAAAGATGTAACTCTGTGAGATGAATTCACAGAACACAGAGCAGTTTCTCAGAAAGCTTCTTTCCAGTTTTGAAGGGAAGATATTTCCTTTTTCACCATAGCCCTCTATGGGCTTCCAAATATCTTTTTGCCAATTCCACAAGAACAGCCTTAGCGAAAGGCTTCTTGAAGGGAAAGATGTAACTCTCTGAGATGAATTCACACATCACAGAGCAGTTTCTCAGAAAGCTTCTTTCCAGTTTTGAGCGGAAGATATTTCCTTTTTCACCATAGCCCTCAATGGCTTCCAAATATCCCTTTGACAATTCCACAAGAACCCCCTTAGCGAAAGGCTTCTTGAAGGGAAAGATGTAACTCTGTGAGATGAATTAACAGAACACAGAGCAGTTTCTCAGAAAGCTCCTTTCCAGTTTTGAACGGAAGATATTTCCTTTTTCCCCATAGCCCTCTAAGGGCTTCCAAATATCCCTTTGCCAATTCCACAAGAACTGCCTTAGCGAAAGGCTTCTTGAAGGGACAGATGTAACTCTGTGAGATGAATTTACAGAACACAGAGCAGTTTCTCAGAAAGCTTCTTTCCAGTTTTGAATGGAAGGTATTTCCTTTTTCACCAAAGCCCTCTATGGGCTTCCAAATATCCCTTTGACAATTCCACAAGAACAGTCTTAACGAAAGGCTTCTTGAAGGGAAAGATGTAACTCTGTGGGATGAATTAACAGAACACGGAGCAGTTTCTCAGAAAGCTTCTTTCCAGTTTTGAGCGGAATATATTTCCTTTTTCACCATTGCTCTCTAGCGGTTTCCAAATATCCCTTTGCCAATTCCACAAGAACAGCCTTAGCGAAAGGCTTCTTGAAGGGAAAGATGTAACTCTGTGAGATGAATTCACAGAACACAGAGCAGTTTCTCACAAAGCTTCTTTCCAGTTTTGAACGGAAGATATTTCCTTTTTCACCATAGCCCTCTATGGGCTTCCAAATATCCCTTTGCCAATTCCACAAGAACAGCCTCAGCGAAACGCTTCTTGAATGGAAAGGTGGAACTCTGTGAGATGAATTAACAGAACACAGAGCAGATTCTCAGAAAGCTTCTTTCCAGTTTTGAACGGAAGATATTTCCTTTTTCACCGTAGCCCTCTATGGGCTTCCAAATATCCCTTTGCCAATTCCAAAGGAACACCCTTAGCGAAAGGCTTCTTGAAGGGAAAGATGTAACTCTGTGAGATGAATTAACAGAACACAGAGCAGTTTCTCAGAAAGTTTCTTTCCAGTTTTGAACGGAAGATATTTCCTTTTTCACCATAGCCCTCTAAGGGCTTCCAAATATCCCTTTGCCAATTCCACAAGAACAGCCTTAGCGAAAGGCTTCTTGAAGGAAACATGTAACTCTGTGAGATGAATTAAGAGAACACAGAGCAGTTTCTCAGAAAGGTTCTTTCCTGTTTTGAATGGAAGATATTTCCTTTTTCACCATAGCCCTCTATGGGCTTCCAAATATCCCTTTCCCAATTCCACAAGAACAGCCTTAGCGAAAGGCTTCTTGAAGGAAAACATGTAACTCTGTGAGATGAATTAAGAGAACACAGAGCAGTTTCTCAGAAAGGTTCTTTCCTGTTTTGAATGGAAGATATTTCCTTTTTCACCATAACCCTTTATGGGCTTCCAAATATATCTTTCCCAATTCCACAAGAACAGCCTTAGCGAAAGGCTTCTTGAAGGGAAAGATGAAACTCTGTGAGATGAATTCACAGAACACAGAGCAGTTTCTCAGAAAGCTTCTTTCCAGTTTTGATCGGCAGATATTTCCTTTTTCACCATAGCCCTCTATGGGCTTCCAAATATCCCTTTGCCAATTCCACAAGAACAGCCTTAGCGAAAGGCTTCTTGAAGGGAAAGATGTAACTCTGTGAGATGAATTCACAGAACACAGAGCAGTTTCTCAGAAAGCTTCTTTCCAGTTTTGAATGGAAGATATTTCCTTTTTCACCATAGCCCTCTATGGACTTCCAAATATCCCTTTTCCAATTCCACAAGAACATCCTTTAGCGAATGGCTTCTTGAAAGGAAACATGTAACTCGGTGAGATGAATTCACAGAACACAGAGCAGTTTCTCAGAAAGCTTCTTTCCAGTTTTGAATGGAAGGTATTTCCTTTTTCACCAAAGCCCTCTATGGGCTTCCAAATATCCCTTTGACAATTCCACAAGAACAGTCTTAACGAAAGGCTTCTTGAAGGGAAAGATGTAACTCTGTGGGATGAATTAACAGAACACGGAGCAGTTTCTCAGAAAGCTTCTTTCCAGTTTTGAGCGGAATATATTTCCTTTTTCACCATAGCCCTCTAGGTGTTTCCAAATATCCCTTTGCCAATTCCACAAGAACAGCCTTAGCGAAAGGCTTATTGAAGGGAAAGATGTAACTCTGTGAGATGAATTCACAGAACACAGAGCAGTTTCTCAGAAAGCTTCTTTCCAGTTTTGAACGGAAGATATTTCTTTTTCACCGTAGCCCTCTATGGGCTTCCAAATATCCCTTTGCCAATTCCAAAAGAACAGCCTTAGTGAAAGGCTTCTTGAAGGGAAAGATGTAACTCTGTGAGACGAATTCACAGAACACAGAGCAGTTTCTCAGAAAGCTTCTTTCCAGTTTTGAACGGAAGATATTTCCTTTTTCACCATAGCCCTCTATGGGCTTCCAAATATCCCTTTGCCAATTCCACAAGAACAGCCTTAGCGAAAGACTTATTGAAAGGAAACATGTAACTCTGTGAGATGAATTAAGAGAACACAGAGCAGTTTCTCAGAAAGCTTCTTTCCTGTTTTGAACGGAAGATATTTCCTTTTTCACCATAGCCCTCTATGGGCTTCCAAATATCCCTTTGACAATTCCACAAGAACAGTCTTAACGAAAGTCTTCTTGAAGGGAAAGATGTAACTCTGTGGGATGAATTAACAGAACACGGAGCAGTTTCTCAGAAAGCTTCTTTCCAGTTTTGAACGGAAGATATTTCCTTTTTCACCGTAGCCCTCTATGGGCTTCCAAATATCCCTTTGCCAATTCCACAAGAACAGCCTTAGCGAAAGGCTTCTTGAAGGGAAACATGTAACTCTGTGAGATGAATTAAGAGAACACAGAGCAGTTTCTCAGAAAGGTTCTTTCCTGTTTTGAATGGAAGATATTTCCTTTTTCACCATAACCCTTTATGGGCTTCCAAATATATCTTTCCCAATTCCACAAGAACAGCCTTAGCGAAAGGCTTCTTGAAGGGAAAGATGAAACTCTGTGAGATGAATTCACAGAACACAGAGCAGTTTCTCAGAAAGCTTCTTTCCAGTTTTGAACGGAAGATATTTCCTTTTTCACCATAGCCCTCTATGGGCTTCCAAATATCCCTTTGCCAATTCCACAAGAACAGCCTTAGCGAAAGGCTTCTTGAAGGGAAAGATGTAACTCTGTCAGATGAATTCACAGAACACAGAGGAGTTTCTCAGATAGCTTCTTTCCAGTTTTGAATGGAAGATATTTCCTTTTTCACCATAGCCCTCTATGGACTTCCAAATATCCCTTTTCCAATTCCACAAGAACAGCCTTTAGCGAATGGCTTCTTGAAGGGAAAGATGTACCTCTGTGAGATGAATTAACAGAACACAGAGCAGTTTCTCAGAAAGCTTCTTTCCAGTTTTGAACGGAAGATATTTCCTTTTTCACCATAGCCCTCTATGGGCTTCCAAATATCCGTTTTCCAATTCCACAAGAACAGCCTTAGCGAAAGGCTTCTTGAAGGGAAAGATGTAACTCTGTGAGATGAATTCACAGAACACAGAGTAGTTTCTCAGAAAGCTTCTTTCCAGTTTTGAAGGGAAGATATTTCCTTTTTCACCATAGCCCTCTATGGGCTTCCAAATATCTTTTTGGCAATTCCACAAGAACAGCCTTAGCGAAAGGCTTCTTGAAGAGAAAGATGTAACTCTCTGAGATGAATTCACACATCACAGAGCAGTTTCTCAGAAAGCTTCTTTCCAGTTTTGAGCGGAAGATATTTCCTTTTTCACCATAGCCCTCAATGGCTTCCAAATATCCCTTTGACAATTCCACAAGAACCCCCTTAGCGAAAGGCTTCTTGAAGGGAAAGATGTAACTCTGTGAGATGAATTAACAGAACACAGAGCAGATTCTCAGAAAGCTTCTTTCCAGTTTTGAACGGAAGATATTTCCTTTTTCACCGTAGCCAACTATGGGCTTCCAAATATCCCTTTGCCAATTCCAAAGGAACAGCCTTAGCGAAAGGCTTCTTGATGGGAAAGATGTAACTCTGTGAGATGAATTAACAGAACACAGAGCAGTTTCTCAGAAAGTTTCTTTCCTGTTTTGAACGGAAGATATTTCCTTTTTCAACATAGCCCTCTATGGGCTTCCAAATATCCCTTTGCCAATTCCACAAGAACAGCCTTAGTGAAAGGCTTCTTGAAGAAAAAGATGTAACTCTGTGAGATGAATTAACAGAACACAGAGCAGTTTCTCAGAAAGTTTCTTTCCTGTTTTGAACGGAAGATATTTCCTTTTTCACCATAGCCCTCTATGGGCTTCCAAATATCCCTTTGCCAATTCCACAAGAACAGCCTTACCGTAAGGCTTCCTGAAGGGAAAGATGTAACTCTGTGGGATGAATTCACAGAACACAGAGCAGTTTCTCAGAAAGCTTCTTTCCAGTTTTGAACGGAAGATATTTCCTTTTTCACCATAGCCCTCTATGGGCTTCCAAATATCCCTTTGCCAATTCCACAAGAACAGCCTTAGCGAAAGACTTATTGAAAGGAAACATGTAACTCTGTGAGATGAATTAAGAGAACACAGAGCAGTTTCTCAGAAAGCTTCTTTCCTGTTTTGAACGGAAGATATTTCCTTTTTCACCATAGCCCTCTATGGGCTTCCAAATATCCCTTTGACAATTCCACAAGAACAGTCTTAACGAAAGTCTTCTTGAAGGGAAAGATGTAACTCTGTGGGATGAATTAACAGAACACGGAGCAGTTTCTCAGAAAGCTTCTTTCCAGTTTTGAACGGAAGATATTTCCTTTTTCACCGTAGCCCTCTATGGGCTTCCAAATATCCCTTTGCCAATTCCACAAGAACAGCCTTAGCGAAAGGCTTCTTGAAGGGAAACATGTAACTCTGTGAGATGAATTAAGAGAACACAGAGCAGTTTCTCAGAAAGGTTCTTTCCTGTTTTGAATGGAAGATATTTCCTTTTTCACCATAACCCTTTATGGGCTTCCAAATATATCTTTCCCAATTCCACAAGAACAGCCTTAGCGAAAGGCTTCTTGAAGGGAAAGATGAAACTCTGTGAGATGAATTCACAGAACACAGAGCAGTTTCTCAGAAAGCTTCTTTCCAGTTTTGAACGGAAGATATTTCCTTTTTCACCATAGCCCTCTATGGGCTTCCAAATATCCCTTTGCCAATTCCACAAGAACAGCCTTAGCGAAAGGCTTCTTGAAGGGAAAGATGTAACTCTGTCAGATGAATTCACAGAACACAGAGGAGTTTCTCAGATAGCTTCTTTCCAGTTTTGAATGGAAGATATTTCCTTTTTCACCATAGCCCTCTATGGACTTCCAAATATCCCTTTTCCAATTCCACAAGAACAGCCTTTAGCGAATGGCTTCTTGAAGGGAAAGATGTACCTCTGTGAGATGAATTAACAGAACACAGAGCAGTTTCTCAGAAAGCTTCTTTCCAGTTTTGAACGGAAGATATTTCCTTTTTCACCATAGCCCTCTATGGGCTTCCAAATATCCGTTTTCCAATTCCACAAGAACAGCCTTAGCGAAAGGCTTCTTGAAGGGAAAGATGTAACTCTGTGAGATGAATTCACAGAACACAGAGTAGTTTCTCAGAAAGCTTCTTTCCAGTTTTGAAGGGAAGATATTTCCTTTTTCACCATAGCCCTCTATGGGCTTCCAAATATCTTTTTGGCAATTCCACAAGAACAGCCTTAGCGAAAGGCTTCTTGAAGAGAAAGATGTAACTCTCTGAGATGAATTCACACATCACAGAGCAGTTTCTCAGAAAGCTTCTTTCCAGTTTTGAGCGGAAGATATTTCCTTTTTCACCATAGCCCTCAATGGCTTCCAAATATCCCTTTGACAATTCCACAAGAACCCCCTTAGCGAAAGGCTTCTTGAAGGGAAAGATGTAACTCTGTGAGATGAATTAACAGAACACAGAGCAGTTTCTCAGAAAGCTTCTTTCCAGTTTTGAACGGAAGATATTTCCTTTTTCACCATAGCCCTCTAAGGGCTTCCAAATATCCCTTTGCCAATTCCACAAGAACTGCCTTAGCGAAAGGCTTCTTGAAGGGACAGATGTAACTCTGTGAGATGAATTTACAGAACACAGAGCAGTTTCTCAGAAAGCTTCTTTCCAGTTTTGAATGGAAGGTATTTCCTTTTTCACCAAAGCCCTCTATGGGCTTCCAAATATCCCTTTGACAATTCCACAAGAACAGTCTTAACGAAAGGCTTCTTGAAGGGAAAGATGTAACTCTGTGGGATGAATTAACAGAACACGGAGCAGTTTCTCAGAAAGCTTCTTTCCAGTTTTGAGCGGAATATATTTCCTTTTTCACCATTGCTCTCTAGCGGTTTCCAAATATCCCTTTGCCAATTCCACAAGAACAGCCTTAGCGAAAGGCTTCTTGAAGGGAAAGATGTAACTCTGTGAGATGAATTCACAGAACACAGAGCAGTTTCTCAGAAAGCTTCTTTCCAGTTTTGAACGGAAGATATTTCCTTTTTCACCATAGCCCTCTATGGGCTTCCAATTATCCCTTTGCCAATTCCACAAGAACAGCCTCATCGAAACGCTTCTTGAATGGAAAGATGTAACTCTGTGAGATGAATTAACAGAACACAGAGCAGATTCTCAGAAAGCTTCTTTCCAGTTTTGAACGGAAGATATTTCCTTTTTCACCGTAGCCCACTATGGGCTTCCAAATATCCCTTTGCCAATTCCAAAGGAACAGCCTTAGCGAAAGGCTTCTTGATGGGAAAGATGTAACTCTGTGAGATGAATTAACAGAACACAGAGCAGTTTCTCAGAAAGTTTCTTTCCTGTTTTGAACGGAAGATATTTCCTTTTTCAACATAGCCCTCTATGGGCTTCCAAATATCCCTTTGCCAATTCCACAAGAACAGCCTTAGTGAAAGGCTTCTTGAAGAAAAAGATGTAACTCTGTGAGATGAATTAACAGAACACAGAGCAGTTTCTCAGAAAGTTTCTTTCCTGTTTTGAACGGAAGATATTTCCTTTTTCACCATAGCCCTCTATGGGCTTCCAAATATCCCTTTGCCAATTCCACAAGAACAGCCTTACCGTAAGGCTTCCTGAAGGGAAAGATGTAACTCTGTGGGATGAATTCACAGAACACAGAGCAGTTTCTCAGAAAGCTTCTTTCCAGTTTTGAACGGAAGATATTTCCTTTTTCACCATAGCCCTCTATGGGCTTCCAAATATCCCTTTGACAATTCCACAAGAACAGCCTTAGCGAAAGACTTCTTGAAAGGAAACCTGTAACTCTGTGAGATGAATTAAGAGAACACAGAGCAGTTTCTCAGAAAGCTTCTTTCCTGTTTTGAACGTAAGATATTTCCTTTTTCACCATAGCCCTCTATGGGCTTCCAAATATCCCTTTGCCAATTCCACAAGAACAGCCTTAGCGAAAGACTTCTTGAAAGGAAACATGTAACTCTGTGAGATGAATTAAGAGGACACAGAGCAATTTCTCAGAAAGCTTCTTTCCTGTTTTGAACGGAAGATATTTCCTTTTTCACCATAGCCGTCTATGGGCTTCCAAATATCCCTTTGACAATTCCACAAGAACAGTCTTAAAGAAAGGCTTCTTGAAGGGAAAGATGTAACTCTGTGGGATGAATTAACGGAACACGGAGCAGTTTCTCAGAAAGTTTCTTTCCAGTTTTGAGCGGAATATATTTCCTTTTTCTCCATTGCTCTCTAGGGGTTTCCAAATATCCCTTTGCCAATTCCACAAGAACAGCCTTAGCGAAAGGCTTCTTGAAGGGAAAGATGTAAGTCTGTGAGATGAATTCACAGAACACAGAGCAGTCTCTCAGAAAGCTTCTTTCCAGTTTTGAACGGAAGATATTTCCTTTTTCACCATAGCCCTCTATGGGCTTCCAAATATCCCTTTGCCAATTCCACAAGAACAGCCTTAGCGAAAGGCTTCTTGAAGAAAAAGATGTAACTCTGTGAGATGAATTAACAGAACACAGAGCAGTTTCTCAGAAAGTTTCTTTCCTGTTTTGAACGGAAGATATTTCCTTTTTCACCATAGCCCTCTATGGGCTTCCAAATATCCCTTTGCCAATTCCACAAGAACAGACTTACCGTAAGGCTTCCTGAAGGGAAAGATGTAACTCTGTGGGATGAATTAACAGAACACGGAGCAGTTTCTCAGAGAGTTTCTTTCCAGTTTTGAGCGGAATATATTTCCTTTTTCACCATTGCTCTCTAGGATTTTCCAAATATCCCTTTGCCAATTCCACAAGAACAGCCTTAGCGAAAGGCTTCTTGAAGGGAAAGATGTAACTCTGTGAGATGAATTCACAGAACACAGAGCAGTCTCTCAGAAAGCTTCTTTCCAGTTTTGAACGGAAGATATTTCCTTTTTCAACATAGACCTCTAAGGGCTTCCAAATATCCCTTTGCCAATTCCACAAGAACAGCCTTAGCGAAAGGCTTCTTGAAGGAAACATGTAACTCTGTGAGATGAATTAAGAGAACACAGAGCAGTTTCTCAGAAAGGTTCTTTCCTGTTTTGAATGGAAGATATTTCCTTTTTCACCATAACCCTTTATGGGCTTCCAAATATATCTTTCCCAATTCCACAAGAACAGCCTTAGCGAAAGGCTTCTAGAAGGGAAAGATGTACCTCTGTGAGATGAATTCACAGAACACAGAGCAGTTTCTCAGAAGCTTCTTTCCAGTTTTGAACGGAAGATATTTCCTTTTTCACCATAGCCCTCTATGGGCTTCCAAATATCCCTTTGACAATTCCACAAGAACAGCCTTCGCGAAAGGATTCTTGAATGGAAAGATGTAACTCTGTGAGATGAATTAACAGAACACAGAGCAGTTTCTCAGAAAGCTTCTTTCCAGTTTTCAACGGAAGATATTTCCTTTTTCACCGTAGCCCTCTATGGGCTTCCAAATATCCCTTTGCCAATTCCACAAGAACAGCCTTAGCGAAAGGCTTCTTGAAGGGAAAGATGTAACTCTGTGATATGAATTCACAGAACACAGAGCAGTTTCTCAGAAAGCTTCTTTCCAGTTTTGAGCGGAATATATTTCCTTTTTCACCATTGCTCTCTAGCGGTTTCCAAATATCCCTTTGCCAATTCCACAAGAACAGCCTTAGCGAAAGGCTTCTTGAAGGGAAAGATGTAACTCTGTGAGATGAATTCACAGAACACAGAGCAGTTTCTCAGAAAGCTCCTTTCCAGTTTTGAACGGAAGATATTTCCTTTTTCACCATAGCCCTCTATGGGCTTCCAATTATCCCTTTTCCAATTCCACAAGAACAGCCTCAGCGAAACGCTTCTTGAATGGAAAGATGTAACTCTGTGAGATGAATTAACAGAACACAGAGCAGATTCTCAGAAAGCTTCTTTCCAGTTTTGAACGGAAGATATTTCCTTTTTCACCGTAGCCCACTATGGGCTTCCAAATATCCCTTTGCCAATTCCAAAGGAACAGCCTTAGCGAAAGGCTTCTTGAAGGGAAAGATGTAACTCTGTGAGATGAATTAACAGAACACAGAGCAGTTTCTCAGAAAGTTTCTTTCCTGTTTTGAACGGAAGATATTTCCTTTTTCAACATAGCCCTCTATGGGCTTCCAAATATCCCTTTGCCAATTCCACAAGAACAGCCTTAGTGAAAGGCTTCTTGAAGAAAAAGATGTAACTCTGTGAGATGAATTAACAGAACACAGAGCAGTTTCTCAGAAAGTTTCTTTCCTGTTTTGAACGGAAGATATTTCCTTTTTCACCATAGCCCTCTATCGGCTTCCAAATATCCCTTTGCCAATTCCAGAAGAACAGCCTTACCGTAAGGCTTCCTGAAGGGAAAGATGTAACTCTGTGGGATGAATTCACAGAACACAGAGCAGTTTCTCAGAAAGCTTCTTTCCAGTTTTGAACGGAAGATATTTCCTTTTTCACCATAGCCCTCTATGGGCTTCCAAATATCCCTTTGACAATTCCACAAGAACAGCCTTAGCGAAAGACTTCTTGAAAGGAAACCTGTAACTCTGTGAGATGAAATAAGAGAACACAGAGCAGTTTCTCAGAAAGCTTCTTTCCTGTTTTGAACGTAAGATATTTCCTTTTTCACCATAGCCCTCTATGGGCTTCCAAATATCCCTTTGCCAATTCCACAAGAACAGCCTTAGCGAAAGACTTCTTGAAAGGAAACATGTAACTCTGTGAGATGAATTAAGAGGACCCAGAGCAATTTCTCAGAAAGCTTCTTTCCTGTTTTGAACGGAAGATATTTCCTTTTTCACCATAGGCCTCTATGGGCTTCCAAATATCCCTTTGACAATTCCACAAGAACAGTCTTAACGAAAGGCTTCTTGAAGGGAAAGATGTAACTCTGTGGGATGAATTAACGGAACACGGAGCAGTTTCTCAGAAAGTTTCTTTCCAGTTTTGAGCGGAATATATTTCCTTTTTCTCCATTGCTCTCTAGGGGTTTCCAAATATCCCTTTGCCAATTCCACAAGAACAGCCTTAGCGAAAGGCTTCTTGAAGGGAAAGATGTAACTCTGTGAGATGAATTCACAGAACACAGAGCAGTCTCTCAGAAAGCTTCTTTCCAGTTTTGAACGGAAGATATTTCCTTTTTCACCATAGCCCTGTATGGGCTTCCAAATATCCCTTTGCCAATTCCACAAGAACAGCCTTAGCGAAAGGCTTCTTGAAGAAAAAGATGTAACTCTGTGAGATGAATTAACAGAACACAGAGCAGTTTCTCAGAAAGTTTCTTTCCTGTTTTGAACGGAAGATATTTCCTTTTTCACCATAGCCCTCTATGGGCTTCCAAATATCCCTTTGCCAATTCCACAAGAACAGACTTACCGTAAGGCTTCCTGAAGGGAAAGATGTAACTCTGTGGGATGAATTAACAGAACACGGAGCAGTTTCTCAGAGAGTTTCTTTCCAGTTTTGAGCGGAATATATTTCCTTTTTCACCATTGCTCTCTAGGATTTTCCAAATATCCCTTTGCCAATTCCACAAGAACAGCCTTAGCGAAAGGCTTCTTGAAGGGAAAGATGTAACTCTGTGAGATGAATTCACAGAACACAGAGCAGTCTCTCAGAAAGCTTCTTTCCTGTTTTGAACGGAAGATATTTCCTTTTTCACCATAGCCCTCTATGGGCTTCCAAATATCCCTTTGCCAATTCCACAAGAACAGCCTTAGTGAAAGGCTTCTTGAAGAAAAAGATGTAACTCTGTGAGATGAATTAACAGAACACAGAGCAGTTTCTCAGAAAGTTTCTTTCCTGTTTTGAACGGAAGATATTTCCTTTTTCACCATAGCCCTCTATGGGCTTCCAAATATCCCTTTGCCAATTCCACAAGAACAGCCTTACCGTAAGGCTTCCTGAAGGGAAAGATGTAACTCTGTGGGATGAATTCACAGAACACAGAGCAGTTTCTCAGAAAGCTTCTTTCCAGTTTTGAACGGAAGATATTTCCTTTTTCACCATAGCCCTCTATGGGCTTCCAAATATCCCTTTGCCAATTCCACAAGAACAGCCTTAGCGAAAGACTTATTGAAAGGAAACATGTAACTCTGTGAGATGAATTAAGAGAACACAGAGCAGTTTCTCAGAAAGCTTCTTTCCTGTTTTGAACGGAAGATATTTCCTTTTTCACCATAGCCCTCTATGGGCTTCCAAATATCCCTTTGACAATTCCACAAGAACAGTCTTAACGAAAGTCTTCTTGAAGGGAAAGATGTAACTCTGTGGGATGAATTAACAGAACACGGAGCAGTTTCTCAGAAAGCTTCTTTCCAGTTTTGAAGGGAAGATATTTCCTTTTTCACCGTAGCCCTCTATGGGCTTCCAAATATCCCTTTGCCAATTCCACAAGAACAGCCTTAGCGAAAGGCTTCTTGAAGGGAAACATGTAACTCTGTGAGATGAATTAAGAGAACACAGAGCAGTTTCTCAGAAAGGTTCTTTCCTGTTTTGAATGGAAGATATTTCCTTTTTCACCATAACCCTTTATGGGCTTCCAAATATATCTTTCCCAATTCCACAAGAACAGCCTTAGCGAAAGGCTTCTTGAAGGGAAAGATGAAACTCTGTGAGATGAATTCACAGAACACAGAGCAGTTTCTCAGAAAGCTTCTTTCCAGTTTTGAATGGAAGATATTTCCTTTTTCACCATAGCCCTCTATGGACTTCCAAATATCCCTTTTCCAATTCCACAAGAACAGCCTTTAGCGAATGGCTTCTTGAAGGGAAAGATGTACCTCTGTGAGATGAATTAACAGAACACAGAGCAGTTTCTCAGAAAGCTTCTTTCCAGTTTTGAACGGAAGATATTTCCTTTTTCACCATAGCCCTCTATGGGCTTCCAAATATCCGTTTTCCAATTCCACAAGAACAGCCTTAGCGAAAGGCTTCTTGAAGGGAAAGATGTAACTCTGTGAGATGAATTCACAGAACACAGAGTAGTTTCTCAGAAAGCTTCTTTCCAGTTTTGAAGGGAAGATATTTCCTTTTTCACCATAGCCCTCTATGGGCTTCCAAATATCTTTTTGGCAATTCCACAAGAACAGCCTTAGCGAAAGGCTTCTTGAAGAGAAAGATGTAACTCTCTGAGATGAATTCACACATCACAGAGCAGTTTCTCAGAAAGCTTCTTTCCAGTTTTGAGCGGAAGATATTTCCTTTTTCACCATAGCCCTCAATGGCTTCCAAATATCCCTTTGACAATTCCACAAGAACCCCCTTAGCGAAAGGCTTCTTGAAGGGAAAGATGTAACTCTGTGAGATGAATTAACAGAACACAGAGCAGTTTCTCAGAAAGCTTCTTTCCAGTTTTGAACGGAAGATATTTCCTTTTTCACCATAGCCCTCTAAGGGCTTCCAAATATCCCTTTGCCAATTCCACAAGAACTGCCTTAGCGAAAGGCTTCTTGAAGGGACAGATGTAACTCTGTGAGATGAATTTACAGAACACAGAGCAGTTTCTCAGAAAGCTTCTTTCCAGTTTTGAATGGAAGGTATTTCCTTTTTCACCAAAGCCCTCTATGGGCTTCCAAATATCCCTTTGACAATTCCACAAGAACAGTCTTAACGAAAGGCTTCTTGAAGGGAAAGATGTAACTCTGTGGGATGAATTAACAGAACACGGAGCAGTTTCTCAGAAAGCTTCTTTCCAGTTTTGAGCGGAATATATTTCCTTTTTCACCATTGCTCTCTAGCGGTTTCCAAATATCCCTTTGCCAATTCCACAAGAACAGCCTTAGCGAAAGGCTTCTTGAAGGGAAAGATGTAACTCTGTGAGATGAATTCACAGAACACAGAGCAGTTTCTCAGAAAGCTTCTTTCCAGTTTTGAACGGAAGATATTTCCTTTTTCACCATAGCCCTCTATGGGCTTCCAATTATCCCTTTGCCAATTCCACAAGAACAGCCTCATCGAAACGCTTCTTGAATGGAAAGATGTAACTCTGTGAGATGAATTAACAGAACACAGAGCAGATTCTCAGAAAGCTTCTTTCCAGTTTTGAACGGAAGATATTTCCTTTTTCACCGTAGCCCACTATGGGCTTCCAAATATCCCTTTGCCAATTCCAAAGGAACAGCCTTAGCGAAAGGCTTCTTGATGGGAAAGATGTAACTCTGTGAGATGAATTAACAGAACACAGAGCAGTTTCTCAGAAAGTTTCTTTCCTGTTTTGAACGGAAGATATTTCCTTTTTCAACATAGCCCTCTATGGGCTTCCAAATATCCCTTTGCCAATTCCACAAGAACAGCCTTAGTGAAAGGCTTCTTGAAGAAAAAGATGTAACTCTGTGAGATGAATTAACAGAACACAGAGCAGTTTCTCAGAAAGTTTCTTTCCTGTTTTGAACGGAAGATATTTCCTTTTTCACCATAGCCCTCTATGGGCTTCCAAATATCCCTTTGCCAATTCCACAAGAACAGCCTTACCGTAAGGCTTCCTGAAGGGAAAGATGTAACTCTGTGGGATGAATTCACAGAACACAGAGCAGTTTCTCAGAAAGCTTCTTTCCAGTTTTGAACGGAAGATATTTCCTTTTTCACCATAGCCCTCTATGGGCTTCCAAATATCCCTTTGACAATTCCACAAGAACAGCCTTAGCGAAAGACTTCTTGAAAGGAAACCTGTAACTCTGTGAGATGAATTAAGAGAACACAGAGCAGTTTCTCAGAAAGCTTCTTTCCTGTTTTGAACGTAAGATATTTCCTTTTTCACCATAGCCCTCTATGGGCTTCCAAATATCCCTTTGCCAATTCCACAAGAACAGCCTTAGCGAAAGACTTCTTGAAAGGAAACATGTAACTCTGTGAGATGAATTAAGAGGACACAGAGCAATTTCTCAGAAAGCTTCTTTCCTGTTTTGAACGGAAGATATTTCCTTTTTCACCATAGCCCTCTATGGGCTTCCAAATATCCCTTTGACAATTCCACAAGAACAGTCTTAAAGAAAGGCTTCTTGAAGGGAAAGATGTAACTCTGTGGGATGAATTAACGGAACACGGAGCAGTTTCTCAGAAAGTTTCTTTCCAGTTTTGAGCGGAATATATTTCCTTTTTCTCCATTGCTCTCTAGGGGTTTCCAAATATCCCTTTGCCAATTCCACAAGACCAGCCTTAGCGAAAGGCTTCTTGAAGGGAAAGATGTAAGTCTGTGAGATGAATTCACAGAACACAGAGCAGTCTCTCAGAAAGCTTCTTTCCAGTTTTGAACGGAAGATATTTCCTTTTTCACCATAGCCCTCTATGGGCTTCCAAATATCCCTTTGCCAATTCCACAAGAACAGCCTTAGCGAAAGGCTTCTTGAAGAAAAAGATGTAACTCTGTGAGATGAATTAACAGAACACAGAGCAGTTTCTCAGAAAGTTTCTTTCCTGTTTTGAACGGAAGATATTTCCTTTTTCACCATAGCCCTCTATGGGCTTCCAAATATCCCTTTGCCAATTCCACAAGAACAGACTTACCGTAAGGCTTCCTGAAGGGAAAGATGTAACTCTGTGGGATGAATTAACAGAACACGGAGCAGTTTCTCAGAGAGTTTCTTTCCAGTTTTGAGCGGAATATATTTCCTTTTTCACCATTGCTCTCTAGGATTTTCCAAATATCCCTTTGCCAATTCCGCAAGAACAGCCTTAGCGAAAGGCTTCTTGAAGGGAAAGATGTAACTCTGTGAGATGAATTCACAGAACACAGAGCAGTCTCTCAGAAAGCTTCTTTCCAGTTTTGAACGGAAGATATTTCCTTTTTCAACATAGACCTCTAAGGGCTTCCAAATATCCCTTTGCAAATTCCACAAGAACAGCCTTAGCGAAAGGCTTCTTGAAGGAAACATGTAACTCTGTGAGATGAATTAAGAGAACACAGAGCAGTTTCTCAGAAAGGTTCTTTCCTGTTTTGAATGGAAGATATTTCCTTTTTCACCATAACCCTTTATGGGCTTCCAAATATATCTTTCCCAATTCCACAAGAACAGCCTTAGCGAAAGGCTTCTAGAAGGGAAAGATGTACCTCTGTGAGATGAATTCACAGAACACAGAGCAGTTTCTCAGAAGCTTCTTTCCAGTTTTGAACGGAAGATATTTCCTTTTTCACCGTAGCCCACTATGGGCTTCCAAATATCCCTTTGCCAATTCCAAAGGAACAGCCTTAGCGAAAGGCTTCTTGAAGGGAAAGATGTAACTCTGTGAGATGAATTAACAGAACACAGAGCAGTTTCTCAGAAAGTTTCTTTCCTGTTTTGAACGGAAGATATTTCCTTTTACAACATAGCCCTCTATGGGCTTCCAAATATCCCTTTGCCAATTCCACAAGAACAGCCTTAGTGAAAGGCTTCTTGAAGAAAAAGATGTAACTCTGTGAGATGAATTAACAGAACACAGAGCAGTTTCTCAGAAAGTTTCTTTCCTGTTTTGAACGGAAGATATTTCCTTTTTCACCATAGCCCTCTATCGGCTTCCAAATATCCCTTTGCCAATTCCACAAGAACAGCCTTACCGTAAGGCTTCCTGAAGGGAAAGATGTAACTCTGTGGGATGAATTCACAGAACACAGAGCAGTTTCTCAGAAAGCTTCTTTCCAGTTTTGAACGGAAGATATTTCCTTTTTCACCATAGCCCTCTATGGGCTTCCAAATATCCCTTTGACAATTCCACAAGAACAGCCTTAGCGAAAGACTTCTTGAAAGGAAACCTGTAACTCTGTGAGATGAAATAAGAGAACACAGAGCAGTTTCTCAGAAAGCTTCTTTCCTGTTTTGAACGTAAGATATTTCCTTTTTCACCATAGGCTCTATGGGCTTCCAAATATCCCTTTGCCAATTCCACAAGAACAGCCTTAGCGAAAGACTTCTTGAAAGGAAACATGTAACTCTGTGAGATGAATTAAGAGGACACAGAGCAATTTCTCAGAAAGCTTCTTTCCTGTTTTGAACGGAAGATATTTCCTTTTTCACCATAGGCCTCTATGGGCTTCCAAATATCCCTTTGACAATTCCACAAGAACAGTCTTAACGAAAGGCTTCTTGAAGGGAAAGATGTAACTCTGTGGGATGAATTAACGGAACACGGAGCAGTTTCTCAGAAAGTTTCTTTCCAGTTTTGAGCGGAATATATTTCCTTTTTCTCCATTGCTCTCTAGGGGTTTCCAAATATCCCTTTGCCAATTCCACAAGAACAGCCTTAGCGAAAGGCTTCTTGAAGGGAAAGATGTAACTCTGTGAGATGAATTCACAGAACACAGAGCAGTCTCTCAGAAAGCTTCTTTCCAGTTTTGAACGGAAGATATTTCCTTTTTCACCATAGCCCTGTATGGGCTTCCAAATATCCCTTTGCCAATTCCACAAGAACAGCCTTAGCGAAAGGCTTCTTGAAGAAAAAGATGTAACTCTGTGAGATGAATTAACAGAACACAGAGCAGTTTCTCAGAAAGTTTCTTTCCTGTTTTGAACGGAAGATATTTCCTTTTTCACCATAGCCCTCTATGGGCTTCCAAATATCCCTTTGCCAATTCCACAAGAACAGACTTACCGTAAGGCTTCCTGAAGGGAAAGATGTAACTCTGTGGGATGAATTAACAGAACACGGAGCAGTTTCTCAGAGAGTTTCTTTCCAGTTTTGAGCGGAATATATTTCCTTTTTCACCATTGCTCTCTAGGATTTTCCAAATATCCCTTTGCCAATTCCACAAGAACAGCCTTAGCGAAAGGCTTCTTGAAGGGAAAGATGTAACTCTGTGAGATGAATTCACAGAACACAGAGCAGTCTCTCAGAAAGCTTCTTTCCAGTTTTGAACGGAAGATATTTCCTTTTTCAACATAGACCTCTAAGGGCTTCCAAATATCCCTTTGCCAATTCCACAAGAACAGCCTTAGCGAAAGGCTTCTTGAAGGAAACATGTAACTCTGTGAGATGAATTAAGAGAACACAGAGCAGTTTCTCAGAAAGGTTCTTTCCTGTTTTGAATGGAAGATATTTCCTTTTTCACCATAACCCTTTATGGGCTTCCAAATATATCTTTCCCAATTCCACAAGAACAGCCTTAGCGAAAGGCTTCTAGAAGGGAAAGATGTACCTCTGTGAGATGAATTCACAGAACACAGAGCAGTTTCTCAGAAGCTTCTTTCCAGTTTTGAACGGAAGATATTTCCTTTTTCACCATAGCCCTCTATGGGCTTCCAAATATCCCTTTGACAATTCCACAAGAACAGCCTTCTTGAAAGGATTCTTGAATGGAAAGATGTAACTCTGTGAGATGAATTAACAGAACACAGAGCAGTTTCTCAGAAAGCTTCTTTCCAGTTTTCAACAGAAGATATTTCCTTTTTCACCGTAGCCCTCTATGGGCTTCCAAATATCCCTTTGCCAATTCCACAAGAACAGCCTTAGCGAAAGGCTTCTTGAAGGGAAAGATGTAACTCTGTGATATGAATTCACAGAACACAGAGCAGTTTCTCAGAAAGCTTCTTTCCAGTTTTGATCGGAAGATATTTCCTTTTTCACCATAGCCCTCTATGGGCTTCCAAATATCCCTTTGCCAATTCCACAAGAACAGCCTTAGCGAAAGGCTTCTTGAAGGGAAAATGTAACTCTGTGAGATGAATTCACAGAACACAGAGCAGTTTCTCAGAAAGCTTCTTTCCAGTTTTGAACGGAAGATATTTCCTTTTTCACCATAGCCCTCTATGGGCTTCCAAATATCCCTTTGCCAATTCCACAAGAACAGCCTTAGCGAAAGGCTTCTTGAAGGGAAAGATGTAACTCTGTGAGATGAAATCACAGAACACAGAGCAGTCTCTCAGAAAGCTTCTTTCCAGTTTTGAACGGAAAATATTTCCTTTTTCACCATAGCCCTCTATGGGCTTCCAAATATCCCTTTACCAATTCCACAAGAACAGCCTTAGCGAAAGGCTTCTTGAAGGGAAACATGTAACTCTGTGAGATGAATTAAGAGAACACAGAGCAGTTTCTCAGAAAGGTTCTTTCCTGTTTTGAATGGAAGATATTTCCTTTTTCACCATAACCCTTTATGGGCTTCCAAATATATCTTTCCCAATTCCACAAGAACAGCCTTAGCGAAAGGCTTCTTGAAGGGAAAGATGAAACTCTGTGAGATGAATTCACAGAACACAGAGCAGTTTCTCAGAAAGCTTCTTTCCAGTTTTGAACGGAAGATATTTCCTTTTTCACCATAGCCCTCTATGGCTTCCAAATATCCCTTTGCCAATTCCACAAGAACAGCCTTAGCGAAAGGCTTCTTGAAGGGAAAGATGTAACTCTGCCAGATGAATTCACAGAACACAGAGCAGTTTCTCAGAAAGCTTCTTTCCAGTTTTGAATGGAAGATATTTCCTTTTTCACCATAGCCCTCTATGGACTTCCAAATATCCCTTTTCCAATTCCACAAGAACATCCTTTAGCGAATGGCTTCTTGAAGGGAAAGATGTACCTCTGTGAGATGAATTAACAGAACACAGAGCAGTTTCTCAGAAAGCTTCTTTCCAGTTTTGAACGGAAGATATTTCCTTTTTCACCATAGCCCTCTATGGGCTTCCAAATATCCGTTTGCCAATTCCACAAGAACAGCCTTACCGAAAGGCTTCTTGAAGGGAAAGATGTAACTCTGTGAGATGAATTCACAGAACACAGAGCAGTTTCTCAGAAAGCTTCTTTCCAGTTTTGAAGGGAAGATATTTCCTTTTTCACCATAGCCCCTTATGGGCTTCCAAATATCTTTTTGCCAATTCCACAAGAACAGCCTTAGCGAAAGGCTTCTTGAAGGGAAAGATTTAACTCTCTGAGATGAATTCACACATCACAGAGCAGTTTCTCAGAAAGCTTCTTTCCAGTTTTGAGCGGAAGATATTTCTTTTTCACCGTAGCCCTCTATGGGCTTCCAAATATCCCTTTGCCAATTCCACAAGAAGAGCCTTAGCGAAAGGCTTCTTGAAGGGAAAGATGTAACACTGTGAGATGAATTCACAGAACACAGAGCAGTTTCTCAGAAAGCTTCTTTCCAGTTTTGAACGGAAGATATTTCCTTTTTCACCATAGCCCTCTATGGGCTTCCAAATATTCCTTTGCCAATTCCACAAGAACAGCCTTAGCGAAAGGCTTCTTGAAGGGAAAGATGGAACTCTGTGAGACGAATTCACAGAACATAGAGCAGTTTCTCAAAAAGCTTCTTTCCAGTATTGAATGGAAGATATTTCCTTTTTCACCATAGCCCTCTATGGGCTTCCAAATATCCCTTTGCCAATTCCACAAGAACAGCCTTAACGAAAGACTTATTGAAAGGAAACATGTAACTCTGTGAGATGAATTAAGAGAACACAGAGCAGTTTCTCAGAAAGCTTCTTTCCTGTTTTGAACGGAAGATATTTCCTTTTTCACCATAGCCCTCTATGGGCTTCCAAATATCCCTTTGACAATTCCACAAGAACAGCCTTAGCGAAAGGCTTCTTGAAGGGAAAGATGTAACTCTGTGGGATGAATTAACAGAACACGGAGCAGTTTCTCAGAAAGATTCTTTCCAGTTTTGAACGGAAGATATTTCATTTTTCACCGTAGCCCTCTATTATCTTCCAAATATCCCTCTGCCAATTCCACAAGAACAGCCTTAGCGAAAGGCTTCTTGAATGGAAAGATGTAACTCTGTGATATGAATTCACAGAACACAGAGCAGTTTCTCAGACAGCTTCTTGACAGTTTTGAACGGAAGGTATTTCCTTTTTCACCATAGACCTCTATGGGCTTCCAAATATCCCTTTGACAATTCCACAAGAACCCCCTTAGCGAAAGGCTTCTTGAAGGGAAAGATGTAACTCTGTGAGATGAATTTACAGAACACAGAGCAGTTTCTCAGAAAGCTTCTTTCCAGTTTTGAATGGAAGGTATTTCCTTTTTCACCAAAGCCCTCTATGGGCTTCCAAATATCCCTTTGACAATTCCACAAGAACAGTCTTAACGAAAGGCTTCTTGAAGGGAAAGATGTAACTCTGTGGGATGAATTAACAGAACACGGAGCAGTTTCTCAGAAAGCTTCTTTCCAGTTTTGAGCGGAATATATTTCCTTTTTCACCATTGCTCTCTAGCGGTTTCCAAATATCCCTTTGCCAATTCCACAAGAACAGCCTTAGCGAATGGCTTCTTGAAGGGAAAGATGTAACTCTGTGAGATGAATTCACAGAACACAGAGCAGTTTCTCAGAAAGCTTCTTTCCAGTTTTGAACGGAAGATATTTCCTTTTTCACCATAGCCCTCTATGGGCTTCCAAATATCCCTTTGCCAATTCCACAAGAACAGCCTTAGCGAAAGGCTTCTTGAAGAAAAAGATGTAACTCTGTGAGATGAATTAACAGAACACAGAGCAGTTTCTCAGAAAGTTTCTTTCCTGTTTTGAACGGAAGATATTTCCTTTTTCACCATAGACCTCTATGGGCTTCCAAATATCCCTTTGCCAATTCCACAAGAACAGCCTTACCGTAAGGCTTCCTGAAGGGAAAGATGTAACTCTGTGGGATGAATTCACAGAACACAGAGCAGTTTCTCAGAAAGCTTCTTTCCAGTTTTGAACGGAAGATATTTCCTTTTTCACCATAGCCCTCTATGGGCTTCCAAATATCCCTTTGACAATTCCACAAGAACAGCCTTAGCGAAAGGCTTCTTGAAGGGAAAGATGTAACGCTGTGAGATGAATTCAGAGAACACAGAGCAATCTCTCAGAAAGCTTCTTTCCAGTTTTGAACGGAAGATATTTCCTTTTTCACCATAGCCCTCTAAGGGCTTCCAAATATCCCTTTGCCAATTCCACAAGAACAGCCTTAGGGAAAGACTTCTTGAAAGGAAACATGTAACTCTGTGAGATGAATTAAGAGGACACAGAGCAGTTTCTCAGAAAGCTTCTTTCCTGTTTTGAACGGAAGATATTTCCTTTTTCACCATAGGCCTCTATGGGCTTCCAAATATCCCTTTGACAATTCCACAAGAACAGTCTTAACGAAAGGCTTCTTGAAGGGAAAGATGTAACTATGTGGGATGAATTAACAGAACACGGAGCAGTTTCTCAGAAAGTTTCTTTCCAGTTTTGAGCGGAATATATTACCTTTTTCACCATTGCTCTCTAGGGGTTTCCAAATATCCCTTTGCCAATTCCACAAGAACAGCCTTAGCGAAAGGCTTCTTGAAGGGAAAGATGTAACTCTGTGAGATGAATTCACAGAACACAGAGCAGTTTCTCAGAAAGCTTCTTTCCAGTTTTGAACGGAAGATACTTCCTTTTTCACCATAGCCCTCTAAGGGCTTCCAAATATCCCTTTGCCATTTCCACAAGAACAGCCTTAGCGTAAGGCTTCCTGAAGGGAAAGATGTAACTCTGTGGGATGAATTCACAGAACACAGAGCAGTTTCTCAGAAAGCTTCTTTCCAGTTTTGAACGGAAGATATTTCCTTTTTCACCATAGCCCTCTATGGGCTTCCAAATGTCCCTTTGACAATTCCACAAGAACAGCCTTAGCGAAAGGCTTCTTGAAGGGAAAGATGTAACTCTGTGAGATGAATTCACAGAACACAGAGCAGTCTCTCAGAAAGCTTCTTTCCAGTTTTGAACGGAAGATATTTCCTTTTTCACCATAGCCCTCTAAGGGCTTCCAAATACCCCTTTGCCAATTCCACAAGAACAGCCTTAACGAAAGGCTTCTTGAAGGAAACATGTAACTCTGTGAGATGAATTAAGAGAACACAGAGCAGTTTCTCAGAAAGGTTCTTTCCTGTTTTGAATGGAAGATATTTCCTTTTTCACCATAACCCTTTATGGGCTTCCAAATATATCTTTCCCAATTCCACAAGAACAGCCTTAGCGAAAGGCTTCTAGAAGGGAAAGATGTACCTCTGTGAGATGAATTCACAGAACACAGAGCAGTTTCTCAGAAAGCTTCTTTCCAGTTTTGAACGGAAGATATTTCCTTTTTCACCATAGACCTCTATGGGCTTCCAAATATCCCTTTGCCAATTCCACAAGAACAGCCTTAGCGAAAGGATTCTTGAATGGAAAGATGTAACTCTGTGAGATGAATTAACAGAACACAGAGCAGTTTCTCAGAAAGCTTCTTTCCAGTTTTGAACGGAAGATATTTCCTTTTTCACCGTAGCCCTCTATGGGCTTCCAAATATCCCTTTGCCAATTCCACAAGAACAGCCTTAGCGAAAGGCTTCTTGAAAGAAAAGATGTAACTCTGTGATATGAATTCACAGAACACAGAGCAGTTTCTCAGAAAGCTTCTTTCCAGTTTTGAACGGAAGATATTTCCTTTTTCACCATAGCCCTCTATGGGCTTCCAAATATCCCTTTGCCAATTCCACAAGAACAGCCTTAGCGAAAGGCTTCTTGAAGGGAAAATGTAACTCTGTGAGATGAATTCACAGAACACAGAGCAGTTTCTCAGAAAGCTTCTTTCCAGTTTTGAACGGAAGATATTTCCTTTTTCACCATAGCCCTCTATGGGCTTCCAAATATCCCTTTCCCAATTCCACAAGAACAGCCTTAGCGAAAGGCTTCTTGAAGGGAAACATGTAACTCTGTGAGATGAATTAAGAGAACACAGAGCAGTTTCTCAGAAAGGTTCTTTCCTGTTTTGAATGGAAGATATTTCCTTTTTCACCATAACCCTTTATGGGCTTCCAAATATATCTTTCCCAATTCCACAACAACAGCCTTAGCGAAAGGCTTCTTGAAGGGAAAGATGAAACTCTGTGAGATGAATTCACAGAACACAGAGCAGTTTCTCAGAAAGCTTCTTTCCAGTTTTGAACGGAAGATGTTTCCTTTTTCACCATAGCCCTCTATGGGCTTCCAAATATCCCTTTGCCAATTCCATAAGAACAGCCTTAGCGAAAGGCTTCTTGAAGGGAAAGATGTAACTCTGTCAGATGAATTCACAGAACACAGAGGAGTTTCTCAGAAAGCTTCTTTCCAGTTTTGAATGGAAGATATTTCCTTTTTCACCATAGCCCTCTATGGACTTCCAAATATCCCTTTTCCAATTCCACAAGAACAGCCTTTAGCGAATGGCTTCTTGAAGGGAAAGATGTACCTCTGTGATATGAATTAACAGAACACAGAGCAGTTTCTCAGAAAGCTTCTTTCCAGTTTTGAACGGAAGATATTTCCTTTTTCACCATAGCCCTCTATGGGCTTCCAAATATCCGTTTTCCAATTCCACAAGAACAGCCTTAGCGAAAGGCTTCTTGAAGGGAAAGATGTAACTCTGTGAGATGAATTCACAGAACACAGAGCAGTTTCTCAGAAAGCTTCTTTCCAGTTTTGAAGGGAAGATATTTCCTTTTTCACCATAGCCCTCTATGGGCTTCCAAATATCTTTTTGCCAATTCCACAAGAACAGCCTTAGCGAAAGGCTTCTTGAAGGGAAAGATGTAACTCTCTGAGATGAATTCACACATCACAGAGCAGTTTCTCAGAAAGCTTCTTTCCAGTTTTGAGCGGAAGATATTTCCTTTTTCACCATAGCCCTCTAAGGGCTTCCAAATATCCCTTTGCCAATTCCACAAGAACTGCCTTAGCGAAAGGCTTCTTGAAGGGACAGATGTAACTCTGTGAGATGAATTTACAGAACACAGAGCAGTTTCTCAGAAAGCTTCTTTCCAGTTTTGAATGGAAGGTATTTCCTTTTTCACCAAAGCCCTCTATGGGCTTCCAAATATCCCTTTGTCAATTCCACAAGAACAGTCTTAACGAAAGGCTTCTTGAAGGGAAAGATGTAACTCTGAGGGATGAATTAACAGAACACGGAGCAGTTTCTCAGAAAGCTTCTTTCCAGTTTTGAGCGGAATATATTTCCTTTTTCACCATTGCTCTCTAGCGGTTTCCAAATATCCCTTTGCCAATTCCACAAGAACAGCCTTAGCGAAAGGCTTCTTGAAGGGAAAGATGAAACTCTGTGAGATGAATTCACAGAACACAGAGCAGTTTCTCAGAAAGCTTCTTTCCAGTTTTGAACGGAAGATATTTCCTTTTTCACCATAGCCCTCTATGGGCTTCCAAATATCCCTTTGCCAATTCCACAAGAACAGCCTTAGCGAAAGGCTTCTTGAAGGGAAAGATGTAACTCTGTCAGATGAATTCACAGAACACAGAGGAGTTTCTCAGAAAGCTTCTTTCCAGTTTTGAATGAAAGATATTTCCTTTTTCACCATAGCCCTCTATGGACTTCCAAATATCCCTTTTCCAATTCCACAAGAACAGCCTTTAGCGAATGGCTTCTTGAAGGGAAAGATGTACCTCTGTGAGATGAATTAACAGAACACAGAGCAGTTTCTCAGAAAGCTTCTTTCCAGTTTTGAACGGAAGATATTTCCTTTTTCACCATAGCCCTCTATGGGCTTCCAAATATCCGTTTTCCAATTCCACAAGAACAGCCTTAGCGAAAGGCTTCTTGAAGGGAAAGATGTAACTCTGTGAGATGAATTCACAGAACACAGAGCAGTTTCTCAGAAAGCTTCTTTCCAGTTTTGAAGGGAAGATATTTCCTTTTTCACCATAGCCCTCTATGGGCTTCCAAATATCTTTTTGACAATTCCACAAGAACAGACTTAGCGAAAGGCTTCTTGAAGGGAAAGATGTAACTCTCTGAGATGAATTCACACATCACAGAGCAGTTTCTCAGAAAGCTTCTTTCCAGTTTTGAGCGGAAGATATTTCCTTTTTCACCATAGCCCTCAATGGCTTCCAAATATCCCTTTGACAATTCCACAAGAACCCCCTTAGCGAAAGGCTTCTTGAAGGGAAAGATGTAACTCTGTGAGATGAATTAACAGAACACAGAGCAGTTTCTCAGAAAGCTTCTTTCCAGTTTTGAACGGAATATATTTCCTTTTTCACCATAGCCCTCTAAGGGCTTCTAAATATCCCTTTGCCAATTCCACAAGAACTGCCTTAGCGAAAGGCTTCTTGAATGGAAAGATGTAACTCTGTGAGATGAATTAACAGAACACAGAGCAGATTCTCAGAAAGCTTCTTTCCAGTTTTGAACGGAAGATATTTCCTTTTTCACCGTAGCCCTCTATGGGCTTCCAAATATCCCTTTGCCAATTCCAAAGGAACAGCCTTAGCGAAAGGCTTCTTGAAGGGAAAGATGTAACTCTGTGAGATGAATTAACAGAACACAGAGCAGTTTCTCAGAAAGTTTCTTTCCTGTTTTGAACGGAAGATATTTCCTTTTTCACCATAGCCCTCTATGGGCTTCCAAATATCCCTTTGCCAATTCCACAAGAACAGCCTTAGCGAAAGGCTTCTTGAAGAAAAAGATGTAACTCTGTGAGATGAATTAACAGAACACAGAGCAGTTTCTCAGAAAGTTTCTTTCCTGTTTTGAACGGAAGATATTTCCTTTTTCACCATAGACCTCTATGGGCTTCCAAATATCCCTTTGCCAATTCCACAAGAACAGCCTTACCGTAAGGCTTCCTGAAGGGAAAGATGTAACTCTGTGGGATGAATTCACAGAACACAGAGCAGTTTCTCAGAAAGCTTCTTTCCAGTTTTGAACGGAAGATATTTCCTTTTTCACCATAGCCCTCTATGGGCTTCCAAATATCCCTTTGACAATTCCACAAGAACAGCCTTAGCGAAAGGCTTCTTGAAGGGAAAGATGTAACGCTGTGAGATGAATTCACAGAACACAGAGCAGTCTCTCAGAAAGCTTCTTTCCAGTTTTGAACGGAAGATATTTCCTTTTTCACCATAGCCCTCTAAGGGCTTCCAAATATCCCTTTGCCAATTCCACAAGAACAGCCTTAGCGAAAGACTTCTTGAAAGGAAACCTGTAACTCTTTGAGATGAATTAAGAGAACACAGAGCAGTTTCTCAGAAAGCTTCTTTCCTGTTTTGAACGTAAGATATTTCCTTTTTCACCATAGCCCTCTATGGGCTTCCAAATATCATTTTGCCAATTCCACAAGAACAGCCTTAGGGAAAGACTTCTTGAAAGGAAACATGTAACTCTGTGAGATGAATTAAGAGGACACAGAGCAGTTTCTCAGAAAGCTTATTTCCTGTTTTGAACGGAAGATATTTCCTTTTTCACCATAGGCCTCTATGGGCTTCCAAATATCCCTTTGACAATTCCACAAGAACAGTCTTAACGAAAGGCTTCTTGAAGGGAAAGATGTAACTCTGTGGGATGAATTAACAGAACACGGAGCAGTTTCTCCGAAAGTTTCTTTCCAGTTTTGAGCGGAATATATTTCCTTTTTCACCATTGCTCTCTAGGGGTTTCCAAATATCCCTTTGCCAATTCCACAAGAACAGCCTTAGCGAAAGGCTTCTTGAAGGGAAAGATGTAACTCTGTGAGATGAATTCACAGAACACAGAGCAGTTTCTCAGAAAGCTTCTTTCCAGTTTTGAACGGAAGATACTTCCTTTTTCACCATAGCCCTCTAAGGGCTTCCAAATATCCCTTTGCCAATTCCACAAGAACAGCCTTAGCGTAAGGCTTCCTGAAGGGAAAGATGTAACTCTGTGGGATGAATTCACAGAACACAGAGCAGTTTCTCAGAAAGCTTCTTTCCAGTTTTGAACGGAAGATATTTCCTTTTTCACCATAGCCCTCTATGGGCTTCCAAATGTCCCTTTGACAATTCCACAAGAACAGCCTTAGCGAAAGGCTTCTTGAAGGGAAAGATGTAACTCTGTGAGATGAATTCACAGAACACAGAGCAGTCTCTCAGAAAGCTTCTTTCCAGTTTTGAACGGAAGATATTTCCTTTTTCACCATAGCCCTCTAAGGGCTTCCAAATATCCCTTTCCCAATTCCACAAGAACAGCCTTAGCGAAAGGCTTCTTGAAGGAAACATGTAACTCTGTGAGATGAATTAAGAGAACACAGAGCAGTTTCTCAGAAAGGTTCTTTAATGTTTCGGATGGAAGATATTTCCTTTTTCACCATAACCCTTTATTTGCTTCCAAATATATCTTTCCCAATTCCACAAGAACAGCCTTAGCGAAAGGCTTCTTGAAGCGAAAGACGAAACTCTGTGAGATGAATTCACAGAACACAGAGCAGTTTCTCAGAAAGCTTCTTTCCAGTTTTGAACGGAAGATATTTCCTTTTTCACCATAGCCCTCTATGGGCTTCCAAATATCCCTTTGCCAATTCCACAAGAACAGCCTTAGCGAAAGGCATCTTGAAGGGAAAGATGTAACTCTGTCAGATGAATTCACAGAACACAGAGCAGTTTCTCAGAAAGCTTCTTTCCAGTTTTGAACGGAAGGTATTTCCTTTTTCACCATAGCCCTCTATGGGCTTCCAAATATCCGTTTGCCAATTCCACAAGAACAGTCTTAGCGAAAGGCTTCTTGAAGGGAAAGATGTAACTCTCTGAGATGAATTCACACATCACAGAGCAGTTTCTCAGAAAGCTTCTTTCCAGTTTTGAGCGGAAGATATTTCCTTTTTCACCATAGCCCTCAATGGCTTCCAAATATCCCTTTGACAATTCCACAAGAACAGCCTTAGCGAAAGGCTTCTTGAAGGGAAAGATGTAACTCTGTGAGGTGAATTAACAGAACACAGAGCAGTTTCTCAGAAAGCTTCTTTCCAGTTTTGAACGGAAGATATTTCCTTTTTCACCATAGCCTTCTAAGGGCTTCCAAATATCCCTTTGCCAATTCCACAAGAACTGCCGTAGCGAAAGGCTTCTTGAAGGGACAGATGTAACTCTGTGAGATGAATTCAAAGAACACAGAGCAGTTTCTCAGAAAGCTTCTTTCCAGTTTTGAATGGAAGGTATTTCCTTTTTCACCAAAGCCCTCTATGGGCTTCCAAATATCCCTTTGACAATTCCACAAGAACAGTCTTAACGAAAGGCTTCTTGAAGGGAAAGATGTAACTCTGTGGGATGAATTAACAGAACACGGAGCAGTTTCTCAGAAAGCTTCTTTCCAGTTTTGAGCGGAATATATTTCCTTTTTCACCATAGCCCTCTAGGTGTTTCCAAATATCCATTTGCCAATTCCACAAGAACAGCCTTAGCGAAAGGCTTATTGAAGGGAAAGATGTAACTCTGTGAGATGAATTCACAAAACACAGAGCAGTTTCTCAGAAAGCTTCTTTCCAGTTTTGAACGGAAGATATTTCTTTTTCACCGTAGCCCTCTATGGGCTTCCAAATATCCCTTTGCCAATTCCACAAGAACAGCCTTAGCGAAAGGCTTCTTGAAGGGAAAGATGTAACTCTGTGAGACGAATTCACAGAACACAGAGCAGTTTCTCAGAAAGCTTCTTTCCAGTTTTGAACGGAAGATATTTCCTTTTTCACCATAGCCCTCTATGGGCTTCCAAATATCCCTTTGCCAATTCCACAAGAACAGCCTTAGCGAAAGGCTTCTTGAAGGGAAAGATGTAACACTGTGAGATGAATTCACAGAACACAGAGCAGTTTCTCAGAAAGCTTCTTTCCAGTTTTGAACGGAAGATATTTCCTTTTTCACCATAGCCCTCTATGGGCTTCCAAATATTCCTTTGCCAATTCCACAAGAACAGCCTTAGCGAAAGGCTTCTTGAAGGGAAAGATGGAACTCTGTGAGACGAATTCACAGAACATAGAGCAGTTTCTCAGAAAGCTTCTTTCCAGTATTGAATGGAAGATATTTCCTTTTTCACCATAGCCCTCTATGGGCTTCCAAATATCCCTTTGCCAATTCCACAAGAACAGCCTTAGCGAAAGACTTCTTGAAAGGAAACATGTAACTCTGTGAGATGAATTAAGAGAACACAGAGCAGTTTCTCAGAAAGCTTCTTTCCTGTTTTGAACGGAAGATATTTCCTTTTTCACCATAGCCCTCTATGGGCTTCCAAATATCCCTTTCCCAATTCCACAAGAACAGCCTTAGCGAAAGGCTTTTGAAGGGAAACATGTAACTCTGTGAGATGAATTAAGAGAACACAGAGCAGTTTCTCAGAAAGGTTCTTTCCTGTTTTGAATGGAAGATATTTCCTTTTTCACCATAACCCTTTATGGGCTTCCAAATATATCTTTCCCAATTCCACAAGAACAGCCTTAGCGAAAGGCTTCTTGAAGGGAAAGATGAAACTCTGTGAGATGAATTCACAGAACACAGAGCAGTTTCTCAGAAAGCTTCTTTCCAGTTTTGAACGGAAGATATTTCCTTTTTCACCATAGCCCTCTATGGGCTTCCAAATATCCCTTTGCCAATTCCACAAGAACAGCCTTAGCGAAAGGCTTCTTGAAGGGAAAGATGTAACTCTGTCAGATGAATTCACAGAACACAGAGCAGTTTCTCAGAAAGCTTCTTTCCAGTTTTGAATGGAAGATATTTCCTTTTTCACCATAGCCCTCTATGGACTTCCAAATATCCCTTTTCCAATTCCACAAGAACAGCCTTTAGCGAATGGCTTCTTGAAGGGAAAGATGTATCTCTGTGAGATGAATTAACAGAACACAGAGCAGTTTCTCAGAAAGCTTCTTTCCAGTTTTGAAGGGAAGATATTTCCTTTTTCACCATAGCCCTCTATGGACTTCCAAATATCCGTTTGCCAATTCCACAAGAACAGCCTTACCGAAAGGCTTCTTGAAGGGAAAGATGTAACTCTGTGAGATGAATTCACAGAACACAGAGCAGTTTCTCAGAAAGCTTCTTTCCAGTTTTGAAGGGAAGATATTTCCTTTTTCACCATAGCCCTCTATGGGCTTCCAAATATCTTTTTGGCAATTCCACAAGAACAGCCTTAGCGAAAGGCTTCTTGAAGGGAAAGATGTAACTCTCTGAGATGAATTCACACATCACAGAGCAGTTTCTCAGAAAGCTTCTTTCCAGTTTTGAGCGGAAGATATTTCCTTTTTCACCATAGCCCCCAATGGCTTCCAAATATCCCTTTGACAATTCCACAAGAACCCCCTTAGCGAAAGGCTTCTTGAAGGGAAAGATGTAACTCTGTGAGATGAATTTACAGAACACAGAGCAGTTTCTCAGAAAGCTTCTTTCCAGTTTTGAATGGAAGGTATTTCCTTTTTCACCAAAGCCCTCTATGGGCTTCCAAATATCCCTTTGACAATTCCACAAGAACAGTCTTAACGAAAGGCTTCTTGAAGGGAAAGATGTAACTCTGTGGGATGAATTAACAGAACACGGAGCAGTTTCTCAGAAAGCTTCTTTCCAGTTTTGAGCGGAATATATTTCCTTTTTCACCATTGCTCTCTAGCGGTTTCCAAATATCCCTTTGCCAATTCCACAAGAACAGCCTTAGCGAAAGGCTTCTTGAAGGGAAAGATGTAACTCTGTGAGATGAATTCACAGAACACAGAGCAGTTTCTCAGAAAGCTTCTTTCCAGTTTTGAACGGAAGATATTTCCTTTTTCACCATAGCCCTCTATGGGCTTCCAAATATCCCTTTGCCAATTCCACAAGAACAGCCTTAGCGAAAGGCTTCTTGAAGAAAAAGATGTAACTCTGTGAGATGAATTAACAGAACACAGAGCAGTTTCTCAGAAAGTTTCTTTCCTGTTTTGAACGGAAGATATTTCCTTTTTCACCATAGACCTCTATGGGCTTCCAAATATCCCTTTGCCAATTCCACAAGAACAGCCTTACCGTAAGGCTTCCTGAAGGGAAAGATGTAACTCTGTGGGATGAATTCACAGAACACAGAGCAGTTTCCAGAAAGCTTCTTTCCAGTTTTGAACGGAAGATATTTCCTTTTTCACCATAGCCCTCTATGGGCTTCCAAATATCCCTTTGACAATTCCACAAGAACAGCCTTAGCGAAAGGCTTCTTGAAGGGAAAGATGTAACGCTGTGAGATGAATTCACAGAACACAGAGCAATCTCTCAGAAAGCTTCTTTCCAGTTTTGAACGGAAGATATTTCCTTTTTCACCATAGCCCTCTAAGGGCTTCCAAATATCCCTTTGCCAATTCCACAAGAACAGCCTTAGGGAAAGACTTTTTGAAAGGAAACATGTAACTCTGTGAGATGAATTAAGAGGACACAGAGCAGTTTCTCAGAAAGCTTCTTTCCTGTTTTGAACGGAAGATATTTCCTTTTTCACCATAGGCCTCTATGGGCTTCCAAATATCCCTTTGACAATTCCACAAGAACAGTCTTAACGAAAGGCTTCTTGAAGGGAAAGATGTAACTCTGTGGGATGAATTAACAGAACACGGAGCAGTTTCTCAGAAAGTTTCTTTCCAGTTTTGAGCGGAATATATTACCTTTTTCACCATTGCTCTCTAGGGGTTTCCAAATATCCCTTTGCCAATTCCACAAGAACAGCCTTAGCGAAAGGCTTCTTGAAGGGAAAGATGTAACTCTGTGAGATGAATTCACAGAACACAGAGCAGTTTCTCAGAAAGCTTCTTTCCAGTTTTGAACGGAAGATACTTCCTTTTTCACCATAGCCCTCTAAGGGCTTCCAAATATCCCTTTGCCATTTCCACAAGAACAGCCTTAGCGTAAGGCTTCCTGAAGGGAAAGATGTAACTCTGTGGGATGAATTCACAGAACACAGAGCAGTTTCTCAGAAAGCTTCTTTCCAGTTTTGAACGGAAGATATTTCCTTTTTCACCATAGCCCTCTATGGGCTTCCAAATGTCCCTTTGACAATTCCACAAGAACAGCCTTAGCGAAAGGCTTCTTGAAGGGAAAGATGTAACTCTGTGAGATGAATTCACAGAACACAGAGCAGTCTCTCAGAAAGCTTCTTTCCAGTTTTGAACGGAAGATATTTCCTTTTTCACCATAGCCCTCTAAGGGCTTCCAAATACCCCTTTGCCAATTCCACAAGAACAGCCTTAACGAAAGGCTTCTTGAAGGAAACATGTAACTCTGTGAGATGAATTAAGAGAACACAGAGCAGTTTCTCAGAAAGGTTCTTTCCTGTTTTGAATGGAAGATATTTCCTTTTTCACCATAACCCTTTATGGGCTTCCAAATATATCTTTCCCAATTCCACAAGAACAGCCTTAGCGAAAGGCTTCTAGAAGGGAAAGATGTACCTCTGTGAGATGAATTCACAGAACACAGAGCAGTTTCTCAGAAAGCTTCTTTCCAGTTTTGAACGGAAGATATTTCCTTTTTCACCATAGACCTCTATGGGCTTCCAAATATCCCTTTGCCAATTCCACAAGAACAGCCTTAGCGAAAGGATTCTTGAATGGAAAGATGTAACTCTGTGAGATGAATTAACAGAACACAGAGCAGTTTCTCAGAAAGCTTCTTTCCAGTTTTGAACGGAAGATATTTCCTTTTTCACCGTAGCCCTCTATGGGCTTCCAAATATCCCTTTGCCAATTCCACAAGAACAGCCTTAGCGAAAGGCTTCTTGAAAGAAAAGATGTAACTCTGTGATATGAATTCACAGAACACAGAGCAGTTTCTCAGAAAGCTTCTTTCCAGTTTTGAACGGAAGATATTTCCTTTTTCACCATAGCCCTCTATGGGCTTCCAAATATCCCTTTGCCAATTCCACAAGAACAGCCTTAGCGAAAGGCTTCTTGAAGGGAAAATGTAACTCTGTGAGATGAATTCACAGAACACAGAGCAGTTTCTCAGAAAGCTTCTTTCCAGTTTTGAACGGAAGATATTTCCTTTTTCACCATAGCCCTCTATGGGCTTCCAAATATCCCTTTCCCAATTCCACAAGAACAGCCTTAGCGAAAGGCTTCTTGAAGGGAAACATGTAACTCTGTGAGATGAATTAAGAGAACACAGAGCAGTTTCTCAGAAAGGTTCTTTCCTGTTTTGAATGGAAGATATTTCCTTTTTCACCATAACCCTTTATGGGCTTCCAAATATATCTTTCCCAATTCCACAAGAACAGCCTTAGCGAAAGGCTTCTTGAAGGGAAAGATGAAACTCTGTGAGATGAATTCACAGAACACAGAGCAGTTTCTCAGAAAGCTTCTTTCCAGTTTTGAACGGAAGATGTTTCCTTTTTCACCATAGCCCTCTATGGGCTTCCAAATATCCCTTTGCCAATTCCATAAGAACAGCCTTAGCGAAAGGCTTCTTGAAGGGAAAGATGTAACTCTGTCAGATGAATTCACAGAACACAGAGGAGTTTCTCAGAAAGCTTCTTTCCAGTTTTGAATGGAAGATATTTCCTTTTTCACCATAGCCCTCTATGGACTTCCAAATATCCCTTTTCCAATTCCACAAGAACAGCCTTTAGCGAATGGCTTCTTGAAGGGAAAGATGTACCTCTGTGAGATGAATTAACAGAACACAGAGCAGTTTCTCAGAAAGCTTCTTTCCAGTTTTGAACGGAAGATATTTCCTTTTTCACCATAGCCCTCTATGGGCTTCCAAATATCCGTTTTCCAATTCCACAAGAACAGCCTTAGCGAAAGGCTTCTTGAAGGGAAAGATGTAACTCTGTGAGATGAATTCACAGAACACAGAGCAGTTTCTCAGAAAGCTTCTTTCCAGTTTTGAAGGGAAGATATTTCCTTTTTCACCATAGCCCTCTATGGGCTTCCAAATATCTTTTTGCCAATTCCACAAGAACAGCCTTAGCGAAAGGCTTCTTGAAGGGAAAGATGTAACTCTCTGAGATGAATTCACACATCACAGAGCAGTTTCTCAGAAAGCTTCTTTCCAGTTTTGAGCGGAAGATATTTCCTTTTTCACCATAGCCCTCAATGGCTTCCAAATATCCCTTTGACAATTCCACAAGAACCCCCTTAGCGAAAGGCTTCTTGAAGGGAAAGATGTAACTCTGTGAGATGAATTAACAGAACACAGAGCAGTTTCTCAGAAAGCTTCTTTCCAGTTTTGAACGGAAGATATTTCCTTTTTCACCATAGCCCTCTAAGGGCTTCCAAATATCCCTTTGCCAATTCCACAAGAACTGCCTTAGCGAAAGGCTTCTTGAAGGGACAGATGTAACTCTGTGAGATGAATTTACAGAACACAGAGCAGTTTCTCAGAAAGCTTCTTTCCAGTTTTGAATGGAAGGTATTTCCTTTTTCACCAAAGCCCTCTATGGGCTTCCAAATATCCCTTTGTCAATTCCACAAGAACAGTCTTAACGAAAGGCTTCTTGAAGGGAAAGATGTAACTCTGTGGGATGAATTAACAGAACACGGAGCAGTTTCTCAGAAAGCTTCTTTCCAGTTTTGAGCGGAATATATTTCCTTTTTCACCATTGCTCTCTAGCGGTTTCCAAATATCCCTTTGCCAATTCCACAAGAACAGCCTTAGCGAAAGGCTTCTTGAAGGGAAAGATGAAACTCTGTGAGATGAATTCACAGAACACAGAGCAGTTTCTCAGAAAGCTTCTTTCCAGTTTTGAACGAAAGATATTTCCTTTTTCACCATAGCCCTCTATGGGCTTCCAAATATCCCTTTGCCAATTCCACAAGAACAGCCTTAGCGAAAGGCTTCTTGAAGGGAAAGATGTAACTCTGTCAGATGAATTCACAGAACACAGAGGAGTTTCTCAGAAAGCTTCTTTCCAGTTTTGAATGAACGATATTTCCTTTTTCACCATAGCCCTCTATGGACTTCCAAATATCCCTTTTCCAATTCCACAAGAACAGCCTTTAGCGAATGGCTTCTTGAAGGGAAAGATGTACCTCTGTGAGATGAATTAACAGAACACAGAGCAGTTTCTCAGAAAGCTTCTTTCCAGTTTTGAACGGAAGATATTTCCTTTTTCACCATAGCCCTCTATGGGCTTCCAAATATCCGTTTTCCAATTCCACAAGAACAGCCTTAGCGAAAGGCTTCTTGAAGGGAAAGATGTAACTCTGTGAGATGAATTCACAGAACACAGAGCAGTTTCTCAGAAAGCTTCTTTCCAGTTTTGAAGGGAAGATATTTCCTTTTTCACCATAGCCCTCTATGGGCTTCCAAATATCTTTTTGACAATTCCACAAGAACAGACTTAGCGAAAGGCTTCTTGAAGGGAAAGATGTAACTCTCTGAGATGAATTCACACATCACAGAGCAGTTTCTCAGAAAGCTTCTTTCCAGTTTTGAGCGGAAGATATTTCCTTTTTCACCATAGCCCTCAATGGCTTCCAAATATCCCTTTGACAATTCCACAAGAACCCCCTTAGCGAAAGGCTTCTTGAAGGGAAAGATGTAACTCTGTGAGATGAATTAACAGAACACAGAGCAGTTTCTCAGAAAGCTTCTTTCCAGTTTTGAACGGAATATATTTCCTTTTTCACCATAGCCCTCTAAGGGCTTCTAAATATCCCTTTGCCAATTCCACAAGAACTGCCTTAGCGAAAGGCTTCTTGAATGGAAAGATGTAACTCTGTGAGATGAATTAACAGAACACAGAGCAGATTCTCAGAAAGCTTCTTTCCAGTTTTGAACGGAAGATATTTCCTTTTTCACCGTAGCCCTCTATGGGCTTCCAAATATCCCTTTGCCAATTCCAAAGGAACAGCCTTAGCGAAAGGCTTCTTGAAGGGAAAGATGTAACTCTGTGAGATGAATTAACAGAACACAGAGCAGTTTCTCAGAAAGTTTCTTTCCTGTTTTGAACGGAAGATATTTCCTTTTTCACCATAGCCCTCTATGGGCTTCCAAATATCCCTTTGCCAATTCCACAAGAACAGCCTTAGCGAAAGGCTTCTTGAAGAAAAAGATGTAACTCTGTGAGATGAATTAACAGAACACAGAGCAGTTTCTCAGAAAGTTTCTTTCCTGTTTTGAACGGAAGATATTTCCTTTTTCACCATAGACCTCTATGGGCTTCCAAATATCCCTTTGCCAATTCCACAAGAACAGCCTTACCGTAAGGCTTCCTGAAGGGAAAGATGTAACTCTGTGGGACGAATTCACAGAACACAGAGCAGTTTCTCAGAAAGCTTCTTTCCAGTTTTGAACGGAAGATATTTCCTTTTTCACCATAGCCCTCTATGGGCTTCCAAATATCCCTTTGACAATTCCACAAGAACAGCCTTAGCGAAAGGCTTCTTGAAGGGAAAGATGTAACGCTGTGAGATGAATTCACAGAACACAGAGCAGTCTCTCAGAAAGCTTCTTTCCAGTTTTGAACGGAAGATATTTCCTTTTTCACCATAGCCCTCTAAGGGCTTCCAAATATCTCTTTGCCAATTCCACAAGAACAGCCTTAGCGAAAGACTTCTTGAAAGGAAACCTGTAACTCTTTGAGATGAATTAAGAGAACACAGAGCAGTTTCTCAGAAAGCTTCTTTCCTGTTTTGAACGTAAGATATTTCCTTTTTCACCATTGCTCTCTAGGGGTTTCCAAATATCCCTTTGCCAATTCCACAAGAACAGCCTTAGCGAAAGGCTTCTTGAAGGGAAAGATGTAACTCTGTGAGATGAATTCACAGAACACAGAGCAGTTTCTCAGAAAGCTTCTTTCCAGTTTTGAACGGAAGATACTTCCTTTTTCACCATAGCCCTCTAAGGGCTTCCAAATATCCCTTTGCCAATTCCACAAGAACAGCCTTAGCGTAAGGCTTCCTGAAGGGAAAGATGTAACTCTGTGGGATGAATTCACAGAACACAGAGCAGTTTCTCAGAAAGCTTCTTTCCAGTTTTGAACGGAAGATATTTCCTTTTTCACCATAGCCCTCTATGGGCTTCCAAATGTCCCTTTGACAATTCCACAAGAACAGCCTTAGCGAAAGGCTTCTTGAAGGGAAAGATGTAACTCTGTGAGATGAATTCACAGAACACAGAGCAGTCTCTCAGAAAGCTTCTTTCCAGTTTTGAACGGAAGATATTTCCTTTTTCACCATAGCCCTCTAAGGGCTTCCAAATATCCCTTTCCCAATTCCACAAGAACAGCCTTAGCGAAAGGCTTCTTGAAGGAAACATGTAACTCTGTGAGATGAATTAAGAGAACACAGAGCAGTTTCTCAGAAAGGTTCTTTAATGTTTCGGATGGAAGATATTTCCTTTTTCACCATAACCCTTTATTTGCTTCCAAATATATCTTTCCCAATTCCACAAGAACAGCCTTAGCGAAAGGCTTCTTGAAGGGAAAGACGAAACTCTGTGAGATGAATTCACAGAACACAGAGCAGTTTCTCAGAAAGCTTCTTTCCAGTTTTGAACGGAAGATATTTCCTTTTTCACCATAGCCCTCTATGGGCTTCCAAATATCCCTTTGCCAATTCCACAAGAACAGCCTTAGCGAAAGGCATCTTGAAGGGAAAGATGTAACTCTGTCAGATGAATACACAGAACACAGAGCAGTTTCTCAGAAAGCTTCTTTCCAGTTTTGAACGGAAGGTATTTCCTTTTTCACCATAGCCCTCTATGGGCTTCCAAATATCCGTTTGCCAATTCCACAAGAACAGTCTTAGCGAAAGGCTTCTTGAAGGGAAAGATGTAACTCTCTGAGATGAATTCACACATCACAGAGCAGTTTCTCAGAAAGCTTCTTTCCAGTTTTGAGCGGAAGATATTTCCTTTTTCACCATAGCCCTCAATGGCTTCCAAATATCCCTTTGACAATTCCACAAGAACAGCCTTAGCGAAAGGCTTCTTGAAGGGAAAGATGTAACTCTGTGAGGTGAATTAACAGAACACAGAGCAGTTTCTCAGAAAGCTTCTTTCCAGTTTTGAACGGAAGATATTTCCTTTTTCACCATAGCCTTCTAAGGGCTTCCAAATATCCCTTTGCCAATTCCACAAGAACTGCCGTAGCGAAAGGCTTCTTGAAGGGACAGATGTAACTCTGTGAGATGAATTCAAAGAACACAGAGCAGTTTCTCAGAAAGCTTCTTTCCAGTTTTGAATGGAAGGTATTTCCTTTTTCACCAAAGCCCTCTATGGGCTTCCAAATATCCCTTTGACAATTCCACAAGAACAGTCTTAACGAAAGGCTTCTTGAAGGGAAAGATGTAACTCTGTGGGATGAATTAACAGAACACGGAGCAGTTTCTCAGAAAGCTTCTTTCCAGTTTTGAGCGGAATATATTTCCTTTTTCACCATAGCCCTCTAGGTGTTTCCAAATATCCCTTTGCCAATTCCACAAGAACAGCCTTAGCGAAAGGCTTATTGAAGGGAAAGATGTAACTCTGTGAGATGAATTCACAAAACACAGAGCAGTTTCTCAGAAAGCTTCTTTCCAGTTTTGAACGGAAGATATTTCTTTTTCACCGTAGCCCTCTATGGGCTTCCAAATATCCCTTTGCCAATTCCACAAGAACAGCCTTAGCGAAAGGCTTCTTGAAGGGAAAGATGTAACTCTGTGAGACGAATTCACAGAACACAGAGCAGTTTCTCAGAAAGCTTCTTTCCAGTTTTGAACGGAAGATATTTCCTTTTTCACCATAGCCCTCTATGGGCTTCCAAATATCCCTTTGCCAATTCCACAAGAACAGCCTTAGCGAAAGGCTTCTTGAAGGGAAAGATGTAACTCTGTGAGATGAATTCACAGAACACAGAGCAGTTTCTCAGAAAGCTTCTTTCCAGTTTTGAACGGAAGATATTTCCTTTTTCACCATAACCCTCTATGGGCTTCCAAATATTCCTTTGCCAATTCCACAAGAACAGCCTTAGCGAAAGGCTTCTTGAAGGGAAAGATGGAACTCTGTGAGACGAATTCACAGAACATAGAGCAGTTTCTCAGAAAGCTTCTTTCCAGTATTGAATGGAAGATATTTCCTTTTTCACCATAGCCCTCTATGGGCTTCCAAATATCCCTTTGCCAATTCCACAAGAACAGCCTTAGCGAAAGACTTCTTGAAAGGAAACATGTAACTCTGTGAGATGAATTAAGAGAACACAGAGCAGTTTCTCAGAAAGCTTCTTTCCTGTTTTGAACGGAAGATATTTCCTTTTTCACCATAGCCCTCTATGGGCTTCCAAATATCCCTTTCCCAATTCCACAAGAACAGCCTTAGCGAAAGGCTTTTGAAGGGAAACATGTAACTCTGTGAGATGAATTAAGAGAACACAGAGCAGTTTCTCAGAAAGGTTCTTTCCTGTTTTGAATGGAAGATATTTCCTTTTTCACCATAACCCTTTATGGGCTTCCAAATATATCTTTCCCAATTCCACAAGAACAGCCTTAGCGAAAGGCTTCTTGAAGGGAAAGATGAAACTCTGTGAGATGAATTCACAGAACACAGAGCAGTTTCTCAGAAAGCTTCTTTCCAGTTTTGAACGGAAGATATTTCCTTTTTCACCATAGCCCTCTATGGGCTTCCAAATATCTCTTTGCCAATTCCACAAGAACAGCCTTAGCGAAAGGCTTCTTGAAGGGAAAGATGTAACTCTGTCAGATGAATTCACAGAACACAGAGCAGTTTCTCAGAAAGCTTCTTTCCAGTTTTGAATGGAAGATATTTCCTTTTTCACCATAGCCCTCTATGGACTTCCAAATATCCCTTTTCCAATTCCACAAGAACAGCCTTTAGCGAATGGCTTCTTGAAGGGAAAGATGTATCTCTGTGAGATGAATTAACAGAACACAGAGCAGTTTCTCAGAAAGCTTCTTTCCAGTTTTGAAGGGAAGATATTTCCTTTTTCACCATAGCCCTCTATGGACTTCCAAATATCCGTTTGCCAATTCCACAAGAACAGCCTTACCGAAAGGCTTCTTGAAGGGAAAGATGTAACTCTGTGAGATGAATTCACAGAACACAGAGCAGTTTCTCAGAAAGCTTCTTTCCAGTTTTGAAGGGAAGATAATTCCTTTTTCACCATAGCCCTCTATGGGCTTCCAAATATCTTTTTGCCAATTCCACAAGAACAGCCTTAGCGAAAGGCTTCTTGAAGGGAAAGATGTAACTCTCTGAGATGAATTCACACATCACAGAGCAGTTTCTCAGAAAGCTTCTTTCCAGTTTTGAGCGGAAGATATTTCCTTTTTCACCATAGCCCTCAATGGCTTCCAAATATCCCTTTGACAATTCCACAAGAACAGCCTTAGCGAAAGGCTTCTTGAAGGGAAAGATGTAACTCTGTGAGATGAATTAACAGAACACAGAGCAGTTTCTCAGAAAGCTTCTTTCCAGTTTTGAACGGAAGATATTTCCTTTTTCACCATAGCCCTCTAAGGGCTTCCAAATATCCCTTTGCCAATTCCACAAGAACTGCCTTAGCGAAAGGCTTCTTGAAGGGACAGATGTAACTCTGTGAGATGAATTCACAGAACACAGAGCAGTTTCTCAGAAAGCTTCTTTCCAGTTTTGAATGGAAGGTATTTCCTTTTTCACCAAAGCCCTCTATGGGCTTCCAAATATCCCTTTGACAATTCCACACGAACAGTCTTAACGAAAGGCTTCTTGAAGGGAAAGATGTAACTCTGTGGGATGAATTAACAGAACACGGAGCAGTTTCTCAGAAAGCTTCTTTCCAGTTTTGAGCGGAATATATTTCCTTTTCACCATAGCCCTCTAGGTGTTTCCAAATATCCCTTTGCCAATTCCACAAGAACAGCCTTAGCGAAAGGCTTATTGAAGGGAAAGATGTAACTCTGTGAGATGAATTCACAGAACACAGAGCAGTTTCTCAGAAAGCTTCTTTCCAGTTTTGAACGGAAGATATTTCTTTTTCACCGTAGCCCTCTATGGGCTTCCAAATATCACTTTGCCAATTCCACAAGAACAGCCTTAGCGAAAAGCTTCTTGAAGGGAAGGATTTAACTCTGTGAGACGAATTCACAGAACACAGAGCAGTTTCTCAGAAAGCTTCTTTCCAGTTTTGAACGGAAGATATTTCCTTTTTCACCATAGCCCTCTATGGGCTTCCAAATATCCCTTAGCCAATTCCACAAGAACCCCCTTAGCGAAAGGCTTCTTAATGAAAGATGTAACTCTGTGATATGAATTCACAGACCACAGAGCTTTTTCTCAGAAAGCGTCTTGACAGTTTTGAACGGAAGATATTTCCTTTTTCACCATAGACCTCTATGGGCTTCCAAATATCCCTTTGCCAATTCCACAAGAACAGCCTTAGCGAAAGGCTTCTTGAAGGGAAAATGTAACTCTGTGAGATGAATTCACAGAACACAGAGCAGTTTCTCAGAAAGCTTCTTTCTAGTTTTGAACGGAAGATGTTTCCTTTTTCACCATAGCCCTCTATGGGCTTCCAAATATCCCTTTACCAATTCCACAAGAACAGCCTTAGCGAAAGGCTTCTTGAAGGGAAAGATGTAACTCTATGAGATGAAATCACAGAACACAGAGCAGTCTCTCAGAAAGCTTCTTTCCAGTTTTGAACGGAAGATATTTCCTTTTTCACCATAGCCCTCTATGGGCTTCCAAATATCCCTTTCCCAATTCCACAAGAACAGCCTTGGCGAAAGGCTTTTGAAGGGAAACATGTAACTCTGAGAGATGAATTAAGAGAACACAGAGCAATTTTTCAGAAAGGTTCTTTCCTGATTGAATGGAAGATATTTCCTTTTTCACCATAACCATTTATGGGCTTCCAAATATATCTTTCCCAATTCCACAAGAACAGCCTTAGCGAAAGGCTTCTTGAAGGGAAAGATGAAACTCTGTGAGATGAATTCACAGAACACAGAGCAGTTTCTCAGAAAGCTTCTTTCCAGTTTTGAACGGAAGATATTTCCTTTTTCACCATAGCCCTCTATGGGCTTCCAAATATCCCTTTGCCAATTGCACAAGAACAGCCTTAGCGAAAGACTTCTTGAAGGTAAAGATGTAACTCTGTGAGATGAATTAACAGAACACAGAGCAGTTTCTCAGAAAGCTTCTTTCCAGTTTTGAGCGGAAGATATTACCTTTTTCACCATAGCCCTCAATGGGCTTCCAAATATTCCTTTGCCGATTCCACAAGAACAGCCTTAGCGAAAGGCTTCTTGAAGGGAAAGATGGAACTCTGTGAGACGAATTCACAGAACATAGAGCAGTTTCTCAGAAAGCATCTTTCCAGTATTGAATGGAAGATATTTCCTTTTTCACCATAGCCCTCTATGGGCTTCCAAATATCCCTTTGCCAATTCCACAAGAACAGCCTTAGCGAAAGGCTTCTTGAAGGGAAAGATGGAACTCTGTGAGACGAATTCACAGAACATAGAGCAGTTTCTCAGAAAGCTTCTTTCCAGTATTGAATGGAAGATATTTCCTTTTTCACCATAGCCCTCTAAGGGCTTACAAATATCCCGTTGCCAATTCCACAAGAACAGCCTCAGCGAAAGGCTTCTTGAAGGGAAAGATGTAACTCTCTGAGATGAATTCACACATCACAGAGCAGTTTCTCAGAAAGCTTCTTTCCAGTTTTGAGCGGAAGATATTTCCTTTTTCACCATAGCCCTCAATGGCTTCCAAATATCCCTTTGACAATTCCACAAGAACAGCCTTAGCGAAAGGCTTCTTGAAGGGAAAGATGTAACTCTGTGAGATGAATTAACAGAACACAGAGCAGTTTCTCAGAAAGCTTCTTTCCAGTTTTGAACGGAAGATATTTCCTTTTTCACCATAGCCCTCAAAGGGCTTCCAAATATCCCTTTGCCAATTCCACAAGAACTGCCGTAGCGAAAGGCTTCTTGAAGGGACAGATGTAACTCTGTGAGATGAATTCACAGAACACAGAGCAGTTTCTCAGAAAGCTTCTTTCCAGTTTTGAATGGAAGGTATTTCCTTTTTCACCAAAGCCCTCTATGGGCTTCCAAATATCCCTTTGACAATTCCACAAGAACAGTCTTAACGAAAGGCTTCTTGAAGGGAAAGATGTAACTCTGTGGGATGAATTAACAGAACACGGAGCAGTTTCTCAGAAAGCTTCTTTCCAGTTTTGAGCGGAATATATTTCCTTTTTCACCATAGCCCTCTAGGTGTTTCCAAATATCCCTTTGCCAATTCCACAAGAACAGCCTGAGCGAAAGGCTTCTTGAAGGGAAAGATGTAACTCTGTGAGATGAATTCAGAGAACACAGAGCAGTTTCTCAGAAAGCTTCTTTCCAGTTTTGAACGGAAGATATTTCTTTTTCACCGTAGCCCTCTATGGGCTTCCAAATATCCCTTTGCCAATTCCACAAGAACAGCCTTAGCGAAAGGCTTCTTGAAGGGAAAGATGTAACTCTGTGAGACGAATTCACAGAACACAGAGCAGTTTCTCAGAAAACTTTCCAGTTTTGAACGGAAGATATTTCCTTTTTCACCATAGCCCTCTAGGGGCTTCCAAATATCCCTTTGCCAATTCCACAAGAACAGCCTTAGCGAAAGGCTTCTTGAAGGGAAAGATGTAACACTGTGAGATGAATTCACAGAACACAGAGCAGTTTCTCAGAAAGCTTCTTTTGAGTTTTGAACGGAAGATATTTCCTTTTTCACCATAGCCCTCTATGGGCTTCCAAATATTCCTTTGCCAATTCCACAAGAACAGCCTTAGCGAAAGGCTTCTTGAAGGGAAAGATGGAACTCTGTGAGACGAATTCACAGAACATAGAGCAGTTTCTCAGAAAGCTTCTTTCCAGTATTGAATGGAAGATATTTCCTTTTTCACCATAGCCCACTAAGGGCTTCCAAATATCCCTTTTCCAATTCCACAAGAACAGCCTTAGCGAAAGGCTTCTTGAAGGAAACATGTAACTCTGTGAGATGAATTAAGAGAACACAGAGCAGTTTCTCAGAAAGGTTCTTTCCTGTTGTGAATGGAAGATATTTGCTTTTTCACCATAACCCTTTATGGGCTTCCAAATATATCTTTCCCAATTCCACAAGAACAGCCTTAGCGAAAGGCTTCTAGAAGGGAAAGATGTACCTTTGTGATATGAATTCACAGAACACAGAGCAGTTTCTCAGAAAGCTTCTTTCCAGTTTTGAACGGAAGATATTTCCTTTTTCACCATAGCCCTCTATGGGCTTCCAAATATCCCTTTGCCAATTGCACAAGAACAGCCTTAGCGAAAGGCTTCTTGAAGGTAAAGATGTAACTCTGTGAGATGAATTAACAGAACACAGAGCAGTTTCTCAGAAAGCTTCTTTCCAGTTTTTAGCGGAAGATATTACCTTTTTCACCATAGCCCTCAATGGCTTCCAAATATCCCTTTGACAATTCCACAAGAACAGCCTTAGCGAAAGGCTTCTTGAAGGGAAAGATGTAACTCTGTGAGATGAATTAACAGAACACAGAGCAGTTTCTCAGAAAGATTCTTTCCAGTTTTGAATGGAAGGTATTTCCTTTTTCACCAAAGCCCTCTATGGGCTTCCAAATATCCCTTTGACAATTACACAAGAACAGTCTTAACGAAAGGCTTCTTGAAGGGAAAGATGTAACTCTGTGGGATGAATTAACAGAACATGGAGCAGTTTCTCAGAAAGCTTCTTTCCAGTTTTGAGCGGAATATATTTCCTTTTTCACCATTGCTCTCTAGGGGTTTCCAAATATCCCTTTGCCAATTCCACAAGAACAGCCTTAGCGAAAGGATTCTTGAAGGGAAAGATGTAACTCTGTGAGATGAATTCACAGAACACAGAGCAGTTTCTCAGAAAGCTTCTTTCCAGTTTTGAACGGAAGATATTTCCTTTTTCACCATAGCCCTCTATGGGTTTCCAAATATCCCTTTGCCAATTCCACAAGAACAGCCTCAGCGAAACGCTTCTTGAATGGAAAGATGTAACTCTGTGAGATGAATTAACAGAACACAGAGCAGATTCTCAGAAAGCTTCTTTCCAGTTTTGAACGGAAGATATTTCCTTTTTCACCGTAGCCCTCTATGGGCTTCCAAATATCCCTTTGCCAATTCCAAAGGAACAGCCTTAGCGAAAGGCTTCTTGAAGGGAAAGATGTAACTCTGTGAGATGAATTAACAGAACAAGAGCAGTTTCTCAGAAAGTTTCTTTCCTGTTTTGAACGGAAGATATTTCCTTTTTCACCATAGCCCTCTATGGGCTTCCAAATATCCCTTTGCCAATTCCACAAGAACAGCCTTAGCGAAAGGCTTCTTGAAGAAAAAGATGTAACTCTGTGAGATGAATTAACAGAACACAGAGCAGTTTCTCAGAAAGTTTCTTTCCTGTTTTGAACGGAAGATATTTCCTTTTTCACCATAGCCCTCTATGGGCTTCCAAATATCCCTTTGCCAATTCCACAAGAACAGCCTTACCGTAAGGCTTCCTGAAGGGAAAGATGTAACTCTGTGGGATGAATTCACAGAACACAGAGCAGTTTCTCAGAAAGCTTCTTTCCAGTTTTGAACGGAAGATATTTCCTTTTTCACCATAGCCCTCTATGGGCTTCCAAATATCCCTTTGACAATTCCACAAGAACAGCCTTAGCGAAAGGCTTCTTGAAGGGAAAGATGTAACTCTGTGAGATGAATTCACAGAACACAGAGCAGACTCTCAGAAAGCTTCTTTCCAGTTTTGAACGGAAGATATTTCCTTTTTCACCATAGCCCACTAAGGGCTTCCAAATATCCCTTTGCCAATTCCACAAGAACAGCCTTAGCGAAAGGCTTCTTGAAGGAATCATGTAACTCTGTGAGATGAATTAAGAGAACACAGGGCAGTTTCTCAGAAAGGTTCTTTCCTGTTTTGAATGGAAGATATTTCCTTTTTCACCATAGCCCTCTAAGGGCTTCCAAATATCCCTTTGCCAATTCCACAAGAACAGCCTTAGCGAAAGACTTCTTGAAAGGAAACCTGTAACTCTGTGGGATGAATTAAGAGAACACAGAGTAGTTTCTCAGAAAGCTTCTTTCCTGTTTTGAACGTAAGATATTTCCTTTTTCACCATAGCCCACTATGGGCTTCCAAATATCCCTTTGACAATTCCACAAGAACAGTCTTAACGAAAGGCTTCTTGAAGGGAAAGATGTAACTCTGTAGGATGAATTAACAGAACACGGAGAAGTTTCTCAGAAAGCTTCTTTCCAGTTTTGAGCGGAATATATTTCCTTTTTCACCATAGCTCTCTAGGGGTTTCCAAATATCCCTTTGCCAATTCCACAAGAACAGCCTTAGCGAATGGCTTCTTGAAGGGAAAGATGTAACTCTCTGAGATGAATTCACAGAACACAGAGCAGTTTCTCAGAAAGCTTCTTTCCAGTTTTGAACGGAAGATATTTCCTTTTTCACCATAGCCCTCTATGGGCTTCCAAATATCCCTTTGCCAATTCCACAAGAACAGCCTTAGAGAAAGGCTTCTTAAAGGGAAACATGTAACTCTGTGAGATGAATTAAGAGAACACAGAGCAGTTTTTCACAAAGGTTCTTTCCTGTTTTGAATGGAAGATATTTCCTTTTTCACCATAACCCTTTATGGGCTTCCAAATATCACTTCCCAATTCCACAAGAACAGCCTTAGCGAAAGGCTTCTTGAAGGGAAATATGTAACTCTGTGGGATGAATTCACAGAACACAGAGCAGTTTCTCAGAAAGCTTCTTTCCAGTTTTGAACGGAAGATACTTCCTTTTTCACCATAGCCCTCTATGGGCTTCCAAATATCCCTTTGCCAATTCCACAAGAACAGCCTTAGCGAAAGGATTCTTGAATGGAAAGATGTAACTCTGTGAGATGAATTAACAGAACACAGAGCAGTTTCTCAGAAAGCTTCTTTCCAGTTTTGAACGGAAGATATTTCCTTTTTCACCATAGCCCTCTATGGGCTTCCAAATATCCCTTTTCAAATTCCACATGAACAGCCTTAGCGAAAGGCTTCTTGAAGGGAAAGATGTAACTCTGTGAGATGAATTCACAGAACACAGAGCAGTCTCTCAGAAAGCTTCTTTCCAGTTTCGAACGGAAGATATTTCCTTTTTCACCATAGCCCACTATGGGCTTCCAAATATCCCTTTCCCTATTCCACAAGAACAGCCTTAGCGAGAGGCTTCTTGAAGGGAAACATGTAACTCTGTGAGATGAATTAAGGGAACACAGAGCAGTTTCTCAGAAAGCTTCTTTCCAGTTTTGAACGGAAGATATTTCCTTTTTCACCATAGCCCTCTGTGGGCTTCCAAATATCCCTTTGCCAATTCCACAAGAACAGCCTTAGCGAAAGGCTTCTTGAAGGGAAAGATGTAACTCTGTGAGATGAATTAACAGAACACAGAGCAGTTTCTCAGAGAGCTTCTTTCCAGTTTTGAATGGAAGATATTTCCTTTTTCATAATAGCCCTCTATGGACTTCCAAATATCCCTTTGCCAATTCCACAAGAACAGCCTTTAGCGAATGGCTTCTTGAAGGGAAAGATGTAACTCTGTGAGATGAATTAACAGAACACAGAGCAGTTTCTCAGAAAGCTTCTTTCCAATTTTGAACGGAAGATATTTCCTTTTTCACCATAGCCCTCTAAGGGCTTCCAAATACCCCTTTGCCAATTAAACAAGAACAGCCTTAACGAAAGGCTTCTTGAAGGAAACATGTAACTCTGTGAGATGAATTAAGAGAACACAGAGCAGTTTCTCAGAAAGGTTCTTTCCTGTTTTGAATGGAAGATATTTCCTTTTTCACCATAACCCTTTATGGGCTTCCAAATATATCTTTCCCAATTCCACAAGAACAGCCTTAGCGAAAGGCTTCTAGAAGGGAAAGATGTACCTCTGTGAGATGAATTCACAGAACACAGAGCAGTTTCTCAGAAAGCTTCTTTCCAGTTTTGAACGGAAGATATTTCCTTTTTCACCATAGACCTCTATGGGCTTCCAAATATCCCTTTGCCAATTCCACAAGAACAGCCTTAGCGAAAGGATTCTTGAATGGAAAGATGTAACTCTGTGAGATGAATTAACAGAACACAGAGCAGTTTCTCAGAAAGCTTCTTTCCAGTTTTGAACGGAAGATATTTCCTTTCTCACCGTAGCCCTCTATGGGCTTCCAAATATCCCTTTGCCAATTCCACAAGAACAGCCTTAGCGAAAGGCTTCTTGAAGGAAAAGATGTAACTCTGTGATATGAATTCACAGAACACAGAGCAGTTTCTCAGAAAGCTTCTTTCCAGTTTTGAACGGAAGATATTTCCTTTTTCACCATAGCCCTCTATGGGCTTCCAAATATCCCTTTGCCAATTCCACAAGAACAGCCTTAGCGAAAGGCTTCTTGAAGGGAAAATGTAACTCTGTGAGATGAATTCACAGAACACAGAGCAGTTTCTCAGAAAGCTTCTTTCCAGTTTTGAACGGAAGATATTTCCTTTTTCACCATAGCCCTCTATGGGCTTCCAAATATCCCTTTCCCAATTCCACAAGAACAGCCTTAGCGAAAGGCTTCTTGAAGGGAAACATGTAACTCTGTGAGATGAATTAAGAGAACACAGAGCAGTTTCTCAGAAAGGTTCTTTCCTGTTTTGAATGGAAGATATTTCCTTTTTCACCATAACCCTTTATGGGCTTCCAAATATATCTTTCCCAATTCCACAAGAACAGCCGTAGCGAAAGGCTTCTTGAAGGGAAAGATGAAACTCTGTGAGATGAATTCACAGAACACAGAGCAGTTTCTCAGAAAGCTTCTTTCCAGTTTTGAACGGAAGATGTTTCCTTTTTCACCATAGCCCTCTATGGGCTTCCAAATATCCCTTTGCCAATTCCACAAGAACAGCCTTAGCGAAAGGCTTCTTGAAGGGAAAGATGTAACTCTGTCAGATGAATTCACAGAACACAGAGGAGTTTCTCAGAAAGCTTCTTTCCAGTTTTGAATGGAAGATATTTCCTTTTTCACCATAGCCCTCTATGGACTTCCAAATATCCCTTTTCCAATTCCACAAGAACAGCCTTTAGCGAATGGCTTCTTGAAGGGAAAGATGTACCTCTGTGAGATGAATTAACAGAACACAGAGCAGTTTCTCAGAAAGCTTCTTTCCAGTTTTGAACGGAAGATATTTCCTTTTTCACCATAGCCCTCTATGGGCTTCCAAATATCCGTTTTCCAATTCCACAAGAACAGCCTTAGCGAAAGGCTTCTTGAAGGGAAAGATGTAACTCTATGAGATGAATTCACAGAACACAGAGCAGTTTCTCAGAAAGCTTCTTTCCAGTTTTGAAGGGAAGATATTTCCTTTTTCACCATAGCCCTCTATGGGCTTCCAAATATCTTTTTGCCAATTCCACAAGAACAGCCTTAGCGAAAGGCTTCTTGAAGGGAAAGATGTAACTCTCTGAGATGAATTCACACATCACAGAGCAGTTTCTCAGAAAGCTTCTTTCCAGTTTTGAATGGAAGGTATTTCCTTTTTCACCAAAGCCCTCTATGGGCTTCCAAATATCCCTTTGACAATTCCACAAGAACAGTCTTAACGAAAGGCTTCTTGAAGGGAAAGATGTAACTCTGTGGGATGAATTAACAGAACACGGAGCAGTTTCTCAGAAAGCTTCTTTCCAGTTTTGAGCGGAATATATTTCCTTTTTCACCATTGCTCTCTAGCGGTTTCCAAATATCCCTTTGCCAATTCCACAAGAACAGCCTTAGCGAAAGGCTTCTTGAAGGGAAAGATGAAATTCTGTGAGATGAATTCACAGAACACAGAGCAGTTTCTCAGAAAGCTTCTTTCCAGTTTTGAACGGAAGATATTTCCTTTTTCACCATAGCCCTCTAAGGGCTTCCAAATATCCCTTTGCCAATTCCACAAGAACTGCCTTAGCGAAAGGCTTCTTGAAGGGACAGATGTAACTCTGTGAGATGAATTCACAGAACACAGAGCAGTTTCTCAGAAAGCTTCTTTCCAGTTTTGAATGGAAGGTATTTCCTTTTTCACCAAAGCCCTCTATGGGCTTCCAAATATCCCTTTGACAATTCCACAAGAACAGTCTTAACGAAAGGCTTCTTGAAGGGAAAGATGTAACTCTGTGGGATGAATTAACAGAACACGGAGCAGTTTCTCAGAAAGCTTCTTTCCAGTTTTGAGCGGAATATATTTCCTTTTTCACCATTGCTCTCTAGCGGTTTCCAAATATCCCTTTGCCAATTCCACAAGAACAGCCTTAGCGAAAGGCTTCTTGAAGGGAAAGATGAAATTCTGTGAGATGAATTCACAGAACACAGAGCAGTTTCTCAGAAAGCTTCTTTCCAGTTTTGAACGGAAGATATTTCCTTTTTCACCATAGCCCTCTAAGGGCTTCCAAATATCCCTTTGCCAATTCCACAAGAACTGCCTTAGCGAAAGGCTTCTTGAAGGGACAGATGTAACTCTGTGAGATGAATTCACAGAACACAGAGCAGTTTCTCAGAAAGCTTCTTTCCAGTTTTGAATGGAAGGTATTTCCTTTTTCACCAAAGCCCTCTATGGGCTTCCAAATATCCCTTTGACAATTCCACAAGAACAGTCTTAACGAAAGGCTTCTTGAAGGGAAAGATGTAACTCTGTGGGATGAATTAACAGAACACGGAGCAGTTTCTCAGAAAGCTTCTTTCCAGTTTTGAGCGGAATATATTTCCTTTTTCACCATTGCTCTCTAGCGGTTTCCAAATATCCCTTTGCCAATTCCACAAGAACAGCCTTAGCGAAAGGCTTCTTGAAGGGAAAGATGTAACTCTGTGAGATGAATTCACAGAACACAGAGCAGTTTCTCAGAAAGCTTCTTTCCAGTTTTGAACGGAAGATATTTCCTTTTTCACCATAGCCCTCTATGGGCTTCCAAATATCCCTTTGCCAATTCCACAAGAACAGCCGCAGCGAAACGCTTCTTGAATGGAAAGATGTAACTCTGTGAGATGAATTAACAGAACACAGAGCAGATTCTCAGAAAGCTTCTTTCCAGTTTTGAACGGAAGATATTTCCTTTTTCACCGTAGCCCTCTATGGGCTTCCAAATATCCCTTTGCCAATTCCAAAGGAACAGCCTTAGCGAAAGGCTTCTTGAAGGGAAAGATGTAACTCTGTGAGATGAATTAACAGAACACAGAGCAGTTTCTCAGAAAGTTTCTTTCCTGTTTTGAACGGAAGATATTTCCTTTTTCACCATAGCCCTCTATGGGCTTCCAAATATCCCTTTGCCAATTCCACAAGAACAGCCTTAGCGAAAGGCTTCTTGAAGAAAAAGATGTAACTCTGTGAGATGAATTAACAGAACACAGAGCAGTTTCTCAGAAAGTTTCTTTCCTGTTTTGAACGGAAGATATTTCCTTTTTCACAATAGACCTCTATGGGCTTCCAAATATCCCTTTCCCTATTCCACAAGAACAGCCTTAGCGAGAGGCTTCTTGAAGGGAAACATGTAACTCTGTGAGATGAATTAAGGGAACACAGAGCAGTTTCTCAGAAAGCTTCTTTCCAGTTTTGAACGGAAGATATTTCCTTTTTCACCATAGCCCTCTGTGGGCTTCCAAATATCCCTTTGCCAATTCCACAAGAACAGCCTTAGCGAAAGGCTTCTTGAAGGGAAAGATGTAACTCTGTGAGATGAATTAACAGAACACAGAGCAGTTTCTCAGAGAGCTTCTTTCCAGTTTTGAATGGAAGATATTTCCTTTTTCATAATAGCCCTCTATGGACTTCCAAATATCCCTTTGCCAATTCCACAAGAACAGCCTTTAGCGAATGGCTTCTTGAAGGGAAAGATGTAACTCTGTGAGATGAATTAACAGAACACAGAGCAGTTTCTCAGAAAGCTTCTGTCCAATTTTGAACGGAAGATATTTCCTTTTTCACCTTAGCCCTCTATGGGCTTCCAAATATCCCTTTGCCAATTCCACAAGAACAGCCTTAGCGAAAGGCTTCTTGAAAGGAAACATGTAACTCTGTGAGATGAATTAAGAGAACACAGAGCAGTTTCTCAGAAAGATTCTTTCCAGTTTTGAAGGGAAGATATTTCCTTTTCCCCATAGCCCTCTATGGGCTTCCAAATATCCCTTTGCCAATTCCGCAAGAACAGCCTTAGCGAAAGGCTTCTTGAAGGGAAAGATGTAACTCTGTGAGATGAATTAACAGAACACAGAGCAGTTTCTCAGAAAGCTTCTTTACAGTTTTGAGCGGAAGATATTTCCTTTTTCACCATAGCCCTCGGTGGGCTTCCAAATATCCCTTTGCCAATTCCACAAGAACAGCCTTAGCGAAAGGCTTCTTGAAGGGAAAGATGTAACTCTGTGAGATGAATTAACAGAACACAGAGCAGTTTCTCAGAAAGCTTCTTTCCAGTTTTGAACGGAAGATATTTCCTTTTTCACCATAGCCCTCTATGGGCTTCCAAATATCCCTTTGCCGATTCCACAAGAACAGCCTTAGCGAAAGGCTTCTTGAACGGAAAGATGTAACTCTGTGAGATGAATTAACAGAACACAGAGCAGTTTCTCAGAAAGCTTCTTTCCAGTTTTCAAGGGAAGATATTTCCTTAATCACCATAGCCCTCTATGGTCTTCCAAATATCCCTTTGCCAATTCCACAAGAACAGCCTTAGCGAAAGGCTTCATGAAGGGCAAGATGTAACTCTGTGAGATGAATTCACAGAACACAGAGCAGTTTCTCAGAAAGCTTCTTTCCAGTTTTGTATGGAAGATATTTCCTTTTTCACCATAGCCCTCTATGGACTTCCAAATATCCCTTTGCCAATTCCACAAGAACAGCCTTTAGCGAATGGCTTCTTGAAGGGAAAGATGTACCTCTGTGAGATGAATTAACAGAACACAGAGCAGTTTCCCATAAAGCTTCTTTAAAGTTTTGAACGGAAGATATTTCCTTTTTCACCATAGCCCTCGATGGGCTTCCAAATATACCTTTGCCAATTGCACAAGAACAGCCTTAGCGAAAGGCTTCTTGAAGGTAAAGATGTAACTCTGTGAGATGAATTAACAGAACACAGAGCAGTTTCTCAGAAAGCTTCTTTCCAGTTTTGAACGGAAGATATTTCCTTTTTCACCATAGCCCTCTATGGGCTTCCAAATATCCCTTTGCCAATTGCACAAGAACAGCCTTAGCGAAAGGCTTCTTGAAGGGAAAGATGTAACTCTGTGAGACGAATTCACAGAACACAGAGCAGTTTCTCAGAAAGCTTCTTTCCAGTATTGAATGGAAGATATTTCCTTTTTCACCATAGCCCTCTATGGGCTTCCAAATATCCCTTTGCCAATTCCACAAGAACAGCCTTAGCGAAAGGCTTCTTGAAAGGAAACATGTAACTCTGTGAGATGAATTAAGAGAACACAGAGCAGTTTTTCAGAAAGCTTCCTTCCTGTTTTGAACGGAAGATATTTCCTTTTTCACCATAGCCCTGTATGGGCTTCCAAATATCCCTTTGCCAATTCCACAAGGACAGCCTTAGCGAAAGGCTACTTGAAGGGAAAGATGTACCTCTGTGAGATGAATTAACAGAACACAGAGCAGTTTCTCAGAAAGCTTCTTTCCAGTTTTGAACGGAAGATATTTCCTTTTTCACCGTAGCCCTCTATGGGCTTTCAAATATCCCTTTGCCAATTCCACAAGAACAGCCTTAGCGAAAGGCTTCTTGAAGGGAAAGATGTAATTCTGTGAGATGAATTCACAGAACACAGAGCAGTCTCTCAGAAAGCTTCTTTCCAGTTTTGAACGGAAGATATTTCCTTTTTCACCATAGCCCACTATGGGCTTCCAAATATCCCTTTCCCAATTCCACAAGAACAGCCTTAGCGAAAGGCTTCTTGAAGGGAAACATGTAACTCTGTGAGATGAATTAAGGGAACACAGAGCAGTTTCTAAGAAAGCTTCTTTCCAATTTTGAACGGAAGATATTTCCTTTTTCACCATAGCCCTCTGTGGGCTTCCAAATATCCCTTTGCCAATTCCACAAGAACAGCCTTAGCGAAAGGCTTCTTGAAGGGAAAGATGTAACTCTGTGAGATGAATTAACAGAACACAGAGCAGTTTCTCAGAAATCTTCTTTACAGTTTTGAGCGGAAGATATTTCCTTTTTCACCATAGCCCTCTGTGGGCTTCCAAATATCCCTTTGCCAATTCCACAAAACAGCCTTAGCGAAAGGCTTCTTGAAGGGAAAGATGTAACTCTGTGAGATGAATTAACAGAACACAGAGCAGTTTCTCAGAAAGCTTCTTTCCAGTTTTGAACGGAAGATATTTCCTTTTTCACCATAGCCCACTATGGGCTTCCAAATATCCCTTTGCCGATTCCACAAGAGCAGCCTTAGCGAAAGGCTTCTTGAACGGAAAGATGTAACTCTGTAAGATGAATTAACAGAACACAGAGCAGTTTCTCAGAAAGCTTCTTTCCAGTTTTCAAGGGAAGATATTTCCTTTTTCACCATAGCCCTCTATGGGCTTCCAAATATCCCTTTGCCAATTCCACAAGAACTGCCTGAGCGAAAGGCTTCATGAAGGGCAAGATGTAACTCTGTGAGATGAATTAACAGAACACAGAGCAGTTTCTCAGAAAGCTTCTTTACAGTTTTGAATGGAAGATATTTCCTTTTTCACCATAGCCCTCTATGGACTTCCAAATATCCCTTTGCCAATTCCACAAGAACAGCCTTTAGCGAATGGCTTCTTGAAGGGAAAGATGTACCTCTCCGAGATGAATTAACAGAACACAGAGCAGTTTCTCAGAAAGCTTCTTTCCAGTTTTGAACGGAAGATATTTCCTTTTTCACCATAGCCCTCTATGGGCTTCCAAATATCCCTTTGCCAATTCCACAAGAACAGCCTTAGCGAAAGGCTTCTTGAAGGGAAAATGTAACTCTATGAGATGAATTCATAGAACACAGTGCAGTTTCTCAGAAAGCTTCTTTCCAGTTTTGAACGGAAGATATTTCCTTTTTCACCATAGCCCTCTATGGGCTTCCAAATATCCCTTTGCCAATTCCACAAGAACAGCCTTAGCGAAAGGCTTCTTGAAGGGAAACATGTAACTCCGTGAGATGAAATCACAGAACACAGAGCAGTCTCTCAGAAAGCTTCTTTCCAGTTTTGAACGGAAGATATTTCCTTTTTCACCATAGCCCTCTATGGGCTTCCAAATATCCCTTTCCCAATTCCACAAGAACAGCCTTAGCGAAAGGCTTCTTGAAGGGAAACATGTAACTCTGTGAGATGAATTAAGAGAACACAGAGCAGTTTCTCAGAAAGCTTCTTTCCAGTTTTGAACGGAAGATATTTCCTTTTTCACCGTAGCCCTCTATGGGCTTCCAAATATACCTTTGCCAATTGCACAAGAACAGCCTTAGCGAAAGGCTTCTTGAAGGTAAAGATGTAACTCTGTGAGATGAATTAACAGAACACAGAGCAGTTTCTCAGAAAGCTTCTTTCCAGTTTTGAACGGAAGATATTTCCTCTTTCACCATAGCCCTCTATGGGCTTCCAAATATCCCTTTGCCAATTGCACAAGAACAGCCTTAGCGAAAGGCTTCTTGAAGGGAAAGATGTAACTCTGTGAGACGAATTCACAGAACACAGAGCAGTTTCTCAGAAAGCTTCTTTCCAGTATTGAATGGAAGATATTTCCTTTTTCACCATAGCCCTCTATGGGCTTCCAAATATCCCTTTGCCAATTCCACAAGAACAGCCTTAGCGAAAGGCTTCTTGAAAGGAAACATGTAACTCTGTGAGATGAATTAAGAGAACACAGAGCAGTTTTTCAGAAAGCTTCCTTCCTGTTTTGAACGGAAGATATTTCCTTTTTCACCATAGCCCTGTATGGGCTTCCAAATATCCCTTTGCCAATTCCACAAGGACAGCCTTAGCGAAAGGCTACTTGAAGGGAAAGATGTACCTCTGTGAGATGAATTAACAGAACACAGAGCAGTTTCTCAGAAAGCTTCTTTCCAGTTTTGAACGGAAGATATTTCCTTTTTCACCGTAGCCCTCTATGGGCTTTCAAATATCCCTTTGCCAATTCCACAAGAACAGCCTTAGCGAAAGGCTTCTTGAAGGGAAAGATGTAATTCTGTGAGATGAATTCACAGAACACAGAGCAGTCTCTCAGAAAGCTTCTTTCCAGTTTTGAACGGAAGATATTTCCTTTTTCACCATAGCCCACTATGGGCTTCCAAATATCCCTTTCCCAATTCCACAAGAACAGCCTTAGCGAAAGGCTTCTTGAAGGGAAACATGTAACTCTGTGAGATGAATTAAGGGAACACAGAGCAGTTTCTAAGAAAGCTTCTTTCCAATTTTGAACGGAAGATATTTCCTTTTTCACCATAGCCCTCTGTGGGCTTCCAAATATCCCTTTGCCAATTCCACAAGAACAGCCTTAGCGAAAGGCTTCTTGAAGGGAAAGATGTAACTCTGTGAGATGAATTAACAGAACACAGAGCAGTTTCTCAGAAATCTTCTTTACAGTTTTGAGCGGAAGATATTTCCTTTTTCACCATAGCCCTCTGTGGGCTTCCAAATATCCCTTTGCCAATTCCACAAAACAGCCTTAGAGAAAGGCTTCTTGAAGGGAAAGATGTAACTCTGTGAGATGAATTAACAGAACACAGAGCAGTTTCTCAGAAAGCTTCTTTCCAGTTTTGAACGGAAGATATTTCCTTTTTCACCATAGCCCACTATGGGCTTCCAAATATCCCTTTGCCGATTCCACAAGAGCAGCCTTAGCGAAAGGCTTCTTGAACGGAAAGATGTAACTCTGTAAGATGAATTAACAGAACACAGAGCAGTTTCTCAGAAAGCTTCTTTCCAGTTTTCAAGGGAAGATATTTCCTTTTTCACCATAGCCCTCTATGGGCTTCCAAATATCCCTTTGCCAATTCCACAAGAACTGCCTGAGCGAAAGGCTTCATGAAGGGCAAGATGTAACTCTGTGAGATGAATTAACAGAACACAGAGCAGTTTCTCAGAAAGCTTCTTTACAGTTTTGAATGGAAGATATTTCCTTTTTCACCATAGCCCTCTATGGACTTCCAAATATCCCTTTGCCAATTCCACAAGAACAGCCTTTAGCGAATGGCTTCTTGAAGGGAAAGATGTACCTCTCCGAGATGAATTAACAGAACACAGAGCAGTTTCTCAGAAAGCTTCTTTCCAGTTTTGAACGGAAGATATTTCCTTTTTCACCATAGCCCTCTATGGGCTTCCAAATATCCCTTTGCCAATTCCACAAGAACAGCCTTAGCGAAAGGCTTCTTGAAGGGAAAATGTAACTCTATGAGATGAATTCATAGAACACAGTGCAGTTTCTCAGAAAGCTTCTTTCCAGTTTTGAACGGAAGATATTTCCTTTTTCACCATAGCCCTCTATGGGCTTCCAAATATCCCTTTGCCAATTCCACAAGAACAGCCTTAGCGAAAGGCTTCTTGAAGGGAAACATGTAACTCCGTGAGATGAAATCACAGAACACAGAGCAGTCTCTCAGAAAGCTTCTTTCCAGTTTTGAACGGAAGATATTTCCTTTTTCACCATAGCCCTCTATGGGCTTCCAAATATCCCTTTCCCAATTCCACAAGAACAGCCTTAGCGAAAGGCTTCTTGAAGGGAAACATGTAACTCTGTGAGATGAATTAAGAGAACACAGAGCAGTTTCTCAGAAAGCTTCTTTCCAGTTTTGAACGGAAGATATTTCCTTTTTCACCGTAGCCCTCTATGGGCTTCCAAATATCCCTTTGCCAATTCCACAAGAACAGCCTTAGCGAAAGGCTTCTTGAAGGGAACGATGTATCCCTGTGAGATGAATTCACAGACCACAGAGCAGTTTCTCAGAAAGCTTCTTTCAGTTTTGAACGGAAGATATTTACTTTTTCACCATAGCCCTCCAAGGGCTTCCAAATATCCCTTTGCCAATTCCACAATAACAGCGTCAGCGAAAGGCTTCTTGAAGGGAAAGATGTAACTCTGTGTGATGAATTCACAGAACCCAGAGCATTTTCTCAGAAAGCTTCTTTCCAGTTTTGAATGGAAGATATTTCCTTTTTCACCATATCCCTCTATGGACTTCCAAATATCCCCTTGCCAATTCCACAAGAACAGCCTTTAGCGAATGGCTTCTTGAAAGGAAAGATGTACCTCTGTGAGATGAATTCACAGAACACAGAGCAGTTTCTCAGAAAGCTTCTTTCCAGTTTTGAACGGAAGATATTTCCTTTTTCACCATAGCCCTCGATGGGCTTCCAAATATCCCTTTGACAATTCCACAAGAACCGTCTTAACGAAAGGCTTCTTGAAGGGAAAGATGTAACTCTGTGGGATGAATTAACAGAACACGGAGCAGTTTCTCAGAAAGCTTCTTTCCAGTTTTGAACGGAAGATATTTCCTTTTTCACCATAGCCCTCTATGGGCTTCCAAATATCCCTTTGCCAATTGCACAAGAACAGCCTTAGCGAAAGGCTTCTTGAAGGGAAAGATGTAACTCTGTGAGACGAATTCACAGAACACAGAGCAGTTTCTCAGAAAGCTTCTTTCCAGTATTGAATGGAAGATATTTCCTTTTTCACCATAGCCCTCTATGGGCTTCCAAATATCCCTTTGCCAATTCCACAAGAACAGCCTTAGCGAAAGGCTTCTTGAAAGGAAACATGTAACTCTGTGAGATGAATTAAGAGAACACAGAGCAGTTTTTCAGAAAGCTTCCTTCCTGTTTTGAACGGAAGATATTTCCTTTTTCACCATAGCCCTGTATGGGCTTCCAAATATCCCTTTGCCAATTCCACAAGGACAGCCTTAGCGAAAGGCTACTTGAAGGGAAAGATGTACCTCTGTGAGATGAATTAACAGAACACAGAGCAGTTTCTCAGAAAGCTTCTTTCCAGTTTTGAACGGAAGATATTTCCTTTTTCACCGTAGCCCTCTATGGGCTTTCAAATATCCCTTTGCCAATTCCACAAGAACAGCCTTAGCGAAAGGCTTCTTGAAGGGAAAGATGTAATTCTGTGAGATGAATTCACAGAACACAGAGCAGTCTCTCAGAAAGCTTCTTTCCAGTTTTGAACGGAAGATATTTCCTTTTTCACCATAGCCCACTATGGGCTTCCAAATATCCCTTTCCCAATTCCACAAGAACAGCCTTAGCGAAAGGCTTCTTGAAGGGAAACATGTAACTCTGTGAGATGAATTAAGGGAACACAGAGCAGTTTCTAAGAAAGCTTCTTTCCAATTTTGAACGGAAGATATTTCCTTTTTCACCATAGCCCTCTGTGGGCTTCCAAATATCCCTTTGCCAATTCCACAAGAATAGCCTTAGCGAAAGGCTTCTTGAAGGGAAAGATGTAACTCTGTGAGATGAATTAACAGAACACAGAGCAGTTTCTCAGAAAGCTTCTTTCCAGTTTTGAACGGAAGATATTTCCTTTTTCACCATAGCCCTCCAAGGGCTTCCAAATATCCCTTTGCCAATTCCACAAGAACAGCGTCAGCGAAAGGCTTCTTGAAGGGAAAGATGTAACTCTGTGTGATGAATTCACAGAACCCAGAGCATTTTCTCAGAAAGCTTCTTTCCAGTTTTGAATGTAAGATATTTCCTTTTTCACCATATCCCTCTATGGACTTCCAAATATCCCCTTGCCAATTCCACAAGAACAGCCTTTAGCGAATGGCTTCTTGAAAGGAAAGATGTACCTCTGTGAGATGAATTCACAGAACACAGAGCAGTTTCTCAGAAAGCTTCTTTCCAGTTTTGAACGGAAGATATTTCCTTTTTCACCATAGCCCTCGATGGGCTTCCAAATATCCCTTTGACAATTCCACAAGAACCGTCTTAACGAAAGGCTTCTTGAAGGGAAAGATGTAACTCTGTGGGATGAATTAACAGAACACGGAGCAGTTTCTCAGAAAGCTTCTTTCCAGTTTTGAGCGGAAGATATTTCCTTTTTCACCATAGCCGTCTAGGGGTTTCCAAATATCCCTTTGCCAATTGCACAAGAACAGCCTTAGCGAAAGGCTTCTTGAAGGGAAAGATGTAACTCTGTGAGATGAATTCACAGAACACAGAGCAGTTTCTCAGAAAGCTTGTTTCCTGTTTGAATGGAAGATATTTCCTTTTTCACCATAACCCTTTATGGGCTTCCAAATATAACTTTCCCAATTCCACAAGAACAGCCTTAGCGAAAGGCTTCTTGAAGGGAAAGATGTAACTCTGTGAGATGAATTCACAGAACACAGAGCAGTTTCTCAGAAAGCTTGTTTCCTGTTTGAATGGAAGATATTTCCTTTTTCACCATAACCCTTTATGGGCTTCCAAATATAACTTTCCCAATTCCACAAGAACAGCCTTAGCGAAAAGCTTCTTGAAGGGAAAGATGTATCTCTGTGAGATGAATTAACAGAACACAGAGCAGTTTCTCAGAAAGCTTCTTTCCAGTTTTGAACGGAAGATATTTCCTTTTTCACCATAGCCCTCTATGGACTTCCAAATATCCGTTTGCCAATTCCACAAGAACAGCCTTACCGAAAGGCTTCTTGAAGGGAAAGATGTAACTCTGTGAGATGAATTCACAGAACACAGAGCAGTTTCTCAGAAAGCTTCTTTCCAGTTTTGAAGGGAAGATATTTCCTTTTTCACCATAGCCCTCTATGGGCTTCCAAATATCTTTTTGCCAATTCCACAAGAACAGCCTTAGCGAAAGGCTTCTTGAAGGGAAAGATGTAACTCTCTGAGATGAATTCACACATCACAGAGCAGTTTCTCAGAAAGCTTCTTTCCAGTTTTGAGCGGAAGATATTTCCTTTTTCACCATAGCCCTCAATGGCTTCCAAATATCCCTTTGACAATTCCACAAGAACAGCCTTAGCGAAAGGCTTCTTGAAGGGAAAGATGTAACTCTGTGAGATGAATTAACAGAACACAGAGCAGTTTCTCAGAAAGCTTCTTTCCAGTTTTGAACGGAAGATATTTCCTTTTTCACCATAGCCCTCTAAGGGCTTCCAAATATCCCTTTGCCAATTCCACAAGAACTGCCTTAGCGAAAGGCTTCTTGAAGGGACAGATGTAACTCTGTGAGATGAATTCACAGAACACAGAGCAGTTTCTCAGAAAGCTTCTTTCCAGTTTTGAATGGAAGGTATTTCCTTTTTCACCAAAGCCCTCTATGGGCTTCCAAATATCCCTTTGACAATTCCACAAGAACAGTCTTAACGAAAGGCTTCTTGAAGGGAAAGATGTAACTCTGTGGGATGAATTAACAGAACACGGAGCAGTTTCTCACAAAGCTTCTTTCCAGTTTTGAGCGGAATATATTTCCTTTTTCACCATAGCCCTCTAGGTGTTTCCAAATATCCCTTTGCCAATTCCACAAGAACAGCCTTAGCGAAAGGCTTATTGAAGGGAAAGATGTAACTCTGTGAGATGAATTCACAGAACACAGAGCAGTTTCTCAGAAAGCTTCTTTCCAGTTTTGAACGGAAGATATTTCTTTTTCACCGTAGCCCTCTATGGGCTTCCAAATATCACTTTGCCAATTCCACAAGAACAGCCTTAGCGAAAGGCTTCTTGAAGGGAAAGATTTAACTCTGTGAGACGAATTCACAGAACACAGAGCAGTTTCTCAGAAAGCTTCTTTCCAGTTTTGAACGGAAGATATTTCCTTTTTCACCATAGCCCTCTATGGGCTTCCAAATATCCCTTAGCCAATTCCACAAGAACCCCCTTAGCGAAAGGCTTCTTGAAGGGAAAGATGTAACTCTGTGATATGAATTCACAGAACACAGAGCTTTTTCTCAGAAAGCGTCTTGACAGTTTTGAACGGAAGATATTTCCTTTTTCACCATAGACCTCTATGGGCTTCCAAATATCCCTTTGCCAATTCCACAAGAACAGCCTTAGCGAAAGGCTTCTTGAAGGGAAAATGTAACTCTGTGAGATGAATTCACAGAACACAGAGCAGTTTCTCAGAAAGCTTCTTTCTAGTTTTGAACGGAAGATGTTTCCTTTTTCACCATAGCCCTCTATGGGCTTCCAAATATCCCTTTGCCAATTCCACAAGAACAGCCTTAGCGAAAGGCTTCTTGAAGGGAAAGATGTAACTCTGTGAGATGAAATCACAGAACACAGAGCAGTCTCTCAGAAAGCTTCTTTCCAGTTTTGAACGGAAGATATTTCCTTTTTCACCATAGCCCTCTATGGGCTTCCAAATATCCCTTTCCCAATTCCACAAGAACAGCCTTGGCGAAAGCCTTTTGAAGGGAAACATGTAACTCTGTGAGATGAATTAAGAGAACACAGAGCAGTTTCTCAGAAAGGTTCTTTCCTGATTGAATGGAAGATATTTCCTTTTTCACCATAACCCTTTATGGGCTTCCAAATATATCTTTCCCAATTCCACAAGAACAGCCTTAGCGAAAGGCTTCTTGAAGGGAAAGATGAAACTCTGTGAGATGAATTCACAGAACACAGAGCAGTTTCTCAGAAAGCTTCTTTCCAGTTTTGAACGGAAGATATTTCCTTTTTCACCATAGCCCTCTATGGGCTTCCAAATATCCCTTTGCCAATTGCACAAGAACAGCCTTAGCGAAAGACTTCTTGAAGGTAAAGATGTAACTCTGTGAGATGAATTAACAGAACACAGAGCAGTTTCTCAGAAAGCTTCTTTCCAGTTTTGAGCGGAAGATATTACCTTTTTCACCATAGCCCTCAATGGCTTCCAAATATCCCTTTGACAATTCCACAAGAACAGCCTTAGCGAAAGGCTTCTTGAAGGGAAAGATGTAACTCTGTGAGATGAATTCACAGAACACAGAGCAGTTTCTCAGAAAGCTTCTTTCCAGTTTTTAACGGAAGATATTTCCTTTTTCACCATAGCCCTCTATGGGCTTCCAAATATTCCTTTGCCGATTCCACAAGAACAGCCTTAGCGAAAGGCTTCTTGAAGGGAAAGATGGAACTCTGTGAGACGAATTCACAGAACATAGAGCAGTTTCTCAGAAAGCATCTTTCCAGTATTGAATGGAAGATATTTCCTTTTTCACCATAGCCCTCTATGGGCTTCCAAATATCCCTTTGCCTATTCCACAAGAACAGCCTTAGCGAAAGGCTTCTTGAAGGGAAAGATGGAACTCTGTGAGACGAATTCACAGAACATAGAGCAGTTTCTCAGAAAGCTTCTTTCCAGTATTGAATGGAAGATATTTCCTTTTTCACCATAGCCCTCTAAGGGCTTACAAATATCCCTTTGCCAATTCCACAAGAACAGCCTTAGCGAAAGACTTCTTGAAAGGAAACCTGTAACTCCGTGAGATGAATTAAGAGAACACAGAGCAGTTTCTCAGAAAGCTTCTTTCCTGTTTTGAACGTAAGATATTTCCTTTTTCACCATAGCCCTCTATGGGCTACAAAATATCCCTTTGACAATTCCACAAGAACAGTCTTAACGAAAGGCTTCTTGAAGGGAAAGATGTAACTCTGTGGGATGAATTAACAGAACACGGAGCAGTTTCTCAGAAAGCTTCTTTCCAGTTTTGAGCGGAATATATTTCCTTTTTCACCATAGCTCTCTAGGGGTTTCCAAATATCCCATTGCCAATTCCACAAGAACAGCCTCAGCGAAAGGCTTCTTGAAGGGAAAGATGTAACTCTCTGAGATGAATTCACAGAACACAGAGCAGTTTCTCAGAAAGCTTCTTTCCAGTTTTGAACGGAAGATATTTCCTTTTTCACCATAGCCCTCTATGGGCTTCCAAATATCCCTTTGCCAATTCCAAAGGAACAGCCTAAGCGAAAGGCTTCTTGAAGGGAAAGATGTAACTCTGTGAGATGAATTAAGAGAACACAGAGCAGTTTTTCAGAAAGGTTCTTTCCTGTTTTGAACGGAAGATATTTCCTTTTTCACCATAACCCTCTATGGGCTTCCAAATATCACTTTCCCAATTCCACAAGAACAGCCTTAGCGAAAGGCTTCTTGAAGGGAAAGATGTAACTCTGTGAGATCAATTCACAGAACACAGAGCAGTTTCTCAGAAAGCTTCTTTCCAGTTTTGAACGGAAGATATTTCCTTTTTCACCATAGCCCTCTATGGGCTTCCAAATATCCGTTTGCCAATTCCACAAGAACAGCCTTAGCGAAAGGCTTCTTGAAGGGAAAGATGTAACTCTGTGAGATGAATTCACAGAACACAGAGCAGTTTCTCAGAAAGCTTCTTTCCAGTTTTGAAGGGAAGATATTTCCTTTTTCACCATGGCCCTCTATGGGCTTCCAAATATCTTTTTGCCAATTCCACAAGAACAGCCTTAGCGAAAGGCTTCTTGAAGGGAAAGATGTAACTCTCTGAGATGAATTCACACATCACAGAGCAGTTTCTCAGAAAGCTTCTTTCCAGTTTTGAATGGAAGGTATTTCCTTTTTCACCAAAGCCCTCTATGGGCTTCCAAATATCCCTTTGACAATTCCACAAGAACAGTCTTAACGAAAGGCTTCTTGAAGGGAAAGATGTAACTCTGTGGGATGAATTAACAGAACACGGAGCAGTTTCTCAGAAAGCTTCTTTCCAGTTTTGAGCGGAATATATTTCCTTTTTCACCATAGCCCTCTAGGTGTTTCCAAATATCCCTTTGCCAATTCCACAAGAACAGCCTGAGCGAAAGGCTTCTTGAAGGGAAAGATGTAACTCTGTGAGATGAATTCACAGAACACAGAGCAGTTTCTCAGAAAGCTTCTTTCCAGTTTTGAACGGAAGATATTTCTTTTTCACCGTAGCCCTCTATGGGCTTCCAAATATCCCTTTGCCAATTCCACAAGAACAGCCTTAGCGAAAGGCTTCTTGAAAGGTAAGATGTAACTCTGTGAGACGAATTCACAGAACACAGAGCAGTTTCTCAGAAAACTTTCCAGTTTTGAACGGAAGATATTTCCTTTTTCACCATAGCCCTCTAGGGGCTTCCAAATATCCCTTTGCCAATTCCACAAGAACAGCCTTAGCGAAAGGCTTCTTGAAGGGAAAGATGTAACACTGTGAGATGAATTCACAGAACACAGAGCAGTTTCTCAGAAAGCTTCTTTCGAGTTTTGAACGGAAGATATTTCCTTTTTCACCATAGCCCTCTATGGGCTTCCAAATATTCCTTTGCCAATTCCACAAGAACAGCCTTAGCGAAAGGCTTCTTGAAGGGAAAGATGGAACTCTGTGAGACGAATTCACAGAACATAGAGCAGTTTCTCAGAAAGCTTCTTTCCAGTATTGAATGGAAGATATTTCCTTTTTCACCATAGCCCACTAAGGGCTTCCAAATATCCCTTTTCCAATTCCACAAGAACAGCCTTAGCGAAAGGCTTCTTGAAGGAAACATGTAACTCTGTGAGATGAATTAAGAGAACACAGAGCAGTTTCTCAGAAAGGTTCTTTCCTGTTGTGAATGGAAGATATTTGCTTTTTCACCATAACCCTTTATGGGCTTCCAAATATATCTTTCCCAATTCCACAAGAACAGCCTTAGCGAAAGGCTTCTAGAAGGGAAAGATGTACCTTTGTGATATGAATTCACAGAACACAGAGCAGTTTCTCAGAAAGCTTCTTTCCAGTTTTGAACGGAAAATATTTCCTTTTTCACCATAGCTCTCTATGGGCTTCCAAATATCCCTTTGCCAATTGCACAAGAACAGCCTTAGCGAAAGGCTTCTTGAAGGTAAAGATGTAACTCTGTGAGATGAATTAACAGAACACAGAGCAGTTTCTCAGAAAGCTTCTTTCCAGTTTTGAGCGGAAGATATTACCTTTTTCACCATAGCCCTCAATGGCTTCCAAATATCCCTTTAACAATTCCACAAGAACAGCCTTAGCGAAAGGCTTCTTGAAGGGAAAGATGTAACTCTGTGAGATGAATTAACAGAACACAGAGCAGTTTCTCAGAAAGCTTCTTTCCAGTTTTGAATGGAAGGTATTTCCTTTTTCACCAAAGCCCTCTATGGGCTTCCAAATATCCCTTTGACAATTACACAAGAACAGTCTTAACGAAAGGCTTCTTGAAGGGAAAGACGTAACTCTGTGGGATGAATTAACAGAACACGGAGCAGTTTCTCAGAAAGCTTCTTTCCAGTTTTGAGCGGAATATATTTCCTTTTTCACCATTGCTCTCTAGGGGTTTCCAAATATCCCTTTGCCAATTCCACAAGAACAGCCTTAGCGAAAGGATTCTTGAAGGGAAAGATGTAACTCTGTGAGATGAATTCACAGAACACAGAGCAGTTTCTCAGAAAGCTTCTTTCCAGTTTTGAACGGAAGATATTTCCTTTTTCACCATAGCCCTCTATGGGCTTCCAAATATCCCTTTGCCAATTCCACAAGAACAGCCTCAGCGAAACGCTTCTTGAATGGAAAGATGTAACTCTGTGAGATGAATTAACAGAACACAGAGCAGATTCTCAGAAAGCTTCTTTCCAGTTTTGAACGGAAGATATTTCCTTTTTCACCGTAGCCCTTTATGGGCTTCCAAATATCCCTTTGCCAATTCCAAAGGAACAGCCTTAGCGAAAGGCTTCTTGAAGGGAAAGATGTAACTCTGTGAGATGAATTAACAGAACACAGAGCAGTTTCTCAGAAAGTTTCTTTCCTGTTTTGAACGGAAGATATTTCCTTTTTCACCATAGCCCTCTATGGGCTTCCAAATATCCCTTTGCCAATTCCACAAGAACAGCCTTAGCGAAAGGCTTCTTGAAGAAAAAGATGTAACTCTGTGAGATGAATTAACAGAACACAGAGCAGTTTCTCAGAAAGTTTCTTTCCTGTTTTGAACGGAAGATATTTCCTTTTTCACCATAGCCCTCTATGGGCTTCCAAATATCCCTTTGCCAATTCCACAAGAACAGCCTTACCGTAAGGCTTCCTGAAGGGAAAGATGTAACTCTGAGGGATGAATTCACAGAACACAGAGCAGTTTCTCAGAAAGCTTCTTTCCAGTTTTGAACGGAAGATATTTCCTTTTTCACCATAGCCCTCTATGGGCTTCCAAATATCCCTTTGACAATTCCACAAGAACAACCTTAGCGAAAGGCTTCTTGAAGGGAAAGATGTAACTCTGTGAGATGAATTCACAGAACACAGAGCAGTCTCTCAGAAAGCTTCTTTCCAGTTTTGAACGGAAGATATTTCCTTTTTCACCATAGCCCACTAAGGGCTTCCAAATATCCCTTTGCCAATTCCACAAGAACAGCCTTAGCGAAAGGCTTCTTGAAGGAATCATGTAACTCTGTGAGATGAATTAAGAGAACACAGGACAGTTTCTCAGAAAGGGTCTTTCCTGTTTTGAATGGAAGATATTTCCTTTTTCACCATAGCCCTCTAAGGGCTTCCAAATATCCCTTTGCCAATTCCACAAGAACAGCCTTAGCGAAAGACTTCTTGAAAGGAAACCTGTAACTCTGTGGGATGAATTAAGAGAACACAGAGTAGTTTCTCAGAAAGCTTCTTTCCTGTTTTGAACGTAAGATATTTCCTTTTTCACCATAGCCCACTATGGGCTTCCAAATATCCCTTTGACAATTCCACAAGAACAGTCTTAACGAAAGGCTTCTTGAAGGGAAAGATGTAACTCTGTAGGATGAATTAACAGAACACGGAGAAGTTTCTCAGAAAGCTTCTTTCCAGTTTTGAGCGGAATATATTTCCTTTTTCACCATAGCTCTCTAGGGGTTTCCAAATATCCCTTTGCCAATTCCACAAGAACAGCCTTAGCGAATGGCTTCTTGAAGGGAAAGATGTAACTCTCTGAGATGAATTCACAGAACACAGAGCAGTTTCTCAGAAAGCTTCTTTCCAGTTTTGAACGGAAGATATTTCCTTTTTCACCATAGCCCTCTATGGGCTTCCAAATATCCCTTTGCCAATTCCACAAGAACAGCCTTAGAGAAAGGCTTCTTAAAGGGAAACATGTAACTCTGTGAGATGAATTAAGAGAACACAGAGCAGTTTTTCACAAAGGTTCTTTCCTGTTTTGAATGGAAGATATTTCCTTTTTCACCATAACCCTTTATGGGCTTCCAAATATCACTTCCCAATTCCACAAGAACAGCCTTAGCGAAAGGCTTCTTGAAGGGAAAGATGTAACTCTGTGGGATGAATTAACAGAACACAGAGCAGTTTCTCAGAAAGCTTCTTTCCAGTTTTGAACGGAAGATACTTCCTTTTTCACCATAGCCCTCTATGGGCTTCCAAATATCCCTTTGCCAATTCCACAAGAACAGCCTTAGCGAAAGGCTTCTTGAAGGTAAAGATGTAACTCTGTGAGATGAATTAACAGAACACAGAGCAGTTTCTCAGAAAGCTTCTTTCCAGTTTTGAACGGAAGATATTTCCTTTTTCACCATAGCCCTCTATGGGCTTCCAAATATCCCTTTTCCAATTCCACATGAACAGCCTTAGCGAAAGGCTTCTTGAAGGGAAAGATGTAACTCTGTGAGATGAATTCACAGAACACAGAGCAGTCTCTCAGAAAGCTTCTTTCCAGTTTTGAACGGAAGATATTTCCTTTTTCACCATAGCCCACTATGGGCTTCCAAATATCCCTTTCCCTATTCCACAAGAACAGCCTTAGCGAGAGGCTTCTTGAAGGGAAACATGTAACTCTGTGAGATGAATTAAGGGAACACAGAGCAGTTTCTCAGAAAGCTTCTTTCCAGTTTTGAACGGAAGGTATTTCCTTTTTCACCATAGCCCTCTGTGGGCTTCCAAATATCCCTTTGCCAATTCCACAAGAACAGCCTTAGCGAAAGGCTTCTTGAAGGGAAAGATGTAACTCTGTGAGATGAATTAACAGAACACAGAGCAGTTTCTCAGAGAGCTTCTTTCCAGTTTTGAATGGAAGATATTTCCTTTTTCATAATAGCCCTCTATGGACTTCCAAATATCCCTTTGCCAATTCCACAAGAACAGCCTTTAGCGAATGGCTTCTTGAAGGGAAAGATGTAACTCTGTGAGATGAATTAACAGAACACAGAGCAGTTTCTCAGAAAGCTTCTTTCCAGTTTTGAACGGAAGATATTTCCTTTTTCACCTTAGCCCTCTATGGGCTTCCAAATATCCCTTTGCCAATTCCAGAAGAACAGCCTTAGCGAAAGGCTTCTTGAAAGGAAACATGTAACTCTGTGAGATGAATTAAGAGAACACAGAGCAGTTTCTCAGAAAGATTCTTTCCAGTTTTGAAGGGAAGATATTTCCTTTTCCCCATAGCCCTCTATGGGCTTCCAAATATCCCTTTGCCAATTCCACAAGAACAGACTTAGCGAAAGGCTTCTTGAAGGGAAAGATGTAACTCTGTGAGATGAATTAACAGAACACAGAGCAGTTTCTCAGAAAGCTTCTTTACAGTTTTGAGCGGAAGATATTTCCTTTTTCACCATAGCCCTCTGTGGGCTTCCAAATATCCCTTTGCCAATTCCACAAGAACAGCCTTAGCGAAGGGCTTCTTGAAGGGAAAGATGTACCTCTGTGAGATGAATTAACAGAACACAGAGCAGTTTCCCAGAAAGCTTCTTTAAAGTTTAGAACGGAAGATATTTCCTTTTTCACCATAGCCCTCGATGGGCTTCCAAATATACCTTTGCCAATTGCACAAGAACAGCCTTAGCGAAAGGCTTCTTGAAGGTAAAGATGTAACTCTGTGAGATGAATTAACAGAACACAGAGCAGTTTCTCAGAAAGCTTCTTTCCAGTTTTGAACGGAAGATATTTCCTTTTTCACCATAGCCCTCTATGGGCTTCCAAATATCCCTTTGCCAATTGCACAAGAACAGCCTTAACGAAAGGCTTCTTGAAGGGAAAGATGTAACTCTGTGAGACGAATTCACAGAACACAGAGCAGTTTCTCAGAAAGCTTCTTTCCAGTATTGAATGGAAGATATTTCCTTTTTCACCATAGCCCTCTATGGGCTTCCAAATATCCCTTTGCCAATTCCACAAGAACAGCCTTAGCGAAAGGCTTCTTGAAAGGAAACATGTAACTCTGTGAGATGAATTAAGAGAACACAGAGCAGTTTCCCAGAAAGCTTCTTTAAAGTTTAGAACGGAAGATATTTCCTTTTTCACCATAGCCCTCGATGGGCTTCCAAATATACCTTTGCCAATTGCACAAGAACAGCCTTAGCGAAAGGCTTCTTGAAGGTAAAGATGTAACTCTGTGAGATGAATTAACAGAACACAGAGCAGTTTCTCAGAAAGCTTCTTTCCAGTTTTGAACGGAAGATATTTCCTTTTTCACCATAGCCCTCTAGGGGCTTCCAAATATCCCTTTGCCAATTGCACAAGAACAGCCTTAACGAAAGGCTTCTTGAAGGGAAAGATGTAACTCTGTGAGACGAATTCACAGAACACAGAGCAGTTTCTCAGAAAGCTTCTTTCCAGTATTGAATGGAAGATATTTCCTTTTTCACCATAGCCCTCTATGGGCTTCCAAATATCCCTTTGCCAATTCCACAAGAACAGCCTTAGCGAAAGGCTTCTTGAAAGGAAACATGTAACTCTGTGAGATGAATTAAGAGAACACAGAGCAGTTTTTCAGAAAGCTTCCTTCCTGTTTTGAACGGAAGATATTTCCTTTTTCACCATAGCCCTGTATGGGCTTCCAAATATCCCTTTGCCAATTCCACAAGGACAGCCTTAGCGAAAGGCTACTTGAAGGGAAAGATGTACCTCTGTGAGATGAATTAACAGAACACAGAGCAGTTTCTCAGAAAGCTTCTTTCCAGTTTTGAACGGAAGATATTTCCTTTTTCACCGTAGCCCTCTATGGGCTTCCAAATATCCCTTTGCCAATTCCACAAGAACAGCCTTAGCGAAAGGCTTCTTGAAGGGAAAGATGTAATTCTGTGAGATGAATTCACAGAACACAGAGCAGTCTCTCAGAAAGCTTCTTTCCAGTTTTGAACGGAAGATATTTCCTTTTTCACCATAGCCCACTATGGGCTTCCAAATATCCCTTTCCCAATTCCACAAGAACAGCCTTAGCGAAAGGCTTCTTGAAGGGAAACATGTAACTCTGTGAGATGAATTAAGGGAACACAGAGCAGTTTCTCAGAAAGCTTCTTTCCAATTTTGAACGGAAGATATTTCCTTTTTCACCATAGCCCTCTGTGGGCTTCCAAATATCCCTTTGCCAATTCCACAAGAACAGCCTTAGCGAAAGGCTTCTTGAAGGGAAAGATGTAACTCTGTGAGATGAATTAACAGAACACAGAGCAGTTTCTCAGAGAGCTTCTTTCCAGTTTTGAATGGAAGACATTTCCTTTTTCATAATAGCCCTCTATGGACTTCCAAATATCCCTTGGCCAATTCCACAAGAACAGCCTTTAGCGAATGGCTTCTTGAAGGGAAAGATGTAACTCTGTGAGATGAATTAACAGAACACAGAGCAGTTTCTCAGAAAGCTTCTTTCCAGTTTTGAACGGAAGATATTTCCTTTTTCACCTTAGCCCTCTATGGGCTTCCTAATATCCCTTTGCCAATTCCACAAGAACAGCCTTAGCGAAAGGCTTCTTGAAAGGAAACATGTAACTCTGTGAGATGAATTAAGAGAACACAGAGCAGTTTCTCAGAAAGCTTCTTTCCAGTTTTGAACGGAAGATATTTCCTTTTTCACCATAGCCCTCTAGGGGATTCCAAATATCCCTTTGCCAATTCCACAAGAACAGCCTTAGCGAAAGGCTTCTTGAAGGGAAAGATGTAACTCTGTGAGATGAATTCACAGAACACAGAGCAGTTTCTCAGAAAGCTTGTTTCCTGTTTGAATGGAAGATATTTCCTTTTTCACCATAACCCTTTATGGGCTTCCAAATATAACTTTCCCAATTCCACAAGAACAGCCTTAGCGAAAGGCTTCTTGAAGGGAAAGATGTAACTCTGTGAGATGAATTCACAGAACACAGAGCAGTTTCTCAGAAAGCTTCTTTCCACTTTTGAACGGAAGATATTTCGTTTTTCACCATAGCCCTCTATGGGCTTCCAAATATCCCTTTGCCAGTTCCACAAGAACAGCCTTAGCGAAAGGATTCTTGAATGGAAAGATGTAACTCTGTGAGATGAATTAACAGAACACAGAGCAGTTTCTCAGAAAGCTTCTTTCCAGTTTTGAACGGAAGATATTTCCTTTTTCACCGTAGCCCTCTATGGGCTTCCAAATATCCCTTAGCCAATTCTACAAGAACAGCCTTAGCGAAAGGCTTCTTGAAGGGAAAGATGTAACTCTGTGATATGAATTCACAGAACACAGAGCAGTTTCTCAGAAAGCTTCTTTCCAGTTTTGAACGGAAGATATTTCCTTTTTCACCATAGCCCTCTATGGGCTTCCAAATATCCCTTTGCCAATTCCACAAGAACAGCCTTAGCGAAAGGCTTCTTGAAGGGAACGATGTATCCCTGTGAGATGAATTCACAGACCACAGAGCAGTTTCTCAGAAAGCTTCTTTCCAGTTTTGAACGGAAGATATTTCCTTTTTCACCATAGCCCTCCAAGGGCTTCCAAATATCCCTTTGCCAATTCCACAAGAACAGCGTCAGCGAAAGGCTTCTTGAAGGGAAAGATGTAACTCTGTGTGATGAATTCACAGAACCCAGAGCATTTTCTCAGAAAGCTTCTTTCCAGTTTTGAATGGAAGATATTTCCTTTTTCACCATATCCCTCTATGGACTTCCAAATATCCCCTTGCCAATTCCACAAGAACAGCCTTTAGCGAAAGGCTTCTTGAAAGGAAACATGTAACTCTGTGAGATGAATTAAGAGAACACAGAGCAGTTTTTCAGAAAGCTTCCTTCCTGTTTTGAACGGAAGATATTTCCTTTTTCACCATAGCCCTGTATGGGCTTCCAAATATCCCTTTGCCAATTCCACAAGGACAGCCTTAGCGAAAGGCTACTTGAAGGGAAAGATGTACCTCTGTGAGATGAATTAACAGAACACAGAGCAGTTTCTCAGAAAGCTTCTTTCCAGTTTTGAACGGAAGATATTTCCTTTTTCACCGTAGCCCTCTATGGGCTTCCAAATATCCCTTTGCCAATTCCACAAGAACAGCCTTAGCGAAAGGCTTCTTGAAGGGAAAGATGTAATTCTGTGAGATGAATTCACAGAACACAGAGCAGTCTCTCAGAAAGCTTCTTTCCAGTTTTGAACGGAAGATATTTCCTTTTTCACCATAGCCCACTATGGGCTTCCAAATATCCCTTTCCCAATTCCACAAGAACAGCCTTAGCGAAAGGCTTCTTGAAGGGAAACATGTAACTCTGTGAGATGAATTAAGGGAACACAGAGCAGTTTCTCAGAAAGCTTCTTTCCAATTTTGAACGGAAGATATTTCCTTTTTCACCATAGCCCTCTGTGGGCTTCCAAATATCCCTTTGCCAATTCCACAAGAACAGCCTTAGCGAAAGGCTTCTTGAAGGGAAAGATGTAACTCTGTGAGATGAATTAACAGAACACAGAGCAGTTTCTCAGAGAGCTTCTTTCCAGTTTTGAATGGAAGACATTTCCTTTTTCATAATAGCCCTCTATGGACTTCCAAATATCCCTTGGCCAATTCCACAAGAACAGCCTTTAGCGAATGGCTTCTTGAAGGGAAAGATGTAACTCTGTGAGATGAATTAACAGAACACAGAGCAGTTTCTCAGAAAGCTTCTTTCCAGTTTTGAACGGAAGATATTTCCTTTTTCACCTTAGCCCTCTATGGGCTTCCTAATATCCCTTTGCCAATTCCACAAGAACAGCCTTAGCGAAAGGCTTCTTGAAAGGAAACATGTAACTCTGTGAGATGAATTAAGAGAACACAGAGCAGTTTCTCAGAAAGCTTCTTTCCAGTTTTGAACGGAAGATATTTCCTTTTTCACCATAGCCCTCTAGGGGATTCCAAATATCCCTTTGCCAATTCCACAAGAACAGCCTTAGCGAAAGGCTTCTTGAAGGGAAAGATGTAACTCTGTGAGATGAATTCACAGAACACAGAGCAGTTTCTCAGAAAGCTTGTTTCCTGTTTGAATGGAAGATATTTCCTTTTTCACCATAACCCTTTATGGGCTTCCAAATATAACTTTCCCAATTCCACAAGAACAGCCTTAGCGAAAGGCTTCTTGAAGGGAAAGATGTAACTCTGTGAGATGAATTCACAGAACACAGAGCAGTTTCTCAGAAAGCTTCTTTCCAGTTTTGAACGGAAGATATTTCGTTTTTCACCATAGCCCTCTATGGGCTTCCAAATATCCCTTTGCCAGTTCCACAAGAACAGCCTTAGCGAAAGGATTCTTGAATGGAAAGATGTAACTCTGTGAGATGAATTAACAGAACACAGAGCAGTTTCTCAGAAAGCTTCTTTCCAGTTTTGAACGGAAGATATTTCCTTTTTCACCGTAGCCCTCTATGGGCTTCCAAATATCCCTTAGCCAATTCTACAAGAACAGCCTTAGCGAAAGGCTTCTTGAAGGGAAAGATGTAACTCTGTGATATGAATTCACAGAACACAGAGCAGTTTCTCAGAAAGCTTCTTTCCAGTTTTGAACGGAAGATATTTCCTTTTTCACCATAGCCCTCTATGGGCTTCCAAATATCCCTTTGCCAATTCCACAAGAACAGCCTTAGCGAAAGGCTTCTTGAAGGGAACGATGTATCCCTGTGAGATGAATTCACAGACCACAGAGCAGTTTCTCAGAAAGCTTCTTTCCAGTTTTGAACGGAAGATATTTCCTTTTTCACCATAGCCCTCCAAGGGCTTCCAAATATCCCTTTGCCAATTCCACAAGAACAGCGTCAGCGAAAGGCTTCTTGAAGGGAAAGATGTAACTCTGTGTGATGAATTCACAGAACCCAGAGCATTTTCTCAGAAAGCTTCTTTCCAGTTTTGAATGGAAGATATTTCCTTTTTCACCATATCCCTCTATGGACTTCCAAATATCCCCTTGCCAATTCCACAAGAACAGCCTTTAGCGAATGGCTTCTTGAAAGGAAACATGTACCTCTGTGAGATGAATTCACAGAACACAGAGCAGTTTCTCAGAAAGCTTCTTTCCAGTTTTGAACGGAAGATATTTCCTTTTTCACCATAGCCCTCGATGGGCTTCCAAATATCCCTTTGACAATTCCACAAGAACCGTCTTAACGAAAGGCTTCTTGAAGGGAAAGATGTAACTCTGTGGGATGAATTAACAGAACACGGAGCAGTTTCTCAGAAAGCTTCTTTCCAGTTTTGAGCGGAAGATATTTCCTTTTTCACCATAGCCCTCTAGGGGTTTCCAAATATCCCTTTGCCAATTGCACAAGAACAGCCTTAGCGAAAGGCTTCTTGAAGGGAAAGATGTAACTCTGTGAGATGAATTCACAGAACACAGAGCAGTTTCTCAGAAAGCTTGTTTCCTGTTTGAATGGAAGATATTTCCTTTTTCACCATAACCCTTTATGGGCTTCCAAATATAACTTTCCCAATTCCACAAGAACAGCCTTAGCGAAAGGCTTCTTGAAGGGAAAGATGTAACTCTGTGAGATGAATTCACAGAACACAGAGCAGTTTCTCAGAAAGCTTGTTTCCTGTTTGAATGGAAGATATTTCCTTTTTCACCATAACCCTTTATGGGCTTCCAAATATAACTTTCCCAATTCCACAAGAACAGCCTTAGCGAAAGGCTTCTTGAAGGGAAAGATGTAACTCTGTGAGATGAATTCACAGAACACAGAGCAGTTTCTCAGAAAGCTTCTTTCCACTTTTGAACGGAAGATATTTCCTTTTTCACCATAGCCCTCTATGGGCTTCCAAATATCCCTTTGCCAGTTCCACAAGAACAGCCTTAGCGAAAGGATTCTTCAATGGAAAGATGTAACTCTGTGAGATGAATTAACAGAACACAGAGCAGTTTCTCAGAAAGCTTCTTTCCAGTTTTGAACGGAAGATATTTCCTTTTTCACCGTAGCCCTCTATGGGCTTCCAAATATCCCTTTGCCAATTCCACAAGAACAGCCTTAGCGAAAGGCTTCTTGAAGGGAAAGATGTAACTCTGTGATATGAATTCACAGAACACAGAGCAGTTTCTCAGAAAGCTTCTTTCCAGTTTTGAACGGAAGATATTTCCTTTTTCACCATAGCCCTCTATGGGCTTCCAAATATCCCTTTGCCAATTCCACAAGAACAGCCTTAGCGAAAGGCTTCTTGAAGGGAACGATGTATCCCTGTGAGATGAATTCACAGACCACAGAGCAGTTTCTCAGAAAGCTTCTTTCCAGTTTTGAACGGAAGATATTTCCTTTTTCACCATAGCCCTCCAAGGGCTTCCAAATATCCCTTTGCCAATTCCACAAGAACAGCGTCAGCGAAAGGCTTCTTGAAGGGAAAGATGTAACTCTGTGTGATGAATTCACAGAACCCAGAGCATTTTCTCAGAAAGCTTCTTTCCAGTTTTGAATGGAAGATATTTCCTTTTTCACCATATCCCTCTATGGACTTCCAAATATTCCCTTGCCAATTCCACAAGAACAGCCTTTAGCGAATGGCTTCTTGAAAGGAAAGATGTACCTCTGTGAGATGAATTCACAGAACACAGAGCAGTTTCTCAGAAAGCTTCTTTCCAGTTTTGAACGGAAGATATTTCCTTTTTCACCATAGCCCTCGATGGGCTTCCAAATATCCCTTTGACAATTCCACAAGAACCGTCTTAACGAAAGGCTTCTTGAAGGGAAAGATGTAACTCTGTGGGATGAATTAACAGAACACGGAGCAGTTTCTCAGAAAGCTTCTTTCCAGTTTTGAGCGGAAGATATTTCCTTTTTCACGATAGCCCTCTAGGGGTTTCCAAATATCCCTTTGCCAATTGCACAAGAACAGCCTTAGCGAAAGGCTTATTGAAGGGAAAGATGTAACTCTGTGAGATGAATTCACAGAACACAGAGCAGTTTCTCAGAAAGCTTCTTTCCAGTTTTGAACGGAAGATATTTCCTTTTTCACCATAGCCCTCTATAGGCTTCCAAATATACCTTTGCCAATTCCAAAAGAACAGCCTTAGCGAAAGGCTTCTTGAAAGGAAACATGTAACTCTGTGAGATGAATTAAGAGAACACAGAGCAGATTCTCAGAAAGCTTCTTTCCAGTTTTGAACGGAATATAATTCCTTTTTCACCATAGCCATCTATGTGCTTCCAAATATCCCTTTGCCAACTCCACAAGAACAGCCTTAACGAAAGGCTTCTTGAAGGGAAAGATGTACCTCTGTGGGATGAATTCACAGAACACAGAGCAGTTTCTCAGAAAGCTTCTTTCCAGTTTTGAACGGAAGATATTTCCTCTTTCACCATAGCCCTCTATGGGCTTCCAAATATCCCTTTGCCAATTGCACAAGAACAGCCTTAGCGAAAGGCTTCTTGAAGGTAAAGATGTAACTCTGTGAGATGAATTAACAGAACACAGAGCACTTTCTCAGAAAGCTTCTTTCCAGTTTTGAGCGGAAGATATTTCCTTTTTCACCTTAGCCCTCAATGGCTTCGAAATATCCCTTTGACAATTCCACAAGAACAGCCTTAGCGAAAGGCTTTTTGAAGGGAAAGATGTAACTCTGTGAGATGAATTAACAGAACACAGAGCAGTTTCTCAGAAAGCTTCTTTCCAGTTTTGAACGGAAGATATTTCCTTTTTCACCATAGCCCTCTATTGGCTTCCAAATATCCCTTTGCCGATTCCACAAGAACAGCCTTAGCGAAAGGCTTCTTGAAGGGAAAGATGTAACTCTGGGAGATGAATTCACAGAACACAGAGCAGTCTCTCAGAAAGCTTCTTTCCAGTTTTGAACGGAAGATATTTCCTTTTTCACCATAGCCCTCTACGGGCTTCCAAATATCACTTTCCCAATTCCACAAGAACAGCCTTATCGAAAGGCTTCTTGAATGGAAAGATGTAACTCTGTGAGATGAATTAACAGAACACAGAGCAGTTTCTCAGAAAGCTTCTTTCCAGTTTTGAACGGAAGATATTTCCTTTTTCACCGTAGCCCTCTATGGGCTTCCAAATATCCCTTAGCCAATTCTACAAGAACAGCCTTAGCGAAAGGCTTCTTGAAGGGAAAGATGTAACTCTGTGATATGAATTCACAGAACACAGAGCAGTTTCTCAGAAAGCTTCTTTCCAGTTTTGAACGGAAGATATTTCCTTTTTCACCATAGCCCTCTATGGGCTTCCAAATATCCCTTTGCCAATTCCACAAGAACAGCCTTAGCGAAAGGCTTCTTGAAGGGAACGATGTATCCCTGTGAGATGAATTCACAGACCACAGAGCAGTTTCTCAGAAAGCTTCTTTCCAGTTTTGAACGGAAGATATTTCCTTTTTCACCATAGCCCTCCAAGGGCTTCCAAATATCCCTTTGCCAATTCCACAAGAACAGCGTCAGCGAAAGGCTTCTTGAAGGGAAAGATGTAACTCTGTGTGATGAATTCACAGAACCCAGAGCATTTTCTCAGAAAGCTTCTTTCCAGATTTGAATGGAAGATATTTCCTTTTTCACCATATCGCTCTATGGACTTCCAAATATCCCCTTGCCAATTCCACAAGAACAGCCTTTAGCGAATGGCTTCTTGAAAGGAAAGATGTACCTCTGTGAGATGAATTCACAGAACACAGAGCAGTTTCTCAGAAAGCTTCTTTCCAGTTTTGAACGGAAGATATTTCCTTTTTCACCATAGCCCTCGATGGGCTTCCAAATATCCCTTTGACAATTCCACAAGAACCGTCTTAACGAAAGGCTTCTTGAAGGGAAAGATGTAACTCTGTGGGATGAATTAACAGAACACGGAGCAGTTTCTCAGAAAGCTTCTTTCCAGTTTTGAGCGGAAGATATTTCCTTTTTCACCATAGCCCTCTAGGGGTTTCCAAATATCCCTTTGCCAATTGCACAAGAACAGCCTTAGCGAAAGGCTTCTTGAAGGGAAAGATGTAACTCTGTGGGATGAATTCACAGAACACAGAGCAGTTTCTCAGAAAGCTTCTTTCCAGTTTTGAACGGAAGATATTTCGTTTTTCACCGTAGCCCTCTATGGGCTTCCAAATATCCCTTTGCCAATTCCACAAGAACAGCCTTAGCGAAAGGCTTCTTGAAGGGAAAGATGTAACTCTGTGATATGAATTCACAGAACACAGAGCAGTTTCTCAGAAAGCTTCTTTCCAGTTTTGAACGGAAGATATTTCCTTTTTCACCATAGCCCTCTATGGGCTTCCAAATATCCCTTTGCCAATTCCACAAGAACAGCCTTAGCGAAAGGCTTCTTGAAGGGAACGATGTATCCCTGTGAGATGAATTCACAGACCACAGAGCAGTTTCTCAGAAAGCTTCTTTCCAGTTTTGAACGGAAGATATTTCCTTTTTCACCATAGCCCTCCAAGGGCTTCCAAATATCCCTTTGCCAATTCCACAAGAACAGCGTCAGCGAAAGGCTTCTTGAAGGGAAAGATGTAACTCTGTGTGATGAATTCACAGAACCCAGAGCATTTTCTCAGAAAGCTTCTTTCCAGTTTTGAATGGAAGATATTTCCTTTTTCACCATATCCCTCTATGGACTTCCAAATATCCCCTTGCCAATTCCACAAGAACAGCCTTTAGCGAATGGCTTCTTGAAAGGAAAGATGTACCTCTGTGAGATGAATTCACAGAACACAGAGCAGTTTCTCAGAAAGCTTCTTTCCAGTTTTGAACGGAAGATATTTCCTTTTTCACCATAGCCCTCGATGGGCTTCCAAATATCCCTTTGACAATTCCACAAGAACCGTCTTAACGAAAGGCTTCTTGAAGGGAAAGATGTAACTCTGTGGGATGAATTAACAGAACACGGAGCAGTTTCTCAGAAAGCTTCTTTCCAGTTTTGAGCGGAAGATATTTCCTTTTTCACGATAGCCCTCTAGGGGTTTCCAAATATCCCTTTGCCAATTGCACAAGAACAGCCTTAGCGAAAGGCTTATTGAAGGGAAAGATGTAACTCTGTGAGATGAATTCACAGAACACAGAGCAGTTTCTCAGAAAGCTTCTTTCCAGTTTTGAACGGAAGATATTTCCTTTTTCACCATAGCCCTCTATAGGCTTCCAAATATACCTTTGCCAATTCCAAAAGAACAGCCTTAGCGAAAGGCTTCTTGAAAGGAAACATGTAACTCTGTGAGATGAATTAAGAGAACACAGAGCAGATTCTCAGAAAGCTTCTTTCCAGTTTTGAACGGAAGATAATTCCTTTTTCACCATAGCCATCTATGTGCTTCCAAATATCCCTTTGCCAACTCCACAAGAACAGCCTTAACGAAAGGCTTCTTGAAGGGAAAGATGTACCTCTGTGGGATGAATTCACAGAACACAGAGCAGTTTCTCAGAAAGCTTCTTTCCAGTTTTGAACGGAAGATATTTCCTCTTTCACCATAGCCCTCTATGGGCTTCCAAATATCCCTTTGCCAATTGCACAAGAACAGCCTTAGCGAAAGGCTTCTTGAAGGTAAAGATGTAACTCTGTGAGATGAATTAACAGAACACAGAGCACTTTCTCAGAAAGCTTCTTTCCAGTTTTGAGCGGAAGATATTTCCTTTTTCACCTTAGCCCTCAATGGCTTCGAAATATCCCTTTGACAATTCCACAAGAACAGCCTTAGCGAAAGGCTTTTTGAAGGGAAAGATGTAACTCTGTGAGATGAATTAACAGAACACAGAGCAGTTTCTCAGAAAGCTTCTTTCCAGTTTTGAACGGAAGATATTTCCTTTTTCACCATAGCCCTCTATTGGCTTCCAAATATCCCTTTGACAATTCCACAAGAACAGCCTTAGCGAAAGGCTTCTTGAAGGGAAAGATGTAACTCTGGGAGATGAATTCACAGAACACAGAGCAGTCTCTCAGAAAGCTTCTTTCCAGTTTTGAACGGAAGATATTTCCTTTTTCACCATAGCCCTCTACGGGCTTCCAAATATCACTTTCCCAATTCCACAAGAACAGCCTTAGCGAAAGGCTTCTTGAAGGGAAAGATGTAACTCTGTGAGACGAATTCACAGAACACAGAGCAGTTTCTCAGAAAGCTTCTTTTCAGTTTTGAACGGAAGATATTTCCTTTTTCACCGTAGCCTCTATGGGCTTCCAAATATCCCTTTGCCAATTCCACTAGAACAGCCTTAGCAAAAGGCTTCTTGAAGGGAAAGATGTAACTCTGTGAGATGAATTAACGGAACACAGAGAAGTTTCTCAGAAAGCTTCCTTCCAGTTTTGAACGTTAGATATTTCCTTTTTCACCATAACCCTATCTGGGCTTCCAAATATCCCTTTGCCAATTCCACAAGAACAGCCTTAGCGAAAGGCTTCTTGAAGGGAAACATGTAACTCTGTGAGATGAATTAAGAGAAGACAGAGCAGTTTCTCGGAAAGCTTCTTTCCTGTTTTGAATGGAAGTTTTTTCCTTTTTCACCATAACCCTTTATGGGCTTCCAAATATAACTTTCCCAATTCCACAAGAACAGCCTTAGCGAAAGGCTTCTTGAAGGGAAAGATGTAACTCTGTGGGATGAATTCACAGAACACAGAGCAGTTTCTCAGAAAGCTTCTTTCCAGTTTTGAACGGAAGATATTACCTTTTTCACCATAGCCCTCTAGGGGATTCCAAATATCCCTTTGCCAATTCCACAAGAACAGCCTTAGCGAAAGGCTTCTTGAAGGGAAAGATGTAACTCTGTGAGATGAATTCACAGAACACAGAGCAGTTTCTCAGAAAGCTTGTTTCCTGTTTGAATGGAAGATATTTCCTTTTTCACCATAACCCTTTATGGGCTTCCAAATATAACTTTCCCAATTCCACAAGAACAGCCTTAGGGAAAGGCTTCTTGAAGGGAAAGATGTAACTCAGTGAGATGAATTCACAGAACACAGAGCAGTTTCTCAGAAAGCTTCTTTCCACTTTTGAACGGAAGATATTTCCTTTTTCACCATAGCCCTCTATGGGCTTCCAAATATCCCTTTGCCAGTTCCACAAGAACAGCCTTAGCGAAAGGATTCTTGAATGGAAAGATGTAACTCTGTGAGATGAATTAACAGAACACAGAGCAGTTTCTCAGAAAGCTTCTTTCCAGTTTTGAACGGAAGATATTTCGTTTTTCACCGTAGCCCTCTATGGGCTTCCAAATATCCCTTTGCCAATTCCACAAGAACAGCCTTAGCGAAAGGCTTCTTGAAGGGAAAGATGTAACTCTGTGATATGAATTCACAGAACACAGAGCAGTTTCTCACAAAGCTTCTTTCCAGTTTTGAACGGAAGATATTTCCTTTTTCACCATAGCCCTCTATGGGCTTCCAAATATCCCTTTGCCAATTCCACAAGAACAGCCTTAGCGAAAGGCTTCTTGAAGGGAACGATGTATCCCTGTGAGATGAATTCACAGACCACAGAGCAGTTTCTCAGAAAGCTTCTTTCCAGTTTTGAACGGAAGATATTTCCTTTTTCACCATAGCCCTCCAAGGGCTTCCAAATATCCCTTTGCCAATTCCACAAGAACAGCGTCAGCGAAAGGCTTCTTGAAGGGAAAGATGTAACTCTGTGTGATGAATTCACAGAACCCAGAGCATTTTCTCAGAAAGCTTCTTTCCAGTTTTGAATGGAAGATATTTCCTTTTTCACCATATCCCTCTATGGACTTCCAAATATCCCCTTGCCAATTCCACAAGAACAGCCTTTAGCGAATGGCTTCTTGAAAGGAAAGATGTACCTCTGTGAGATGAATTCACAGAACACAGAGCAGTTTCTCAGAAAGCTTCTTTCCAGTTTTGAACGGAAGATATTTCCTTTTTCACCATAGCCCTCGATGGGCTTCCAAATATCCCTTTGACAATTCCACAAGAACCGTCTTAACGAAAGGCTTCTTGAAGGGAAAGATGTAACTCTGTGGGATGAATTAACAGAACACGGAGCAGTTTCTCAGAAAGCTTCTTTCCAGTTTTGAGCGGAAGATATTTCCTTTTTCACCATAGCCCTCTAGGGGTTTCCAAATATCCCTTTGCCAATTGCACAAGAACAGCCTTAGCGAAAGGCTTCTTGAAGGGAAAGATGTAACTCTGTGAGATGAATTCACAGAACACAGAGCAGTTTCTCAGAAAGCTTGTTTCCTGTTTGAATGGAAGATATTTCCTTTTTCACCATAACCCTTTATGGGCTTCCAAATATAACTTTCCCAATTCCACAAGAACAGCCTTAGCGAAAGGCTTCTTGAAGGGAAAGATGTAACTCTGTGAGATGAATTCACAGAACACAGAGCAGTTTCTCAGAAAGCTTGTTTCCTGTTTGAATGGAAGATATTTCCTTTTTCACCATAACCCTTTATGGGCTTCCAAATATAACTTTCCCAATTCCACAAGAACAGCCTTAGCGAAAGGCTTCTTGAAGGGAAAGATGTAACTCTGTGAGATGAATTCACAGAACACAGAGCAGTTTCTCAGAAAGCTTCTTTCCACTTTTGAACGGAAGATATTTCCTTTTTCACCATAGCCCTCTATGGGCTTCCAAATATCCCTTTGCCAGTTCCACAAGAACAGCCTTAGCGAAAGGATTCTTCAGTGGAAAGATGTAACTCTGTGAGATGAATTAACAGAACACAGAGCAGTTTCTCAGAAAGCTTCTTTCCAGTTTTGAACGGAAGATATTTCCTTTTTCACCGTAGCCCTCTATGGGCTTCCAAATATCCCTTTGCCAATTCCACAAGAACAGCCTTAGCGAAAGGCTTCTTGAAGGGAAAGATGTAACTCTGTGATATGAATTCACAGAACACAGAGCAGTTTCTCAGAAAGCTTCTTTCCAGTTTTGAACGGAAGATATTTCCTTTTTCACCATAGCCCTCTATGGGCTTCCAAATATCCCTTTGCCAATTCCACAAGAACAGCCTTAGCGAAAGGCTTCTTGAAGGGAACGATGTATCCCTGTGAGATGAATTCACAGACCACAGAGCAGTTTCTCAGAAAGCTTCTTTCCAGTTTTGAACGGAAGATATTTCCTTTTTCACCATAGCCCTCCAAGGGCTTCCAAATATCCCTTTGCCAATTCCACAAGAACAGCGTCAGCGAAAGGCTTCTTGAAGGGAAAGATGTAACTCTGTGTGATGAATTCACAGAACCCAGAGCATTTTCTCAGAAAGCTTCTTTCCAGTTTTGAATGGAAGATATTTCCTTTTTCACCATATCCCTCTATGGACTTCCAAATATTCCCTTGCCAATTCCACAAGAACAGCCTTTAGCGAATGGCTTCTTGAAAGGAAAGATGTACCTCTGTGAGATGAATTCACAGAACACAGAGCAGTTTCTCAGAAAGCTTCTTTCCAGTTTTGAACGGAAGATATTTCCTTTTTCACCATAGCCCTCGATGGGCTTCCAAATATCCCTTTGACAATTCCACAAGAACCGTCTTAACGAAAGGCTTCTTGAAGGGAAAGATGTAACTCTGTGGGATGAATTAACAGAACACGGAGCAGTTTCTCAGAAAGCTTCTTTCCAGTTTTGAGCGGAAGATATTTCCTTTTTCACGATAGCCCTCTAGGGGTTTCCAAATATCCCATTGCCAATTGCACAAGAACAGCCTTAGCGAAAGGCTTATTGAAGGGAAAGATGTAACTCTGTGAGATGAATTCACAGAACACAGAGCAGTTTCTCAGAAAGCTTCTTTCCAGTTTTGAACGGAAGATATTTCCTTTTTCACCATAGCCCTCTATAGGCTTCCAAATATACCTTTGCCAATTCCAAAAGAACAGCCTTAGCGAAAGGCTTCTTGAAAGGAAACATGTAACTCTGTGAGATGAATTAAGAGAACACAGAGCAGATTCTCAGAAAGCTTCTTTCCAGTTTTGAACGGAATATAATTCCTTTTTCACCATAGCCATCTATGTGCTTCCAAATATCCCTTTGCCAACTCCACAAGAACAGCCTTAACGAAAGGCTTCTTGAAGGGAAAGATGTACCTCTGTGGGATGAATTCACAGAACACAGAGCAGTTTCTCAGAAAGCTTCTTTCCAGTTTTGAACGGAAGATATTTCCTCTTTCACCATAGCCCTCTATGGGCTTCCAAATATCCCTTTGCCAATTGCACAAGAACAGCCTTAGCGAAAGGCTTCTTGAAGGTAAAGATGTAACTCTGTGAGATGAATTAACAGAACACAGAGCACTTTCTCAGAAAGCTTCTTTCCAGTTTTGAGCGGAAGATATTTCCTTTTTCACCTTAGCCCTCAATGGCTTCGAAATATCCCTTTGACAATTCCACAAGAACAGCCTTAGCGAAAGGCTTTTTGAAGGGAAAGATGTAACTCTGTGAGATGAATTAACAGAACACAGAGCAGTTTCTCAGAAAGCTTCTTTCCAGTTTTGAACGGAAGATATTTCCTTTTTCACCATAGCCCTCTATTGGCTTCCAAATATCCCTTTGCCGATTCCACAAGAACAGCCTTAGCGAAAGGCTTCTTGAAGGGAAAGATGTAACTCTGGGAGATGAATTCACAGAACACAGAGCAGTCTCTCAGAAAGCTTCTTTCCAGTTTTGAACGGAAGATATTTCCTTTTTCACCATAGCCCTCTACGGGCTTCCAAATATCACTTTCCCAATTCCACAAGAACAGCCTTAGCGAAAGGCTTCTTGAATGGAAAGATGTAACTCTGTGAGATGAATTAACAGAACACAGAGCAGTTTCTCAGAAAGCTTCTTTCCAGTTTTGAACGGAAGATATTTCCTTTTTCACCGTAGCCCTCTATGGGCTTCCAAATATCCCTTAGCCAATTCTACAAGAACAGCCTTAGCGAAAGGCTTCTTGAAGGGAAAGATGTAACTCTGTGATATGAATTCACAGAACACAGAGCAGTTTCTCAGAAAGCTTCTTTCCAGTTTTGAACGGAAGATATTTCCTTTTTCACCATAGCCCTCTATGGGCTTCCAAATATCCCTTTGCCAATTCCACAAGAACAGCCTTAGCGAAAGGCTTCTAGAAGGGAACGATGTATCCCTGTGAGATGAATTCACAGACCACAGAGCAGTTTCTCAGAAAGCTTCTTTCCAGTTTTGAACGGAAGATATTTCCTTTTTCACCATAGCCCTCCAAGGGCTTCCAAATATCCCTTTGCCAATTCCACAAGAACAGCGTCAGCGAAAGGCTTCTTGAAGGGAAAGATGTAACTCTGTGTGATGAATTCACAGAACCCAGAGCATTTTCTCAGAAAGCTTCTTTCCAGTTTTGAATGGAAGATATTTCCTTTTTCACCATATCGCTCTATGGACTTCCAAATATCCCCTTGCCAATTCCACAAGAACAGCCTTTAGCGAATGGCTTCTTGAAAGGAAAGATGTACCTCTGTGAGATGAATTCACAGAACACAGAGCAGTTTCTCAGAAAGCTTCTTTCCAGTTTTGAACGGAAGATATTTCCTTTTTCACCATAGCCCTCGATGGGCTTCCAAATATCCCTTTGACAATTCCACAAGAACCGTCTTAACGAAAGGCTTCTTGAAGGGAAAGATGTAACTCTGTGGGATGAATTAACAGAACACGGAGCAGTTTCTCAGAAAGCTTCTTTCCAGTTTTGAGCGGAAGATATTTCCTTTTTCACCATAGCCCTCTAGGGGTTTCCAAATATCCCTTTGCCAATTGCACAAGAACAGCCTTAGCGAAAGGCTTCTTGAAGGGAAAGATGTAACACTGTGAGATGAATTCACAGAACACAGAGCAGTTTCTCAGAAAGCTTGTTTCCTGTTTGAATGGAAGATATTTCCTTTTTCACCATAACCCTTTATGGGCTTCCAAATATAACTTTCCCAATTCCACAAGAACAGCCTTAGCGAAAGGCTTCTTGAAGGGAAAGATGTAACTCTGTGAGATGAATTCACAGAACACAGAGCAGTTTCTCAGAAAGCTTGTTTCCTGTTTGAATGGAAGATATTTCCTTTTTCACCATAACCCTTTATGGGCTTCCAAATATAACTTTCCCAATTCCACAAGAACAGCCTTAGCGAAAGGCTTCTTGAAGGGAAAGATGTAACTCTGTGAGATGAATTCACAGAACACAGAGCAGTTTCTCAGAAAGCTTCTTTCCACTTTTGAACGGAAGATATTTCCTTTTTCACCATAGCCCTCTATGGGCTTCCAAATATCCCTTTGCCAGTTCCACAAGAACAGCCTTAGCGAAAGGATTCTTCAAGGAAAGATGTAACTCTGTGAGATGAATTAACAGAACACAGAGCAGTTTCTCAGAAAGCTTCTTTCCAGTTTTGAACGGAAGATATTTCCTTTTTCACCGTAGCCCTCTATGGGCTTCCAAATATCCCTTTGCCAATTCCACAAGAACAGCCTTAGCGAAAGGCTTCTTGAAGGGAAAGATGTAACTCTGTGATATGAATTCACAGAACACAGAGCAGTTTCTCAGAAAGCTTCTTTCCAGTTTTGAACGGAAGATATTTCCTTTTTCACCATAGCCCTCTATGGGCTTCCAAATATCCCTTTGCCAATTCCACAAGAACAGCCTTAGCGAAAGGCTTCTTGAAGGGAACGATGTATCCCTGTGAGATGAATTCACAGACCACAGAGCAGTTTCTCAGAAAGCTTCTTTCCAGTTTTGAACGGAAGATATTTCCTTTTTCACCATAGCCCTCCAAGGGCTTCCAAATATCCCTTTGCCAATTCCACAAGAACAGCGTCAGCGAAAGGCTTCTTGAAGGGAAAGATGTAACTCTGTGTGATGAATTCACAGAACCCAGAGCATTTTCTCAGAAAGCTTCTTTCCAGTTTTGAATGGAAGATATTTCCTTTTTCACCATATCCCTCTATGGACTTCCAAATATTCCCTTGCCAATTCCACAAGAACAGCCTTTAGCGAATGGCTTCTTGAAAGGAAAGATGTACCTCTGTGAGATGAATTCACAGAACACAGAGCAGTTTCTCAGAAAGCTTCTTTCCAGTTTTGAACGGAAGATATTTCCTTTTTCACCATAGCCCTCGATGGGCTTCCAAATATCCCTTTGACAATTCCACAAGAACCGTCTTAACGAAAGGCTTCTTGAAGGGAAAGATGTAACTCTGTGGGATGAATTAACAGAACACGGAGCAGTTTCTCAGAAAGCTTCTTTCCAGTTTTGAGCGGAAGATATTTCCTTTTTCACGATAGCCCTCTAGGGGTTTCCAAATATCCCTTTGCCAATTGCACAAGAACAGCCTTAGCGAAAGGCTTATTGAAGGGAAAGATGTAACTCTGTGAGATGAATTCACAGAACACAGAGCAGTTTCTCAGAAAGCTTCTTTCCAGTTTTGAACGGAAGATATTTCCTTTTTCACCATAGCCCTCTATAGGCTTCCAAATATACCTTTGCCAATTCCAAAAGAACAGCCTTAGCGAAAGGCTTCTTGAAAGGAAACATGTAACTCTGTGAGATGAATTAAGAGAACACAGAGCAGATTCTCAGAAAGCTTCTTTCCAGTTTTGAACGGAAGATAATTCCTTTTTCACCATAGCCATCTATGTGCTTCCAAATATCCCTTTGCCAACTCCACAAGAACAGCCTTAACGAAAGGCTTCTTGAAGGGAAAGATGTACCTCTGTGGGATGAATTCACAGAACACAGAGCAGTTTCTCAGAAAGCTTCTTTCCAGTTTTGAACGGAAGATATTTCCTCTTTCACCATAGCCCTCTATGGGCTTCCAAATATCCCTTTGCCAATTGCACAAGAACAGCCTTAGCGAAAGGCTTCTTGAAGGTAAAGATGTAACTCTGTGAGATGAATTAACAGAACACAGAGCACTTTCTCAGAAAGCTTCTTTCCAGTTTTGAGCGGAAGATATTTCCTTTTTCACCTTAGCCCTCAATGGCTTCGAAATATCCCTTTGACAATTCCACAAGAACAGCCTTAGCGAAAGGCTTTTTGAAGGGAAAGATGTAACTCTGTGAGATGAATTAACAGAACACAGAGCAGTTTCTCAGAAAGCTTCTTTCCAGTTTTGAACGGAAGATATTTCCTTTTTCACCATAGCCCTCTATTGGCTTCCAAATATCCCTTTGCCGATTCCACAAGAACAGCCTTAGCGAAAGGCTTCTTGAAGGGAAAGATGTAACTCTGGGAGATGAATTCACAGAACACAGAGCAGTCTCTCAGAAAGCTTCTTTCCAGTTTTGAACGGAAGATATTTCCTTTTTCACCATAGCCCTCTACGGGCTTCCAAATATCACTTTCCCAATTCCACAAGAACAGCCTTAGCGAAAGGCTTCTTGAAGGGAAAGATGTAACTCTGTGAGACGAATTCACAGAACACAGAGCAGTTTCTCAGAAAGCTTCTTTTCAGTTTTGAACGGAAGATATTTCCTTTTTCACCGTAGCCCTCTATGGGCTTCCAAATATCCCTTTGCCAATTCCACTAGAACAGCCTTAGCAAAAGGCTTCTTGAAGGGAAAGATGTAACTCTGTGAGATGAATTAACGGAACACAGAGAAGTTTCTCAGAAAGCTTCTTTCCAGTTTTGAACGTTAGATATTTCCTTTTTCACCATAACCCTATCTGGGCTTCCAAATATCCCTTTGCCAATTCCACAAGAACAGCCTTAGCGAAAGGCTTCTTGAAGGGAAACATGTAACTCTGTGAGATGAATTAAGAGAAGACAGAGCAGTTTCTCGGAAAGCTTCTTTCCTGTTTTGAATGGAAGTTTTTTCCTTTTTCACCATAACCCTTTATGGGCTTCCAAATATAACTTTCCCAATTCCACAAGAACAGCCTTAGCGAAAGGCTTCTTGAAGGGAAAGATGTAACTCTGTGGGATGAATTCACAGAACACAGAGCAGTTTCTCAGAAAGCTTCTTTCCAGTTTTGAACGGAAGATATTACCTTTTTCACCATAGCCCTCTAGGGGATTCCAAATATCCCTTTGACAATTCCACAAGAACAGCCTTAGCGAAAGGCTTCTTGAAGGGAAAGATGTAACTCTGTGAGATGAATTCACAGAACACAGAGCAGTTTCTCAGAAAGCTTGTTTCCTGTTTGAATGGAAGATATTTCCTTTTTCACCATAACCCTTTATGGGCTTCCAAATATAACTTTCCCAATTCCACAAGAACAGCCTTAGGGAAAGGCTTCTTGAAGGGAAAGATGTAACTCTGTGAGATGAATTCACAGAACACAGAGCAGTTTCTCAGAAAGCTTCTTTCCACTTTTGAACGGAAGATATTTCCTTTTTCACCATAGCCCTCTATGGGCTTCCAAATATCCCTTTGCCAGTTCCACAAGAACAGCCTTAGCGAAAGGATTCTTGAATGGAAAGATGTAACTCTGTGAGATGAATTAACAGAACACAGAGCAGTTTCTCAGAAAGCTTCTTTCCAGTTTTGAAAGGAAGATATTTCGTTTTTCACCGTAGCCCTCTATGGGCTTCCAAATATCCCTTTGCCAATTCCACAAGAACAGCCTTAGCGAAAGGCTTCTTGAAGGGAAAGATGTAACTCTGTGATATGAATTCACAGAACACAGAGCAGTTTCTCACAAAGCTTCTTTCCAGTTTTGAACGGAAGATATTTCCTTTTTCACCATAGCCCTCTATGGGCTTCCAAATATCCGTTTTCCAATTCCACAAGAACAGCCTTAGCGAAAGGCTTCTTGAAGGGAACGATGTATCCCTGTGAGATGAATTCACAGACCACAGAGCAGTTTCTCAGAAAGCTTCTTTCCAGTTTTGAACGGAAGATATTTCCTTTTTCACCATAGCCCTCCAAGGGCTTCCAAATATCCCTTTGCCAATTCCACAAGAACAGCGTCAGCGAAAGGCTTCTTGAAGGGAAAGATGTAACTCTGTGTGATGAATTCACAGAACCCAGAGCATTTTCTCAGAAAGCTTCTTTCCAGTTTTGAATGGAAGATATTTCCTTTTTCACCATATCCCTCTATGGACTTCCAAATATCCCCTTGCCAATTCCACAAGAACAGCCTTTAGCGAATGGCTTCTTGAAAGGAAAGATGTACCTCTGTGAGATGAATTCACAGAACACAGAGCAGTTTCTCAGAAAGCTTCTTTCCAGTTTTGAACGGAAGATATTTCCTTTTTCACCATAGCCCTCGATGGGCTTCCAAATATCCCTTTGACAATTCCACAAGAACCGTCTTAACGAAAGGCTTCTTGAAGGGAAAGATGTAACTCTGTGGGATGAATTAACAGAACACGGAGCAGTTTCTCAGAAAGCTTCTTTCCAGTTTTGAGCGGAAGATATTTCCTTTTTCACCATAGCCCACTAGGGGTTTCCAAATATCCCTTTGCCAATTGCACAAGAACAGCCTTAGCGAAAGGCTTATTGAAGGGAAAGATGTAACTCTGTGAGATGAATTCACAGAACACAGAGCAGTTTCTCAGAAAGCTTCTTTCCAGTTTTGAACGGAAGATATTTCCTTTTTCACCATAGCCCTCTATGGGCTTCCAAATATACCTTTGCCAATTCCAAAAGAACAGCCTTAGCGAAAGGCTTCTTGAAAGGAAACATGTAACTCTGTGAGGTGAATTAAGAGAACACAGAGCAGTTTCTCAGAAAGCTTCTTTCCAGTTTTGAACGGAAGATATTTCCTCTTTCACCATAGCCCTCTATGGGCTTCCAAATATCCCTTTGCCAATTGCACAAGAACAGCCTTAGCGAAAGGCTTCTTGAAGGTAAAGATGTAACTCTGTGAGATGAATTAACAGAACACAGAGCACTTTCTCAGAAAGCTTCTTTCCGGTTTTGAGCGGAAGATATTTCCTTTTTCACCATAGCCCTCAATGGCTGCGAAATATCCCTTTGACAATTCCACAAGAACACCCTTAGCGAAAGGCTTTTTGAAGGGAAAGATGTAACTCTGGGAGATGAATTCACAGAACACAGAGCAGTCTCTCAGAAAGCTTCTTTCCAGTTTTGAACGGAAGATATTTCCTTTTTCACCATAGCCCTCTATGGGCTTCCAAATATCACTTTCCCAATTCCACAAGAACAGCCTTAGCGAAAGGCTTCTTGAAGGGAAAGATGTAACTCTGTGAGACGAATTCACAGAACACAGAGCAGTTTCTCAGAAAGCTTCTTTTAAGTTTTGAACGGAAGATATTTCCTCTTTCACCGTAGCCCTCTATGGGCTTCCAAATATCCCTTTGCCAATTCCACAAGAACAGCCTTAGCGAAAGGCTTCTTGAAGGGAAAGATGTAACTCTGTGAGATGAATTAATGGAACACAGAGAAGTTTCTCAGAAAGCTTCTTTCCAGTTTTGAACGTTAGATATTTCCTTTTTCTCCATAGCCCTCTATGGGCTTCCAAATATCCCTTTGACAATTCCACAAGAACAGTCTTAACGAAAGGCTTCTTGAAGGGGAAGATGTAACTCTGTGGGATGAATTAACAGAACACGGAGCAGTTTCTCAGAAAGCTTCTTTCCAGTTTTGAACGGAAGATATTTCCTTTTTCACCTTAGCCCTCAATGGCTTCGAAATATCCCTTTGACAATTCCACAAGAACAGCCTTAGCGAAAGGCTTCTTGAAGGGAAAGATGTAACTCTGTGAGATGAATTAACAGAACACAGAGCAGTTTCTCAGAAAGCTTCTTTCCAGTTTTGAACGGAAGATATTTCCTTTTTCACCATAGCCCTCTATGGGCTTCCAAATATCCCTTTGCCGATTCCACAAGAACAGCCTTAGCGAAAGGCTTCTTGAAGGGAAAGATGTAACTCTGTGAGATGAATTCACAGAACACAGAGCAGTTTCTCAGAAAGCTTCTTTCCAGTTTTGAACGGAAGATATTTCCTTTTTCACCATAGCCCTCTATGGGCTTCCAAATATCCCTTTGCCAATTCCACAAGAACAGCCTTAGCGAAAGGCTTCTTGAAGGGATAGATGTAACTCTGGGAGATGAAATCACAGAACACAGAGCAGTCTCTCAGAAAGCTTCTTTCCAGTTTTGAACGGAAGATATTTCCTTTTTCACCATAGCCCTCTATGGGCTTCCAAATATCACTTTCCCAATTCCACAAGAACAGCCTTAGCGAAAGGCTTCTTGAAGGGAAAGATGTAACTCTGTGAGACGAATTCACAGAACACAGAGCAGTTTCTCAGAAAGCTTCTTTCCAGTTTTGAACGGAAGATATTTCCTTTTTCACCGTAGCCCTCTAGGGGCTTCCAAATATCCCTTTGCCAATTCCACAAGAACAGCCTTAGCGAAAGGTTTCTTGAAGGGAAAGATGTAACTCTGTGAGATGAATTCACAGAACACAGAGCAGTTTCTCAGAAAGCTTCTTTCCAGTTTTGAACGGAAGATATTTCCTTTTTCACCATAGCCCTCTATGGGCTTCCAAATATCCCTTTGCCAATTCCACAAGAACAGCCTTAGCGAAAGGCTTCTTGAAAGGAAAGATGTAACTCTGTGAGATGAATTCACAGAACACAGAGCAGTTTCTCAGAAAGCTTCTTTCCAGTTTTGAACGGAAGATATTTCCTTTTTCACCATAGCCCTCTATGGGCTTCCAAATATTCCTTTGCCAATTCCACAAGAACAGCCTTAGCGAAAGGCTTCTTGAAGGGAAACATGGAACTCTGTGAGACGAATTCACAGAACATAGAGCAGTTTCTCAGAAAGCTTCTTTCCAGTATTGAATGGAAGATATTTCCTTTTTCACCATAGCCCTCTATGGGCTTCCAAATATCCCTTTGCCAATTCCACAAGAACAGCCTTAGCGAAAGAATTCTTGAAAGGAAACATGTAACTCTGTGAAATGAATTAAGGGAACACAGAGCAGTTTCTCAGAAAGTTTCTTTCCAGTTTTGAACGGAAGATATTTCCTTTTTCACCATAGCCCTCTATGGGCTTCCAAATATCCCTTTGACGATTCCACAAGAACAGTCTTAACGAAAGGCTTCTTGAAGGGAAAGATGTAACTCTGTGGGATGAATTAACAGAACACGGAGCAGTTTCTCAGAAAGCTTCTTTCCAGTTTTGAGCGGAATATATTTCCTTTTTCACCATAGCTCTCTAGGGGTTTCCAAATATCCCTTTGCCAATTCCACAAGAACAGCCTTAGCGAAAGGCTTCTTGAAGGGAAAGATGTAACTCTGTGAGATGAATTCACAGAACACAGAGCAGTTTCTCAGGAAGCTTCTTTCCAGTTTTGAGCGGAAGATATTTCCTTTTTCACATAGCCCTCTACGGGCTTCCAAATATCCCTTTGCAAATTACACAAGAACAGCCTCAGCGAAACGCTTTTTGAATGGAAAGATGTAACTCTGTGAGATGAATTCACAGAACACAGAGCAGTATCTCAGAAAGCTTCTTTCCAGTTTTGAACGGAAGATATTTCCTTTTTCACCATAGCCCTCTATTGGCTTCCAAATATCCCTTTGCCAATTCCTCAAGAACAGCGTTAGCGAAAGGCTTCTTGAAGGGAAAGATGTAACTCTGTGAGATGAATTCACAGAACACAGAGCAGTCTCTCAGAAAGCTTCTTTCCAGTTTTGAACGGAAGATATTTCCTTTTTCACCACAGCCCTCTATGGGCTTCCAAATATCCCTTTGCCAATTCCACAAGAACAGACTTCGCGAAAGGCTTCTTGAAGGGAAACATGTAACTCTGTGAGATGAATTAAGAGAAGACAGAGCAGTTTCTCAGAAAGCTTCTTTCCAGTTTTGAACGGAAGATATTTCCTTTTTCACCATAGCCCTCTATGGGCTTCCAAATATTCCTTTGCCAATTCCACAAGAACAGCCTTAGCGAAAGGCTTCTTGAAGGGAAAGATGGAACTCTGTGAGACGAATTCACAGAACATAGAGCAGTATCTCAGAAAGCTTCTTTCCAGTATTGAATGGAAGATATTTCCTTTTTCACCATAGCCCTCTATGGGCTGCCAAATATCCCTTTGCCAATTCCACCCTAACAGCCTTAGCGAAAGACTTCTTGAAAGGAAACATGTAACTCTGTGAGATGAATTAAGAGAACACAGAGCAGTTTCTCAGAAAGCTTCTTTCCTGTTTTGAACGGAAGATATTACCTTTTTCACCATAGCCCTCTATGGGCTTCCAAATATCCCTTTGACAATTCCACAAGAACAGTCTTAACGAAAGGCTTCTTGAAGGGAAAGATGTAACTTTGTGGGATGAATTAACAGAACACGGAGCAGTTTCTCAGAAAGCTTCTTTCCAGTTTTGAGCGGAATATATTTCCTTTTTCACCATAGCCCTCTAGGGGATTCCAAATATCCCTTTGCCAATTCCACAAGAACAGCCTTAGCGAAAGGCTTCTTGAAGGGAAACATGTAACTCCGTGAGATGAATTCACAGAACACAGAGCAGTTTCTCAGAAAGCTTCTTTCCTGTTTGAATGGAAGATATTTCCTTTTTCACCATAACCCTTTATGGGCTTCCAAATATAACATTCCCAATTCCACAAGAACAGCCTTAGCGAAAGGCTTCTTGAAGGGAAAGATGTAACTCTGTGGGATGAATTCACAGAACACAGAGCAGTTTCTCAGAAAGCTTCTTTCCAGTTTTGAACGGAAGATATTTCCTTTTTCACCATAGCCCTCTATGGGCTTCCAAATATTCCTTTGCCAATTCCACAAGAACAGCCTTAGCGAAAGGCTTCTTGAAGGGAAAGATGGAACTCTGTGAGACGAATTCACAGAACATAGAGCAGTTTCTCAGAAAGCTTCTTTCCAGTATTGAATGGAAGATATTTCCTTTTACACCATAGCCCTCTATGGGCTGCCAAATATCCCTTTGCCAATTCCACAAGAACAGCCTTAGCGAAAGACTTCTTGAAAGGAAACATGTAACTCTGTGAGATGAATTAAGAGAACACAGAGCAGTTTCTCAGAAAGCTTCTTTCCTGTTTTGAACGGAAGATATTACCTTTTTCACCATAGCCCTCTATGGGCTTCCAAATATCCCTTTGCCAATTCCACAAGAACAGCCTTAGCGAAAGGATTCTTGAATGGAAAGATGTAACTCTGTGAGATGAATTAACAGAACACAGAGCAGTTTCTCAGAAAGCTTCTTTCCAGTTTTGAACGGAAGATATTTCCTTTTTCACCTTAGCCCTCTATGGGCTTCCAAATATCCCTTTGCCAATTCCACTAGAACAGCCTTAGCGAAAGGCTTCTTGAAGGGAAAGATGTAACTCTGTGATATGAATTCACAGAACACAGAGCAGTTTCTCAGAAAGCTTCTTTCCAGTTTTGAACGGAAGATATTTCCTTTTTCACCATAGCCCTCTATGGGCTTCCAAATATCCCTTTGCCAATTCCACAAGAACAGCCTTAGCGAAAGGCTTCTTGAAGGGAAAGATGTAACCCTGTGAGATGAATTCACAGAACACAGAGCAGTTTCTCAGAAAGCTTCTTTCCAGTTTTGAACGGAAGATATTTCCTTTTTCACCATAGCCCTCTATGGGCTTCCAAATATACCTTTGCCAATTCCAAAAGAACAGCCTTAGCGAAAGGCTTCTTGATTGGAAAGATGTAACTCTGTGAGATGAATTAACAGAACACAGAGCAGTTTCTCAGAAAGCTTCTTTCCAGTTTTGAATGGAAGATATTTCCTTTTTCACCATAGCCCTCTATGGACTTCCAAATATCCCCTTGCCAATTCCACAAGAACAGCCTTTAGCGAATGGCTTCTTGAAGGGAAAGATGTACCTCTGTGAGATGAATTCACAGACCACAGAGCAGTTTCTCAGAAAGCTTCTTTCCAGTTTTGAACGGAAGATATTTCCTTTTTCACCATAGCCCTCGATGGGATTCCAAATATCCCTTTGACAATTCCACAGGAACAGTCTTAACGAAAGGCTTCTTGAAGGGAAAGATGTAACTCTGTGGGATGAATTAACAGAACACGGAGCAGTTTCTCAGAAAGCTTCTTTCCAGTTTTGAGCGGAATATATTTCCTTTTTCACCATAGCCCTCTAGGGGTTTCCAAATATCCCTTTCCCAATTCCACAAGAACAGCCTTAGCGAAAGGCTTCTTGAAGGGAAAGATGTAACTCTCTGAGATGAATTCACAGAACACAGAGCAGTTTCTCAGAAAGCTTCTTTCCATTTTGAACGGAAGAAACTTCCTTTTTCACCATAGCCCTCTATGGGCTTCCAAATATACCTTTGCCAATTCCAAAAGAACAGCCTTAGCGAAAGACTTCTTGAAAGGAAACATGTAACTCTGTGAGATGAATTAAGAGAACACAGAGCAGTTTCTCAGAAAGCTTCTTTCCAGTTTTGAACGGAAGATAATTGCTTTTTAACCATAGCCCTCTATGGGCTTCCAAATATCCCTTTGCCAACTCCACAAGACGAGCCTTAACGAAAGGCTTCTTGACGGGAAAGATGTAACTCTGTGGGATGAATTCACAGAACACAGAGCAGTTTCTCAGAAAGCTTCTTTCCAGTTTTGAACGGAAGATATTTCCTTTTTCACCATAGCCCTCTATGGGCTTCCAAATATCCCTTTGCCAATTCCACAAGAACAGCCTTAACGAAAGGCTTCTTGAAGGGAAAGATGTAACTCTGTGAGAGGAATTCACAGAACACAGAGCAATGTCTCAGAAAGCTTCTTTCCAGTATTGAATGGAAGATATTTCCTTTTTCACCATAGCCCTCTATGGGCTTCCAAATATCCTTTTGCCAATTCCACAAGAACAGCCTTAGCGAAAGGCTTCTTGAAAGGAAACATGTAACTCTGTCAGATGAATTAAGAGAACACAGAGCAGTTTCTCAGAAAGCTTCTTTCCTGTTTTGAACGGAAGATATTTCCTTTTTCACCATAGCCCTCTATGGGCTTCCAAATATCCCTTTGACAATTCCACAATAACTGTCTTAACGAAAGGCTTCTTGAAGGGAAAGATGTAACTCTGTGGGATTAATTAACAGAACACGGAGCAGTTTCTCAGAAAGCTTCTTTCCAGTTTTGAGCGGAATATATTTCCTTTTTCACCTTAGCCCTCAATGGCTTCGAAATATCCCTTTGACAATTCCACAACAACAGCCTTAGCGAAAGGCTTCTTGAAGGGAAAGATGTAACTCTGTGAGATGAATTAGCAGAACACAGAGCAGTTTCTCAGAAAGCTTCTTTCCAGTTTTGAACGGAAGATATTTCCTTTTTCACCATAGCCCTCTATGGGCTTCCAAATATCCCTTTGCCAATTCCACAAGAACAGCCTTAGCGAAAGGCTTCTTGAAGGGAAAGATGTAACTCTGTGAGATGAATTCACAGAACACAGAGCAGTCTCTCAGAAAGCTTCTTTCCAGTTTTGAACGGAAGATATTTCCTTTTTCACCATAACCCTCTATGGGCTTCCAAATATCCCTTTGCCAATTGCACAAGAACAGCCTTAGCGAAAGGCTTCTTGAAGGTAAAGATGTAACTCTGTGAGATGAATTAACAGAACACAGAGCAGTTTCTCAGAAAGCTTCTTTCCAGTTTTGAGCGGAAGATATTTCCTTTTTCACCTTAGCCCTCAATGGCTTCGAAATATCCCTTTGACAATTCCACAAGAACAGCCTTAGCGAAAGGCTTCTTGAAGGGAAAGATGTAACTCTGTGAGATGAATTAGCAGAACACAGAGCAGTTTCTCAGAAAGCTTCTTTCCAGTTTTGAACGGAAGATATTTCCTTTTTCACCATAGCCCTCTATGGGCTTCCAAATATCCCTTTGCCGATTCCAGAAGAACAGCCTTAGCGAAAGGCTTCTTGAAGGGAAAGATGTAACTCTGTGAGATGAATTCACAGAACACAGAGCAGTTTCTCAGAAAGCTTCTTTCCAGTTTTGAACGGAAGATATTTCCTTTTTCACCATAGCCCTCGATGGGCTTCCAAATATCCCTTTGCAAATTGCACAAGAACAGCCTCAGCGAAAGGCTTCTTGAATGGAAAGATGTAACTCTGTGAGATGAATTAACAGAACACAGAGCAGTTTCTCAGAAATCTTCTTTCCAGTTTTGAACGGAAGATATTTCCTTTTTCACCGTAGCCCTCTATGGGCTTCCAAATATCCCTTTGCCAATTCCACAAGAACAGCCTTAGCGAAAGGCTTCTTGAAGGGAAAGATATAATTCTGTGATATGAATTCACAGAACACAGAGCAGTTTCTCAGAAAGCTTCTTTCCAGTTTTGAACGGAAGATATTTCCTTTTTCACCATAGCCCTCTATGGGCTTCCAAATATCCCTTTGCCAATTCCACAAGAACAGCCTTAGCGAAAGGCTTCTTGAAGGGAAAGATGTAACTCTGTGAGATGAATTCACAGAACACAGAGCAGTTTCTCAGAAAGCCTCTTTCCAGTTTTGAACGGAAGATATTTCCTTTTTCACCATAGCCCTCTATGGGCTTCCAAATATCCCTTTGCCAATTCCACAAGAACAGCCTTAGCGAAAGGCTTCTTGAAAGGAAACATGTAACTCTGTGAGATGAATTAAGAGAACACAGAGCAGTTTCTCAGAAAGCTTCTTTCCTGTTTTGAACAGAAGATATTTCCTTTTTCACCATAGCCCTCTATGGGCTTCCAAATATCCCTTTGCCAATTCCACAAGAACAGACTTAGCGAAATTCTTCTTGAAGGAAAACCTGTAACTCTCTGAGATGAATTAACAGAACACAGAGGAGTTTCTCAGAAAGTTTCTTTCCTGTTTTCAGCGGAAGATATTTCCTTTTTCACCATAGCCCTCTATGGGCTTCCAAATATCCATTTGCCAATTCCACAAGAACACCCTTAGCGTAAGGCTTCTTGAAGGGAAAGATGCAACTCTGTGAGACGAATTAACAGAACATAGAGCAGTTTCTCAGAAAGCTTCTTTCCAGTTTTGAACGGAAGATATTTCCTTTTTCGCCATAGCCCTCTATGGGCTTCCAAATATCCCTTTGCCAATTCCACAAGAACAGCCTTAGCGAAAGGCTTATTGAAGGGAAAGATGTAACTCTGTGAGATGAATTCACAGAACACAGAGCAGTTTCTCAGATAGCTTCTTTCCAGTTTTGAACGGAAGATATTTCCTTTTTCACCATAGCCCTCTATGGGCTTCCAAATATACCTTTGCCAATTCCAAAAGAACAGCCTTAGCGAAAGGCTTCTTGAAAGGAAACATGTAACTCTGTGAGATGAATTAAGAGAACACAGAGCAGTTTCTCAGAAAGCTTCTTTCCAGTTTTGAACGGAAGATAATTCCTTTTTAACCATAGCCCTCTATGGGCTTCCAAATATCCCTTTGCCAACTCCACAAGAACAGCCTTAACGAAAGGCTTCTTGAAGGGAAAGATGTAACTCTGTGGGATGAATTCACAGAACACAGAGCAGTTTCTCAGAAAGCTTCTTTCCAGTTTTGAACGGAAGATATTTCCTTTTTCACCATATCCCTCTATGGGCTTCCAAATATCCCTTTGCCAATTGCACAAGAACAGCCTTAGCGAAAGGCTTCTTGAAGGTAAAGATGTAACTCTGTGAGATGAATTAACAGAACACAGAGCAGTTTCTCAGAATGCTTCTTTCCAGTTTTGAGCGGAAGATATTTCCTTTTTCACCTTAGCCCCCAATGGCTTCGAAATATCCCTTTGACAATTCCACAAGAACAGCCTTAGCGAAAGGCTTCTTGAAGGGAAAGATGTAACTCTGTGAGATGAATTAGCAGAACACAGAGAAGTTTCTCAGAAAGCTTCTTTCCAGTTTTGAACGGAAGATATTTCCTTTTTCACCATAGCCCTCTATGGGCTTCCAAATATCCCTTTGCCAATTCCACAAGAACAGCCTTAGCGAAAGGCTTCTTGAAGGGAAAGATGTAACTCTGTGAGATGAATTCACAGAACACAGAGCAGTCTCTCAGAAAGCTTCTTTCCAGTTTTGAACGGAAGATATTTCCTTTTTCACCATAACCCTCTATGGGCTTCCAAATATCCCTTTGCCAATTCCACAAGAACAGCCTTAGCGAAAGGCTTCTTGAAGGGAAACATGTAACTCTGTGAGATGAATTAAGAGAACACAGAGCAGTTTCTCAGAAAGGTTCTTTCCTGTTTTGAATGGAAGATATTTCCTTTTTCACCATAACCCTTTATGGGCTTCCAAATATAACTTTCCCAATTCCACAAGAACAGCCTTAGCGAAAGGCTTCTTGAAGGGAAAGATGTAACTCTGTGAGATGAATTCACAGAACACACAGCAGCTTCTCAGAAAGCTTCTTTCCAGTTTTGAACGGAAGATAATTCCTTTTTCACCATAGACCTCTAAGGGCTTCCAAATATCCCTTTGCCAATTCCACAAGAACAGCCTTAGCGAAAGGATTCTTGAATGGAAAGATGTAACTCTGTGCGATGAATTAAGAGAACACAGAGCAGTTTCTCAGAAAGCTTCTTTCCAGTTTTGAACGGAAGATATTACCTTTTTCACCATAGCCCTCTATGGGCTTCCAAATATCCCTTTGACAATTCAACAAGAACAGTCTTAACGAAAGGCTTCTTGAAGGAAAAGATGTAACTTTGTGGGATGAATTAACAGAACACGGAGCAGTTTCTCAGAAAGCTTCTTTCCAGTTTTGAGCGGAATATATTTCCTTTTTCTCCTTAGCCCTCTAGGGGATTCCAAATATCCCTTTGCCAATTCCACAAGAACAGCCTTAGCGAAAGGCTTCTTGAAAGGAAAGATGTTAGTCTGTGAGATGAATTCACAGAACACAGAGCAGTCTTTCAGAAAACTTCTTTCCAGTTTTGAACGGAAGATATTTCCTTTTTCACCATAACCCTCTATGGGCTTCCAAATATCCCTTTGCCAATTCCACAAGAATAGCCTTAGCGAAAGGCTTCTTGAAGGGAAAGATGTAACTCTGTGAGATGAATTCACAGAACACAGAGCATTTTCTCAGAAAGCTTCTTTCCAGTTTTGAATGGAAGATATTTCCTTTTTCACTATAGCCCTCTATGGGCTTCCAAATATCCCTTTGCCAATTCCACAAGAACAGCCATTAGCGAATGGCTTCTTGAAGGGAAAGATGTACCTCTGTGAGATGAATTAACAGAACACAGAGCAGTTTCTCAGAAAGCTTCTTTCCAGTTTTGAACGGAAGATATTTCCTTTTTCACCATAGCCCTCGATGGGCTTCCAAATATCCCTTTGCCAATTCCACAAGAACAGCCTTAGCGAAAGGCTTCTTGAAGGGAAAGATGTAACTCTGTGAGATGAATTCACAGAAAACAGAGCAGTCTCTCAGAAAGCTTCTTTCCTGTTTTGAACGGAAGATATTTCCTTTTTCACCATAGCCCTCTATGGGCTTCCAAATATCCCTTTCCCAATTCCACAAGAACAGCCTTAGCGAAAGGCTTCTTGTAGGGAAACATGTAACTCTGTGAGATGAATTAAGAGAACACAGAGAAGTTTCTCAGAAAGCTTTTTTCCAGTTTTGAACGGAAGATATTTCCTTTTTCACCATAGCCCTCTATGGGCTTCCAAATATCCCTTTGCCAATTCCACAAGAACAGCCTTAGCGAAAGGCTTCTTGAAGGGAAAGATGTAACTCTGTGAGATGAATTCACAGAACACAGAGCAGTTTCTCAGAAAGCTTCTTTCCAGTTTTGAACGGAAGATATTTCCTTTTTCACCATAGCCCTCTATGGGCTTCCAAATATCCCTTTGACAATTCCACAAGAACAGACTTAACGAAAGGCTTCTTGAAGGGAAAGATGTAACTCTGTGGGATGAATTAACAGAAAAAGGAGCAGTTTCTCAGAAAGCTTCTTTCCAGTTTTGAGCGGAATGTATTTCCTTTTTCACCATAGCCCTCTAGGGGTTTCCAAATATCCCTTTGCCAATTCCAAAAGAACAGCCTTAGCGAAAGGCTTATTGAAGGGAAAGTTGTAACTCTGTGAGATGAATTAACAGAACACAGAGCAGTTTCTCAGAAAGCTTCTTTCCAGTTTTGAACGGAAGATATTTCCTTTTTCACCATAGCCCTCTATGGGCTTCCAAATATCCCTTTGCAAATTGCACAAGAACAGCCTCAGCGAAAGGCTTCTTGAATGGAAAGATGTAACTCTGTGAGATGAATTAACAGAACACAGAGCAGTTTCTCAGAAAGCTTCTTTCCAGTTTTGAACGGAAGATATTTCCTTTTTCACCGTAGCCCTCTAAGGGCTTCCAAATATCCCTTTGATAATTCCACAAGAACAGCCTTAGCGAAAGGCTTCTTGAAGGGAAAGATATAATTCTGTGATATGAATTCACAGAACACAGAGCAGTTTCTCAGAAAGCTTCTTTCCAGTTCTGAACGGAAGATATTTCCTTTTTCACCATAGCCCTCTATGGGCTTCCAAATATCCCTTTGCCAATTCCACAAGAACAGCCTTAGCGAAAGGCTTCTTGAAGGGAAAGATGTAACTATGTGAGATGAATTCACAGAACACAGAGCAGTTTCTCAGAAAGCCTCTTTCCAGTTTTGAACGGAAGATATTTCCTTTTTCACCATAGCCCTCTCTGGGCTTCCAAATATCCCTTTGCCAATTCCACAAGAACAGCCTTAGCGAAAGGCTTCTTGAAGGGAAAGATGTAACTCTGTGAGATGAATTCACAGAACACAGAGCAGTCTCTCAGAAAGCTTCTTTCCAGTTTTGAACGGAAGATACTTCCTTTTTCACCATACCTCTCTATGGGCTTCCAATTATCCCTTTGTCACTTCCACAAGAACAGCCTTAGCGAAAGGCTTCTTGAAAGGAAACATGTAACTCTGTGAGATGAATTAAGAGAACACAGAGCAGTTTCTCAGAAAGCTTCTTTCCTGTTTTGAACAGAAGATATTTCCTTTTTCACCATAGCCCTCTATGGGCTTTCAAATATCCCTTTGCCAATTCCACAAGAACAGACTTAGCGAAATTCTTCTTGAAGGGAAACCTGTAACTCTGTGAGATGAATTAACAGAACACAGAGCAGTTTCTCAGAAATCTTCTTTCCAGTTTTGAACGGAAGATATTTCCTTTTTCACCGTAGCCCTCTATGGGCTTCCAAATATCCCTTTGCCAATTCCACAAGAACAGCCTTAGCGAAAGGCTTCTTGAAGGGAAAGATATAATTCTGTGATATGAATTCACAGAACACAGAGCAGTTTCTCAGAAAGCTTCTTTCCAGTTTTGAACGGAAGATATTTCCTTTTTCACCATAGCCCTCTATGGGCTTCCAAATATCCCTTTGCCAATTCCACAAGAACAGCCTTAGCGAAAGGCCTCTTGAAGGGAAAGATGTAACTCTGTGAGATGAATTCACAGAACACAGAGCAGTTTCTCAGAAAGCCTCTCTCCAGTTTTGAACGGAAGATATTTCCTTTTTCACCATAGCCCTCTATGGGCTTCCAAATATCCCTTTGCCAATTCCAAAAGAACAGCCTTAGCGAAAGGCTTCTTGAAAGGAAACATGTAACTCTGTGAGATGAATTAAGAGAACACAGAGCAGTTTCTCAGAAAGCTTCTTTCCAGTTTTGAACGGAAGATAATTCCTTTTTAACCATAGCCCTCTATGGGCTTCCAAATATCCCTTTGCCAACTCCACAAGAACAGCCTTAACGAAAGGCTTCTTGAAGGGAAAGATGTAACTCTGTGGGATGAATTCACAGAGCAGTTTCTCAGAAAGCTTCTTTCCAGTTTTGAACGGAAGATATTTCCTTTTTCACCATATCCCTCTATGGGCTTCCAAATATCCCTTTGCCAATTGCACAAGAACAGCCTTAGCGAAAGGCTTCTTGAAGGTAAAGATGTAACTCTGTGAGATGAATTAACAGAACACAGAGCAGTTTCTCAGAATGCTTCTTTCCAGTTTTGAGCGGAAGATATTTCCTTTTTCACCTTAGCCCTCAATGGCTTCGAAATATCCCTTTGACAATTCCACAAGAACAGCCTTAGCGAAAGGCTTCTTGAAGGGAAAGATGTAACTCTGTGAGATGAATTAGCAGAACACAGAGCAGTTTCTCAGAAAGCTTCTTTCCAGTTTTGAACGGAAGATATTTCCTTTTTCACCATAGCCCTCTATGGGCTTCCAAATATCCCTTTGCCAATTCCACAAGAACAGCCTTAGCGAAAGGCTTCTTGAAGGGAAAGATGTAACTCTGTGAGATGAATTCACAGAACACAGAGCAGTCTCTCAGAAAGCTTCTTTCCAGTTTTGAACGGAAGATATTTCCTTTTTCACCATAAACCTCTATGGGCTTCCAAATATCCCTTTGCCAATTCCACAAGAACAGCCTTAGCGAAAGGCTTCTTGAAGGGAAACATGTAACTCTGTGAGATGAATTAAGAGAACACAGAGCAGTTTCTCAGAAAGGTTCTTTCCTGTTTTGAATGGAAGATATTTCCTTTTTCACCATAACCCTTTATGGGCTTCCAAATATAACTTTCCCAATTCCACAAGAACAGCCTTAGCGAAAGGCTTCTTGAAGGGAAAGATGTAACTCTGTGAGATGAATTCACAGAACACAGAGCAGCTTCTCAGAAAGCTTCTTTCCAGTTTTGAACGGAAGATAATTCCTTTTTCACCATAGCCCTCTAAGGGCTTCCAAATATCCCTTTGCCAATTCCACAAGAACAGCCTTAGCGAAAGGATTCTTGAATGGAAAGATGTAACTCTGTGCGATGAATTAAGAGAACACAGAGCAGTTTCTCAGAAAGCTTCTTTCCTGTTTTGAACGGAAGATATTACCTTTTTCACCATAGCCCCCTATGGGCTTTCAAATATCCCTTTGACAATTCAACAAGAACAGTCTTAACGAAAGGCTTCTTGAAGGAAAAGATGTAACTTTGTGGGATGAATTAACAGAACACGGAGCAGTTTCTCAGAAAGCTTCTTTCCAGTTTTGAGCGGAATATATTTCCTTTTTCTCCATAGCCCTCTAGGGGATTCCAAATATCCCTTTGCCAATTCCACAAGAACAGCCTTAGCGAAAGGCTTCTTGAAAGGAAAGATGTAAATCTGTGAGATGAATTCACAGAACACAGAGCAGTCTTTCAGAAAACTTCTTTCCAGTTTTGAACGGAAGATATTTCCTTTTTCACCATAACCCTCTATGGGCTTCCAAATATCCCTTTGCCAATTCCACAAGAACAGCCTTAGCGAAAGGCTTCTTGAAGGGAAAGATGTAACTCTGTGAGATGAATTCACAGAACACAGAGCATTTTCTCAGAAAGCTTCTTTCCAGTTTTGAATGGAAGATATTTCCTTTTTCACCATGGCCCTCTATGGGCTTCCAAATATCCCTTTGCCAATTCCACAAGAACAGCCTTTAGCGAATGGCTTCTTGAAGCGAAAGATGTACCTCTGTGAGATGAATTAACAGAACACAGAGCAGTTTCTCAGAAAGCTTCTTTCCAGTTTTGAACGGAAGATATTTCCTTTTTCACCATAGCCCTCGATGGGCTTCCAAATATCCCTTTGCCAATTCCACAAGAACAGCCTTAGCGAAAGGCTTCTTGAAGGGAAAGATGTAACTCTGTGAGATGAATTCAGAGAAAACAGAGCAGTCTCTCAGAAAGCTTCTTTCCTGTTTTGAACGGAAGATATTTCCTTTTTCACCATAGCCCTCTATGGGCTTCCAAATATCCCTTTCCCAATTCCACAAGAACAGCCTTAGCGAAAGGTTTCTTGAAGGGAAACATGTAACTCTGTGAGATGAATTAAGAGAACACAGAGAAGTTTCTCAGAAAGCTTTTTTCCAGTTTTGAACGGAAGATATTTCCTTTTTCACCATAGCCCTCTATGGGCTTCCAAATATCCCTTTGCCAATTCCACAAGAACAGCCTTAGCGAAAGGCTTCTTGAAGGGAAAGATGTAACTCTGTGAGATGAATTCACAGAACACAGAGCAGTTTCTCAGAAAGCTTCTTTCCAGTTTTGAACGGAAGATATTTCCTTTTTCACCATAGCCCTCTATGGGCTTCCAAATATCCCTTTGACAATTCCACAAGAACAGACTTAACGAAAGGCTTCTTGAAGGGAAAGATGTAACTCTGTGGGATGAATTAACAGAAAAAGGAGCAGTTTCTCAGAAAGCTTCTTTCCAGTTTTGAGCGGAATGTATTTCCTTTTTCACCATAGCCCTCTAGGGGTTTCCAAATATCCCTTTGCCAATTCCAAAAGAACAGCCTTAGCGAAAGGCTTATTGAAGGGAAAGATGTAACTCTGTGAGATGAATTAACAGAACACAGAGCAGTTTCTCAGAAAGCTTCTTTCCAGTTTTGAACGGAAGATATTTCCTTTTTCACCATAGCCCTCTATGGGCTTCCAAATATCCCTTTGCAAATTGCACAAGAACAGCCTCAGCGAAAGGCTTCTTGAATGGAAAGATGTAACTCTGTGAGATGAATTAACAGAACACAGAGCAGTTTCTCAGAAATCTTCTTTCCAGTTTTGAACGGAAGATATTTCCTTTTTCACCGTAGCCCTCTATGGGCTTCCAAATATCCCTTTGCCAATTCCACAAGAACAGCCTTAGCGAAAGGCTTCTTGAAGGGAAAGATATAATTCTGTGATATGAATTCACAGAACACAGAGCAGTTTCTCAGAAAGCTTCTTTCCAGTTTTGAACGGAAGATATTTCCTTTTTCACCATAGCCCTCTATGGGCTTCCAAATATCCCTTTGCCAATTCCACAAGAACAGCCTTAGCGAAAGGCTTCTTGAAGGGAAAGATGTAACTATGTGAGATGAATTCACAGAACACAGAGCAGTTTCTCAGAAAGCCTCTTTCCAGTTTTGAACGGAAGATATTTCCTTTTTCACCATAGCCCTCTCTGGGCTTCCAAATATCCCTTTGCCAATTCCACAAGAACAGCCTTAGCGAAAGGCTTCTTGAAGGGAAAGATGTAACTCTGTGAGATGAATTCACAGAACACAGAGCAGTCTCTCAGAAAGATTCTTTCCAGTTTTGAACGGAAGATACTTCCTTTTTCACCATATCTCTCTATGGGCTTCCAAATATCCCTTTGCCACTTCCACAAGAACAGCCTTAGCGAAAGGCTTCTTGAAAGGAAACATGTAACTCTGTGAGATGAATTAAGAGAACACAGAGCAGTTTCTCAGAAAGCTTCTTTCCTGTTTTGAACAGAAGATATTTCCTTTTTCACCATAGCCCTCTATGGGCTTTCAAATATCCCTTTGCCAATTCCACAAGAACAGACTTAGCGAAATTCTTCTTGAAGGGAAACCTGTAACTCTGTGAGATGAATTAACAGAACACAGAGGAGTTTCTCAGAAAGTTTCTTTCCTGTTTTGAACGGAAGATATTTCCTTTTTCACCATAGCCCTCTATGGGCTTCCAAATATCCATTTGCCAATTCCACAAGAACAGCCTTAGCGTAAGGCTTCTTGAAGGGAAAGATGCAACTCTGTGAGATGAATTAACAGAAGACAGAGCAGTTTCTCAGAAAGCTTCTTTCCAGTTTTGAACGGAAGATATTTCCTTTTTCGCCATAGCCCTCTATGGGCTTCCAAATATCCCTTTGACAATTCCACAAGAACAGTCTTAGCGAAAGGCTTCTTGAAGGGAAAGATGTAACTCTGTGAGATGAATTCACAGAACACAGAGCAGTCTCTCAGAAAGCTTCTTTCCAGTTTTGAACGGAAGATATTTCCTTTTTCACCATAGCCCTCTATGGGCTTCCAAATATCCCTTTGCCAATTCCACAAGAACAGCCTTAGCGAAAGGCTTCTTGAAGGGAAACATGTAACTCTGTGAGATGAATTAAGAGAAGACAGAGCAGTTTCTCGGAAAGCTTCTTTCCTGTTTTAAATGGAAGTTATTTCCTTTTTCACCATAACCCTTTATGGGCTTCCAAATATAACTTTCCCAATTCCACAAGAAGAGACTTAGCGAAAGGCTTCTTGAAGGGAAAGATGTAACTCTGTGGGATGAATTCACAGAACACAGAGCAGTTTCTCAGAAAGCTTCTTTCCAGTTTTGAGCGGAAGATATTTCCTTTTTCACCATAGCCCTCTATGGTCTTCCAAATATTCCTTTGCCAATTCCACAAGAACAGCCTTAGCGAAAGGCTTCTTGAAGGGAAAGATGGAACTCTGTGAGACGAATTCACAGAACATAGAGCAGTTTCTCAGAAAGCTTCTTTCCAGTATTGAATGGAAGATATTTCCTTTTTCACCATAGCCCTCTATGGGCTGCCAAATATCCCTTTGCCAATTCCACAAGAACAGCCTTAGCGAAAGACTTCTTGAACGGAAACATGTAACTCTGTGAGATGAATTAAGAGAACACAGAGCAGTTTCTCAGAAAGCTTCTTTCCTGTTTTGAACGGAAGATATTACCTTTTTCACCATAGCCCTCTATGGGCTTCCAAATATCCCTTTGACAATTCCACAAGAACAGTCTTAACGAAAGGCTTCTAGAAGGGAAAGATGTAACTTTGTGGGATGAATTAACAGAACACGGAGCAGTTTCTCAGAAAGCTTCTTTCCAGTTTTGAGCGGAATATATTTCCTTTTTCTCCATAGCCCTCTAGGGGATTCCAAATATCCCTTTGCCAATTCCACAAGAACAGCCTTAGCGAAAGGCTTCTTGAAGGGAAAGATGTAACTCTGTGAGATGAATTCAGAGAAAACAGAGCAGTCTCTCAGAAAGCTTCTTTCCTGTTTTGAACGGAAGATATTTCCTTTTTCACCATAGCCCTCTATGGGCTTCCAAATATCCCTTTCCCAATTCCACAAGAACAGCCTTAGCGAAAGGCTTCTTGAAGGGAAACATGTAACTCTGTGAGATGAATTAAGAGAACACAGAGAAGTTTCTCAGAAAGCTTTTTTCCAGTTTTGAACGGAAGATATTTCCTTTTTCACCATAGCCCTCTATGGGCTTCCAAATATCCCTTTGCCAATTCCACAAGAACAGCCTTAGCGAAAGGCTTCTTGAAGGGAATGATGTAACTCTGTGAGATGAATTCACAGAACACAGAGCAGTTTCTCAGAAAGCTTCTTTCCAGTTTTGAACGGAAGATATTTCCTTTTTCACCATAGCCCTCTATGGGCTTCCAAATATCCCTTTGACAATTCCACAAGAACAGACTTAACGAAAGGCTTCTTGAAGGGAAAGATGTAACTCTGTGGGATGAATTAACAGAAAAAGGAGCAGTTTCTCAGAAAGCTTCTTTCCAGTTTTGAGCGGAATGTATTTCCTTTTTCACCATAGCCCTCTAGGGGTTTCCAAATATCCCTTTGCCAATTCCAAAAGAACAGCCTTAGCGAAAGGCTTATTGAAGGGAAAGATGTAACTCTGTGAGATGAATTAACAGAACACAGAGCAGTTTCTCAGAAAGCTTCTTTCCAGTTTTGAACGGAAGATATTTCCTTTTTCACCATAGCCCTCTATGGGCTTCCAAATATCCCTTTGCAAATTGCACAAGAACAGCCTCAGCGAAAGGCTTCTTGAATGGAAAGATGTAACTCTGTGAGATGAATTAACAGAACACAGAGCAGTTTCTCAGAAATCTTCTTTCCAGTTTTGAACGGAAGATATTTCCTTTTTCACCGTAGCCCTCTATGGGCTTCCAAATATCCCTTTGCCAATTCCACAAGAACAGCCTTAGCGAAAGGCTTCTTGAAGGGAAAGATATAATTCTGTGATATGAATTCACAGAACACAGAGCAGTTTCTCAGAAAGCTTCTTTCCAGTTTTGAACGGAAGATATTTCCTTTTTCACCATAGCCCTCTCTGGGCTGCCAAATATCCCTTTGCCAATTCCACAAGAACAGCCTTAGCGAAAGGCTTCTTGAAGGGAAAGATGTAACTCTGTGAGATGAATTCACAGAACACAGAGCAGTCTCTCAGAAAGCTTCTTTCCAGTTTTGAACGGAAGATACTTCCTTTTTCACCATATCTCTCTATGGGCTTCCAAATATCCCTTTGCCACTTCCACAAGAACAGCCTTAGCGAAAGGCTTCTTGAAAGGAAACATGTAACTCTGTGAGATGAATTAAGAGAACACAGAGCAGTTTCTCAGAAAGCTTCTTTCCTGTTTTGAACAGAAGATATTTCCTTTTTCACCATAGCCCTCTATGGGCTTCCAAATATCCCTTTGCCAATTCCACAAGAAAAGCCTTAGCGAAAGGCTTCTTGAAGGGAAAGATGTAACTCGGTGAGATGAATTCACAGAACACAGAGCAGTTTCTCAGAAAGCTTCTTTCCAGTTTTGAACGGAAGATATTTCCTTTTTCACCATAGACCTCTAAGGGCTTCCAAATATCCCTTTGCCAATTCCACAAGAACAGCCTTAGAGAAAGGCTTCTTGAAGGGAAAGATGTAACTCTGTGAGATGAATTCACAGAACACAGAGCATTTTCTCAGAAAGCTTCTTTCCAGTTTTGAATGGAAGATATTTCCTTTTTCACCATAGCCCTCTATGGGCTTCCAAATATCCCTTTGCCAATTCCACAAGAACAGCCTTTAGCGAATGGCTTCTTGAAGGGAAAGATGTACCTCTGTGAGATGAATTAACAGAACACAGAGCAGTTTCTCAGAAAGCTTCTTTCCAGTTTTGAACGGAAGATATTTCCTTTTTCACCATAGCCCTCGATGGGCTTCCAAATATCCCTTTGCCAATTCCACAAGAACAGCCTTAGCGAAAGGCTTCTTGAAGGGAAAGATGTAACTCTGTGAGATGAACTAAGAGAACACAGAGCAGTTTCTCAGAAAGCTTCTTTCCTGTTTTGAACGGAAGATATTTCCTTTTTCACCATAGCCCTCTATGGGCTTCCAAATATCCCTTTGACAATTCCACAAGAACAGACTTAACGAAAGGCTTCTTGAAGGGAAAGATGTAACACTGTGGGATGAATTAACAGAAAACGGAGCAGTTTCTCAGAAAGCTTCTTTCCAGTTTTGAGCGGAATGTATTTCCTTTTTCACCATAGCCCTCTAGGGGTTTCCAAATATCCCTTTGCCAATTCCAAAAGAACAGCCTTAGCGAAAGGCTTCTTGAAGGGAAAGATGTAACTCTGGGAGACGAATTCACAGAACACAGAGCAGTCTCTCAGAAAGCTTCTTTCCAGTTTTGTACGGAAGATATTTCCTTTTTCACCATAGCCCTCTATGGGCTTCCAAATATCACTTTCCCAATTCCACAAGAACAGCCTTAGCGAAAGGCTTCTTGAAGGGAAAGATGTAACTCTGTGAGACGAATTCACAGAACACAGAGCAGTTTCTCAGAAAGCTTCTTTAGAGTTTTGAACGTAAGATATTTCCTTTTTCACCGTAGCCCTCTATGGGCTTCCAAATAACCCTTTGCCAATTGCACAAGAACAGCCTTAGCGAAAGGCTTCTTGAAGGGAAAGATGTAACTCTGTGATATGAATTCACAGAACACAGAGCAGTTTCTCAGAAAGCTTCTTTCCAGTTTTGAACGCAAGATATTTCCTTTTTCACCATAGCCCTCTATGGGCTTCCAAATATCCCTTTGACAATTCCACAAGAACAGTCTTAACGAAAGGATTCTTGAAGGGAAAGATGTAACTCTGTGGGATGAATTAACAGAACACGGAGCAGTTTCTCAGAAAGCTTCTTTCCAGTTTTGAGCGGAATATATTTCCTTTTTCACCATAGCCCTCTAGGGGTTTCCGAATATCCCTTTGCCAATTCCACAAGAACAGCCTTAGCGAAAGGCTTATTGAAAGGAAAGATGTAACTCTGTGAGATGAATTCACAGAACACAGAGCAGTTTCTCAGATAGCTTCTTTCCAGTTTTGAACGGAAGATATTTCCTTTTTCACCATAGCCCTCTATGGGCTTCCAAATATACCTTTGCCAATTCCAAAAGAACAGCCTTAGCATAAGGCTTCTTGAAAGGAAACATGTAACTCTGTGAGATGAATTAAGAGAACACAGAGCAGTTTCTCAGAAATCTTCTTTCCAGTTTTGAACGGAAGATAATTCCTTTTTCACCATAGTCCTCTATGGGCTTCCAAATATCCCTTTGCCAACTACACAAGAGCAGCCTTAACGAAAGGCTTCTTGAAGGGAAAGATGTAACTCTGTGGGATGAATTCAGAGAACACAGAGCAGTTTCTCAGAAAGCTTCTTTCCAGTTTTGAACGGAAGATATTTCCTTTTTCACCATATCCCTCTATGGGCTTCCAAATATCCCTTTGCCAATTGCACAAGAACAGCCTTAGCGAAAGGCTTCTTGAAGGAAAAGATGTAACTCTGTGAGATGAATTAACAGAACACAGAGCAGTTTCTCAGAAAGCTTCTTTCCAGTTTTGAGCGGAAGATATTTCCTTTTTCACCTTAGCCCTCAATGGCTTCGAAATATCCCTTTGACAATTCCACAAGAACAGCCTTAGCGAAAGGCTTCTTGAAGGGAAAGATGTAACTCTGTAAGATGAATTAGCAGAACACAGAGCAGTTTCTCAGAAAGCTTCTTTCCAGTTTTGAACGGAAGATATTTCCTTTTTCACCATAGCCCTCTATGGGCTTCCAAATATCCCTTTGACAATTCCACAAGAACAGTCTTAACGAAAGGCTTCTTGAAGGGAAAGATGTAACTCTGTGGGAAGAATTAACAGAACACGGAGCAGTTTCTCAGAAAGCTTCTTTCCAGTTTTGAGCGGAATATATTTCCTTTTTCACCATAGCCCTCTAGGGGTTTCCGAATATCCCTTTGCCAATTCCACAAGAACAGCCTTAGCGAAAGGCTTATTGAAGGGAAAGATGTAACTCTGTGAGATGAATTCACAGAACACAGAGCAGTTTCTCAGATAGCTTCTTTCCAGTTTTGAACGGAAGATATTTCCTTTTTCACCATAGCCCTCTATGGGCTTCCAAATATACCTTTGCCAATTCCAAAAGAACAGCCTTAGCATAAGGCTTCTTGAAAGGAAACATGTAACTCTGTGAGATGAATTAAGAGAACACAGAGCAGTTTCTCAGAAATCTTCTTTCCAGTTTTGAACGGAAGATAATTCCTTTTTCACCATAGCCCTCTATGGGCTTCCAAATATCCCTTTGCCAACTACACAAGAACAGCCTTAATGAAAGGCTTCTTGAAGGGAAAGATGTAACTCTGTGGGATGAATTCAGAGAACACAGAGCAGTTTCTCAGAAATCTTCTTTCCAGTTTTGAACGGAAGATATTTCCTTTTTCACCGTAGCCCTCTATGGGCTTCCAAATATCCCTTTGCCAATTCCACAAGAACAGCCTTAGCGAAAGGCTTCTTGAAGGGAAAGATATAATTCTGTGATATGAATTCACAGAACACAGAGCAGTTTCTCAGAAAGCTTCTTTCCAGTTTTGAACGGAAGATATTTCCTTTTTCACCATAGCCCTCTATGGGCTTCCAAATATTCCTTTGCCAATTCCACAAGAACAGCCTTAGCGAAAGGCTTCTTGAAGGGAAAGATGGAACTCTGTGAGACGAATTCACAGAACATAGAGCAGTTTCTCAGAAAGCTTCTTTCCAGTATTGAATGGAAGATATTTCCTTTTTCACCATAGCCCTCTATGGGCTGCCAAATATCCCTTTGCCAATTCCACAAGAACAGCCTTAGCGAAAGACTTCTAGAAAGGAAACATGTAACTCTGTGAGATGAATTAAGAGAACACAGAGCAGTTTCTCAGAAAGCTTCTTTCCTGTTTTGAACGGAAGATATTACCTTTTTCACCATAGCCCTCTATGGGCTTCCAAATATCCCGTTGACAATTCCACAAGAACAATCTTAACGAAAGGCTTCTTGAAGGGAAAGATGTAACTTTGTGGGATGAATTAACAGAACACGGAGCAGTTTCTCAGAAAGCTTCTTTCCAGTTTTGAGCGGAATATATTTCCTTTTTCACCATAGCCCTCTAGGGGATTCCAAATATCCCTTTGCCAATTCCACAAGCACAGCCTTAGCGAAAGGCTTCTTGAAGGGAAAGATGTAACTCTGTGAGATGAATTCACAGAACACAGAGCAGTTTCTCAGAAAGCTTCTTTCCTGTTTGAATGGAAGATATTTCCTTTTTCACCATAACCCTTTATGGGCTTCCAAATATAACTTTCCCAATTCCACAAGAACAGCCTTAGCGAAAGGCTTCTTGAAGGGAAAGATGTAACTCTGTGAGATGAATTCACAGAACACAGAGCAGTTTCTCAGAAAGCTTCTTTCCAGTTTTGAACGGAAGATATTTCCTTTTTCACCATAGCCCTCTATGGGCTTCCAAATATCCCTTTGCCAATTCCACAAGAACAGCCTTAGCGAAAGGATTCTTGAATGGAAAGATGTAACTCTGTGAGATGAATTAAGAGAACACAGAGCAGTTTCTCAGAAAGCTTCTTTCCTGTTTTGAACGGAAGATATTACCTTTTTCACCATAGCCCTCTATGGGCTTCAAATATCCCTTTGCCAATTCCACAAGAACAGCCTTAGCGAAAGGCTTCTTGAAGGGAAACATGTAACTCTGTGAGATGAATTAAGAGAAGACAGAGCAGTTTCTCGGAAAGCTTCTTTCCTGTTTTGAATGGAAGTTATTTCCTTTTTCACCATAACCCTTTATGTGCTTCCAAATATAACTTTCCCAATTCCACAAGAACAGCCTTAGCGAAAGGCTTCTTGAAGGGAAAGATGTAACTCTGTGGGATGAATTCACAGAACACATAGCAGTTTCTCAGAAAGCTTCTTTCCAGTTTTGAACGGAAGATATTTCCTTTTTCACCATAGCCCTCTATGGGCTTCCAAATATTCCTTTGCCAATTCCACAAGAACAGCCTTAGCGAAAGGCTTCTTGAAGGGAAAGATGGAACTCTGTGAGACGAATTCACAGAACATAGAGCAGTTTCTCAGAAAGCTTCTTTCCAGTATTGAATGGAAGACATTTCCTTTTTCACCATAGCCCTCTATCGGCTGCCAAATATCCCTTTGCCAATTCCACAAGAACAGCCTTAGCGAAAGACTTCTTGAAAGGAAACATGTAACTCTGTGAGATGAATTAAGAGAACACAGAGCAGTTTCTCAGAAAGCTTCTTTCCTGTTTTGAACGGAAGATATTACCTTTTTCACCATAGCCCTCTATGGGCTTCCAAATATCCCTTTGACAATTCCACAAGAACAATCTTAACGAAAGGTTTCTTGAAGGGAAATATGTACTTTGTGGGATGAATTAACAGAACACAGAGCAGTTTCTCAGAAAGCTTCTTTCCTGTTTTGAACGGAAGATATTTCCTTTTTCACCATAGCCCTCTATGGGCTTCCAAATATCCCTTTGCCTATTCCACAAGAACAGTCTTAACGAAAGGCTTCTTGAAGGGAAAGATGTAACTCTGTGGGATGAATTAACAGAAAATGGAGCAGTTTCTCAGAAAGCTTCTTTCCAGTTTTGAGCGGAATATATTTCCTTTTTCAACATAGCCCTCTAGGGGTTACCAAATATCCCTTTGCCAATTCCACAAGAACAGCCTTAGCGAAAGGCTTATTGAATGGAAAGATGTAACTCTGTGAGATGAATTCACAGAACACAGAGCAGTTTCTCAGAAAGCTTCTTTCCAGTTTTGAATGGAAGATATTTCCTTTTTCACCATAGCCCTCTATGGGCTTCCAAATATACCTTTGCCAATTCCAAAAGAACAGCATTAGCGAAAGGCTTCTTGAAAGGAAACATGTAACTCTGTGAGATGAATTCACAGAACACAGAGCAGTTTCTCAAAAAGCTTCTTTCCAGTTTTGAATGGAAGATAATTCCTTTTTCACCATAGCCCTCTATGGGTTTCCAATTATCCCTTTGCCAACTCCACAAGAACAGCCTTAACGAAAGGCTTCTTGAAGGGAAAGATGTAACTCTGTGGGATGAATTCACAGAACACAGAGCAGTTTCTCAGAAAGCTTCTTTCCAGTTTGGAACGGAAGATATTTCCTTTTTCATCATAGCCCTCTATGGGCTTCCAAACATCCCTTTGCCAATTGCACAGGAACAGCCTTAGCGAAAGGCTTCTTGAAGGTAAAGATGTAACTCTGTGAGATGAATTAACAGAACACAGAGCAGTTTCTCAGAAAGCTTCTTTCCAGTTTTGAGCGGAAGATATTTCCTTTTTCACCATAGCCCTCAATGGCCTCCAAATATCCCTTTGACAATTCCACAAGAACAGCCTTAGCGAAAGGCTTCTTGAAGGGAAAGATGTAACTCTGTGAGATGAATTAACAGAACACAGAGCAGTTTCTCAGAAAGCTTCTTTCCAGTTTTGAACGGAAGATATTTCCTTTTTCACCATAGCCCTCTATGGGGTTCCAAATATCCCTTTGCCAATTCCACAAGAACAGCCTTAGCGAAAGGCTACTTGAAGGGAAAGATGTAACTCTGTGATCTGAATTCACAGAACACAGAGCAGTTTCTCAGAAAGCTTCTTTCCAGTTTTGAACGGAAGATATTTCCTTTTTCACCATAGCCCTCTATGGGCTTCCAAATATCCCTTTGCCAATTCCACAAGAACAGCCTTAGCGAAAGGCTTCTTGAAGGGAAAGATGTAACACTGTGAGATGAATTCACAGAACACAGAGCAGTTTCTCAGAAAGCTTCTTTCCAGTTTTGAACGGAAGATATTTCCTTTTTCACAATAGCCCTCTATGGGCTTCCAAATATTCCCTTGCCAATTCCACAAGAACAGCCTTAGCGAAAGGCTTCTTGAAGGGAAAGATGGAACTCTGTGAGACGAATTCACAGAACATAGAGCAGTTTCTCAGAAAGCTTCTTTCCAGTATTGAATGGAAGATATTTCCTTTTTCACCATAGCCCTCGATGGGCTTCCAAATATCCCTTTGCCAATTCCACAAGAACAGCCTTAGCGAAAGGCTTCTTGAAGGGAAAGATGTAACTCTGTGAGATGAATTCACAGAAAACAGAGCAGTCTCTCAGAAAGCTTCTTTCCTGTTTTGAACGGAAGATATTTCCTTTTTCACCATAGCCCTCTATGGGCTTCCAAATATCCCTTTCCCAATTCCACAAGAACAAGCTTAGCGATAGGCTTCTTGAAGGGAAACATGTAACTCTGTGAGATGAATTAAGAGAACACAGAGCAGTTTCTCAGAAAGCTTTTTTCCAGTTCTGAACGGAAGATATTTCCTTTTTCACCATAGCCCTCTATGGGCTACCAAATATCCCTTTGCCAATTCCACAAGAACAGCCTTAGCGAAAGGCTTCTTGAAGGGAAAGATGTGTCTCTGTGAGATGAATTAACAGAACACAGAGCAGTTTCTCAGAAAGCTTCTTTCCAGTTTTGAACGGAAGATATTTCCTTTTTCACCATAGCCCTCTAGGGGTTCCAAATATTCCTTTGCCAATTCCACAAGAACAGCCTTAACGAAAGGCTTCTTGAAGGGAAAGATGTAACTCTGTGAGACGAATTCACAGAACACAGAGCAGTTTCTCAGAAAGCTTCTTTCCAGTATTGAATGGAAGATATTTCCTTTTTCACCATAGCCCTCAATGGGCTTCCAAATATCCCTTTGCCAATTCCACAAGAACAGCCTTAGCGAAAGGCTTCTTGAAAGGAAACCTGTAACTCTGTGAGATGAATTAGGAGAACACAGAGCAGTTTCTCGGAAAGCTTCTTTCCAGTTTTGAACGGAAGATAATTCCTTTTTCACCATAGCCCTCTATGGGCTTCCAAATATCCCTTTGCCAACTACACAAGAGCAGCCTTAACGAAAGGCTTCTTGAAGGGAAAGATGTAACTCTGTGGGATGAATTCAGAGAACACAGAGCAGTTTCTCAGAAAGCTTCTTTCCAGTTTTGAACGGAAGATATTTCCTTTTTCACCATATCCCTCTATGGGCTTCCAAATATCCCTTTGCCAATTGCACAAGAACAGCCTTAGCGAAAGGCTTCTTGAAGGAAAAGATGTAACTCTGTGAGATGAATTAACAGAACACAGAGCAGTTTCTCAGAAAGCTTCTTTCCAGTTTTGAGCGGAAGATATTTCCTTTTTCACCTTAGCCCTCAATGGCTTCGAAATATCCCTTTGACAATTCCACAAGAACAGCCTTAGCGAAAGGCTTCTTGAAGGGAAAGATGTAACTCTGTGAGATGAATTAGCAGAACACAGAGCAGTTTCTCAGAAAGCTTCTTTCCAGTTTTGAACGGAAGATATTTCCTTTTTCACCATAGCCCTCTATGGGCTTCCAAATATCCCTTTGACAATTCCACAAGAACAGTCTTAACGAAAGGCTTCTTGAAGGGAAAGATGTAACTCTGTGGGATGAATTAACAGAACACGGAGCAGTTTCTCAGAAAGCTTCTTTCCAGTTTTGAGCGGAATATATTTCCTTTTTCACCATAGCCCTCTAGGGGTTTCCGAATATCCCTTTGCCAATTCCACAAGAACAGCCTTAGCGAAAGGCTTATTGAAGGGAAAGATGTAACTCTGTGAGATGAATTCACAGAACACAGAGCAGTTTCTCAGACAGCTTCTTTCCAGTTTTGAACGGAAGATATTTCCTTTTTCACCATAGCCCTCTATGGGCTTCCAAATATACCTTTGCCAATTCCAAAAGAACAGCCTTAGCATAAGGCTTCTTGAAAGGAAACATGTAACTCTGTGAGATGAATTAAGAGAACACAGAGCAGTTTCTCAGAAATCTTCTTTCCAGTTTTGAACGGAAGATAATTCCTTTTTCACCATAGCCCTCTATGGGCTTCCAAATATCCCTTTGCCAACTACACAAGAACAGCCTTAATGAAAGGCTTCTTGAAGGGAAAGATGTAACTCTGTGGGATGAATTCAGAGAACACAGAGCAGTTTCTCAGAAAGCTTCTTTCCAGTTTTGAACGGAAGATATTTCCTTCTTCCCCATAGCCCTCTATGGGCTTCCAAATATCCCTTTGCAAATTGCACAAGAACAGCCTCATCGAAAGGCTTCTTGAATGGAAAGATGTAACTCTGTGAGATGAATTAACAGAACACAGAGCAGTTTCTCAGAAATCTTCTTTCCAGTTTTGAACGGAAGATATTTCCTTTTTCACCGTAGCCCTCTATGGGCTTCCAAATATCCCTTTGCCAATTCCACAAGAACAGCCTTAGCGAAAGGCTTCTTGAAGGGAAAGATATAATTCTGTGATATGAATTCACAGAACACAGAGCAGTTTCTCAGAAAGCTTCTTTCCAGTTTTGAACGGAAGATATTTCCTTTTTCACCATAGCCCTCTATGGGCTTCCAAATATTCCTTTGCCAATTCCACAAGAACAGCCTTAGCGAAAGGCTTCTTGAAGGGAAAGATGGAACTCTGTGAGACGAATTCACAGAACATAGAGCAGTTTCTCAGAAAGCTTCTTTCCAGTATTGAATGGAAGATATTTCCTTTTTCACCATAGCCCTCTATGGGCTGCCAAATATCCCTTTGCCAATTCCACAAGAACAGCCTTAGCGAAAGACTTCTAGAAAGGAAACATGTAACTCTGTGAGATGAATTAAGAGAACACAGAGCAGTTTCTCAGAAAGCTTCTTTCCTGTTTTGAACGGAAGATATTACCTTTTTCACCATAGCCCTCTATGGGCTTCCAAATATCCCGTTGACAATTCCACAAGAACAATCTTAACGAAAGGCTTCTTGAAGGGAAAGATGTAACTTTGTGGGATGAATTAACAGAACACGGAGCAGTTTCTCAGAAAGCTTCTTTCCAGTTTTGAGCGGAATATATTTCCTTTTTCACCATAGCCCTCTAGGGGATTCCAAACATCCCTTTGCCAATTCCACAAGCACAGCCTTAGCGAAAGGCTTCTTGAAGGGAAAGATGTAACTCTGTGAGATGAATTCACAGAACACAGAGCAGTTTCTCAGAAAGCTTCTTTCCAGTTTGGAACGGAAGATATTTCCTTTTTCATCATAGCCCTCTATGGGCTTCCAAACATCCCTTTGCCAATTGCACAGGAACAGCCTTAGCGAAAGGCTTCTTGAAGGTAAAGATGTAACTCTGTGAGATGAATTCACAGAACACAGAGCAGTTTCTCAGAAAGCTTCTTTCCTGTTTGAATGGAAGATATTTCCTTTTTCACCATAACCCTTTATGGGCTTCCAAATATAACTTTCCCAATTCCACAAGAACAGCCTTAGCGAAAGGCTTCTTGAAGGGAAAGATGTAACTCTGTGAGATGAATTCACAGAACACAGAGCAGTTTCTCAGAAAGCTTCTTTCCAGTTTTGAACGGAAGATATTTCCTTTTTCACCATAGCCCTCTATGGGCTTCCAAATATCCCTTTGCCAATTCCACAAGAACAGCCTTAGCGAAAGGATTCTTGAATGGAAAGATGTAACTCTGTGAGATGAATTAAGAGAACACAGAGCAGTTTCTCAGAAAGCTTCTTTCCTGTTTTGAACGGAAGATATTACCTTTTTCACCATAGCCCTCTATGGGCTTCAAATATCCCTTTGCCAATTCCACAAGAACAGCCTTAGCGAAAGGCTTCTTGAAGGGAAACATGTAACTCTGTGAGATGAATTAAGAGAAGACAGAGCAGTTTCTCGGAAAGCTTCTTTCCTGTTTTGAATGGAAGTTATTTCCTTTTTCACCATAACCCTTTATGTGCTTCCAAATATAACTTTCCCAATTCCACAAGAACAGCCTTAGCGAAAGGCTTCTTGAAGGGAAAGATGTAACTCTGTGGGATGAATTCACAGAACACATAGCAGTTTCTCAGAAAGCTTCTTTCCAGTTTTGAACGGAAGATATTTCCTTTTTCACCATAGCCCTCTATGGGCTTCCAAATATTCCTTTGCCAATTCCACAAGAACAGCCTTAGCGAAAGGCTTCTTGAAGGGAAAGATGGAACTCTGTGAGACGAATTCACAGAACATAGAGCAGTTTCTCAGAAAGCTTCTTCCCAGTATTGAATGGAAGACATTTCCTTTTTCACCATAGCCCTCTATCGGCTGCCAAATATCCCTTTGCCAATTCCACAAGAACAGCCTTAGCGAAAGACTTCTTGAAAGGAAACATGTAACTCTGTGAGATGAATTAAGAGAACACAGAGCAGTTTCTCAGAAAGCTTCTTTCCTGTTTTGAACGGAAGATATTACCTTTTTCACCATAGCCCTCTATGGGCTTCCAAATATCCCTTTGACAATTCCACAAGAACAATCTTAACGAAAGGTTTCTTGAAGGGAAATATGTACCTTTGTGGGATGAATTAACAGAACACAGAGCAGTTTCTCAGAAAGCTTCTTTCCTGTTTTGAACGGAAGATATTTCCTTTTTCACCATAGCCCTCTATGGGCTTCCAAATATCCCTTTGCCTATTCCACAAGAACAGTCTTAACGAAAGGCTTCTTGAAGGGAAAGATGTAACTCTGTGGGATGAATTAACAGAAAATGGAGCAGTTTCTCAGAAAGCTTCTTTCCAGTTTTGAGCGGAATATATTTCCTTTTTCAACATAGCCCTCTAGGGGTTACCAAATATCCCTTTGCCAATTCCACAAGAACAGCCTTAGCGAAAGGCTTATTGAATGGAAAGATGTAACTCTGTGAGATGAATTCACAGAACACAGAGCAGTTTCTCAGAAAGCTTCTTTCCAGTTTTGAATGGAAGATATTTCCTTTTTCACCATAGCCCTCTATGGGCTTCCAAATATACCTTTGCCAATTCCAAAAGAACAGCATTAGCGAAAGGCTTCTTGAAAGGAAACATGTAACTCTGTGAGATGAATTCACAGAACACAGAGCAGTTTCTCAAAAAGCTTCTTTCCAGTTTTGAATGGAAGATAATTCCTTTTTCACCATAGCCCTCTATGGGTTTCCAGTTATCCCTTTGCCAACTCCACAAGAACAGCCTTAACGAAAGGCTTCTTGAAGGGAAAGATGTAACTCTGTGGGATGAATTCACAGAACACAGAGCAGTTTCTCAGAAAGCTTCTTTCCAGTTTGGAACGGAAGATATTTCCTTTTTCATCATAGCCCTCTATGGGCTTCCAAACATCCCTTTGCCAATTGCACAGGAACAGCCTTAGCGAAAGGCTTCTTGAAGGTAAAGATGTAACTCTGTGAGATGAATTAACAGAACACAGAGCAGTTGCTCAGAAAGCTTCTTTCCAGTTTTGAGCGGAAGATATTTCCTTTTTCACCATAGCCCTCAATGGCTTCCAAATATCCCTTTGACAATTCCACAAGAACAGCCTTAGCGAAAGGCTTCTTGAAGGGAAAGATGTAACTCTGTGAGATGAATTAACAGAACACAGACCAGTTTCTCAGAAAGCTTCTTTCCAGTTTTGAACGGAAGATATTTCCTTTTTCACCATAGCCCTCTATGGGCTTCCAAATATCCCTTTGCCAATTCCACAAGAACAGCCTTAGCGAAAGGCTACTTGAAGGGAAAGATGTAACTCTGTGATCTGAATTCACAGAACACAGAGCAGTTTCTCAGAAAGCTTCTTTCCAGTTTTGAACGGAAGATATTTCCTTTTTCACCATAGCCCTCTATGGGCTTCCAAATATCCCTTTGCCAATTCCACAAGAACAGCCTTAGCGAAAGGCTTCTTGAAGGGAAAGATGTAACACTGTGAGATGAATTCACAGAACACAGAGCAGTTTCTCAGAAAGCTTCTTTCCAGTTTTGAACGGAAGATATTTCCTTTTTCACAATAGCCCTCTATGGGCTTCCAAATATTCCTTTGCCAATTCCACAAGAACAGCCTTAGCGAAAGTCTTCTTGAAGGGAAAGATGGAACTCTGTGAGACGAATTCACAGAACATAGAGCAGTTTCTCAGAAAGCTTCTTTCCAGTATTGAATGGAAGATATTTCCTTTTTCACCATAGCCCTCGATGGGCTTCCAAATATCCCTTTGCCAATTCCACAAGAACAGCCTTAGCGAAAGGCTTCTTGAAGGGAAAGATGTAACTCTGTGAGATGAATTCACAGAAAACAGAGCAGTCTCTCAGAAAGCTTCTTTCCTGTTTTGAACGGAAGATATTTCCTTTTTCACCATAGCCCTCAATGGGCTTCCAAATATCCCTTTGCCAATTCCACAAGAACAGCCTTAGCGAAAGGCTTCTTGAAAGGAAACCTGTAACTCTGTGAGATGAATTAGGAGAACACAGAGCAGTTTCTCGGAAAGCTTCTTTCCAGTTTTGAACGGAAGATAATTCCTTTTTCACCATAGCCCTCTATGGGCTTCCAAATATCCCTTTGCCAACTACACAAGAGCAGCCTTAACGAAAGGCTTCTTGAAGGGAAAGATGTAACTCTGTGGGATGAATTCAGAGAACACAGAGCAGTTTCTCAGAAAGCTTCTTTCCAGTTTTGAACGGAAGATATTTCCTTTTTCACCATATCCCTCTATGGGCTTCCAAATATCCCTTTGCCAATTGCACAAGAACAGCCTTAGCGAAAGGCTTCTTGAAGGAAAAGATGTAACTCTGTGAGATGAATTAACAGAACACAGAGCAGTTTCTCAGAAAGCTTCTTTCCAGTTTTGAGCGGAAGATATTTCCTTTTTCACCTTAGCCCTCAATGGCTTCGAAATATCCCTTTGACAATTCCACAAGAACAGCCTTAGCGAAAGGCTTCTTGAAGGGAAAGATGTAACTCTGTGAGATGAATTAGCAGAACACAGAGCAGTTTCTCCGAAAGCTTCTTTCCAGTTTTGAACGGAAGATATTTCCTTTTTCACCATAGCCCTCTATGGGCTTCCAAATATCCCTTTGACAATTCCACAAGAACAGTCTTAACGAAAGGCTTCTTGAAGGGAAAGATGTAACTCTGTGGGATGAATTAACAGAACACGGAGCAGTTTCTCAGAAAGCTTCTTTCCAGTTTTGAGCGGAATATATTTCCTTTTTCACCATAGCCCTCTAGGGGTTTCCGAATATCCCTTTGCCAATTCCACAAGAACAGCCTTAGCGAAAGGCTTATTGAAGGGAAAGATGTAACTCTGTGAGATGAATTCACAGAACACAGAGCAGTTTCTCAGATAGCTTCTTTCCAGTTTTGAACGGAAGATATTTCCTTTTTCACCATAGCCCTCTATGGGCTTCCAAATATACCTTTGCCAATTCCAAAAGAACAGCCTTAGCATAAGGCTTCTTGAAAGGAAACATGTAACTCTGTGAGATGAATTAAGAGAACACAGAGCAGTTTCTCAGAAATCTTCTTTCCAGTTTTGAACGGAAGATAATTCCTTTTTCACCATAGCCCTCTATGGGCTTCCAAATATCCCTTTGCCAACTACACAAGAACAGCCTTAATGAAAGGCTTCTTGAAGGGAAAGATGTAACTCTGTGGGATGAATTCAGAGAACACAGAGCAGTTTCTCAGAAAGCTTCTTTCCAGTTTTGAACGGAAGATATTTCCTTCTTCCCCATAGCCCTCTATGGGCTTCCAAATATCCCTTTGCAAATTGCACAAGAACAGCCTCATCGAAAGGCTTCTTGAATGGAAAGATGTAACTCTGTGAGATGAATTAACAGAACACAGAGCAGTTTCTCAGAAATCTTCTTTCCAGTTTTGAACGGAAGATATTTCCTTTTTCACCGTAGCCCTCTATGGGCTTCCAAATATCCCTTTGCCAATTCCACAAGAACAGCCTTAGCGAAAGGCTTCTTGAAGGGAAAGATATAATTCTGTGATATGAATTCACAGAACACAGAGCAGTTTCTCAGAAAGCTTCTTTCCAGTTTTGAACGGAAGATATTTCCTTTTTCACCATAGCCCTCTATGGGCTTCCAAATATTCCTTTGCCAATTCCACAAGAACAGCCTTAGCGAAAGGCTTCTTGAAGGGAAAGATGGAACTCTGTGAGACGAATTCACAGAACATAGAGCAGTTTCTCAGAAAGCTTCTTTCCAGTATTGAATGGAAGATATTTCCTTTTTCACCATAGCCCTCTATGGGCTGCCAAATATCCCTTTGCCAATTCCACAAGAACAGCCTTAGCGAAAGACTTCTAGAAAGGAAACATGTAACTCTGTGAGATGAATTAAGAGAACACAGAGCAGTTTCTCAGAAAGCTTCTTTCCTGTTTTGAACGGAAGATATTACCTTTTTCACCATAGCCCTCTATGGGCTTCCAAATATCCCGTTGACAATTCCACAAGAACAATCTTAACGAAAGGCTTCTTGAAGGGAAAGATGTAACTTTGTGGGATGAATTAACAGAACACGGAGCAGTTTCTCAGAAAGCTTCTTTCCAGTTTTGAGCGGAATATATTTCCTTTTTCACCATAGCCCTCTAGGGGATTCCAAACATCCCTTTGCCAATTCCACAAGCACAGCCTTAGCGAAAGGCTTCTTGAAGGGAAAGATGTAACTCTGTGAGATGAATTCACAGAACACAGAGCAGTTTCTCAGAAAGCTTCTTTCCAGTTTGGAACGGAAGATATTTCCTTTTTCATCATAGCCCTCTATGGGCTTCCAAACATCCCTTTGCCAATTGCACAGGAACAGCCTTAGCGAAAGGCTTCTTGAAGGTAAAGATGTAACTCTGTGAGATGAATTAACAGAACACAGAGCAGTTTCTCAGAAAGCTTCTTTCCAGTTTTGAGCGGAAGATATTTCCTTTTTCACCATAGCCCTCAATGGCTTCCAAATATCCCTTTGACAATTCCACAAGAACAGCCTTAGCGAAAGGCTTCTTGAAGGGAAAGATGTAACTCTGTGAGATGAATTAACAGAACACAGAGCAGTTTCTCAGAAAGCTTCTTTCCAGTTTTGAACGGAAGATATTTCCTTTTTCACCATAGCCCTCTATGGGGTTCCAAATATCCCTTTGCCAATTCCACAAGAACAGCCTTAGCGAAAGGCTACTTGAAGGGAAAGATGTAACTCTGTGATCTGAATTCACAGAACACAGAGCAGTTTCTCAGAAAGCTTCTTTCCAGTTTTGAACGGAAGATATTTCCTTTTTCACCATAGCCCTCTATGGGCTTCCAAATATCCCTTTGCCAATTCCACAAGAACAGCCTTAGCGAAAGGCTTCTTGAAGGGAAAGATGTAACACTGTGAGATGAATTCACAGAACACAGAGCAGTTTCTCAGAAAGCTTCTTTCCAGTTTTGAACGGAAGATATTTCCTTTTTCACAATAGCCCTCTATGGGCTTCCAAATATTCCTTTGCCAATTCCACAAGAACAGCCTTAGCGAAAGGCTTCTTGAAGGGAAAGATGGAACTCTGTGAGACGAATTCACAGAACATAGAGCAGTTTCTCAGAAAGCTTCTTTCCAGTATTGAATGGAAGATATTTCCTTTTTCACCATAGCCCTCGATGGGCTTCCAAATATCCCTTTGCCAATTCCACAAGAACAGCCTTAGCGAAAGGCTTCTTGAAGGGAAAGATGTAACTCTGTGAGATGAATTCACAGAAAACAGAGCAGTCTCTCAGAAAGCTTCTTTCCTGTTTTGAACGGAAGATATTTCCTTTTTCACCATAGCCCTCTATGGGCTTCCAAATATCCCTTTCCCAATTCCACAAGAACAGGCTTAGCGATAGGCTTCTTGAAGGGAAACATGTAACTCTGTGAGATGAATTAAGAGAACACAGAGCAGTTTCTCAGAAAGCTTTTTTCCAGTTCTGAACGGAAGATATTTCCTTTTTCACCATAGCCCTCTATGGGCTTCCAAATATCCCTTTGCCAATTCCACAAGAACAGCCTTAGCGAAAGGCTTCTTGAAGGGAAAGATGTGTCTCTGTGAGATGAATTAACAGAACACAGAGCAGTTTCTCAGAAAGCTTCTTTCCAGTTTTGAACGGAAGATATTTCCTTTTTCACCATAGCCCTCTAGGGGTTCCAAATATTCCTTTGCCAATTCCACAAGAACAGCCTTAACGAAAGGCTTCTTGAAGGGAAAGATGTAACTCTGTGAGACGAATTCACAGAACACAGAGCAGTTTCTCAGAAAGCTTCTTTCCAGTATTGAATGGAAGATATTTCCTTTTTCACCATAGCCCTCAATGGGCTTCCAAATATCCCTTTGCCAATTCCACAAGAACAGCCTTAGCGAAAGGCTTCTTGAAAGGAAACCTGTAACTCTGTGAGATGAATTAGGAGAACACAGAGCAGTTTCTCGGAAAGCTTCTTTCCTGTTTTGAACGGAAGATATTTCCTTTTTCACCATAGCCCTCTATGGGCTTCCAAATATCCCTTTGCCTATTCCACAAGAACGGTCTTAACGAAAGGCTTCTTGAAGGGAAAGATGTAACTCTGTGGGATGAATTAACAGAAAACGGAGCAGTTTCTCAGAAAGCTTCTTTCCAGTTTTGAGCGGAATATATTTCCTTTTTCACCATAGCCCTCTAGGGGTTTCCAAATATCCCTTTGCCAATTCCACAAGAACAGCCTTAGCGAAAGGCTTATTGAATGGAAAGATGTAACTCTGTGAGATGAATTCACAGAACACAGAGCAGTTTCTCAGAAAGCTTCTTTCCAGTTTTGAATGGAAGATATTTCCTTTTTCACCATAGCCCTCTATGGGCTTCCAAATATCCCTTTGCCAATTCCACAAGAACAGCCTTAGCGAAAGGCTTCTTGAAAGGAAACATGTAACTCTGTGAGATGAATTAGGAGAACACAGAGCAGTTTCTCAGAAAGCTTCTTTCCAGTTTTGAACGGAAGATATTTCCTTTTTCACCATAGCCGTCTATGGGCTTCCAAATATACCTTTGCCAATTCCAAAAGAACAGCCTTAGCGAAAGGTTTCTTGAAAGGAAACATGTAACTCTGTGAGATGAATTAAGAGAACACAGAGCAGTTTCTCAGAAAGCTTCTTTCCAGTTTTGAACGGAAGATAATTCCTTTTTCACCATAGCCCTCAATGGGCTTCCAAATATCCCTTTGCCAACTCCACAAGAACAGCCTTAACGAAAGGCTTCTTGAAGGGAAAGATGTAACTCTGTGGGATGAATTCACAGAACACAGAGCAGTTTCTCAGAAAGCTTCTTTCTTGTTTTGAACGGAAGATATTTCCTTTTTCATCATAGCCCTCTATGGGCTTCCAAATATCCCTTTGCCAATTGCACAAGAACAGCCTTAGCGAAAGGCTTCTTGAAGGTAAAGATGTATCTCTGTGAGATGAATTAGCAGAACACAGAGCAGTTTCCCAGAAAGCTTCTTTCCAGTTTTGAGCGGAAGATATTTCCTTTTTCAACATAGCCCTCAATGGCTTCCAAATATCCCTTTGCCAATTGCACAAGAACAGCCTTAGCGAAAGGCTTCTTGAAGGGTAAGATGTAACTCTGTGATATGAATTCACAGAACACAGAGCAGTTTCTCAGAAAGCTTCTTTCCAGTTTTGAACGCAAGATATTTCCTTTTTCACCATAGCCCTCTATGGGCTTCCAAATATCCCTTTGACAATTCCACAAGAACAGTCTTAACGAAAGGCTTCTTGAAGGGAAAGATGTAACTCTGTGGGATGAATTAACAGAACACGGAGCAGTTTCTCAGAAAGCTTCTTTCCAGTTTTGAGCGGAATATATTTCCTTTTTCACCATAGCCCTCTAGGGGTTTCCAAATATCCCTCTGCCAATTCCACAAGAACAGCCTTAGCGAAAGGCTTATTGAAGGGAAAGATGTAACTCTGTGAGATGAATTCACAGAACACAGAGCAGTTTCTCAGATAGCTTCTTTCCAGTTTTGAACGGAAGATATTTCCTTTTTCACCATATCCCTCTATGGGCTTCCAAATATCCCTTTGCCAATTGCACAAGAACAGCCTTAGCGAAAGGCTTCTTGAAGGTAAAGATGTAACTCTGTGAGATGAATTAACAGAACACAGAGCAGTTTCTCAGAAAGCTTCTTTCCAGTTTTGAGCGGAAGATATTTCCTTTTTCACCTTAGCCCTAAATGGCTTCGAAATATCCGTTTGACAATTCCACAAGAACAGCCTTAGCGAAAGGCTTCTTGAAGGGAAAGATGTAACTCTGTGAGATGATTTAGCAGAACACAGAGCAGTTTCTCAGAAAGCTTCTTTCCAGTTTTGAACGGAAGATATTTCCTTTTTCACCATAGCCCTCTATGGGCTTCCAAATATCCCTTTGCCGATTCCACAAGAACAGCCTTAGCGAAAGGCTTCTTGAAGGGAAAGATGTAACTCTGTGAGATGAATTCACAGAACACAGAGCAGTTTCTCAGAAAGCTTCTTTCCAGTTTTGAACGGAAGATATTTCCTTTTTCACCATAGACCTCTATGGGCTTCCAAATATCCCTTTGCCAATTCCACAAGAACAGCCTTAGCGAAAGGCTTCTTGAAGGGAAAGATGTAACTCTGGGAGATGAATTCACAGAACACAGAGCAGTCTCTCAGAAAGCTTCTTTCCAGTTTTGAACCGAAGATATTTCCTTTTTCACCATAGCCCTCTATGGGCTTCCAAATATCACTTTCCCAATTCCACAAGAACAGCCTTGGCGAAAGGCTTCTTGAAGGGAAAGATGTAACTCTGTGAGACGAATTCACAGAACACAGAGCAGTTTCTCAGAAAGCTTCTTTCCAGTTTTGAACGGAAGATATTTCCTTTTTCACCGTAGCCCTCTATGGGCTTCCAAATATCCCTTTGCCAATTCCACAAGAACAGCCTTAGCGAAAGGCTTCTTGAAGGGAAAGATGTAACTCTGTGAGATGAATTCACAGAACACAGAGCAGTTTCTCAGAAAGCTTCTTTCCAGTTTTGAACGGAAGATATTTCCTTTTTCACCATAGCCCTCTATGGGCTTCCAAATATCCCTTTGCAAATTGCACAAGAACAGCCTCAGCGAAAGGCTTCTTGAATGGAAAGATGTAACTCTGTGAGATGAATTAACAGAACACAGAGCAGTTTCTCAGAAATCTTCTTTCCAGTTTTGAACGGAAGATATTTCCTTTTTCACCGTAGCCCTCTATGGGCTTCCAAATATCCCTTTGCCAATTCCACAAGAACAGCCTTAGCGAAAGGCTTCTTGAAGGGAAAGATATAATTCTGTGATATGAATTCACAGAACACAGAGCAGTTTCTCAGAAAGCTTCTTTCCAGTTTTGAACGGAAGATATTTCCTTTTTCATCATAGCCCTCTATGGGCTTCCAAACATCCCTTTGCCAATTGCACAGGAACAGCCTTAGCGAAAGGCTTCTTAAAGGTAAAGATGTAACTCTGTGAGATGAATTAACAGAACACAGAGCAGTTTCTCAGAAAGCTTCTTTCCAGTTTTGAGCGGAAGATATTTCCTTTTTCACCATAGCCCTCAATGGCTTCCAAATATCCCTTTGTCAATTCCACAAGAACAGCCTTAGCGAAAGGCTTCTTGAAGGGAAAGATGTAACTCTGTGAGATGAATTCACAGAACACAGAGCAGTTTCTCAGAAAGCTTCTTTCCAGTTTTGAACGGAAGATATTTCCTTTTCACCATAGCCCTCTATGGGCTTCCAAATATCCCTTTGCCAATTCCACAAGAACAGCCTTAGTGAAAGACTTCTTGAAAGGAAACATGTAACTCTGTGAGATGAATTAAGAGAACACAGAGCAGTTTCTCAGAAAGCTTCTTTCCAGTTTTGAACTGAAGATATTTCCTTTTTCACCATAGCCCTCTATGGGCTTCCAAATATCCCTTTGACAATTCCACAAGAACAGTCTTAACGAAAGGCTTCTTGAACGGAAAGATGTAACTCTGTGGGATGAATTAACAGAACACGGAGCAGTTTTTCAGAAAGATTCTTTCCAGTTTTGAGCGGAATATATTTCCTTTTTCACCATAGCTCTCTAGGGGTTTCCAAATATCCCTTTGCCAATTACACAAGAACAGCCTTAGCGAAAGGCTTCTTGAAGGGAAAGATGTAACTCTGTGAGATGAACTCACAGAACACAGAGCAGTTTCTCAGAAAGCTTCTTTCCAGTTTTGAACGGAAGATATTTCCTTTTTCACCATAGCCCTCTATGGGCTTCCAAATATCCCTTTGCCAATTCCACAAGAACAGCCTCAGCGAAACGCTTCTTGAATGGAAAGATGTAACTCTGTGAGATGAATTAACAGAACACAGAGCAGTTTCTCAGAAAGCTTCTTTCCAGTTTTGAAGGGAAGATATTTCCTTTTTCACCATAGCCCTCTATGGACTTCCAAATATCCCTTTGCCAATTCAACAAGAACAGCCTTTAGCGAATGGCTTCTTGAAGGGAAAGATGTACCTCTGTGAGATGAATTAACAGAACACAGAGCAGTTTCTCAGAAAGCTTCTTTCCAGTTTGAACGGAAGATATTTCCTTTTTCACCATAGCCCTCTATGGGCTTCCAAATATCCCTTTGCCAATTCCACAAGAACAGCCTTAACGAAAGACTTCTTGAAGGGAAAGATGTAACTCTGTGAGACGAATTCACAGAACACAGAGCAGTTTCTCAGAAAGCTTCATTCCAGTATTGAATGGAAGATATTTCCTTTTTTACCATAGCCCTCTATGGGCTTCCAAATATCCCTTTGCCAATTCCACAAGAACAGCCTTAGCGAAAGGCTTCTTGAAAGGAAACATGTAACTCTGTGAGATGAATTAAGAGAACACAGAGCAGTTTCTCAGAAATCTTCTTTCCTGTTTCGAACGGAAGATATTTCCTTTTTCACCATAGCCCTCTATGGGCTTCCAAATATCCCTTTGCCAATTCCACAAGAACAGTATTAGCGTAAGGCTTCTTGAAGGGAAAGATGTAACTCTGTGGGATGAATTCACAGAACACAGAGCAGTTTCTCAGAAAGCTTCTTTCCAGTTTTGAACGGAAGATATTTCCTTTTTCACCATAGCCCTCTATGGGCTTCCAAATATCCCTTTGCCAATTCCACAAGAACAGCCTTAGCGAAAGGCTTCTTGAAGGGAAAGATGTAACTCTGTGATATGAATTCACAGAACACAGAGCAGTTTCTCAGAAAGCTTCTTTCCAGTTTTGAACGGAAGATATTTCCTTTTTCACCATAGCCCTCTAAGGGCTTCCAAATATCCCTTTGCCAATTTCACAAGAACAGCCTCAGCGAAAGGCTTCTTGAAGGGAAAGATGTATCTCTGTGAGATGAATTCACAGAACACAGAGTAGTTTCTCAGAAAGCTTCTTTCCAGTTTTGAACGGAAGATATTTCCTTTTTCACCATAGCCCTCTATGGGCTTCCAAATATCCCTTTGCCAATTCCACAAGAACAGCCTCAGCGAAAGGCTTCTTGAAGGGAAAGATGTAACTCTGTGAGATGAATTCACAGAACACAGAGCAGTTTCTCAGAAAGCTTCCTTCCAGTTTTGTATGGAAGATATTTCCTTTTTCACCATAGCCCTGTATGGACTTACAAATATCCCTTTGCCAATTCCAGAAGAACAGCCTTTAGCGAATGGCTTCATGAAGGGAAAGATGTACCTCTGTGAGATGAATTAACAGAACACAGAGCAGTTTCTCAGAAAGCTTCTTTCCAGTTTTGAACGGAAGATATTTCCTTTTTCACCATAGCCCTCTATGGGCTTCCAAATATCCCTTTGCCAATTCCACAATCACAGCCTTAGCGAAAGGCTTCTTGAAGGGAAAGATGTAACTCTGTGAGATGAATTCACAGAACACAGAGCAGTCTCTCAGAAAGCTTCTTTCCAGTTTTGAACGGAAGATATTTCCTTTTTCACCATAGCCCACTATGGGCTTCCAAATATCCCTTTCCCAATTCCAAAAGAACAGCCTTAGCGAAAGGCGTCTTGAAGGGAAACATGTAACTCTGTGAGATGAATTAAGAGAACACAGAGCAGTTTCTCAGAAAGCTTCTTTCCAGTTTTCAACGGAAGATATTTCCTTTTTCACCATAGCCCTCTATGGGCTTCCAAATATCCCTTTGCCAATTCCACAAGAACAGCCTTAGCGAAAGACTTCTTGAAGGGAAAGATGTAACTCTGTGAGATGAATTCACAGAACACAGAGTAGTTTCTCAGAAAGCTTCTTTCCAGTTTTGAATGGAAGATATTTCCTTTTTCACCATAGCCCTCTAGGGGCTTCCAAATATCCCTTTGCCAATTCAACAAGAACAGCCTTTAGCGAATGGCTTCTTGAAGGGAAAGATGTACCTCTGTGAGATGAATTAACAGAACACAGAGCAGTTTCTCAGAAAGCTTCTTTCCAGTTTGAACGGAAGATATTTCCTTTTTCACCATAGCCCTCTATGGGCTTCCAAATATCCCTTTGACAATTCCACAAGAACAGTCTTAGCGAAAGGCTTCTTGAAGGGAAAGATGTAACTCTGTGAGATGAATTAAGAGAACACAGAGCAGTTTCTCAGAAAGCTTCTTTCCAGTTTTGAAGGGAAGGTATTTCCTTTTTCACCATAGCCCTCTAAGGGCTTCCAAATATCCCTTTGCCAATTCCACAAGAACAGCCTTAGCGAAAGGCTTCTTGAAGGGAAAGATGTAACTCTGTGAGATGAATTCACAGAACACAGAGCAGTTTCTCAGAAAGCTTCTTTACAGTTTTGTATGGAAGATATTTCCTTTTTCACCATAGCGCTCTATGGACTTCCAAATATCCCTTTGCCAATTCCACAAGAACAGCCTTTAGCGAATGGCTTCTTGAAGGGAAAGATGTACCTCTGTGAGATGAATTAACAGAACACAGAGCATTTCTCAGAAAGCTTCTTTCCAGTTTTGAACGGAAGATATTTCCTTTTTCACCATAGCCCTCGATGGGCTTCCAAATATCCCTTTGCCAATTCCACAAGAACAGCCTTAGCGAAAGGCTTCTTGAAGGGAAAGATGTAACTCTGTGAGATGAATTCACAGAACACAGAGCAGTCTCTCAGAAAGCTTCTTTCCAGTTTTGAACGGAAGATATTTCCTTTTTCACCATAGCCCACTATGGGCTTCCAAATATCCCTTTCCCAATTCCACAAGAACAGCCTTAGCGAAAGGCGTCTTGAAGGGAAACATGTAACACTGTGAGATGAATTAAGAGAACACAGAACAGTTTCTCAGAAAGCTTCTTTCCAGTTTTGAACGGAAGATATTTCCTTTTTCACCATAGCCCTCTATGGGCTTCCAAATATCCCTTTGCCAATTCCACAAGAACAGCCTTAGCGAAAGGCTTCTTGAAGGTAAAGATGTAACTGTGTGAGATGAATTAACAGAACACAGAGCAGTTTCTCAGAAAGCTTCTTTCCAGTTTTGAGCGGAAGATATTTCCTTTTTCACCATAGCCCTCAATGGCTTCCAAATATCCCTTTGACAATTCCACAGGAACAGCCTTAGCGAAAGGCTTCTTGAAGGGAAAGATGTAACTCTGTGAGATGAATTCACAGAACACAGAGCAGTTTCTCAGAAAGCTTCTTGACAGTTTTGAGCGGAAGATATTTCCTTTTTCACCATAGCCCTCTATGGGCTTCCAAATATCCCTTTGCCAATTCCACAAGAACAGCCTTAGTGAAAGGCTTCTTGAAAGGAAACATGTAACTCTGTGAGATGAATTAAGAGAACACAGAGCAGTTTCTCAGAAAGCTTCTTTCCTGTTTTGAACGGAAGATATTTCCTTTTTCACCATAGCCCTCTATGGGCTTCCAAATATCCCTTTGACAATTCCACAAGAACAGCCTTAGCGAAAGGCTTCTTGAAGGGAAAGATGTAACTCTGTGAGATGAATTCACAGAACACAGAGCAGTCTCTCAGAAAGCTTCTTTCCAGTTTTGAACGGAAGATATTTCCTTTTTCACCATAAACCTCTATGGGCTTCCAAATATCCCTTTGCCAATTCCACAAGAACAGCCTTAGCGAAAGGCTTCTTGAAGGGAAACATGTAACTGTGAGATGAATTAAGAGAACACAGAGCAGTTTCTCAGAAAGCTTCTTTCCAGTTTTGAACGGAAGATATTTCCTTTTTCACCATAGCCCTCTATGGGCTTCCAAATATCCCTTTGCCAATTCCACAAGAACACCCTTAGCGAAAGGCTTCTTGAAGGGAAAGATGTAACTCTGTGAGATGAATTCACAGAACACAGAGCAGTTTCTCAGAAAGCTTCTTTCCAGTTTTGAAGGGAAGATATTTCCTTTTTCACGATAGCCCTCTATGGACTTCCAAATATCCCTTTGCCAATTCAACAAGAACAGCCTTTAGCGAATGGCTTCTTGAAGGGAAAGATGTACCTCTGTGAGATGAATTAACAGAACACAGAGCAGTTTCTCAGAAAGCTTCTTTCCAGTTTGAACGGAAGATATTTCCTTTTTCACCATAGCCCTCTATGGGCTTCCAAATATCCCTTTGCCAATTCCACAAGAACAGCCTTAGCGAAAGGCTTCTTGAAGGGAAAGATGTAACTCTGTGAGATGAATTCACAGAACACAGAGCAGTCTCTCAGAAAGCTTCTTTCCAGTTTTGAACGGAAGATATTTCCTTTTTCACCATAGCCCACTATGGGCTTCCAAATATCCCTTTCCCAATTCCACAAGAACAGCCTTAGCGAAAGGCGTCTTGAAGGGAAACATGTAACACTGTGAGATGAATTAAGAGAACACAGAGCAGTTTCTCAGAAAGCTTCTTTCCAGTTTTGAACGGAAGATATTTCCTTTTTCACCATAGCCCTCTATGGGCTTCCAAATATCCCTTTGCCAATTCCACAAGAACAGCCTTAGCGAAAGGCTTCTTGAAGGTAAAGATGTAACTCTGTGAGATGAATTAACAGAACACAGAGCAGTTTCTCAGAAAGCTTCTTTCCAGTTTTGAGCGGAAGATATTTCCTTTTTCACCATAGCCCTCAATGGCTTCCAAATATCCCTTTGACAATTCCACAGGAACAGCCTTAGCGAAAGGCTTCTTGAAGGGAAAGATGTAACTCTGTGAGATGAATTCACAGAACACAGAGCAGTTTCTCAGAAAGCTTCTTGACAGTTTTGAGCGGAAGATATTTCCTTTTTCACCATAGCCCTCTATGGGCTTCCAAATATCCCTTTGCCAATTCCACAAGAACAGCCTTAGTGAAAGGCTTCTTGAAACGAAACATGTAACTCTGTGAGATGAATTAAGAGAACACAGAGCAGTTTCTCAGAAAGCTTCTTTCCTGTTTTGAACGGAAGATATTTCCTTTTTCACCATAGCCCTCTATGGGCTTCCAAATATCCCTTTGACAATTCCACAAGAACAGCCTTAGCGAAAGGCTTCTTGAAGGGAAAGATGTAACTCTGTGAGATGAATTCACAGAACACAGAGCAGTCTCTCAGAAAGCTTCTTTCCAGTTTTGAACGGAAGATATTTCCTTTTTCACCATAAACCTCTATGGGCTTCCAAATATCCCTTTGCCAATTCCACAAGAACAGCCTTAGCGAAAGGCTTCTTGAAGGGAAACATGTAACTGTGAGATGAATTAAGAGAACACAGAGCAGTTTCTCAGAAAGCTTCTTTCCAGTTTTGAACGGAAGATATTTCCTTTTTCACCATAGCCCTCTATGGGCTTCCAAATATCCCTTTGCCAATTCCACAAGAACACCCTTAGCGAAAGGCTTCTTGAAGGGAAAGATGTAACTCTGTGAGATGAATTCACAGAACACAGAGCAGTTTCTCAGAAAGCTTCTTTCCAGTTTTGAAGGGAAGATATTTCCTTTTTCACCATAGCCCTCTATGGACTTCCAAATATCCCTTTGCCAATTCAACAAGAACAGCCTTTAGCGAATGGCTTCTTGAAGGGAAAGATGTACCTCTGTGAGATGAATTAACAGAACACAGAGCAGTTTCTCAGAAAGCTTCTTTCCAGTTTGAACGGAAGATATTTCCTTTTTCACCATAGCCCTCTATGGGCTTCCAAATATCCCTTTGCCAATTCCACAAGAACAGCCTTAACGAAAGACTTCTTGAAGGGAAAGATGTAACTCTGTGAGACGAATTCACAGAACACAGAGCAGTTTCTCAGAAAGCTTCATTCCAGTATTGAATGGAAGATATTTCCTTTTTTACCATAGCCCTCTATGGGCTTCCAAATATCCCTTTGCCAATTCCACAAGAACAGCCTTAGCGAAAGGCTTCTTGAAAGGAAACATGTAACTCTGTGAGATGAATTAAGAGAACACAGAGCAGTTTCTCAGAAATCTTCTTTCCTGTTTCGAACGGAAGATATTTCCTTTTTCACCATAGCCCTCTATGGGCTTCCAAATATCCCTTTGCCAATTCCACAAGAACAGTATTAGCGTAAGGCTTCTTGAAGGGAAAGATGTAACTCTGTGGGATGAATTCACAGAACACAGAGCAGTTTCTCAGAAAGCTTCTTTCCAGTTTTGAACGGAAGATATTTCCTTTTTCACCATAGCCCTCTATGGGCTTCCAAATATCCCTTTGCCAATTCCACAAGAACAGCCTTAGCGAAAGGCTTCTTGAAGGGAAAGATGTAACTCTGTGATATGAATTCACAGAACACAGAGCAGTTTCTCAGAAAGCTTCTTTCCAGTTTTGAACGGAAGATATTTCCTTTTTCACCATAGCCCTCTAAGGGCTTCAAATATCCCTTTGCCAATTTCACAAGAACAGCCTCAGCGAAAGGCTTCTTGAAGGGAAAGATGTATCTCTGTGAGATGAATTCACAGAACACAGAGTAGTTTCTCAGAAAGCTTCTTTCCAGTTTTGAACGGAAGATATTTCCTTTTTCACCATAGCCCTCTATGGGCTTCCAAATATCCCTTTGCCAATTCCACAAGAACAGCCTCAGCGAAAGGCTTCTTGAAGGGAAAGATGTAACTCTGTGAGATGAATTCACAGAACACAGAGCAGTTTCTCAGAAAGCTTCTTTCCAGTTTTGTATGGAAGATATTTCCTTTTTCACCATAGCCCTCTATGGACTTACAAATATCCCTTTGCCAATTCCAGAAGAACAGCCTTTAGCGAATGGCTTCTTGAAGGGAAAGATGTACCTCTGTGAGATGAATTAACAGAACACAGAGCAGTTTCTCAGAAAGCTTCTTTCCAGTTTTGAACGGAAGATATTTCCTTTTTCACCATAGCCCTCGATGGGCTTCCAAATATCCCTTTGCCAATTCCACAATCACAGCCTTAGCGAAAGGCTTCTTGAAGGGAAAGATGTAACTCTGTGAGATGAATTCACAGAACACAGAGCAGTCTCTCAGAAAGCTTCTTTCCAGTTTTGAACGGAAGATATTTCCTTTTTCACCATAGCCCACTATGGGCTTCCAAATATCCCTTTCCCAATTCCAAAAGAACAGCCTTAGCGAAAGGCGTCTTGAAGGGAAACATGTAACTCTGTGAGATGAATTAAGAGAACACAGAGCAGTTCCTCAGAAAGCTTCTTTCCAGTTTTCAACGGAAGATATTTCCTTTTTCACCATAGCCCTCTATGGGCTTCCAAATATCCCTTTGCCAATTCCACAAGAACAGCCTTAGCGAAAGGCTTCTTGAAGGGAAAGATGTAACTCTGTGAGATGAATTCACAGAACACAGAGCAGTTTCTCAGAAAGCTTCTTTCCAGTTTTGAATGGAAGATATTTCCTTTTTCACCATAGCCCTCTAGGGGCTTCCAAATATCCCTTTGCCAATTCAACAAGAACAGCCTTTAGCGAATGGCTTCTTGAAGGGAAAGATGTACCTCTGTGAGATGAATTAACAGAACACAGAGCAGTTTCTCAGAAAGCTTCTTTCCAGTTTGAACGGAAGATATTTCCTTTTTCACCATAGCCCTCTATGGGCTTCCAAATATCCCTTTGACAATTCCACAAGAACAGTCTTAGCGAAAGGCTTCTTGAAGGGAAAGATGTAACTCTGTGAGATGAATTAAGAGAACACAGAGCAGTTTCTCAGAAAGCTTCTTTCCAGTTTTGAAGGGAAGGTATTTCCTTTTTCACCATAGCCCTCTAAGGGCTTCCAAATATCCCTTTGCCAATTCCACAAGAACAGCCTTAGCGAAAGGCTTCTTGAAGGGAAAGATGTAACTCTGTGAGATGAATTCACAGAACACAGAGCAGTTTCTCAGAAAGCTTCTTTACAGTTTTGTATGGTAGATATTTCCTTTTTCACCATAGCGCTCTATGGACTTCCAAATATCCCTTTGCCAATTCCACAAGAACAGCCTTTAGCGAATGGCTTCTTGAAGGGAAAGATGTACCTCTGTGAGATGAATTAACAGAACACAGAGCAGTTTCTCAGAAAGCTTCTTTCCAGTTTTGAACGGAAGATATTTCCTTTTTCACCATAGCCCTCGATGGGCTTCCAAATATCCCTTTGCCAATTCCACAAGAACAGCCTTAGCGAAAGGCTTCTTGAAGGGAAAGATGTAACTCTGTGAGATGAATTCACAGAACACAGAGCAGTCTCTCAGAAAGCTTCTTTCCAGTTTTGAACGGAAGATATTTCCTTTTTCACCATAGCCCACTATGGGCTTCCAAATATCCCTTTCCCAATTCCACAAGAACAGCCTTAGCGAAAGGCGTCTTGAAGGGAAACATGTAACACTGTGAGATGAATTAAGAGAACACAGAGCACTTTCTCAGAAAGCTTCTTTCCAGTTTTGAACGGAAGATATTTCCTTTTTCACCATAGCCCTCTATGGGCTTCCAAATATCCCTTTGCCAATTCCACAAGAACAGCCTTAGCGAAAGGCTTCTTGAAGGTAAAGATGTAACTCTGTGAGATGAATTAACAGAACACAGAGCAGTTTCTCAGAAAGCTTCTTTCCAGTTTTGAGCGGAAGATATTTCCTTTTTCACCATAGCCCTCAATGGCTTCCAAATATCCCTTTGACAATTCCACAGGAACAGCCTTAGCGGAAGGCTTCTTGAAGGCAAAGATGTAACTCTGTGAGATGAATTAACAGAACACAGAGCAGTTTCTCAGAAAGCTTCTTTATAGTTTTGATCGGAAGATATTTCCTTTTTCACCATAGCCCTCCATTGGCTTCCAAATATCCCTTTGCCAATTCCACAAGAACAGCCTTAGTGAAAGGCTTCTTGAAGGGACAGATGTAACTCTGTGAGATGAATTCACAGAACACAGAGCAGTTTCTCAGAAAGCTTCTTTCCAGTTTTGAATGGAAGATATTTCCTTTTTCACCATCGCCCTCTATGGGCTTCCAAATATCCCTTTGCCAATTCCACAAGAACAGCCTTAGCGAAAGGCTTCGTGAAGGGAAAGATGTAACTCTGTGAGATGAATTAACAGAACACAGAGCAGTTTCTCAGAAAGATTCTTTACAGTTTTGAGCGGAAGATATTTACTTTTTCACCATAGCCCTCTATGGGCTTCCAAATATCCCTTTGCCAATTCCACAAGAACAGCCTTAGCGAAAGGCTTCTTGAAGGGAAAGATGTAACTCTGTGAGATGAATTAACAGAACATAGAGCAGTTTCTCAGAAAGCTTCTTTCCAGTTTTGAACGGAAGATATTTCCTTTTTCTCCATAGCCATCTATGGGCTTCCAAATATCCCTTTGCCAATTCCACAAGAACAGCCTTAGCGAAAGGCTTCTTGAAGGGAAAGATGTAACTCTGTGAGATGAATTCACAAAACACAGAGCAGTCTCTCAGAAAGCTTCTTTCCAGTTTTGAACGGAAGATATTTCCTTTTTCACCATAGCCCTCTATGGGCTTCCAAATATCCGTTTGCCAATTCCACAAGAACAGCCTTAGCGAAAGGCTTCTTGAAGGGAAAGATGTAACTCTGTGAGATGAATTCACAGAACACAGAGCAGTTTCTCAGAAAGCTTCTTTACAGTTTTGAGCGGAAGATATTTCCTTTTTCACCATAGCCCTCTATGGGCTTCCAAATATCCCTTTGCCAATTCCACAAGAACAGCCTTAGCGAAAGGCTTCTTGAAGGGAAAGATGTAACTCTGTGAGATGAATTAACAGAACATAGAGCAGTTTCTCAGAAAGCTTCTTTCCAGTTTTGAACGGAAGATATTTCCTTTTTCACCATAGCGCACTATGGGCTTCCAAATATCCCTTTGCCAATTCCACAAGAACAGCCTTAGCGAAAGGCTTCTTGAAGGGAAAGATGTAACTCTGTGAGATGAATTCACAAAACACAGAGCAGTCTCTCAGAAAGCTTCTTTCCAGTTTTCAACGGAAGATATTTCCTTTTTCACCATAGCCCTCTATGGGCTTCCAAATATCCCTTTGCCAATTCCACAACAACAGCCTCAGCGAAACGCTTCTTGAATGGAAAGATGTAACTCTGTGAGATGAATTAACAGAACACAGAGCAGTTTCTCAGAAAGCTTCTTTTCAGTTTTGAACGGAAGATATTTCCTTTTTCACCGTAGCCCTCTATGGGCTTCCAAATATCCCTTTGCCAATTCCAAAAGAACAGCGTTAGCGAAAGGCTTCTTGAAGGGAAAGATGTAACTCTGTGAGATGAATTAACAGAACACAGAGCAGTTTCTCAGAAAGTTTCTTTTCTGTTTTGAACGGAAGATATTTCCTTTTTCACCATAGCCCTCTATGGGCTTCCAAATATCCCTTTGCCAATTCCACAAGAACTGCCTTAGCGAAAGGCTTCTTGAAGGGAAAGATGTAACTCTGTGAGATGAATTAACAGAACACAGAGCAGTTTCTCAGAAAGTTTCTTTCCTGTTTTGAACGGAAGATATTTCCTTTTTCACCATAGCCCTCTATGGGCTTCCAAATATCCCTTTGCCAATTCCACAAGAACAGCCTTAGCGTAAGGCTTCTTGAAGGGAAAGATGTAACTCTGTGGGATGAATTCACAGAACACAGAGCAGTTTCTCAGAAAGCTTCTTTCCAGTTTTGAACGGAAGATATTTCCTTTTTCACCATAGCCCTCTATGGGCTTCCAAATATCCCTTTGCCAATTCCACAAGAACAGCCTTAGCGAAAGGCTTCTTGAAGGGAAACATGTAACTCTGTGAGATGAATTAAGAGAACACAGAGCAGTTTCTCAGAAAGCTTCTTTCCAGTTTTGAACGGAAGATATTTCCTTTTTCACCATAGCCCTCTAGGGACTTCCAAATATCCCTTTGCCAATTCAACAAGAACAGCCTTTAGCGAATGGCTTCTTGAAGGGAAAGATGTACCTCTGTGAGATGAATTAACAGAACACAGAGCAGTTTCTCAGAAAGCTTCTTTCCAGTTTGAACGGAAGATATTTCCTTTTTCACCATAGCCCTCTATGGGCTTCCAAATATCCCTTTGACAATTCCACAAGAACAGTCTTAACGAAAGGCTTCTTGAAGGGAAATATGTTACTCTGTGAGACGAATTCACAGAACACAGAGCAGTTTCTCAGAGAGCTTCTTTCCAGTATTGAATGGAAGATATTTCCTTTTTTACCATAGCCCTCTATGGGCTTCCAAATATCCCTTTGCCAATTCCACAAGAACAGCCTTAGCGAAAGGCTTCTTGAAAGGAAATATGTAACTCTGTGAGATGAATTAAGAGAACACAGAGCAGTTTCTCAGAAAGTTTCTTTCCTGTTTTGAACGGAAGATATTTCCTTTTTCACCATAGCCCTCTATGGGCTTCCAAATATCCCTTTGCCAATTCCACAAGAACAGCCTTAGCGTAAGGCTTCTTGAAGGGAAAGATGTAACTCTGTGGGATGAATTAACAGAACACAGAGCAGTTTCTCAGAAAGCTTCTTTCCAGTATTGAATGGAAGATATTTCCTTTTTCACCATAGCCCTCTATGGGCTTCCAAATATCCCTTTGCCAATTCCACAAGAACAGCCTTAGCGAAAGGCTTCTTGAAGGCAAAGATGTAACTCTGTGAGATGAATTCACAGAACACAGAGCAGTCTCTCAGAAAGCTTCTTTCCAGTTTTGAACGGAAGATATTTCCTTTTTCACCATAGCCCTCTATGGGCTTCCAAATATCCCTTTGCCAATTCCACAAGAACAGCCTTAGCGAAAGGCTTCTTGAAGGGAAAGATGTAACTCTGTGAGATGAATTCACAGAACACAGAGCAGTTTCTCAGAAAGCTTCTTTCCAGTTTTGAACGGAAGATATTTCCTTTTTCACCATAGCCCTCTAAGGGCTTCCAAATATCCCTTTGCCAATTCCACAAGAACAGCCTTAGCGAAAGGCTTCTTGAAGGGAAAGATGTAACTCTGTGAGATGAATTCACAGAACACAGAGCAGTTTCTCAGAAAGCTTCTTTCCAGTTTTGTATGGAAGATATTTCCTTTTTCACCATAGCGCTCTATGGACTTCCAAATATCCCTTTGCCAATTCCACAAGAACAGCCTTTAGCGAATGGCTTCTTGAAGGGAAAGATGTACCTCTGTGAGATGAATTAACAGAACACTGAGCAGTTTCTCAGAAAGCTTCTTTCCAGTTTTGAACGGAAGATATTTCCTTTTTCACCATAGCCCTCGATGGGCTTCCAAATATCCCTTTGCCAATTCCACAAGAACAGCCTTAGCGAAAGGCTTCTTGAAGGGAAAGATGTAACTCTGTGAGATGAATTCACAGAACACAGAGCAGTCTCTCAGAAAGCTTCTTTCCAGTTTTGAACGGAAGATATTTCCCTTTTCACCATAGCCCACTATGGGCTTCCAAATATCCCTTTCCCAATTCCACAAGAACAGCCTTAGCGAAAGGCGTCTTGAAGGGAAACATGTAACACTGTGAGATGAATTAAGAGAACACAGAGCACTTTCTCAGAAAGCTTCTTTCCAGTTTTGAACGGAAGATATTTCCTTTTTCACCATAGCCCTCTATGGGCTTCCAAATATCCCTTTGCCAATTCCACAAGAACAGCCTTAGCGAAAGGCTTCTTGAAGGTAAAGATGTAACTCTGTGAGATGAATTAACAGAACACAGAGCAGTTTCTCAGAAAGCTTCTTTCCAGTTTTGAGCGGAAGATATTTCCTTTTTCACCATAGCCCTCAATGGCTTCCAAATATCCCTTTGACAATTCCACAGGAACAGCCTTAGCGAAAGGCTTCTTGAAGGCAAAGATGTAACTCTGTGAGATGAATTAACAGAACACAGAGCAGTTTCTCAGAAAGCTTCTTTACAGTTTTGATCGGAAGATATTTCCTTTTTCACCATAGCCCTCCATTGGCTTCCAAATATCCCTTTGCCAATTCCACAAGAACAGCCTTAGCGAAAGGCTTCTTGAAGGGACAGATGTAACTCTGTGAGATGAATTCACAGAACACAGAGCAGTTTCTCAGAAAGCTTCTTTCCAGTTTTGAATGGAAGATATTTCCTTTTTCACCATCGCCCTCTATGGGCTTCCAAATATCCCTTTGCCAATTCCACAAGAACAGCCTTAGCGAAAGGCTTCGTGAAGGGAAAGATGTAACTCTGTGAGATGAATTAACAGAACACAGAGCAGTTTCTCAGAAAGCTTCTTATAGTTTTGAGCGGAAGATATTTACTTTTTCACCATAGCCCTCTATGGGCTTCCAAATATCCCTTTGCCAATTCCACAAGAACAGCCTTAGCGAAAGGCTTCTTGAAGGGAAAGATGTAACTCTGTGAGATGAATTAACAGAACATAGAGCAGTTTCTCAGAAAGCTTCTTTCCAGTTTTGAACGGAAGATATTTCCTTTTTCTCCATAGCCATCTATGGGCTTCCAAATATCCCTTTGCCAATTCCACAAGAACAGCCTTAGCGAAAGGCTTCTTGAAGGGAAAGATGTAACTCTGTGAGATGAATTCACAAAACACAGAGCAGTCTCTCAGAAAGCTTCTTTCCAGTTTTGAACGGAAGATATTTCCTTTTTCACCATAGCCCTCTATGGGCTTCCAAATATCCGTTTCCCAATTCCACAAGAACAGCCTTAGCGAAAGGCTTCTTGAAGGGAAAGATGTAACTCTGTGAGATGAATTCACAGAACACAGAGCAGTTTCTCAGAAAGCTTCTTTCCAGTTTTGAAGGGAAGATATTTCCTTTTTCACCATAGCCCTCTATGGGCTTCCAAATATCTTTTTGCGAATTCCACAAGAACAGCCTTAGCGAAAGGCTTCTTGAAGGGAAAGATGTAACTCTGTCAGATGAATTAACAGAACACAGAGCAGTTTCTCAGAAAGCATCTTTCCAGTTTTGAGCGGAAGATATTTCCTTTTTCACCATAGCCCTCAATGGCTTCCAAATATCCCTTTGACAATTCCACAAGAACAGCCTTAGCGAAAGGCTTCTTGAAGGGAAAGATGTAACTCTGTGAGATGAATTAACAGAACACAGAGCAGTTTCTCAGAAAGCTTCTTTCCAGTTTTGATCGGAAGATATTTCCTTTTTCACCATAGCCCTCTAGGGGCTTCCAAATATACCTTTGCCAATTCCACAAAAACAGCCTTAGCGAAAGGCTTCTTGAAGGTACAGATGTAACTCTGTGAGATGAATTCACAGAACACAGAGCAGTTTCTCAGAAAGCTTCTTTCCAGTTTTGAACGGAAGATATTTCCTTTTTCACCATAGCCCTCTATGGGCTTCCAAATATCCCTTTGACAATTCCACAAGAACAGTCTTAACGAAAGGCTTCTTGAAGGGAAAGATGTAACTCTGTGGGATGAATTAACAGAACATGGAGCAGTTTCTCAGAAAGCTTCTTTCCAGTTTTGAGCGGAATATATTTCCTTTTTCACCATAGCCCTCTAGGTGTTTCCAAATATCCCTTTGCCAATTCCACAAGAACAGCCTTAGCGAAAGGCTTATTGAAGGGAAAGATGTAACTCTGTGAGATGAATTCACAGAACACAGAGCAGTTTCTCAGAAAGCTTCTTTCCAGTTTTGAACGGAAGATATTTCCTTTTTCACCATAGCCCTCTATGGGCTTCCAAATATCCCTTTGCCAATTCCACAAGAACAGCCTCAGCGAAACGCTTCTTGAAAGGAAAGATGTAACTCTGTGAGATGAATTAACAGAACACAGAGCAGATTCTCAGAAAGCTTCTTTCCAGTTTTGAACGGAAGATATTTCCTTTTTCACCGTAGCCCTCTATGGGATTCCAAATATCCCTTTGCCAATTCCAAAAGAACAGCCTTAGCGAAAGGCTCTTTGAAGGGAAAGATGTAACTCTGTGAGATGAATTAACAGAACACAGAGCAGTTTCTCAGAAAGTTTCTTTCCTGTTTTGAACGGAAGATATTTCCTTTTTCACCATAGCCCTCTATGGGCTTCCAAATATCCCTTTGCCAATTCCACAAGAACAGCCTTAGCGAAAGGCTTCTTGAAGGGAAAGATGTAACTCTGTGAGATGAATTCACAGAACACAGAGCAGTTTCTCAGAAAGCTTCTTGACAGTTTTGAGCGGAAGATATTTCCTTTTTCACCATAGCCCTCTATGGGCTTCCAAATATCCCTTTGCCAATTCCACAAGAACAGCCTTAGTGAAAGGCTTCTTGAAAGGAAACATGTAACTCTGTGAGATGAATTAAGAGAACACAGAGCAGTTTCTCAGAAAGCTTCTTTCCTGTTTTGAACGGAAGATATTTCCTTTTTCACCATAGCCCTCTATGGGCTTCCAAATATCCCTTTGACAATTCCACAAGAACAGTCTTAACGAAAGGCTTCTTGAAGGGAAAGATGTAACTCTGTGGGATGAATTAACAGAACACGGAGCAGTTTCTCAGAAAGCTTCTTTCCAGTTTTGAGCGGAATATATTTCCTTTTTCACCATAGCCCTCTAGGTGTTTCCAAATATCCCTTTGCCAATTCCACAAGAACAGCCTTAGCGAAAGGCTTCTTGAACGGAAAGATGTAACTCTGTGAGATGAATTAACAGAACACAGAGCAGTTTCTCAGAAAGCTTCTTTCCAGTTTTGAACGGAAGATATTTCCTTTTTCACCGTAGCCCTCTATGGGCTTCCAAATATCCCTTTGCCAATTCCACAAGAACAGCCTTAGCGAAAGGCTTCTTGAAGGGAAAGATGTAACTCTGTGATATGAATTCTCAGAACACAAAGCAGTTTCTCAGAAAGCTTCTTTCCAGTTTTGAACGGAAGATATTTCCTTTTTCACCATAGCCCTCTATGGGCTTCCAAATATCCCTTTGCCAATTCCACAAGAACAGCCTTAGCGAAAGGCTTCTTGAAGGGAAAGATGTAACACTGTGAGATGAATTCACAGAACACAGAGCAGTTTCTCAGAAAGCTTCTTTCCAGTTTTGAACGGAAGATATTTCCTTTTTCACCATAGCCCTCTATGGGCTTCCAAATATCCCTTTGCCAATTCCACAAGAACAGCCTTAGCGAAAGACTTCTTGAAAGGAAACATGTAACTCTGTGAGATGAATTAAGAGAACACAGAGCAGTTTCTCAGAAAGCTTCTTTCCTGTTTTGAACGGAAGATATTTCCTTTTTCACCATAGCCCTCTATGGGCTTCCAAATATCCCTTTGACAATTCCACAAGAACAGTCTTAACGAAAGGCTTCTTGAAGGGAAAGATGTAACTCTGTGGGATGAATTAACAGAACACGGAGCAGTTTCTCAGAAAGCTTCTTTCCAGTTTTGAATGGAAGATATTTCCTTTTTCACCATTGTTCTCTAGGGGTTTCCAAATATCCCTTTGCCAATTCCACAAGAACAGCCTTAGCGAAAGGCTTCTTGAAGGGAAAGATGTAACTCTGTGAGATGAATTCACAGAACACAGAGCAGTTTCTCAGAAAGCTTCTTTCCAGTTTTATATGGAAGATATTTCCTTTTTCACCATAGCCCTCTATGGACTTCCAAATATCCCTTTGCCAATTCCACAAGAACAGCCTTTAGCGAATGGCTTCTTGAAGGGAAAGATGTACCTCTGTGAGATGAATTAACAGAACACAGAGCAGTTTCTCAGAAAGCTTCTTTCCAGTTTTGAACGGAAGATATTTCCTTTTTCACCATAGCCCTCTATGGGCTTCCAAATATCCGTTTGCCAATTCCACAAGAACAGCCTTACCGAAAGGCTTCTTGAAGGGAAAATGTAACTCTGTGAGATGAATTCACAGAACACAGAGCAGTTTCTCAGAAAGCTTCTTTCCAGTTTTGAAGGGAAGATATTTCCTTTTTCACCATAGCCCTCTATGGGCTTCCAAATATCTTTTTGGCAATTCCACAAGAACAGCCTTAGCGAAAGGCTTCTTGAAGGGAAAGATGTAACTCTCTGAGATGAATTCACACATCACAGAGCAGTTTCTCAGAAAGCTTCTTTCCAGTTTTGAGCGGAAGTTATTTCCTTTTTCACCATAGCCCTCAATGGCTTCCAAATATCCCTTTGACAATTCCACAAGAACAGCCTTAGCGAAAGGCTTCTTGAAGGGAAAGATGTAACTCTGTGAGATGAAATCACAGAACACAGAGCAGTCTCTCAGAAAGCTTCTTTCCAGTTTTGAACGGAAGATATTTCCTTTTTCACCATAGCGCTCTATGGGCTTCCAAATATCCCTTTGCCAATTCCACAAGAACAGCCTTAGCGAAAGGCTTCTTGAAGGGAAAGATGTAACTCTGTGAGATGAATTCACAAAACACAGAGCAGTCTCTCAGAAAGCTTCTTTCCAGTTTTCAACGGAAGATATTTCCTTTTTCACCATAGCCCTCTATGGGCTTCCAAATATCCCTTTTCCAATTCCACAAGACAGCCTTTAGCGAATGGCTTCTTGAAGGGAAAGATGTACCTCTGTGAGATGAATTAACAGAACACAGAGCAGTTTCTCAGAAAGCTTCTTTCCAGTTTTGAACGGAAGATATTTCCTTTTTCACCAAAGCCCTCTATGGGCTTCCAAATATCCGTTTGCCAATTCCACAAGAACAGCCTTAGCGAAAGGCTTCTTGAAGGGAAAGATGTAACTCTGTGAGATGAATTCACAGAACACAGAGCAGTTTCTCAGAAAGCTTCTTTCCAGTTTTGAAGGGAAGATATTTCCTTTTTCACCATAGCCCTCTATGGGCTTCCAAATATCTTTTTGCGAATTCCACAAGAACAGCCTTAGCGAAAGGCTTCTTGAAGGGAAAGATGTAACTCTCTGAGATGAATTCACACATCACAGAGCAGTTTCTCAGAAAGCTTCTTTCCAGTTTTGAGCGGAAGATATTTCCTTTTTCACCATAGCCCTCAATGGCTTCCAAATATCCCTTTGACAATTCCACAAGAACAGCCTTAGCGAAAGGCTTCTTGAAGGGAAAGATGTAACTCTGTGAGATGAATTAACAGAACACAGAGCAGTTTCTCAGAAAGCTTCTTTCCAGTTTTGATCAGAAGATATTTCCTTTTTCACCATAGCCCTCTATGGGCTTCCAAATATTCCTTTGCCAATTCCACAAGAACAGCCTTAGCGAAAGGCTTCTTGAAGGGAAAGATGTAACACTGTGAGATGAATTCACAGAACACAGAGCAGTTTCTCAGAAACCTTCTTTCCAGTTTTGAACGGAAGATATTTCCTTTTTCACCATAGCCCTCTATGGGCTTCCAAATATCCCTTTGCCAATTCCACAAGAACAGCCTTAGCGAAAGACTTCTTGAAAGGAAACATGTAACACTGTGAGATGAATTAAGAGAACACAGAGCAGTTTCTCAGAAAGCTTCTTTCCTGTTTTGAACGGAAGATATTTCCTTTTTCACCATAGCCCTCTATGGGCTTCCAAATATCCCTTTGACAATTCCACAAGAACAGTCTTAACGAAAGGCTTCTTGAAGGGAAAGATGAAACTCTGTGGGATGAATTAACAGAACACGGAGCAGTTTCTCAGAAAGCTTCTTTCCAGTTTTGAATGGAAGATATTTCCTTTTTCACCATTGCTCTCTAGGGGTTTCCAAATATCCCTTTGCCAATTGCACAAGAACAGCCTTAGCGAAAGGCTTCTTGAAGGGAAAGATGTAACTCTGTGAGATGAATTCACAGAACACAGAGCAGTTTCTCAGAAAGCTTCTTTCCAGTTTTGAACGGAAGATATTTCCTTTTTCACCATAGCCCTCTATGGGTTTCCAAATATCCCTTTGCCAATTCCACAAGAACAGCCTCAGCGAAACGCTTCTTGAATGGAAAGATGTAACTCTGTGAGATGAATTAACAGAACACAGAACAGATTCTCAGAAAGCTTCTTTCCAGTTTTGAACGGAAGATATTTCCTTTTTCACCGTAGCCCTCTATGGGCTTCCAAATATCCCTTTGCCAATTCCAAAAGAACAGCCTTAGCGAAAGGCTTCTTGAAGGGAAAGATGTAACTCTGTGAGATGAATTAACAGAACACAGAGCAGTTTCTCAGAAAGCTTCTTTCCTGTTTTGAACGGAAGATATTTCCTTTTTCACCATAGCCCTCTATGGGCTTCCAAATATCCCTTTGACAATTCCACAAGAACAGTCTTAACGAAAGGCTTCTTGAAGGGAATGATGTAACTCTGTGGGATGAATTAACAGAACACGGAGCAGTTTCTCAGAAAGCTTCTTTCCAGTTTTGAGCGGAATATATTTCCTTTTTCACCATTGCTCTCTAGGGGTTTCCAAATATCCCTTTGCCAATTCCACAAGAACAGCCTTAGCGAAAGGCTTCTTGAAGGGAAAGATGTAACTCTGTGAGATGAATTCACAGAACACAGAGCAGTTTCTCAGAAAGCTTCTTTCCAGTTTTGAACGGAAGATATTTAATTTTTCACCATAGCCCCCTAAGGGCTTCCAAATATCCCTTTGCCAATTCCACAAGCACAGCCTCAGCGAAACGCTTCTTGAATGGAAAGATGTAACTCTGTGAGATGAATTAACAGAACACAGAGCAGATTCTCAGATAGCTTCTTTCCAGTTTTGAACGGAAGATATTTCCTTTTTCACCGTAGCCCTCTATGGGCTTCCAAATATCCCTTTGCCAATTCCAAAGGAACAGCCTTAGCGAAAGGCTTCTTGAAGGGAAAGATGTAACTCTGTGAGATGAATTAACAGAACACAGAGCAGTTTCTCAGAAAGTTTCTTTCCTGTTTTGAACGGAAGATATTTCCTTTTTCACCATAGCCCTCTATGGGCTTCCAAATATCAATTTGCCAATTCCACAAGAACAGCCTTAGCGAAAGGCATCTTGAAGAAAAAGATGTAACTCTGTGAGATGAATTAACAGAACACAGAGCAGTTTCTCAGAAAGTTTCTTTCCTGTTTTGAACGGAAGATATTTCCTTTTTCACCATAGCCCTCTATGGGCTTCCAAATACCCCTTGGCCAATTCCACAAGAACACCCTTAGCGTAAGGCTTCCTGAAGGGAAAGATGTAACTCTGTGGGATGAATTCACAGAACACAGATCAGTTTCTCAGAAAGCTTCTTTCCAGTTTTGAACGGAAGATATTTCCTTTTTCACCATAGCCCTCTATGGGCTTCCAAATATCCCTTTGACAATTCCACAAGAACAGCCTTAGCGAAAGGCTTCTTGTAGGGAAAGATGTAACTGTGTGAGATGAATTCACAGAACACAGAGCAGTCTCTCAGAAAGCTTCTTTCCAGTTTTGAACGTAAGATATTTCCTTTTTCACCATAGCCCTCCAAGGGCTTCCAAATATCCCTTTGCCAATTCCAGAAGAACAGCCTTAGCGAAAGGCTTCTTGAAGGAAACATGTAACTCTGTAAGATGAATTAAGAGAACACAGAGCAGTTTCTCAGAAAGGTTCTTTCCTGTTTTGAATGGAAGATATTTCCTTTTTCACCATAACCCTTTATGGGCTTCCAAATATATCTTTCCCAATTCCACAAGAAAAGCCTTAGCGAAAGGCTTCTAGAAGGGAAAGATGTAACTCTGTGAGATGAATTCACAGAACACAGAGCAGTTTCTCAGAAAGGTTCTTTCCTGTTTTGAATGGAAGATATTTCCTTTTTCACCATAACCCTTTATGGGCTTCCAAATATATCTTTCCCAATTCCACAAGAACAGCCTTAGCGAAAGGCTTCTTGAAGGTAAAGATGAAAATCTGTGAGATGAATTCACAGAACACAGAGCAGTTTCTCAGAAAGCTTCTTTCCAGTTTTGAACGGAAGATATTTCCTTTTTCACCATAGCCCTCTATGGGCTTCCAAATATCCCTTTGCCAATTCCACAAGAACAGCCTTAGCGAAAGGCTTCTTGAAGAAAAAGATGCAACTCTGTGAGATGAATTAACAGAACACAGAGCAGTTTCTCAGAAAGTTTCTTTCCAGTTTTGAACGGAAGATATTTCCTTTTTCACCATAGCCCTCTATGGGCTTCCAAATATCCCTTTGCCAATTCCACAAGAACAGCCTTAGCGTAAGGCTTCTTGAAGGGAAAGATGTAACTCTGTGGGATGAATTCACAGAACACAGAGCAGTTTCTCAGAAAGCTTCTTTCCAGTTTTGAACGGAAGATATTTCCTTTTTCACCATAGCCCTCTATGGGCTTCCAAATATCCCTTTGACAATTCCACAAGAACAGCCTTAGCGAAAGGCTTCTTGAAGGAAACATGTAACTCTGTGAGATGAATTAAGAGAACACAGAGCAGTTTCTCAGAAAGGTTCTTTCCTGTTTTGAATGGAAGATATTTCCTTTTTCACCATAACCCTTTATGGGCTTCCAAATATATCTTTCCCAATTCCACAAGAACAGCCTTAGCGAAAGGCTTCTTGAAGGGAAAGATGAAACTCTGTGAGATGAATTCACAGAACACAGAGCAGTTTCTCAGAAAGCTTCTTTCCAGTTTTAAAGGGAAGATATTTCCTTTTTAACCATAGCCCTCTATGGGCTTCCAAATATCCCTTTGCCAATTCCACAAGAACAGCCTTAGCGAAAGGCTTCTTGAAGGGAAAGATGTAACTCTGTCAGATGAATTCACAGAACACAGAGCAGTTTCTCAGAAAGCTTCTTTCCAGTTTTGAATGGAAGATATTTAATTTTTCACCATAGCCCTCTATGGACTTCCAAATATCCGTTTGCCAATTCCACAAGAACAGCCTTAGCGAAAGGCTTATTGAAGGGAAAGATGTAACTCTGTGTGATGAATTCACAGAACACAGAGCAGTTTCTCAGAAAGCTTCTTTCCAGTTTTGAACGGAAGATATTTCTTTTTCACCGTAGCCCTCTAAGGGCTTCCAAATATCCCTTTGCCAATTCCACAATAACAGCCTTAGCGAAAGGCTTCTTGAAGGGAAAGATGTAACTCTGTGAGACGAATTCACAGAACACAGAGCTGTTTCTCAGAAAGCTTCTTTCCAGTTTTGAACGGAAGATATTTCCTTTTTCACCATAGCCCTCTATGGGCTTCCAAATATCCCTTTGGCAATTCCACAAGAACAGCCTTAGCGAAAGATTTCTCGAAAGGAAACATGTAATTCTGTGAGATGATTTAAGAGGACACAGAGCAGTTTCTCAGAAAGCTTCTTTCCTGTTTTGAACGGAAGATATTTCCTTTTTCACCATAACCCTTTATGGGCTTCCAAATATATCTTTCCCAATTCCACAAGAACAGCCTTAGCGAAAGGCTTCTAGAAGTGAAAGATGTACCTCTGTGAGATGAATTCACAGAACACAGAGCAGTTTCTCAGACAGCTTCTTTCCAGTTTTGAACGGAAGATATTTCCTTTTTCACCATAGCCCTCTATGGGCTTCCAAATATCCCTTTGCCAATTCCACAAGAACAGCCTTCGCGAAAGGATTCTTGAATGGAAAGATGTAACTCTGTGAGATGAATTAACAGAACACAGAGCAGTTTCTTAGAAAGCTTCTTTCCAGTTTTCAACGGAAGATATTTCCTTTTTCACCATAGCCCTCTATGGGCTTCCAAATATCCCTTTGCCAATTCCACAAGAACAGCCTTAGCGAAAGGCTTCTTGAAGGGAAAGATGTAACTGTGTGATATGAATTCACAGAACACAGAGCAGTTTCTCAGAAAGCTTCTTTCCAGTTTTGAACGGAAGATATTTCCTTTTTCACCATAGCCCTCTATGGGCTTCCAAATATCCCTTTGCCAATTCCACAAGAACAGCCTTAGCGAAAGGCTTCTTGAAGGGAAAATGTAACTCTGTGAGATGAATTCACAGAACACAGAGCAGTTTCTCATAAAGCTTCTTTCGAGTTTTGAACGGAAGATATTTCCTTTTTCACCGTAGCCCTCTATGGGCTTCCAAATATCCCTTTGCCAATTCCACAAGAACAGCCTTAGCGAAAGGCTTCTTGAAGGGAAAGATGTAACTCTGTGAGATGAAATCACAGAACACAGAGCAGTCTCTCAGAAAGCTTCTTTCCAGTTTTGAACGGAAAATATTTCCTTTTTCACCATAGCCCTCTATGGGCTTCCAAATATCCCTTTCCCAATTCCACAAGAACAGCCTTAGCGAAAGGCTTCTTGAAGGGAAACATGTAACTCTGTGAGATGAATTAAGAGAACACAGAGCAGTTTCTCAGAAAGGTTCTTTCCTGTTTTGAATGGAAGATATTTCCTTTTTCACCATAACCCTTTATGGGCTTCCAAATATATCTTTCCCAATTCCACAAGAACAGCCTTAGCGAAAGGCTTCTTGAAGGGAAAGATGAAACTCTGTGAGATGAATTCACAGAACACAGAGCAGTTTCTCAGAAAGCTTCTTTCCAGTTTTGAACGGAAGATATTTCCTTTTTCACCATAGCCCTCTATGGGCTTCCAAATATCCCTTTGCCAATTCCACAAGAACAGCCTTAGCGAAAGGCTTCTTGAAGGGAAAGATGTAACTCTGTGGGATGAATTCACAGAACACGGAGCAGTTTCTCAGAAAGCTTCTTTCCAGTTTTGAATGGAAGATATTTCCTTTTTCACCATAGCCCTCTATGGACATCCAAATATCCCTTTTCCAATTCCACAAGAACATCCTTTAGCGAATGGCTTCTTGAAGGGAAAGATGTACCTCTGTGAGATGAATTAACAGAACACAGAGCAGTTTCTCAGAAAGCTTCTTTCCAGTTTTGAACGGAAGATATTTCCTTTTTCACCATAGCCCTCTATGGGCTTCCAAATATCCGTTTGCCAATTCCACAAGAACAGCCTTACCGAAAGGCTTCTTGAAGGGAAAATGTAACTCTGTGAGATGAATTCACAGAACACAGAGCAGTTTCTCAGAAAGCTTCTTTCCAGTTTTGAAGGGAAGATATTTCCTTTTTCACCATAGCCCTCTATGGGCTTCCAAATATCTTTTTGGCAATTCCACAAGAACAGCCTTAGCGAAAGGCTTCTTGAAGGGAAAGATGTAACTCTCTGAGATGAATTCACACATCACAGAGCAGTTTCTCAGAAAGCTTCTTTCCAGTTTTGAGCGGAAGTTATTTCCTTTTTCACCATAGCCCTCAATGGCTTCCAAATATCCCTTTGACAATTCCACAAGAACAGCCTTAGCGAAAGGCTTCTTGAAGGGAAAGATGTAACTCTGTGAGATGAATTAACAGAACACAGAGCAGTTTCTCAGAAAGCTTCTTTCCAGTTTTGAACGGAAGATATTTCCTTTTTCACCATAGCCCTCTAAGGGCTTCCAAATATCCCTTTGCCAATTCCACAAGAACTGCCTTAGCGAAAGGCTTCTTGAAGGGACAGATGTAACTCTGTGAGATGAATTCACAGAACACAGAGCAGTTTCTCAGAAAGCTTCTTTCCAGTTTTGAATGGAAGGTATTTCCTTTTTCACCAAAGCCCTCTATGGGCTTCCAAATATCCCTTTGACAATTCCACAAGAACAGTCTTAACGAAAGGCTTCTTGAAGGGAAAGATGTAACTCTGTGGGATGAATTAACAGAACACGGAGCAGTTTCTCAGAAAGCTTCTTTCCAGTTTTGAGCGGAATATATTTCCTTTTTCACCATAGCCCTCTAGGTGTTTCCAAATATCCCTTTGCCAATTCCACAAGAACAGCCTTAGCGAAAGGCTTATTGAAGGGAAAGATGTAACTCTGTGAGATGAATTCACAGAACACAGAGCAGTTTCTCAGAAAGCTTCTTTCCAGTTTTGAACGGAAGATATTTCTTCTTCACCGTAGCCCTCTATGGGCTTCCAAATATCCCTTTGCCAATTCCAAAAGAACAGCCTTAGCGAAAGGCTTCTTGAAGGGAAAGATGTAACTCTGTGAGACGAATTCACAGAACACAGAGCAGTTTCTCAGAAAGCTTCTTTCCAGTTTTGAACGGAAGATATTGCCTTTTTCACCATAGCCCTCTATGGGCTTCCAAATATCCCTTTTCCAATTCCACAAGAACAGCCTTAGCGAAAGGCTTCTTGAAGGGAAAGATGTAACACTGTGAGATGAATTCACAGAACACAGAGCAGTTTCTCAGAAAGCTTCTTTCCAGTTTTGAACGGAAGATATTTCCTTTTTCACCATAGCCCTCTATGGGCTTCCAAATATTCCTTTGCCAATTCCACAAGAACAGCCTTAGCGAAAGGCTTCTTGAAGGGAAAGATGGAACTCTGTGAGTCGAATTCACAGAACATAGAGCAGTTTCTCAGAAAGCTTCTTTCCAGTATTGAATGGAAGATAATTCCTTTTTCACCATAGCCCTCTATGGGCTTCCAAATATCCCTTTGCCAATTCCACAAGAACAGCCTTAGCGAAAGCCTTATTGAAAGGAAACATCTAACTCTGTGAGATGAATTAAGAGAACACAGAGCAGTTTCTCAGAAAGCTTCTTTCCTGTTTTGAACGGAAGATATTTCCTTTTTCACCATAGCCCTCTATGGGCTTCCAAATATCCCTTTGACAATTCCACAAGAACAGTCTTAACGAAAGTCTTCTTGAAGGGAAAGATGTAACTCTGTGGGATGAATTAACAGAACACGGAGCAGTTTCTCAGAAAGCTTCTTTCCAGTTTTGAACGGAAGATATTTCCTTTTTCACCGCAGCCATCAATGGGCTTCCAAATATCCCTTTGCCAATTCCACAAGAACAGCCTTAGCGAAAGGCTTCTTGAATGGAAAGATGTAACTCTGTGATATGAATTCACAGAACACAGAGCAGTTTCTCAGAAAGCTTCTTGACAGTTTTGCACGGAAGATATTTCCTTTTTCACCATAGACCTCTATGGGCTTCCAAATATCCCTTTGCCAATTCCACAAGAACAGCCTTAGCGAAAGGCTTCTTGAAGGGAAAATGTAACTCTGTGAGATGAATTAACAGAACACAGAGCAGTTTCTCAGAAAGCTTCTTTCCAGTTTTGAACGGAAGATATTTCCTTTTTCACCATAGCCCTCTATGGGCTTCCAAATATCCCTTTGCCAATTCCACAAGAACAGCCTTAGCGAAAGGCTTCTTGAAGGGAAAGATGTAACTCTGTGAGATGAAATCACAGAACACAGAGCAGTCTCTCAGAAAGCTTCTTTCCAGTTTTGAACGGAAGATATTTCCTTTTTCACCATAGCCCTCTATGGGCTTCCAAATATCCCTTTGCCAATTCCACAAGAACAGCCTCAGCGAAACGCTTCTTGAATGGAAAGATGTAACTCTGTGAGATGAATTAACAGAACACAGAGCAGATTCTCAGAAAGCTTCTTTCCTGTTTTGAACGGAAGATATTTCCTTTTTCACCATAGCCCTCTATGGGCTTCCAAATGTCCCTTTGACAATTCCACAAGAACAGCCTTAGCGAAAGGCTTCTTGAAGGGAAAGATGTAACTCTGTGAGATGAATTCACAGAACACAGAGCAGTCTCTCAGAAAGCTTCTTTCCAGTTTTGAACGGAAGATATTTCCTTTTTCACCATAGCCCTCTAAGGGCTTCCAAATATCCCTTTGCCAATTCCACAAGAACAGCCTTAGAGAAAGGCTTCTTGAAGGAAACATGTAACTCTGTGAGATGAATTAAGAGAACACAGAGCAGTTTCTCAGAAAGGTTCTTTCCTGTTTTGAATGGAAGATATTTCCTTTTTCACCATAACCCTTTATGGGCTTCCAAATATATCTTTCCCAATTCCACAAGAACAGCCTTAGCGAAAGGCTTCTAGAAGGGAAAGATGTACCTCTGTGAGATGAATTCACAGAACACAGAGCAGTTTCTCAGACAGCTTCTTTCCAGTTTTGAACGGAAGATATTTCCTTTTTCACCATAGCCCTCTATGGGCTTCCAAATATCCCTTTGCCAATTCCACAAGAACAGCCTTCGCGAAAGGATTCTTGAATGGAAAGATGTAACTCTGTGAGATGAATTAACAGAACACAGAGCAGTTTCTCAGAAAGCTTCTTTCCAGTTTTCAACGGAAGATATTTCCTTTTTCACCATAGCCCTCTATGGGCTTCCAAATATCCCTTTGCCAATTCCACAAGAACAGCCTTAGCGAAAGGCTTCTTGAAGGGAAAATGTAACTCTGTGAGATGAATTCACAGAACACAGAGCAGTTTCTCATAAAGCTTCTTTCCAGTTTTGAACGGAAGATATTTCCTTTTTCACCATAGCCCTCTATGGGCTTCCAAATATCCCTTTGCCAATTCCACCAGAACAGCCTTAGCGAAAGGCTTCTTGAAGGGAAAGATGTAACTCTGTGAGATGAAATCACAGAACACAGAGCAGTCTCTCAGAAAGCTTCTTTCCAGTTTTGAACGGAAAATATTTCCTTTTTCACCATAGCCCTCTATGGGCTTCCAAATATCCCTTTCCCAATTCCACAAGAACAGCCTTAGCGAAAGGCTTCTTGAAGGGAAACATGTAACTCTGTGAGATGAATTAAGAGAACACAGAGCAGTTTCTCAGAAAGGTTCTTTCCTGTTTTGAATGGAAGATATTTCCTTTTTCACCATAACCCTTTATGGGCTTCCAAATATATCTTTCCCAATTCCACAAGAACAGCCTTAGCGAAAGGATTCTTGAAGGGAAAGATGAAACTCTGTGAGATGAATTCACAGAACACAGAGCAGTTTCTCAGAAAGCTTCTTTCCAGTTTTGAACGGAAGATATTTCCTTTTTCACCATAGCCCTCTATGGGCTTCCAAATATCCCTTTGCCAATTCCACAAGAACAGCCTTAGCGAAAGGCTTCTTGAAGGGAAAGATGTAACTCTGTCAGATGAATTCACAGAACACAGAGCAGTTTCTCAGAAAGCTTCTTTCCAGTTTTGAATGGAAGATATTTCCTTTTTCACCATAGCCCTCTATGGACTTCCAAATATCCCTTTTCCAATTCCACAAGAACATCCTTTAGCGAATGGCTTCTTGAAGGGAAAGATGTACCTCTGTGAGATGAATTAACAGAACACAGAGCAGTTTCTCAGAAAGCTTCTTTCCAGTTTTGAACGGAAGATATTTCCTTTTTCACCATAGCCCTCTATGGGCTTCCAAATATCCGTTTGCCAATCCCACAAGAACAGCCTTACCGAAAGGCTTCTTGAAGGGAAAATGTAACTCTGTGAGATGAATTCACAGAACACAGAGCAGTTTCTCAGAAAGCTTCTTTCCAGTTTTGAAGGGAAGATATTTCCTTTTTCACCATAGCCCTCTATCGGCTTCCAAATATCTTTTTGGCAATTCCACAAGAACAGCCTTAGCGAAAGGCTTCTTGAAGGGAAAGATGTAACTCTCTGAGATGAATTCACACATCACAGAGCAGTTTCTCAGAAAGCTTCTTTCCAGTTTTGAGCGGAAGCTATTTCCTTTTTCACCATAGCCCTCAATGGATTCCAAATATCCCTTTGAGAATTCCACAAGAACAGCCTTAGCGAAAGGCTTCTTGAAGGGAAAGATGTAACTCTGTGAGATGAATTAACAGAACACAGAGCAGTTTCTCAGAAAGCTTCTTTCCAGTTTTGAACGGAAGATATTTCCTTTTTCACCATAGCCCTCTAAGGGCTTCCAAATATCCCTTTGCCAATTCCACAAGAACTGCCTTAGCGAAAGGCTTCTTGAAGGGACAGATGTAACTCTGTGAGATGAATTCACAGAACACAGAGCAGTTTCTCAGAAAGCTTCTTTCCAGTTTTGAATGGAAGGTATTTCCTTTTTCACCAAAGCCCTCTATGGGCTTCCAAATATCCCTTTGACAATTCCACAAGAACAGTCTTAACGAAAGGCTTCTTGAAGGGAAAGATGTAACTCTGTGGGATGAATTAACAGAACACGGAGCAGTTTCTCAGAAAGCTTCTTTCCAGTTTTGAGCGGAATATATTTCCTTTTTCACCATAGCCCTCTAGGTGTTTCCAAATATCCCTTTGCCAATTCCACAAGAACAGCCTTAGCGAAAGGCTTATTGAAGGGAAAGATGTAACTCTGTGAGATGAGTTCACAGAACACAGAGCAGTTTCTCAGAAAGCTTCTTTCCAGTTTTGAACGGAAGATATTTCTTTTTCACCGTAGCCCTCTATGGGCTTCCAAATATCCCTTTGCCAATTCCAAAAGAACAGCCTTAGCGAAAGACTTCTTGAAGGGAAAGATGTAACTCTGTGAGACGAATTCACAGAACACAGAGCAGTTTCTCAGAAAGCTTCTTTCCAGTTTTGAACGGAAGATATTTCCTTTTTCACCATAGCCCTCTATGGGCTTCCAAATATCCCTTTTCCAATTCCACAAGAACAGCCTTAGCGAAAGGCTTCTTGAAGGGAAAGATGTAACACTGTGAGATGAATTCACAGAACACAGAGCAGTTTCTCAGAAAGCTTCTTTCCAGTTTTGAACGGAAGATATTTCCTTTTTCACCATAGCCCTCTATGGGCTTCCAAATATTCCTTTGCCAATTCCACAAGAACAGCCTTAGCGAAAGGCTTCTTGAAGGGAAAGATGTAACTCTGTGAGACGAATTCACAGAACATAGAGCAGTTTCTCAGAAAGCTTCTTTCCAGTATTGAATGGAAGATAATTCCTTTTTCACCATAGCCCTCTATGGGCTTCCAAATATCCCTTTGCCAATTCCACAAGAACAGCCTTAGCGAAAGCCTTATTGAAAGGAAACATCTAACTCTGTGAGATGAATTAAGAGAACACAGAGCAGTTTCTCAGAAAGCTTCTTTCCTGTTTTGAACGGAAGATATTTAGTTTTTCACCATAGCCCTCTATGGGCTTCCAAATATCCCTTTGACAATTCCACAAGAACAGTCTTAACGAAAGTCTTCTTGAAGGGAAAGATGTAACTCTGTGGGGTGAATTAACAGAACACGGAGCAGTTTCTCAGAAAGCTTCTTTCCAGTTTTGAACGGAAGATATTTCCTTTTTCACCGCAGCCCTCTATGGGCTTCCAAATATCCCTTTGCCAATTCCACAAGAACAGCCTTAGCGAAAGGCTTCTTGAATGGAAAGATGTAACTCTGTGATATGAATTCACAGAACACAGAGCAGTTTCTCAGAAAGCTTCTTTCCAGTTTTGAATGGAAGATATTTCCTTTTTCACCATAGCCCTCTATGGACTTCCAAATATCCCTTTTCCAATTCCACAAGAACATCCTTTAGCGAATGGCTTCTTGAAGGGAAAGATGTACCCCTGTGAGATGAATTAACAGAACACAGAGCAGTTTCTCAGAAAGCTTCTTTCCAGTTTTGAACGGAAGATATTTCCTTTTTCACCATAGCCCTCTATGGGCTTCCAAATATCCGTTTGCCAATCCCACAAGAACAGCCTTACCGAAAGGCTTCTTGAAGGGAAAATGTAACTCTGTGAGATGAATTCACAGAACACAGAGCAGTTTCTCAGAAAGCTTCTTTCCAGTTTTGAAGGGAAGATATTTCCTTTTTCACCATAGCCCTCTATCGGCTTCCAAATATCTTTTTGCCAATTCCACAAGAACAGCCTTAGCGAAAGGCTTCTTGAAGGGAAAGATGTAACTCTCTGAGATGAATTCACACATCACAGAGCAGTTTCTCAGAAAGCTTCTTTCCAGTTTTCAGCGGAAGATATTTCCTTTTTCACCATAGCCCTCAATGGCTTCCAAATATCCCTTTGACAATTCCACAAGAACAGCCTTAGCGAAAGGCTTCTTGAAGGGAAAGATGTAACTCTGTGAGATGAATTAACAGAACACAGAGCAGTTTCTCAGAAAGCTTCTTTCCAGTTTTGAACGGAAGATATTTCCTTTTTCACCATAGCCCTCTAAGGGCTTCCAAATATCCCTTTGCCAATTCCACAAGAACTGCCTTAGCGAAAGGCTTCTTGAAGGGACAGATGTAACTCTGTGAGATGAATTCACAGAACACAGAGCAGTTTCTCAGAAAGCTTCTTTCCAGTTTTGAATGGAAGGTATTTCCTTTTTCACCAAAGCCCTCTATGGGCTTCCAAATATCCCTTTGACAATTCCACAAGAACAGGCTTAACGAAAGGCTTCTTGAAGGGAAAGATGTAACTCTGTGGGATGAATTAACAGAACACGGAGCAGTTTCTCAGAAAGCTTCTTTCCAGTTTTGAGCGGAATATATTTCCATTTTCACCATAGCCCTCTAGGTGTTTCCAAATATCCCTTTGCCAATTCCACAAGAACAGCCTTAGCGAAAGGCTTATTGAAGGGAAAGATGTAACTCTGTGAGATGAATTCACAGAACACAGAGCAGTTTCTCAGAAAGCTTCTTTCCAGTTTTGAACGGAAGATATTTCTTTTTCACCGTAGCCCTCTATGGGCTTCCAAATATCCCTTTGCCAATTCCAAAAGAACAGCCTTAGCGAAAGGCTTCTTGAAGGGAAAGATGTAACTCTGTGAGACGAATTCACAGAACACAGAGCAGTTTCTCAGAAAGCTTCTTTCCAGTTTTGAGCGGAATATATTTCCATTTTCACCATAGCCCTCTAGGTGTTTCCAAATATCCCTTTGCCAATTCCACAAGAACAGCCTTAGCGAAAGGCTTATTGAAGGGAAAGATGTAACTCTGTGAGATGAATTCACAGAACACAGAGCAGTTTCTCAGAAAGCTTCTTTCCAGTTTTGAACGGAAGATATTTCTTTTTCACCGTAGCCCTCTATGGGCTTCCAAATATCCCTTTGCCAATTCCAAAAGGACAGCCTTAGCGAAAGGCTTCTTGAAGGGAAAGATGTAACTCTGTGAGACGAAATCACAGAACACAGAGCAGTTTCTCAGAAAGCTTCTTTCCAGTTTTGAACGGAAGATATTTCCTTTTTCACCATAGCCCTCTATGGGCTTCCAAATATCCCTTTTCCAATTCCACAAGAACAGCCTTAGCGAAAGGCTTCTTGAAGGGAAAGATTTAACTCTGTGAGATGAATTCACAGAACACGGAGCAGTTTCTCAGAAAGCTTCTTTCCAGTTTTGAACGGAAGATATTTCCTTTTTCACCATAGCCCTCTATGGGCTTCCAAATATTCCTTTGCCAATTCCACAAGAACAGCCTTAGCGAAAGGCTTCTTGAAGGGAAATATGGAACTCTGTGAGACGAATTCACAGAACATAGAGCAGTTTCTCAGAAAGCTTCTTTCCAGTATTGAATGGAAGATAATTCCTTTTTCACCATAGCCCTCTATGGGCTTCCAAATATCCCTTTGCCAATTCCACAAGAACAGCCTTAGCGAAAGACTTATTGAAAGGAAACATGTAACTCTGTGAGATGAATTAAGAGAACACAGAGCAGTTTCTCAGAAAGCTTCTTTCCTGTTTTGAACGGAAGATATTTCCTTTTTCACCATAGCCCTCTATGGGCTTCCAAATATCCCTTTGACAATTCCACAAGAACAGTCTTAACGAAAGTCTTCTTGAAGGGAAAGATGTAACTCTGTGGGATGAATTAACAGAACACGGAGCAGTTTCTCAGAAAGCTTCTTTCCAGTTTTGAACGGAAGATATTTCCTTTTTCGCCGTAGCCCTCTATGGGCTTCCAAATATCCCTTTGCCAATTCCACAAGAACAGCCTTAGCGAAAGGCTTCTTGAATGGAAAGATGTAACTCTGTGATATGAATTCACAGAACACAGAGCAGTTTCCCAGAAAGCTTCTTGACAGTTTTGAACGGAAGATATTTCCTTTTTCACCATAGACCTCTATGGGCTTCCAAATATCCCTTTGCCAATTCCACAAGAACAGCCTTAGCGAAAGGCTTCTTTAAGGGAAAATGTAACACTGTGAGATGAATTAACAGAACACAGAGCAGTTTCTCAGAAAGCTTCTTTCCAGTTTTGAACGGAAGATATTTCCTTTTTCACCATAGCCCTCTATGGGCTTCCAAATATCCCTTTGCCAATTCCACAAGAACAGCCTTAGCGAAAGGCTTCTTGAAGGGAAAGATGTAACTCTGTGAGATGAAATCACAGAACACAGAGCAGTTTCTCAGAAAGCTTCTTTCCAGTTTTGAACGGAAGATATTTCCTTTTTCACCATAGCCCTCTATGGGCTTCCAAATATCCCTTTCCCAATTCCACAAGAACAGCTTTAGCGAAAGGCTTCTTGAAGGGAAACATGTAACTCTGTGAGATGAATTAAGAGAACACAGAGCAGTTTCTCAGAAAGGTTCTTTCCTGTTTTGAATGGATGATATTTCCTTTTTCACCATAACCCTTTATGGGCTTCCAAATATATCTTTCCCAATTCCACAAGAACAGCCTTAGCGAAAGGCTTCTTGAAGGGAAAGATGAAACTCTGTGAGATGAATTCACAGAACACAGAGCAGTTTCTCAGAAAGCTTATTTCCAGTTTTGAACGGAAGATATTTCCTTTTTCACCATAGCCCTCTATGGGCTTCCAAATATCCCTTTGCCAATTCCACAAGAACAGCCTTAGCGAAAGGCTTCTTGAAGGGAAAGATGTAACTCTGTCAGATGAATTCACAGAACACAGAGGAGTTTCTCAGAAAGCTTCTTTCCAGTTTTGAATGGAAGATATTTCCTTTTTCACCATAGCCCTCTATGGACTTCCAAATATCCCTTTTCCAATTCCACAAGAACAGCCTTTAGCGAATGGCTTCTTGAAGGGAAAGATGTACCTCTGTGAGATGAATTAACAGAACACAGAGCAGTTTCTCAGAAAGCTTCTTTCCAGTTTTGAACGGAAGATATTTCCTTTTTCACCATAGCCCTCTATGGGCTTCCAAATATCCGTTTGCCAATCCCACAAGAACAGCCTTACCGAAAGGCTTCTTGAAGGGAAAATGTAACTCTGTGAGATGAATTCACAGAACACAGAGCAGTTTCTCAGAAAGCTTCTTTCCAGTTTTGAAGGGAAGATATTTCCTTTTTCACCATAGCCCTCTATCGGCTTCCAAATATCTTTTTGGCAATTCCACAAGAACAGCCTTAGCGAAAGGCTTCTTGAAGGGAAAGATGTAACTCTCTGAGATGAATTCACACATCACAGAGCAGTTTCTCAGAAAGCTTCTTTCCAGTTTTGAGCGGAAGCTATTTCCTTTTTCACCATAGCCCTCAATGGATTCCAAATATCCCTTTGACAATTCCACAAGAACAGCCTTAGCGAAAGGCTTCTTGAAGGGAAAGATGTAACTCTGTGAGATGAATTAACAGAACACAGAGCAGTTTCTCAGAAAGCTTCTTTCCAGTTTTGAACGGAAGATATTTCCTTTTTCACCATAGCCCTCTAAGGGCTTCCAAATATCCCTTTGCCAATTCCACAAGAACTGCCTTAGCGAAAGGCTTCTTGAAGGGACAGATGTAACTCTGTGAGATGAATTCACAGAACACAGAGCAGTTTCTCAGAAAGCTTCTTTCCAGTTTTGAATGGAAGGTATTTCCTTTTTCACCAAAGCCCTCTATGGGCTTCCAAATATCCCTTTGACAATTCCACAAGAACAGTCTTAACGAAAGGCTTCTTGAAGGGAAAGATGTAACTCTGTGGGATGAATTAACAGAACACGGAGCAGTTTCTCAGAAAGCTTCTTTCCAGTTTTGAGCGGAATATATTTCCTTTTTCACCATAGCCCTCTAGGTGTTTCCAAATATCCCTTTACCAATTCCACAAGAACAGCCTTAGCGAAAGGCTTATTGAAGGGAAAGATGTAACTCTGTGAGATGAGTTCACAGAACACAGAGCAGTTTCTCAGAAAGCTTCTTTCCAGTTTTGAACGGAAGATATTTCTTTTTCACCGTAGCCCTCTATGGGCTTCCAAATATCCCTTTGCCAATTCCAAAAGAACAGCCTTAGCGAAAGGCTTCTTGAAGGGAAAGATGTAACTCTGTGAGACGAATTCACAGAACACAGAGCAGTTTCTCAGAAAGCTTCTTTCCAGTTTTGAACGGAAGATATTTCCTTTTTCACCATAGCCCTCTATGGGCTTCCAAATATCCCTTTTCCAATTCCACAAGAACAGCCTTAGCGAAAGGCTTCTTGAAGGGAAAGATGTAACACTGTGAGATGAATTCACAGAACACAGAGCAGTTTCTCAGAAAGCTTCTTTCCAGTTTTGAACGGAAGATATTTCCTTTTTCACCATAGCCCTCAATGGGCTTCCAAATATTCCTTTGCCAATTCCACAAGAACAGCCTTAGCGAAAGGCTTCTTGAAGGGAAAGATGTAACTCTGTGAGACGAATTCACAGAACATAGAGCAGTTTCTCAGAAAGCTTCTTTCCAGTATTGAATGGAAGATAATTCCTTTTTCACCATAGCCCTCTATGGGCTTCCAAATATCCCTTTGCCAATTCCACAAGAACAGCCTTAGCGAAAGCCTTATTGAAAGGAAACATCTAACTCTGTGAGATGAATTAAGAGAACACAGAGCAGTTTCTCAGAAAGCTTCTTTCCTGTTTTGAACGGAAGATATTTAGTTTTTCACCATAGCCCTCTATGGGCTTCCAAATATCCCTTTGACAATTCCACAAGAACAGTCTTAACGAAAGTCTTCTTGAAGGGAAAGATGTAACTCTGTGGGGTGAATTAACAGAACACGGAGCAGTTTCTCAGAAAGCTTCTTTCCAGTTTTGAACGGAAGATATTTCCTTTTTCACCGCAGCCCTCTATGGGCTTCCAAATATCCCTTTGCCAATTCCACAAGAACAGCCTTAGCGAAAGGCTTCTTGAATGGAAAGATGTAACTCTGTGATATGAATTCACAGAACACAGAGCAGTTTCTCAGAAAGCTTCTTTCCAGTTTTGAATGGAAGATATTTCCTTTTTCACCATAGCCCTCTATGGACTTCCAAATATCCCTTTTCCAATTCCACAAGAACATCCTTTAGCGAATGGCTTCTTGAAGGGAAAGATGTACCCCTGTGAGATGAATTAACAGAACACAGAGCAGTTTCTCAGAAAGCTTCTTTCCAGTTTTGAACGGAAGATATTTCCTTTTTCACCATAGCCCTCTATGGGCTTCCAAATATCCGTTTGCCAATCCCACAAGAACAGCCTTACCGAAAGGCTTCTTGAAGGGAAAATGTAACTCTGTGAGATGAATTCACAGAACACAGAGCAGTTTCTCAGAAAGCTTCTTTCCAGTTTTGAAGGGAAGATAATTCCTTTTTCACCATAGCCCTCTATCGGCTTCCAAATATCTTTTTGCCAATTCCACAAGAACAGCCTTAGCGAAAGGCTTCTTGAAGGGAAAGATGTAACTCTCTGAGATGAATTCACACATCACAGAGCAGTTTCTCAGAAAGCTTCTTTCCAGTTTTCAGCGGAAGATATTTCCTTTTTCACCATAGCCCTCAATGGCTTCCAAATATCCCTTTGACAATTCCACAAGAACAGCCTTAGCGAAAGGCTTCTTGAAGGGAAAGATGTAACTCTGTGAGATGAATTAACAGAACACAGAGCAGTTTCTCAGAAAGCTTCTTTCCAGTTTTGAACGGAAGATATTTCCTTTTTCACCATAGCCCTCTAAGGGCTTCCAAATATCCCTTTGCCAATTCCACAAGAACTGCCTTAGCGAAAGGCTTCTTGAAGGGACAGATGTAACTCTGTGAGATGAATTCACAGAACACAGAGCAGTTTCTCAGAAAGCTTCTTTCCAGTTTTGAATGGAAGGTATTTCCTTTTTCACCAAAGCCCTCTATGGGCTTCCAAATATCCCTTTGACAATTCCACAAGAACAGGCTTAACGAAAGGCTTCTTGAAGGGAAAGATGTAACTCTGTGGGATGAATTAACAGAACACGGAGCAGTTTCTCAGAAAGCTTCTTTCCAGTTTTGAGCGGAATATATTTCCATTTTCACCATAGCCCTCTAGGTGTTTCCAAATATCCCTTTGCCAATTCCACAAGAACAGCCTTAGCGAAAGGCTTATTGAAGGGAAAGATGTAACTCTGTGAGATGAATTCACAGAACACAGAGCAGTTTCTCAGAAAGCTTCTTTCCAGTTTTGAACGGAAGATATTTCTTTTTCACCGTAGCCCTCTATGGGCTTCCAAATATCCCTTTGCCAATTCCAAAAGAACAGCCTTAGCGAAAGGCTTCTTGAAGGGAAAGATGTAACTCTGTGAGACGAATTCACAGAACACAGAGCAGTTTCTCAGAAAGCTTCTTTCCAGTTTTGAGCGGAATATATTTCCATTTTCACCATAGCCCTCTAGGTGTTTCCAAATATCCCTTTGCCAATTCCACAAGAACAGCCTTAGCGAAAGGCTTATTGAAGGGAAAGATGTAACTCTGTGAGATGAATTCACAGAACACAGAGCAGTTTCTCAGAAAGCTTCTTTCCAGTTTTGAACGGAAGATATTTCTTTTTCACCGTAGCCCTCTATGGGCTTCCAAATATCCCTTTGCCAATTCCAAAAGGACAGCCTTAGCGAAAGGCTTCTTGAAGGGAAAGATGTAACTCTGTGAGACGAATTCACAGAACACAGAGCAGTTTCTCAGAAAGCTTCTTTCCAGTTTTGAACGGAAGATATTTCCTTTTTCACCATAGCCCTCTATGGGCTTCCAAATATCCCTTTTCCAATTCCACAAGAACAGCCTTAGCGAAAGGCTTCTTGAAGGGAAAGATTTAACTCTGTGAGATGAATTCACAGAACACGGAGCAGTTTCTCAGAAAGCTTCTTTCCAGTTTTGAACGGAAGATATTTCCTTTTTCACCATAGCCCTCTATGGGCTTCCAAATATTCCTTTGCCAATTCCACAAGAACAGCCTTAGCGAAAGGCTTCTTGAAGGGAAATATGGAACTCTGTGAGACGAATTCACAGAACATAGAGCAGTTTCTCAGAAAGCTTCTTTCCAGTATTGAATGGAAGATAATTCCTTTTTCACCATAGCCCTCTATGGGCTTCCAAATATCCCTTTGCCAATTCCACAAGAACAGCCTTAGCGAAAGACTTATTGAAAGGAAACATGTAACTCTGTGAGATGAATTAAGAGAACACAGAGCAGTTTCTCAGAAAGCTTCTTTCCTGTTTTGAACGGAAGATATTTCCTTTTTCACCATAGCCCTCTATGGGCTTCCAAATATCCCTTTGACAATTCCACAAGAACAGTCTTAACGAAAGTCTTCTTGAAGGGAAAGATGTAACTCTGTGGGATGAATTAACAGAACACGGAGCAGTTTCTCAGAAAGCTTCTTTCCAGTTTTGAACGGAAGATATTTCCTTTTTCGCCGTAGCCCTCTATGGGCTTCCAAATATCCCTTTGCCAATTCCACAAGAACAGCCTTAGCGAAAGGCTTCTTGAATGGAAAGATGTAACTCTGTGATATGAATTCACAGAACACAGAGCAGTTTCCCAGAAAGCTTCTTGACAGTTTTGAACGGAAGATATTTCCTTTTTCACCATAGACCTCTATGGGCTTCCAAATATCCCTTTGCCAATTCCACAAGAACAGCCTTAGCGAAAGGCTTCTTTAAGGGAAAATGTAACACTGTGAGATGAATTAACAGAACACAGAGCAGTTTCTCAGAAAGCTTCTTTCCAGTTTTGAACGGAAGATATTTCCTTTTTCACCATAGCCCTCTATGGGCTTCCAAATATCCCTTTGCCAATTCCACAAGAACAGCCTTAGCGAAAGGCTTCTTGAAGGGAAAGATGTAACTCTGTGAGATGAAATCACAGAACACAGAGCAGTTTCTCAGAAAGCTTCTTTCCAGTTTTGAACGGAAGATATTTCCTTTTTCACCATAGCCCTCTATGGGCTTCCAAATATCCCTTTCCCAATTCCACAAGAACAGCTTTAGCGAAAGGCTTCTTGAAGGGAAACATGTAACTCTGTGAGATGAATTAAGAGAACACAGAGCAGTTTCTCAGAAAGGTTCTTTCCTGTTTTGAATGGATGATATTTCCTTTTTCACCATAACCCTTTATGGGCTTCCAAATATATCTTTCCCAATTCCACAAGAACAGCCTTAGCGAAAGGCTTCTTGAAGGGAAAGATGAAACTCTGTGAGATGAATTCACAGAACACAGAGCAGTTTCTCAGAAAGCTTATTTCCAGTTTTGAACGGAAGATATTTCCTTTTTCACCATAGCCCTCTATGGGCTTCCAAATATCCCTTTGCCAATTCCACAAGAACAGCCTTAGCGAAAGGCTTCTTGAAGGGAAAGATGTAACTCTGTCAGATGAATTCACAGAACACAGAGGAGTTTCTCAGAAAGCTTCTTTCCAGTTTTGAATGGAAGATATTTCCTTTTTCACCATAGCCCTCTATGGACTTCCAAATATCCCTTTTCCAATTCCACAAGAACAGCCTTTAGCGAATGGCTTCTTGAAGGGAAAGATGTACCTCTGTGAGATGAATTAACAGAACACAGAGCAGTTTCTCAGAAAGCTTCTTTCCAGTTTTGAACGGAAGATATTTCCTTTTTCACCATAGCCCTCTATGGGCTTCCAAATATCCGTTTTCCAATTCCACAAGAACAGCCTTAGCGAAAGGCTTCTTGAAGGGAAAGATGTAACTCTGTGAGATGAATTCACAGAACACAGAGCAGTTTCTCAGAAAGCTTCTTTCCAGTTTTGAAGGGAAGATATTTCCTTTTTCACCACAGCCCTCTATGGGCTTCCAAATATCTTTTTGCCAATTCCACAAGAACAGCCTTAGCGAAAGGCTTCTTGAAGGGAAAGATGTAACTCTCTGAGATGAATTCACACATCACAGAGCAGTTTCTCAGAAGCTTCTTTCCAGTTTTGAGCGGAAGATATTTCCTTTTTCACCATAGCCCTCAATGGCTTCCAAATATCCCTTTGACAATTCCACAAGAACCCCCTTAGCGAAAGGCTTCTTGAAGGGAAAGATGTAACTCTGTGAGATGAATTAACAGAACACAGAGCAGTTTCTCAGAAAGCTTCTTTCCAGTTTTGAACGGAAGATATTTCCTTTTTCACCATAGCCCTCTAAGGGCTTCCAAATATACCTTTGCCAATTCCACAAGAACTGCCTTAGCGAAAGGCTTCTTGAAGGGACAGATGTAACTCTGTGAGATGAATTTACAGAACACAGAGCAGTTTCTCAGAAAGCTTCTTTCCAGTTTTGAATGGAAGGTATTTCCTTTTTCACCAAAGCCCTCTATGGGCTTCCAAATATCCCTTTGACAATTCCACAAGAACAGTCTTAACGAAAGGCTTCTTGAAGGGAAAGATGTAACTCTGTGGGATGAATTAACAGAACACGGAGCAGTTTCTCAGAAAGCTTCTTTCCAGTTTTGAGCGGAATATATTTCCTTTTTCACCATTGCTCTCTAGCGGTTTCCAAATATCCCTTTTCCAATTCCACAAGAACAGCCTTAGCGAAAGGCTTCTTGAAGGGAAAGATGTAACTCTGTGAGATGAAATCACAGAACACAGAGCAGTCTCTCAGAAAGCTTCTTTCCAGTTTTGAACGGAAGATATTTCCTTTTTCACCATAGCCCTCTAAGGGCTTCCAAATATCCCTTTGCCAATTCCACAAGAACAGCCTTAGCGAAAGACTTATTGAAAGGAAACATGTAACTCTGTGAGATGAATTAAGAGAACACAGAGCAGTTTCTCAGAAAGCTTCTTTCCTGTTTTGAACGGAAGATATTTCCTTTTTCACCATAGCCCTCTATGGGCTTCCAAATATCCCTTTGACAATTCCACAAGAACAGTCTTAACGAAAGTCTTCTTGAAGGGAAAGATGTAACTCTGTGGGATGAATTAACAGAACACGGAGCAGTTTCTCAGAAAGCTTCTTTCCAGTTTTGAACGGAAGATATTTCCTTTTTCACCATAGCCCTCTATGGGCTTCCAAATATCCCTTTGCCAATTCCACAAGAACAGCCTTAGCGAAAGGCTTCTTGAATGGAAAGATGTAACTCTGTGATATGAATTCACAGAACACAGAGCAGTTTCTCAGAAAGCTTCTTGACAGTTTTGAACGGAAGATATTTCCTTTTTCCCCATAGACCTCTATGGGCTTCCAAATATCCCTTTGCCAATTCCACAAGAACAGCCTTAGCGAAAGGCTTCTTGAAGGGAAAATGTAACTCTGTGAGATGAATTAACAGAACACCGAGCAGTTTCTCAGAAAGCTTCTTTCCAGTTTTGAACGGAAGATATTTCCTTTTTCACCATAGCCCTCTAGGGGCTTCCAAATATCCCTTTGCCAATTCCACAAGAACAGCCTTAGCGAAAGGCTTTTTGAAGGGAAAGATGTAACTCTGTGAGATGAAATCACAGAACACAGAGCAGTCTCTCAGAAAGCTTCTTTAGAGTTTTGAACGGAAGATATTTCCTTTTTCACCATAGCCCTCTATGGCCTTCCAAATATCCCTTTCCCAATTCCACAAGAACAGCCTTAGCGAAAGGCTTCTTGAAGGGAAACATGTAACTCTGTGAGATGAATTAAGAGAACACAGAGCAGTTTCTCAGAAAGGTTCTTTCCTGTTTTGAATGGAAGATATTTCCTTTTTCACCATAACCCTTTATGGGCTTCCAAATATATCTTTCCCAATTCCACAAGAACAGCCTTAGCGAAAGGCTTCTTGAATGGAAAGATGTAACTCTGTGATATGAATTCACAGAACACAGAGCAGTTTCTCAGAAAGCTTCTTGACAGTTTTGAACGGAAGATATTTCCTTTTTCCCCATAGACCTCTATGGGCTTCCAAATATCCCTTTGCCAATTCCACAAGAACAGCCTTAGCGAAAGGCTTCTTGAAGGGAAAATGTAACTCTGTGAGATGAATTAACAGAACACCGAGCAGTTTCTCAGAAAGCTTCTTTCCAGTTTTGAACGGAAGATATTTCCTTTTTCACCATAGCCCTCTAGGGGCTTCCAAATATCCCTTTGCCAATTCCACAAGAACAGCCTTAGCGAAAGGCTTTTTGAAGGGAAAGATGTAACTCTGTGAGATGAAATCACAGAACACAGAGCAGTCTCTCAGAAAGCTTCTTTCCAGTTTTGAACGGAAGATATTTCCTTTTTCACCATAGCCCTCTATGGCCTTCCAAATATCCCTTTCCCAATTCCACAAGAACAGCCTTAGCGAAAGGCTTCTTGAAGGGAAACATGTAACTCTGTGAGATGAATTAAGAGAACACAGAGCAGTTTCTCAGAAAGGTTCTTTCCTGTTTTGAATGGAAGATATTTCCTTTTTCACCATAACCCTTTATGGGCTTCCAAATATATCTTTCCCAATTCCACAAGAACAGCCTTAGCGAAAGGCTTCTTGAAGGGAAAGATGAAACTCTGTGAGATGAATTCACAGAACACAGAGCAGTTTCTCAGAAAGCTTCTTTCCAGTTTTGAACGGAAGATATTTCCTTTTTCACCATAGCCCTCTACGGACTTCCAAATATCCCTTTTCCAATTCCACAAGAACAGCCTTTAGCGAATGGCTTCTTGCAGGGAAAGATGTACCTCTGTGAGATGAATTAACAGAACACAGAGCAGTTTCTCAGAAAGCTTCTTTCCAGTTTTTAACGGAAGATATTTCCTTTATCACCATAGCCCTCTATGGGCTTCCAAATATCCGTTTTCCAATTCCACAAGAACAGCCTTAGCGAAAGGCTTCTTGAAGGGAAAGATGTAACTCTGTGAGATGAATTCACAGAACACAGAGCAGTTTCTCAGAAAGCTTCTTTCCAGTTTTGAAGGGAAGATATTTCCTTTTTCACCATAGAACTCTATGGGCTTCCAAATATCTTTTTGCCAATTCCACAAGAACAGCCTTAGCGAAAGGCTTCGTGAAGGGAAAGATGTAACTCTCTGAGATGAATTCACACATCACAGAGCAGTTTCTCAGAAAGCTTCTTTCCAGTTTTGAGCGGAAGATATTTCCTTTTTCACCATAGCCCTCAATGGCTTCCAAATATCCCTTTGACAATTCCACAAGAACGCCCTTAGCGAAAGGCTTCTTGAAGGGAAAGATGTAACTCTGTGAGATGAATTAACAGAACACAGAGCAGTTTCTCAGAAAGCTTCTTTCCAGTTTTGAACGGAAGATATTTCCTTTTTCACCATAGCCCTCTAAGGGCTTCAAAATATCCCTTTGCCAATTCCACAAGAACTGCCTTAGCGAAAGGCTTCTTGAAGGGACAGATGTAACTCTGTGAGATGAATTTACAGAACACAGAGCAGTTTCTCAGAAAGCTTCTTTCCAGATTTGAATGGAAGGTATTTCCTTTTTCACCAAAGCCCTCTATGGGCTTCCAAATATCCCTTTGACAATTCCACAAGAACAGTCTTAACGAAAGGCTTCTTGAAGGGAAAGATGTAACTCTGTGGGATGAATTAACAGAACACGGAGCAGATTCTCAGAAAGCTTCTTTCCAGTTTTGAGCGGAATATATTTCCTTTTACACCATTGCTCTCTAGCGGTTTCCAAATATCCCTTTGCCAATTCCACAAGAACAGCCTTAGCGAAAGGTTTCTTGAAGGGAAAGATGTAACTCTGTGAGATGAATTCACAGAACACAGAGCAGTTTCTCAGAAAGCTTCTTTCCAGTTTTGAACGGAAGATATTTCCTTTTTCACCATAGCCCTCTAGGGGCTTCCAAATATCCCTTTGCCAATTCCACAAGAACAGCCTCAGCGAAACGCTTCTTGAATGGAAAGATGTAACTCTGTGAGATGAATTAACAGAACACAGAGCAGATTCTCAGAAAGCTTCTTTCCAGTTTTGAACGGAAGATATTTCCTTTTTCACCGTAGACCTCTATGGGCTTCCAAATATCCCTTTGCCAATTCCAAAGGAACAGCCTTAGCGAAAGGCTTCTAGAAGGGAAAGATGTAACTCTGTGAGATGAATTAACAGAACACAGAGCAGTTTCTCAGAAAGTTTCTTTCCTGTTTTGAACGGAAGATATTTCCTTTTTCACCATAGCCCTCTATGGGCTTCCAAATATCCCTTTGCCAATTCCACAAGAACAGCCTTAGCGAAAGGCTTCTTGAAGGGAAAGATGTAACTCTGTGAGATGAATTCACAGAACACAGAGCAGTCTCTCAGAAAGCTTCTTTCCAGTTTTGAACCGAAGATATTTCTTTTTTCACCATAGCCCTCTAAGGGCTTCCAAATATCCCTTTGCCAATTCCACAAGAACAGCCTTAGCGAAAGACTTCTTGAAAGGAAACCTGTAACTCTGTGAGATGAATTAAGAGAACACAGAGCAGTTTCTCAGAAAGCTTCTTTCCTGTTTTGAACGTAAGATATTTCCTTTTTCACCATAGCCCTCTATGGGCTTCCAAATATCCCTTTGCCAATTCCACAAGAACAGCCTTAGCGAAAGACTTCTTGAAAGGAAACATGTAACTCTGTGAGATGAATTAAGAGGACACAGAGCAGTTTCTCAGAAAGCTTCTTTCCTGTTTTGAACGGAAGATATTTCCTTTTTCACCATAGGCCTCTATGGGCTTCCAAATATCCCTTTGACAATTCCACAAGAACAGTCTTAACGAAAGGCTTCTTGAAGGGAAAGATGTAACTCGGTGGGATGAATTAACAGAACACGGAGCAGTTTCTCAGAAAGTTTCTTTCCAGTTTTGAGCGGAATATATTTCCTTTTTCACCATTGCTCTCTAGGGGTTTCCAAATATCCCTTTGCCAATTCCACAAGAACAGCCTTAGCGAAAGGCTTCTTGAAGGGAAAGATGTAACTCTGTGATATGAATTCACAGAACACAGAGCAGTTTCTCAGAAAGCTTCTTTCCAGTTTTGAACGGAAGATATTTCCTTTTTCACCATAGCCCTCTATGGGCTTCCAAATATCCCTTTGCCAATTCCACAAGAACAGCCTTAGCGAAAGGCTTCTTGAAGGGAAAATGTAACTCTGTGAGATGAATTAACAGAACACAGAGCAGTTTCTCAGAAAGCTTCTTTCCAGTTTTGAACGGAAGATATTTCCTTTTTCACCATAGCCCTCTATGGGCTTCCAAATATTCCTTTGCCAATTCCACAAGAACAGCCTTAGCGAAAGGCTTCTTGAAGGGAAAGATGTAACTCTGTGAGATGAAATCACAGAACACAGAGCAGTCTCTCAGAAAGCTTCTTTCCAGTTTTGAACGGAAAATATTTCCTTTTTCACCATAGCCCTCTATGGGCTTCCAAATATCCCTTTCCCAATTCCACAAGAACAGCCTTAGCGAAAGGCTTCTTGAAGGGAAACATGTAACTCTGTGAGATGAATTAAGAGAACACAGAGCAGTTTCCCAGAAAGGTTCTTTCCTGTTTTGAATGGAAGATATTTCCTTTTTCACCATAACCCTTTATGGGCTTCCAAATATATCTTTCCCAATTCCACAAGAACAGCCTTAGCGAAAGGCTTCTTGAAGGGAAAGATGAAACTCTGTGAGATGAATTCACAGAACACAGAGCAGTTTCTCAGAAAGCTTCTTTCCAGTTTTGAACGGAAGATATTTCCTTTTTCACCATAGCCCTCTATGGGCTTCCAAATATCCCTTTGCCAATTCCACAAGAACCGCCTTAGCGAAAGGATTCTTGAAGGGAAAGATGTAACTCTGTCAGATGAATTCACAGAACACAGAGCAGTTTCTCAGAAAGCTTCTTTCCAGTTTTCAATGGAAGATATTTCCTTTTTCACCATAGCCCTCTATGGACTTCCAAATATCCCTTTTCCAATTCCACAAGAACAGCCTTTAGCGAATGGCTTCTTGAAGGGAAAGATGTACCTCTGTGAGATGAATTAACAGAACACAGAGCAGTTTCTCAGAAAGCTTCTTTCCAGTTTTGAACGGAAGATATTTCCTTTTTCACCATAGCCCTCTATGGGCTTCCAAATATCCGTTTGCCAATTCCACAAGAACAGCCTTACCGAAAGGCTTCTTGAAGGGAAAGATGTAACTCTGTGAGATGAATTCACAGAACACAGAGCAGTTTCTCAGAAAGCTTCTTTCCAGTTTTGAAGGGAAGATATTTCCTTTTTCACCATATCCCTCTATGGGCTTCCAAATATCTTTTTGCCAATTCCACAAGAACAGCCTTAGCGAAAGGCTTCTTGAAGGGAAAGATGTAACTCTCTGAGATGAATTCACACATCACAGAGCAGTTTCTCAGAAAGCTTCTTTCCAGTTTTGAGCGGAAGATATTTCCTTTTTCACCATAGCCCTCAATGGCTTCCAAATATCCCTTTGACAATTCCACAAGAACAGCCTTAGCGAAAGGCTTCTTGAAGGGAAAGATGTTACTCTGTGAGATGAATTAACAGAACACAGAGCAGTTTCTCAGAAAGCTTCTTTCCAGTTTTGAACGGAAGATATTTCCTTTTTCACCATAGCCCTCTAAGGGCTTCCAAATATCCCTTTGCCAATTCCACAAGAACTGCCTTAGCGAAAGGCTTCTTGAAGGGACAGATGTAACACTGTGAGATGAATTCACAGAACACAGAGCAGTTTCTCAGAAAGCTTCTTTCCAGTTTTGAATGGAAGGTATTTCCTTTTTCACCAAAGCCCTCTATGGGCTTACAAATATCCCTTTGACAATTCCACAAGAACAGTCTTAACGAAAGGCTTCTTGAAGGGAAAGATGTAACTCTGTGGGATGAATTAACAGAACACGGAGCAGTTTCTCAGAAAGCTTCTTTCCAGTTTTGAGCGGAATATATTTCCTTTTTCACCATAGCCCTCTAGGTGTTTCCAAATATCCCTTTGCCAATTCCACAAGAACAGCCTTAGCGAAAGGCTTATTGAAGGGAAAGATGTAACTCTGTGAGATGAATTCACAGAACACAGAGCAGTTTCTCAGAAAGCTTCTTTCCAGGTTTGAACGGAAGATATTTCTTTTTCACCGTAGCCCTCTATGGGCTTCCAAATATCCCTTTGCCAATTCCAAAAGAACAGCCTTAGCGAAAGGCTTCTGAAGGGAAAGATGTAACTCTGTGAGACGAATTCACAGAACACAGAGCAGTTTCTCAGAAAGCTTCTTTCCAGTTTTGAACGGAAGATATTTCCTTTTTCACCATAGCCCTCTATGGGCTTCCAAATATCCCTTTGCCAATTCCACAAGAACAGCCTTAGCGAAAGGCTTCTTGAAGGGAAAGATGTAACTCTGTGAGATGAATTCACAGAACACAGAGCAGTTTCTCAGAAAGCTTCTTTCCAGGTTTGAACGGAAGATATTTCTTTTTCACCGTAGCCCTCTATGGGCTTCCAAATATCCCTTTGCCAATTCCAAAAGAACAGCCTTAGCGAAAGGCTTCTTGAAGGGAAAGATGTATCACTGTGAGATGAATTCACAGAACACAGAGCAGTTTCTCAGAAAGCTTCTTTCCAGTTTTGAACGGAAGATATTTCCTTTTTCACCATAGCCCTCTATGGGCTTCCAAATATTCCTTTGCCAATTCCACAAGAACAGCCTTTGCGAAAGGCTTCTTGAAGGGAAAGATGGAAATCTGTGAGACGAATTCACAGAACATAGAGCAGTTTCTCAAAAAGCTTCTTTCCAGTATTGAATGGAAGATATTTCTTTTTTCACCATAGCCCTCTATGGGCTTCCAAATATCCCTTTGCCAATTCCACAAGAACAGCCTTAGCGAAAGACTTCTTGAAAGGAAACATGTAACTCTGTGAGATGAATTAAGAGAACACAGAGCAGTTTCTCAGAAAGCTTCTTTCCTGTTTTGAACGGAAGATATTTCCTTTTTCACCATAGCCCTCTATGGGCTTCCAAATATCCCTTTGACAATTCCACAAGAACAGTCTTAACGAAAGTCTTCTTGAAGGGAAATATGTAACTCTGTGGGATGAATTAACAGAACACGGAGCAGTTTCTCAGAAAGCTTCTTTCCAGTTTTGAACGGAAGATATTACATTTTTCACCGTAGCCCTCTATGGGCTTCCAAATATCCCTTTGCCAATTCCACAAGAACAGCCTTAGCGAAAGGCTTCTTGAATGGAAAGATGTAACTCTGTGATATGAATTCACAGAACACAGACCAGTTTCTCAGAAAGCTTCTTGACAGTTTTGAACGGAAGATATTTCCATTTTCACCATAGACCTCCATGGGCTTCCAAATATCCCTTTGCCAATTCCACAAGAACAGCCTTAGCGAAAGGCTTCTTGAAGGGAAAATGTAACTCTGTGAGATGAATTCACAGAACACAGAGCAGTTTCTCAGAAAGCTTCTTTCCAGTTTTGAACGGAAGATATTTCCTTTTTCACCATAGCCCTCTATGGGCTTCCAAATATCCCTTTGCCAATTCCACAAGAACAGCCTTAGCGAAAGGCTTCTTGAAGGGAAAGATGTAACTCTGTGAGATGAAATCACAGAACACAGAGCAGTCTCTCAGAAAGCTTCTTTCCAGTTTTGAACGGAAGATATTTCCTTTTTCACCATAGCACTCTATGGGCTTCCAAATATCCCTTTCCCAATTCCACAAGAACAGCCTTAGCGAAAGGCTTCTTGAAGGGAAACATGTAACTCTGTGAGATGAATTAAGAGAACACAGAGCAGTTTCTCAGAAAGGTTCTTTCCTGTTTTGAATGGAAGATATTTCCTTTTTCACCATAACCCTTTATGGGCTTCCAAATATATCTTTCCCAATTCCACAAGAACAGCCTTAGCGAAAGGCTTCTTGAAGGGAAAGATGTAACTCTGTGAGATGAATTCACAGAACACAGAGCAGTTTCTCAGAAAGCTTCTTTCCAGTTTTGAACGGAAGATATTTCCTTTTTCACCATAGCCCTCTATGGAAGCTTCCAAATATCCCTTTGCCAATTACACAAGAACAGCCTTAGCGAAAGGCTTCTTGAAGGGAAAGATGTAACTCTGTCAGATGAATTCACAGAACACAGAGGAGTTTCTCAGAAAGCTTCTTTCCAGTTTTGAATGGAAGATATTTCCTTTTTCACCATAGCCCTCTATGGACTTCCAAATATCCCTTTTCCAATTCCACAAGAACAGCCTTTAGCGAATGGCTTCTTGAAGGGAAAGATGTACCTCTGTGAGATGAGTTAACAGAACACAGAGCAGTTTCTCAGAAAGCTTCTTTCCAGTTTTGAACGGAAGATATTTCCTTTTTCACCATAGCCCTCTATGGGCTTCCAAATATCCGTTTTCCAATTCCACAAGAACAGCCTTAGCGAAAGGCTTCTTGAAGGGAAAGATGTAACTCTGTGAGATGAATTCACAGAACACAGAGCAGTTTCTCAGAAAGCTTCTTTCCAGTTTTGAAGGGAAGATATTTCCTTTTTCACCATAGCCCTCTATGGGCTTCCAAATATCTTTTTGGCAATTCCACAAGAACAGCCTTAGCGAAAGGCTTCTTGAAGGGAAAGATGTAACTCTCTGAGATGAATTCACACATCACAGAGCAGTTTCTCAGAAAGCTTCTTTCCAGTTTTGAGCGGAAGATATTTCCTTTTTCACCATAGCCCTCAATGGCTTCCAAATATCCCTTTGACAATTCCCCAAGAACCCCCTTAGCGAAAGGCTTCTTGAAGGGAAAGATGTAACTCTGTGAGATGAATTCACAGAACACAGAGCAGTCTCTCAGAAAGCTTCTTTCCAGTTTTGAACTGAAGATATTTCCTTTTTCACCATAGCCCTCTAAGGGCTTCCAAATATCCCTTTGCCAATTCCACAAGAACAGCCTTAGAGAAAGGCTTCTTGAAGGAAACATGTAACTCTGTGAGATGAATTAAGAGAACACAGAGCAGTTTCTCAGAAAGGTTCTTTCCTGTTTTGAATGGAAGATATTTCCTTTTTCACCATAACCCTTTATGGGCTTCCAAATATATCTTTCCCAATTCCACAAGAACAGCCTTAGCGAAAGGCTTCTAGAAGGGAAAGATGTACCTCTGTGAGATGAATTCACAGAACACAGAGCAGTTTCTCAGACAGCTTCTTTCCAGTTTTGAACGGAAGATATTTCCTTTTTCACCATAGCCCTCTATGGGCTTCCAAATATCCCTTTGCCAATTCCACAAGAACAGCCTTCGCGAAAGGATTCTTGAATGGAAAGATGTAACTCTGTGAGATGAATTAACAGAACACAGAGCAGTTTCTCAGAAAGCTTCTTTCCAGTTTTCAACGGAAGATATTTCCTTTTTCACCATAGCCCTCTATGGGCTTCCAAATATCCCTTTGCCAATTCCACAAGAACAGCCTTAGCGAAAGGTTTCTTGAAGGGAAAATGTAACTCTGTGAGATGAATTCACAGAACACAGAGCAGTTTCTCATAAAGCTTCTTTCCAGTTTTGAACGGAAGATATTTCCTTTTTCACCATAGCCCTCTATGGGCTTCCAAATATCCCTTTGCCAATTCCACCAGAACAGCCTTAGCGAAAGGCTTCTTGAAGGGAAAGATGTAACTCTGTGAGATGAAATCACAGAACACAGAGCAGTCTCTCAGAAAGCTTCTTTCCAGTTTTGAACGGAAAATATTTCCTTTTTCACCATAGCCCTCTATGGGCTTCCAAATATCCCTTTCCCAATTCCACAAGAACAGCCTTAGCGAAAGGCTTCTTGAAGGCAAACATGTAACTCTGTGAGATGAATTAAGAGAACACAGAGCAGTTTCTCAGAAAGGTTCTTTCCTGTTTTGAATGGAAGATATTTCCTTTTTCACCATAACCCTTTATGGGCTTCCAAATATCTCTTTCCCAATTCCACAAGAACAGCCTTAGCGAAAGGCTTCTTGAAGGGAAAGATGAAACTCTGTGAGATGAATTCACAGAACACAGAGCAGTTTCTCAGAAAGCTTCTTTCCAGTTTTGAACGGAAGATATTTCCTTTTTCACCATAGCCCTCTATGGGCTTCCAAATATCCCTTTGCCAATTCCACAAGAACAGCCTTAGCGAAAGGCTTCTTGAAGGGAAAGATGTAACTCTGTCAGATGAATTCACAGAACACAGAGCAGTTTCTCAGAAAGCTTCTTTCCAGTTTTGAATGGAAGATATTTCCTTTTTCACCATAGCCCTCTATGGACTTCCAAATATCCCTTTTCCAATTCCACAAGAACATCCTTTAGCGAATGGCTTCTTGAAGGGAAAGATGTACCTCTGTGAGATGAATTAACAGAACACAGAGCAGTTTCTCAGAAAGCTTCTTTCCAGTTTTGAACGGAAGATATTTCCTTTTTCACCATAGCCCTCTATGGGCTTCCAAATATCCGTTTGCCAATCCCACAAGAACAGCCTTACCGAAAGGCTTCTTGAAGGGAAAATGTAACTCTGTGAGATGAATTCACAGAACACAGAGCAGTTTCTCAGAAAGCTTCTTTCCAGTTTTGAAGGGAAGATATTTCCTTTTTCACTATAGCCCTCTATCGGCTTCCAAATATCTTTTTGGCAATTCCACAAGAACAGCCTTAGCGAAAGGCTTCTTGAAGGGAAAGATGTAACTCTCTGAGATGAATTCACACATCACAGAGCAGTTTCTCAGAAAGCTTCTTTCCAGTTTTGAGCGGAAGCTATTTCCTTTTTCACCATAGCCCTCAATGGCTTCCAAATATCCCTTTGACAATTCCACAAGAACAGCCTTAGCGAAAGGCTTCTTGAAGCGAAAGATGTAACTCTGTGAGATGAATTAACAGAACACAGAGCAGTTTCTCAGAAAGCTTCTTTCCAGTTTTGAACGGAAGATATTTCCTTTTTCACCATAGCCCTCTAAGGGCTTCCAAATATCCCTTTGCCAATTCCACAAGAACTGCCTTAGCGAAAGGCTTCTTGAAGGGACAGATGTAACTCTGTGAGATGAATTCACAGAACACAGAGCAGTTTCTCAGAAAGCTTCTTTCCAGTTTTGAATGGAAGGTATTTCCTTTTTCACCAAAGCCCTCTATGGGCTTCCAAATATCCCTTTGACAATTCCACAAGAACAGTCTTAACGAAAGGCTTCTTGAAGGGAAAGATGTAACTCTGTGGGATGAATTAACAGAACACGGAGCAGTTTCTCAGAAAGCTTCTTTCCAGTTTTGAGCGGAATATATTTCCTTTTTCACCATAGCCCTCTATGGGCTTCCAAATATCCCTTTTCCAATTCCACAAGAACAGCCTTAGCGAAAGGCTTCTTGAAGGGAAAGATGTAACACTGTGAGATGAATTCACAGAACACAGAGCAGTTTCTCAGAAAGCTTCTTTCCAGTTTTGAACGGAAGATATTTCCTTTTTCACCATAGCCCTCTATGGGCTTCCAAATATTCCTTTGCCAATTCCACAAGAACAGCCTTAGCGAAAGGCTTCTTGAAGGGAAAGATGTAACTCTGTGAGACGAATTCACAGAACATAGAGCAGTTTCTCAGAAAGCTTCTTTCCAGTATTGAATGGAAGATAATTCCTTTTTCACCATAGCCCTCTATGGGCTTCCAAATATCCCTTTGCCAATTCCACAAGAACAGCCTTAGCGAAAGCCTTATTGAAAGGAAACATCTAACTCTGTGAGATGAATTAAGAGAACACAGAGCAGTTTCTCAGAAAGCTTCTTTCCTGTTTTGAACGGAAGATATTTAGTTTTTCACCATAGCCCTCTATGGGCTTCCAAATATCCCTTTGACAATTCCACAAGAACAGTCTTAACGAAAGTCTTCTTGAAGGGAAAGATGTAACTCTGTGGGGTGAATTAACAGAACACGGAGCAGTTTCTCAGAAAGCTTCTTTCCAGTTTTGAACGGAAGATATTTCCTTTTTCACCGCAGCCCTCTATGGGCTTCCAAATATCCCTTTGCCAATTCCACAAGAACAGCCTTAGCGAAAGGCTTCTTGAATGGAAAGATGTAACTCTGTGATATGAATTCACAGAACAAAGAGCAGTTTCTCAGAAAGCTTCTTTCCAGTTTTGAATGGAAGATATTTCCTTTTTCACCATAGCCCTCTATGGACTTCCAAATATCCCTTTTCCAATTCCACAAGAACATCCTTTAGCGAATGGCTTCTTGAAGGGAAAGATGTACCCCTGTGAGATGAATTAACAGAACACAGAGCAGTTTCTCAGAAAGCTTCTTTCCAGTTTTGAACGGAAGATATTTCCTTTTTCACCATAGCCCTCTATGGGCTTCCAAATATCCGTTTGCTAATCCCAGAAGAACAGCCTTACCGAAAGGCTTCTTGAAGGGAAAATGTAACTCTGTGAGATGAATTCACAGAACACAGAGCAGTTTCTCAGAAAGCTTCTTTCCAGTTTTGAAGGGAAGATATTTCCTTTTTCACCATAGACCTCTATCGGCTTCCAAATATCTTTTTGCCAATTCCACAAGAACAGCCTTAGCGAAAGGCTTCTTGAAGTTAAAGATGTAACTCTCTGAGATGAATTCACACATCACAGAGCAGTTTCTCAGAAAGCTTCTTTCCAGTTTTCAGCGGAAGATATTTCCTTTTTCACCATAGCCCTCAATGGCTTCCAAATATCCCTTTGACAATTCCACAAGAACAGCCTTAGCGAAAGGCTTCTTGAAGGGAAAGATGTAACTCTGTGAGATGAATTAACAGAACACAGAGCAGTTTCTCAGAAAGCTTCTTTCCAGTTTTGAACGGAAGATATTTCCTTTTTCACCATAGCCCTCTAAGGGCTTCCAAATATCCCTTTGCCAATTCCACAAGAACTGCCTTAGCGAAAGGCTTCTTGAAGGGACAGATGTAACTCTGTGAGATGAATTCACAGAACACAGAGCAGTTTCTCAGAAAGCTTCTTTCCAGTTTTGAATGGAAGGTATTTCCTTTTTCACCAAAGCCCTCTATGGGCTTCCAAATATCCCTTTGACAATTCCACAAGAACAGGCTTAACGAAAGGCTTCTTGAAGGGAAAGATGTAACTCTGTGGGATGAATTAACAGAACACGGAGCAGTTTCTCAGAAAGCTTCTTTCCAGTTTTGAGCGGAATATATTTCCATTTTCACCATAGCCCTCTAGGTGTTTCCAAATATCCCTTTGCCAATTCCACAAGAACAGCCTTAGCGAAAGGCTTATTGAAGGGAAAGATGTAACTCTGTGAGATGAATTCACAGAACACAGAGCAGTTTCTCAGAAAGCTTCTTTCCAGTTTTGAACGGAAGATATTTCTTTTTCACCGTAGCCCTCTATGGGCTTCCAAATATCCCTTTGCCAATTCCAAAAGAACAGCCTTAGCGAAAGGCTTCTTGAAGGGAAAGATGTAACTCTGTGAGACGAATTCACAGAACACAGAGCAGTTTCTCAGAAAGCTTCTTTCCAGTTTTGAACGGAAGATATTTCCTTTTTCACCATAGCCCTCTATGGGCTTCCAAATATCCCTTTTCCAATTCCACAAGAACAGCCTTAGCGAAAGGCTTCTTGAAGGGAAAGATTTAACTCTGTGAGATGAATTCACAGAACACGGAGCAGTTTCTCAGAAAGCTTCTTTCCAGTTTTGAACGGAAGATATTTCCTTTTTCACCATAGCCCTCTATGGGCTTCCAAATATTCCTTTGCCAATTCCACAAGAACAGCCTTAGCGAAAGGCTTCTTGAAGGGAAATATGGAACTCTGTGAGACGAATTCACAGAACATAGAGCAGTTTCTCAGAAAGCTTCTTTCCAGTATTGAATGGAAGATAATTCCTTTTTCACCATAGCCCTCTATGGGCTTCCAAATATCCCTTTGCCAATTCCACAAGAACAGCCTTAGCGAAAGACTTATTGAAAGGAAACATGTAACTCTGTGAGATGAATTAAGAGAACACAGAGCAGTTTCTCAGAAAGCTTCTTTCCTGTTTTGAACGGAAGATATTTCCTTTTTCACCATAGCCCTCTATGGGCTTCCAAATATCCCTTTGACAATTCCACAAGAACAGTCTTAACGAAAGTCTTCTTGAAGGGAAAGATGTAACTCTGTGGGATGAATTAACAGAACACGGAGCAGTTTCTCAGAAAGCTTCTTTCCAGTTTTGAACGGAAGATATTTCCTTTTTCGCCGTAGCCCTCTGTGGGCTTCCAAATATCCCTTTGCCAATTCCACAAGAACAGCCTTAGCGAAAGGCTTCTTGAATGGAAAGATGTAACTCTGTGATATGAATTCACAGAACACAGAGCAGTTTCCCAGAAAGCTTCTTGACAGTTTTGAACGGAAGATATTTCCTTTTTCACCATAGACCTCTATGGGCTTCCAAATATCCCTTTGCCAATTCCACAAGAACAGCCTTAGCGAAAGGCTTCTTGAAGGGAAAATGTAACACTGTGAGATGAATTAACAGAACACAGAGCAGTTTCTCAGAAAGCTTCTTTCCAGTTTTGAACGGAAGATATTTCCTTTTTCACCATAGCCCTCTATGGGCTTCCAAATATCCCTTTGCCAATTCCACAAGAACAGCCTTAGCGAAAGGCTTCTTGAAGGGAAAGATGTAACTCTGTGAGATGAAATCACAGAACACAGAGCAGTTTCTCAGAAAGCTTCTTTCCAGTTTTGAACGGAAGATATTTCCTTTTTCACCATAGCCCTCTATGGGCTTCCAAATATCCCTTTCCCAATTCCACAAGAACAGCTTTAGCGAAAGGCTTCTTGAAGGGAAACATGTAACTCTGTGAGATGAATTAAGAGAACACAGAGCAGTTTCTCAGAAAGGTTCTTTCCTGTTTTGAATGGAAGATATTTCCTTTTTCACCATAACCCTTTATGGGCTTCCAAATATATCTTTCCCAATTCCACAAGAACAGCCTTAGCGAAAGGCTTCTTGAAGGGAAAGATGAAACTCTGTGAGATGAATTCACAGAACACAGAGCAGTTTCTCAGAAAGCTTATTTCCAGTTTTGAACGGAAGATATTTCCTTTTTCACCATAGCCCTCTATGGGCTTCCAAATATCCCTTTGCCAATTCCACAAGAACAGCCTTAGCGAAAGGCTTCTTGAAGGGAAAGATGTAACTCTGTCAGATGAATTCACAGAACACAGAGGAGTTTCTCAGAAAGCTTCTTTCCAGTTTTGAATGGAAGATATTTCCTTTTTCACCATAGCCCTCTATGGACTTCCAAATATCCCTTTTCCAATTCCACAAGAACAGCCTTTAGCGAATGGCTTCTTGAAGGGAAAGATGTACCTCTGTGAGATGAATTAACAGAACACAGAGCAGTTTCTCAGAAAGCTTCTTTCCAGTTTTGAACGGAAGATATTTCCTTTTTCACCATAGCCCTCTATGGGCTTCCAAATATCCGTTTTCCAATTCCACAAGAACAGCCTTAGCGAAAGGCTTCTTGAAGGGAAAGATGTAACTCTGTGAGATGAATTCACAGAACACAGAGCAGTTTATCAGAAAGCTTCTTTCCAGTTTTGAAGGGAAGGTATTTCCTTTTTCACCACAGCCCTCTATGGGCTTCCAAATATCTTTTTGCCAATTCCACAAGAACAGCCTTAGCGAAAGGCTTCTTGAAGGGAAAGATGTAACTCTCTGAGATGAATTCACACATCACAGAGCAGTTTCTCAGAAGCTTCTTTCCAGTTTTGAGCGGAAGATATTTCCTTTTTCACCATAGCCCTCAATGGCTTCCAAATATCCCTTTGACAATTCCACAAGAACCCCCTTAGCGAAAGGCTTCTTGAAGGGAAAGATGTAACTCTGTGAGATGAATTAACAGAACACAGAGCAGTTTCTCAGAAAGCTTCTTTCCAGTTTTGAACGGAAGATATTTCCTTTTTCACCATAGCCCTCTAAGGGCTTCCAAATATACCTTTGCCAATTCCACAAGAACTGCCTTAGCCAAAGGCTTCTTGAAGGGACAGATGTAACTCTGTGAGATGAATTTACAGAACACAGAGCAGTTTCTCAGAAAGCTTCTTTCCAGTTTTGAATGGAAGGTATTTCCTTTTTCACCAAAGCCCTCTATGGGCTTCCAAATATCCCTTTGACAATTCCACAAGAACAGTCTTAACGAAAGGCTTCTTGAAGGGAAAGATGTAACTCTGTGGGATGAATTAACAGAACACGGAGCAGTTTCTCAGAAAGCTTCTTTCCAGTTTTGAGCGGAATATATTTCCTTTTTCACCATTGCTCTCTAGCGGTTTCCAAATATCCCTTTGCCAATTCCACAAGAACAGCCTTAGCGAAAGGCTTCTTGAAGGGAAAGATGTAACTCTGTGAGATGAATTCACAGAACACAGAGCAGTCTCTCAGAAAGCTTCTTTCCAGTTTTGAACGGAAGATATTTCCTTTTTCACCATAGCCCTCTAAGGGCTTCCAAATATCCCTTTGCCAATTCCACAAGAACAGCCTTAGCGAAAGACTTATTGAAAGGAAACATGTAACTCTGTGAGATGAATTAAGAGAACACAGAGCAGTTTCTCAGAAAGCTTCTTTCCAGGTTTGAACGGAAGATATTTCCTTTTTCACCATAGCCCTCTATGGGCTTCCAAATATCCCTTTGACAATTCCACAAGAACAGTCTTAACGAAAGTCTTCTTGAAGGGAAAGATGTAACTCTGTGGGATGAATTAACAGAACACGGAGCAGTTTCTCAGAAAGCTTCTTTCCAGTTTTGAACGGAAGATATTTCCTTTTTCACCATAGCCCTCTATGGGCTTCCAAATATCCCTTTGCCAATTCCACAAGAACAGCCTTAGCGAAAGGCTTCTTGAATGGAAAGATGTAACTCTGTGATATGAATTCACAGAACACAGAGCAGTTTCTCAGAAAGCTTCTTGACAGTTTTGAACGGAAGATATTTCCTTTTTCCCCATAGACCTCTATGGGCTTCCAAATATCCCTTTGCCAATTCCACAAGAACAGCCTTAGCGAAAGGCTTCTTGAAGGGAAAATGTAACTCTGTGAGATGAATTAACAGAACACCGAGCAGTTTCTCAGAAAGCTTCTTTCCAGTTTTGAACGGAAGATATTTCCTTTTTCACCATAGCCCTCTAGGGGCTTCCAAATATCCCTTTGCCAATTCCACAAGAACAGCCTTAGCGAAAGGCTTTTTGAAGGGAAAGATGTAACTCTGTGAGATGAAATCACAGAACACAGAGCAGTCTCTCAGAAAGCTTCTTTCCAGTTTTGAACGGAAGGTATTTCCTTTTTCACCATAGCCCTCTATGGCCTTCCAAATATCCCTTTCCCAATTCCACAAGAACAGCCTTAGCGAAAGGCTTCTTGAAGGGAAACATGTAACTCTGTGAGATGAATTAGGAGAACACAGAGCAGTTTCTCAGAAAGGTTCTTTCCTGTTTTGAATGGAAGATATTTCCTTTTTCACCATAACCCTTTATGGGCTTCCAAATATATCTTTCCCAATTCCACAAGAACAGCCTTAGCGAAAGGCTTCTTGAAGGGAAAGATGAAACTCTGTGAGATGAATTCACAGAACACAGAGCAGTTTCTCAGAAAGCTTCTTTCCAGTTTTGAACGGAAGATATTTCCTTTTTCACCATAGCCCTCTATGGGCTTCCAAATATCCCTTTGCCAATTCCACAAGAACAGCCTTAGCGAAAGGCTTCTTGAAGGGAAAGATGTAACTCTGTCAGATGAATTCACAGAACACAGAGGAGTTTCTCAGAAAGCTTCTTTCCAGTTTTGAATGGAAAATATTTCCTTTTTCACCATAGCCCTCTATGGACTTCCAAATATCCCTTTTCCAATTCCACAAGAACAGCCTTTAGCGAATGGCTTCTTGCAGGGAAAGATGTACCTCTGTGAGATGAATTAACAGAACACAGAGCAGTTTCTCAGAAAGCTTCTTTCCAGTTTTTAACGGAAGATATTTCCTTTATCACCATAGCCCTCTATGGGCTTCCAAATATCCGTTTTCCAATTCCACAAGAACAGCCTTAGCGAAAGGCTTCTTGAAGGGAAAGATGTAACTCTGTGAGATGAATTCACAGAACACAGAGCAGTTTCTCAGAAAGCTTCTTTCCAGTTTTGAAGGGAAGATATTTCCTTTTTCACCATAGAACTCTATGGGCTTCCAAATATCTTTTTGCCAATTCCACAAGAACAGCCTTAGCGAAAGGCTTCTTGAAGGGAAAGATGTAACTCTCTGAGATGAATTCACACATCACAGAGCAGTTTCTCAGAAAGCTTCTTTCCAGTTTTGAGCGGAAGATATTTCCTTTTTCACCATAGCCCTCAATGGCTTCCAAATATCCCTTTGACAATTCCACAAGAACGCCCTTAGCGAAAGGCTTCTTGAAGGGAAAGATGTAACTCTGTGAGATGAATTAACAGAACACAGAGCAGTTTCTCAGAAAGCTTCTTTCCAGTTTTGAACGGAAGATATTTCCTTTTTCACCATAGCCCTCTAAGGGCTTCCAAATATCCCTTTGCCAATTCCACAAGAACTGCCTTAGCGAAAGGCTTCTTGAAGGGACAGATGTAACTCTGTGAGATGAATTTACAGAACACAGAGCAGTTTCTCAGAAAGCTTCTTTCCAGATTTGAATGGAAGGTATTTCCTTTTTCACCAAAGCCCTCTATGGGCTTCCAAATATCCCTTTGACAATTCCACAAGAACAGTCTTAACGAAAGGCTTCTTGAAGGGAAAGATGTAACTCTGTGGGATGAATTAACAGAACACGGAGCAGTTTCTCAGAAAGCTTCTTTCCAGTTTTGAGCGGAATATATTTCCTTTTTCACCATTGCTCTCTAGCGGTTTCCAAATATCCCTTTGCCAATTCCACAAGAACAGCCTTAGCGAAAGGTTTCTTGAAGGGAAAGATGTAACTCTGTGAGATGAATTCACAGAACACAGAGCAGTTTCTCAGAAAGCTTCTTTCCAGTTTTGAACGGAAGATATTTCCTTTTTCACCATAGCCCTCTAGGGGCTTCCAAATATCCCTTTGCCAATTCCACAAGAACAGCCTCAGCGAAACGCTTCTTGAATGGAAAGATGTAACTCTGTGAGATGAATTAACAGAACACAGAGCAGATTCTCAGAAAGCTTCTTTCCAGTTTTGAACGGAAGATATTTCCTTTTTCACCGTAGACCTCTATGGGCTTCCAAATATCCCTTTGCCAATTCCAAAGGAACAGCCTTAGCGAAAGGCTTCTAGAAGGGAAAGATGTAACTCTGTGAGATGAATTAACAGAACACAGAGCAGTTTCTCAGAAAGTTTCTTTCCTGTTTTGAACGGAAGATATTTCCTTTTTCACCATAGCCCTCTATGGGCTTCCAAATATCCCTTTGACAATTCCACAAGAACAGTCTTAACGAAAGGCTTCTTGAAG